>NC_134042.1:46763229-47363229 GCF_965140245.1 Athene noctua | reverse complement strand
CATACCACAGGTTTGCTGCTTGGCACCAGTGTGTAGATCAGATTTTGACCAACAGAAAGAGCATTGTCTTTTCATGTAGGGCAGGAGCAAATGCCTTTTAGTCATGAAGAGTGAAGTCTGTGTGGTCACTCACTCCAAAACAAATGGCTTAAGTCATACAGGAATTTCCTTATCTACCCAAATTCCTTGGCTGCTCCTCCATTTCTGGCATTGGGTTTTTTTGAGATTTATATATGCTTTTAGCCACTGTTAGACAGAACGCCAGACTACATGCATCTTCAGTTTGACCCCTTCTGTCTATTCTTGTGCAACAATACAGGAATTGACTGTTATTTGTGGTCTAAGAACCAAGAGAATGACTAGGAGGAACCTGGGCACTTCCTCTACTAGATAAATCATTTTGATCATGACAGGGACATGAACATTGAAGTCATATTTGTGTAGCTAAACATTTCAAAGATGGTAAATCTAAATCATTTGAAGTCCCAAATGCATTGTTAAAATCTTTGAATATCGGTTGGTTGCAAAATATTTTCCTAATGTTCTTAGGAGTGTTTTTATACAATCAACATTTTTTAACTGGGATTGTCACTTTGGTATTCTCATTAGCTTTCATTTTTAGTATTTCAAAAGACATTTTTTTAATCTTCAGGAATGCATAATTGTAGGTTACGAATCTGTGTTATCTCTCGACTTCTGTTTCCACCTCAGTTCAGTTTAAATTGGTTTTTGGTTTGTCATATTAAAAATCCAAAACAAAACAAAAAAATACTTCAAATAGACTCATGAGTATACTGTTATGCTGCTTACATTTAATGTTCTGTAACACTGGTGGCCTTTGATCTCATTTCCATATGAGACCTTCCTGCATTCAGAAAATCACCTCAAGCCTTTATTATCTTGTCAGCTTTAAGTGATGAACAGAGTTGGTCAACACTGTGTTGTGTAGAGGTGCCCAAGTTAGTGCCAATGCTAACTGGTCTGTCCATGCACATAGTGCCCTGTGGAGATGCCAGCTTGATCTCAGATGCGTGTATATTCGCTTTTGTCAGCTTACGCTTGTCAGTGTGCTGGTGAGGTTGTGTTGGTGCTTGTTAGAGAGAACTTGCTATCTACCAGTGTAGCCCTCTCTATGCTTTGTTTACTGGGGAGTGTAAACAAGTCCATGCAGCCACTGGGGAAAAGACAGTGACTGAAATTTAGCTATTTTTGCCTCCTGATTTTTGCGACACTGTTTTAAATGTTTGTTAGGTACATGAGAAGCAATATCATTACTGTTTAGACATCCTATATTGCAGGAGGCAGTTGTTAGCTGAAAGAAATCAGAAGCCCTGATTATGTAGTTGGCACCATGCTTATTGTTTGCCAGACATAAAAATTTTCTTCTTTTCATCTATATTTTTGGCTCTTTGTTTCACTTGTGGCCTCTGCAATAGTGGAGGGTTTCTCTTACAGAACTGAAGCAAACTTTTCTTCCTTTCTAACTTTTGGGGAGCAAAATGCCACTGGTACTTTGTCATCAGGTGTTCAAGAGATTAACGGTGCCATTGCTTCTCAGGGCATACAATTTTCCCAGAAGTCATACAGCAATCCTGTCCATAGGCTCCAAATTCTGTGTGATATGCAAACATCTATGATCTTTCTCGTGTTCTGCCTTCTTTAAGAATCTTCATTAAAAAAAATTATATTCATCTATGGAATAAACAGAATAACTGATGAAATCAAATTTGTCTATTGTAGAGAGTGCTTAAGTCTTCTAGGACTCCATGACTCTGTTTTGCACTTCTCATGTTTCCTGTTAACATGTAGTGGAATGTCCTTGGGCCATAATTACTGTTCCAATTAACTCATACGATGACAAATATGATGTCTCCCTTTTTAACATGCAGAGTGTGTGTTGCTTCTAAGAAACTGTTTTCCTGTAGGCATTGTTGCAGACCTAGGTCCTGAAGAGCATTTCAGGAAGAGCGGAAAATGTTTTAAAAACATGGTCAAGGAAATGAATTTTATACTTGGCATGCATTTTCCAACCTGTGTGCTGAAATTTTTATTTTTCTTTTCCCTTTCAACTTTCTCTTTTTACTCAGGAGTATAATACCTAGGGAGAAATCCTGGGTGTTGAAGAAAGCCAGAGAAATTGTATGTTCTTTCCACCACATACTTTGAGTAGAAATTGAGGGTCTCCTGTGTCTTCAGGTCTAAATGGCACTTTGCCATAGCTACTGCTCCCAGGATGTTCATTGAGAGGAAATAGCACTGCAATAGGCTAATTCAGATCTGAATTCTTTTGAAGTCGAAAGGAAGAAGAACAAGTGCATAGCCTTTAATGAATCTTTAAAAACGTCTTTGGGTGTTTATTGAAGCTTCACATAATTTTACTGTGCTTTTACATCAAAAGTCAAATTTGTAATATGATTTTAATATATGATATATAGGAGGAAAGCCAAGGAGCTGCACAGGTTGAGACTGTGAGACCCCGAATTATTTATGTGAGAAGGAAGTCTGAAGAGGTGCAACAAGAAGGTAAATCAACATCAATAAGCAAACAGTTCTTTCAGTTAAGCACATCACTTTTAAATGTTGTATACTGGTGTATAATAAAGTTCTGATTTTTTTAAAAATTTGGTTTTCATTGCTACCAAATTCCCCAAATTTTCAAACGTTTATATAATACGTATAAATCTGTGTACATAGTTATGATATTGTTAGGATGCACTGAAAGGATTGGAAATGTATCTGTATGTAAGTCATCAGAATCCTTACAATTAAGTATTTATTTAAATTTTTATTTGCCTAGAGCATTACAATGTCCATATTATGTAGTCAGCTGAATCTTAATTGCTTTATAGAATGCTGTTCAGTGAACAAAATATTCATAATATTGTGATAGATGGCACTGGTTCATACGTGTGAGAAAATGCAGGGTTACTAGAGGAGAACTGAAAGATAATTCAGAGTTAAGATCATGCAAATGCGGGGAAAAAAAAAGATTTTCAATGTTAAAACGGCCTGGTTTGAGATGGGCGTCAAGCTAGTGTGTATCGGATAGTGATGATTTTTTTTTTTTTTTTTTTTTTTAAAGCCTGCTGTGTATTATCTATGCATAACCATGCTATTTTTGGAGAATACTTAACAGTGTTTGTTAAAAGTGTTAAGGATGTTGCATGAGAGAATATTTTTTGTTTATTGTAGTTGAGGTCAGTGTTGGAATAACATAAACTGTGCATATTACTGCCATAATTAATTGTTTTAGCAGATAGTGGTGGAAAGGTTTTAGCAGAAAGTTTGTGGAGGTGGGAAGAGTGAGAGATGTAGCAGTTTTAATCTTATGTGCTAAGAATAGGAAGCTAAAAACCTGCATGTCTGCAATATATGCAATTATAATTGCTCCACCCTAGTATAGACAAATTCTTTCTTCAAGCCCTTTTAAAATAATTCTTTGAACTTCTTCCATTTAATTTTTTTTAAAACATCCAATCGAATTATAATTCTGATGGAATTGCTTTGCTTCAAATATTTGTAAGTGGTAAGAAAAGCCCTAGGCCAGTGTTATTGGTTGTGGGACTTGGAGCCTAATTTCAAAACCATGGTTTACATACGAAGAAAGTTATGAATAATGTAAAACATTATGTAGCTTTTGTGGGCAATTAGTGGAAAAGCTTACAGAACTGCAGTGGCTCACCTTAGTGCATGTGTGTGTTTTGTTGTAGGGACAGTTATCACCATGTGTTTTTAAAGCATGTAAATAAGGACTTAAGCTATTTAAGAAACAGGGTTTAACTCTTTAATATTAGTGGAAAATTTTAAAAGTTTAATATTAATGAAAAATTTAGTATTAATGGAAAATATTGAAATGAGTTTTTCTCTTAGGAAGAACTCTGTTTTTCCTCTGGTGTTCAGAAAATCCAAATTGCCTAAGGAAAGTGAATTTCTAGTAAGTTGAGCATGACTTCTAAATCGCCAAAAAGGAAATTATGTGGCAGGTCTGCTTTACGTGACTGACCTGTTCCCAACTTTAAAAGCAGTTTCCCTTAATAGTGGTTATAAGAATCTTCCTTTTATTCTTTTTCCCAATACTTGCTATTAAGCATCAGAGAGAAGAAAAAGGGAGGCAAAGTCTTCCTAATACTGTACTTCATGCTTTTACACCTCAACTTTGTCTCAAAGTGTTAGTAAGACAGAACATCCAGCCTGTACCATTAAGTAGGGTGCTAGTGAAGGATGGAAATTGAGTAAAATGTTTTTTATCGAATCTGTTGTTATCTGGAATATTTATCTTTTTAAAAAAAAAAATTATACTGTAATATAAGGTATTTGGGCACAGTTCAACTACGTCTGGGTGGCAGATGAAAATGTTTGACCACGAGATGGCAGTAGTCAATTTTCTGTGAGAGGAACAAAAAAAGAGATGATTTATATACCAGGACAATTTAAATCTTACTCAAAGTATACATATTTAATGAGCCAATAAAAATCTAGAGGATTTGCAAATGGAAACAACTGTCTGTCAGTTTTAACCAGAAGGTCTTGTCTCTATAAGCTTCATCACAGTGAACTTAATCAGGCAAAAAGTTGAGGGTAAAAAAATAATAAGAGTCATTTGAAAGAAAAATGAAAACTTGCAACATGATAACTATATGTGGGTTTAAGTAAATACAACGTTTTAAAATTAAGCACATCTGTTATTTTAAGTTCAAAGCACCCTGTTTATAAAAACTTAATGTCAAACGGTTGCCTTTACCGAGATAGCAAGGGACAATGAGTACTTGCCTGAAAATGGAGAAGCATTTCAGAGGCAGGACCATTTAGGTATTTTTTCAGAGTTTAAAGGAAATGAAGTGTGAATTCGTGGCGTTGGGAGAAACGGGAAATTGTTTTGGACTTAGAGCTGGATGTAAAAAAAGTCTTTTTTATTTAATTGATAAATACATGACAAGATTTGATTCATCTTGTCTATGGTCATAAATATACATAAGATAGAGCTTTCTTTTGTTGTTTCAAAAATTTTTGTGGTCTACAGTGAACATGTGTTTTTACTGAAAGAAAGTTGATTGATGTCTTCTAATGAAAGTTGAAGTTCAGTAGGACTGTTACAATATCATGCCTGAAAGGGTAATGTCTCCTGAAAGTTACAACTGAAAATAAAGCCTGAACATATTATTAATTGAAATGTATGCCTTCTCTAGACATAGTGGAGACAGTGGTTTGAAAACATACATTTGTACTATATAATATACATGCATATATATTTTTGGCTTTATAATACCCTTTAATCTTTGTACCATTTTTTCATCTATCTTCATAAATTTAATATGATAATAATTGTTGTGGTTGGTGAATGCACATATTTCCAGAATACAAGCGTTTTTCAGGCTTACATTAACATGATTCAGAATTTTTAAATTAAAATGAAAGAACAGGTGGCAATGCTTGACTGCAGAGCACTTTTAAATTTTAATATGAGCAGGTCAGAACCAAGAGGTAGATGTATCTTCACTTAATTATTTTTCTGTGGCGCAGACTCTCAAAATGTGACCTAGAGAGCACAACTTCATGATAGTCATTCCTTTTTATCTCCAGCGAGTGAATTATATTCAGGCAGCCATAACTACATGGGAAAGTAATATTGGAACACTAAGCAATTGGCTTTGTTGCCACAGAGAGATTTCACAATTGCTTGTGGGAGGAGATGATCTGTGCAATAAATGAATAAGAGGACAAGAAGCCCTTAAAACAATCTGTATAAAAAATAAAGCTTCCAGAGTCCCTGTTTGGTATTGAAAATGGGCTGCTTCTGTGTTAACGTTGACATTAGGCTATATTGAAAACTGTAATACTGAAAATATGGCTATAGCTAAATACTTCTTTGCCTCTCTTCTTCAGCCAAAAATTGGTCTGAGTTAGGTTTGGCGTTATTTTTTCTTAAAACTGTTGTGGCGTGAGGCAAATCTCTAACAGATGCTTCAAGGAAGGAAGAAGATTAGGATAAGGCTAAAGGTCTTTATTTTTTTTTCTTGGAACTGGAACTGTTTTGGTCAAACTCTTAACAACTATTCTTCTGGAAGTTTACTTTCTCCTTAATATCCTGCTGTTTCTTATTTTGGCCTGAATTTCACTAAAGGCTTTTGCTAAAGACTGTCCATACCACCCTGAAATTAGCAGCTAGTGAAGCAAAACAGAGCTATTCTTTCACACTGTAGAGAGCACCACCACAGCCTGAGAGGTAGAAATAGTTTGTGTAGCCTACATTGCTCCTTGAATTTGACTAGTTTCTGAGAGAAGATCTTAGAAATTGAAGTAATGAAATCACTGAGCTATAATTATGGCATTTTTCAAGCGTATGTCCTGTTAGAGGTTTATGTAAGTTTTTCAGTGCTTCTTTAGAACTCTTACTTCTGGTCTATTTTGACTCTGGTTTTCCTATACAGTTACCTCCCCGTGCTATTGGATGGCTCACTGACATAATTCAGTTAATATATTTTACATTTGGGCAAGTCAGGAAATGCAAAGCTGCGTTTCCCACAGAAACTCTGTCTTTTCTATAAGTAATCATTAGCTTTTAGGTGCTCCAAGTGGGTTGGAACACCAGTTCTCAAAGAGTTTTTGTTTGCTACTTCTGCATATGTCCACAGCAGTTACATGATAGCCCATGCATTAGAAAACATGCATCTGAGCAGTAAGTATGCATTTTGCATAACATCCCCACATAAAATCCTCCTTAGACACACTTGAAAGTTTCTAGTTTGAATTACTGTAAGTCAATATTTAGCTGTGTTAACAGTACATCTGGAAGAGGAGTTTTCAATTTCTTGGCTTTCGTAAATATTGCTTATCTGTTAAGAAGTGCCATTTACATCTATAGTTTCTTCTTCTCCCACTGAGTTACTTCAGTTATTTTTCAGACAAAATATTAAAACAGAAGTTTGATATTTCATAGCTTAAGGCAAAGTCTTGTTTAGAATGTTACTGTAGACAATGATGTCCTTCTGCTGTGGGTGTGTGCTGCTGCTTCAACTTAGGGTCTTGGGAAACCAGGAACTGCTGGGGGTTTCATGGGACTGTGCATGTCCTTGCACCCATTTGCAAAAGTTCTCTTTCTGGGAAATGATCCTCTGGTCTCCTAGACCTGTCATTTCTTCCCCTCACTTACTTGTGCCAAAGACACGAACAACAGGAACTACTAGCACACATTTCCCTGGTATGTATTTTAGATTCCTAGAATATAATTTGAATTTTTGAGGCATCAAAATTAATTGAAATCCAAGTAATTGGATGGAGAAATGAAAAACAAAACCCAGTTTATATCTAAAGAAAACTGTACCAAGCAGGCTCCTATTGCCTTGTAGTCTGAGGATTTCCTACTGACTGGCATGCTTGGGTAGAAGTCATTTTCCTGGAGTCCAGTTCCACACCACATATCACCTGGCCCTTTTCTTATGGATCTACATGCATTAGGATTTTGTTTACCTGGCAATTTTCTTGTAAGAGGTTGAGAGTTAGTTCTCCTCTTACTGCATACTTCCTTAAACAGTACAGAGGGATACAGCTCGCTCTCACTGCTGTAGTACTGTCAAGACATTTCTCTGACCTTGTGCTGAGGCTTTTGCTGTGGGAGGTATGTGCAAAGGCAGAAAAATTCCCCTTTTAGTCTTCCCTTGGTGCCTATAGAGATGATGCTTTACACCCATCATGAAATCTCTACAGCTTTGTGTATCTTCAAGCTTCCCTTGTACATTCCGCATGATAATCAACTTCTGCACTGTGCTGGATGGTATGTATGGGTAATCTTTGGCAGGAATGTATTTTGCACTTCTCATACAGTAAAAACAATAAAGCAAGAAATAGTTCAGTGTGGGCTTAATGTTCCTGGGCAGAATTTGTAAGTCTGGGAGGTGAGGCTGGCATCTATAGCCCCATTGCTTGAGCAGGTGAGAGCAGTTCACAGTTGCTTCTTTCTCTTTTTTGATTAGATAATTTGTTTTTTAAAGTACACTTACTTTGCTGAGGTTCAGGGTGTTTTCCTATACCAAGTCCCTCCTCTGGTCTGTACACAGCAGCAGGGATTTTCACTGAAATTCCAGCACCAGTTGTTCTGCAGTTTTTTTGTGCAGAAAGGGAAAGAAAACTTACTCAAACTGACATGATCACTACTTAAAGGATTACTTCCTACAGAGACTGTCAAATACATGGATTTTTTACTTGTCTTATTTGAGATTTACTGGGGCTCAAGGTAAATATCCAGAAATCTCCTCTGATTCCCACTTCAAACCTAGATTTTAAAGGATTGTAGGTGATCTAATCCGGTGACCTGTGGCATCCCTCAAAGTGCATTTCATGTATCATAAACTAAAGTTCAGGGCAATGACAAAAGTAAGCCTAGTATTTCACTCACACATGAGGGTTGTAATGTGAAAATAATGAGGGACCAACCCTTTTTTCATACTGGTAAGCTGCAAACCTGTGGTACTGCTGCATAAAGCATCCAGTGTACATTCTGGAATTAGTATGTCCTTTTTGCATCAAAATACCATGTGGTACCCAGTATGGGTGCCTGCTGAGCATCAGCTGTCTGTATCACATCACACAGACACCAGAGGGTTCTGAGGATCTACTGTTCTTTAATATATAGCATCATAGAATGGTTTGGGTTGGAAGTGACCTTAAAGATCATCTAGTCCAACCCCCTGCCATGGGCAGGGCCACCTTCCACTAGCCCAGGCTGCTCAAAGCCCCGTCCAACCTGGCCTTGAACACTGCCAGGGAGGGGGCAGCCACGGCTTCTCTGGGCAGCCTGTGCCAGGGCCTCACCACCCTCACACTAAAGAATTTCTTCCTTACATCTAATCTAAATCTCCCCTCTGTCAGTTTAAAGCCATTACCCCTCATCCTATCCTAACACCACTGATTAAAGAGTCCCTCCCCAGCTTTTCTGTAGCCCCCTTTAAGTACTGGAAGGCTGCTATAAGGTCTCCCAGACAGGCTGAGCAACCTCAACACTCAGCCTGTCCTCATAAGAGAAGTGCTCCAGCCCCCTGATCATATCTTAATAATGTAAAGGAAGGACTTTACTTCCAAACTTATTACAATCTCTTAAAAAAAAATATTTGATTCATAATTGCATTTGCTTTTCAAACACTTGCAACTACTTGCTGGAACCAGAGCAGTCCAGACTGCCAGGCAGTTCTTGCTAAGCTGCATGCAGTACCACTGCCTCATCCCTGCAATGTGGATTTCTCTGTATTTTCCCTTTATTTCCCTTTTGCTAGTTTAGGGAGGGTTTTTTGATTGTTGATTGGTTTGGGGGTTTTTTTGGCTTGGTTTGGGGTGTTTCTGTAGCTTGTGTCTCTAGTGGCCAGGCATACTCTAGGCAGAATTCTCATGAAGAGTAAAGGACCTCTTACTGCTGCATATCCACTCTTAGGAGTTGTAATGTACTAGCTGAGAGCCCTAAATTGCAATTTTCACTTTGCCAGTCTACCTTTGATCTTTCACCAGTTTCCATTTCCAGTTGTATAAATCCACCTCTTGTCAGCCCTTTTGGGGGCCAAGCTAGAATGTGACGCTTTTTCTTTTGTATGAGATTTTCTAGGGGTGGTCAATCAGCTGGAGTCGCTGTGCATTGCAAACAGGATATGGTCTTGATAGCAAGTGTCCAGATCTCCTGGACACTAACACACTCCTCACCAGTCTATCCAAACTGTTGTGCCAAAGCAGTCTTTCTCACAGCCTGTGTAGGATTCGTAAACACGCCAGGATCTGACTGAAACAGCTTTGTATTGTGTATTATGATTTGTATGCACTTTTACAAACTTACAGTAATTGCTATTGCCTTCATTGTAAAGAGCAAAAAATAAACACACACAATAAACCCCCTTAATGGGCACTGATCCCACTGGCACTGATCTTGAGTAACTCTGAATAAAAGCAGATGGTAGCAGGCTGACTAGGCTGACCTGCTTTCCCCTTTCATGCAAACATTGCTTATATAAATGGGGGACACATACAAAAAATTAATGGGCTTGGGTAAGCCACCTAAGGACAGAGACTCGCCATGTACTTAATGCTTACATCAGCCCCAGGGCTGTTTCCAGTTAGCTCTTCTCTGGAGGGAGAAGTTTCTCACAAATTAGTGGTTCCACAACTCTGAGCCCATGGTTTAATAAGAAAGGACTGATGTGCATCTAGAAAGTAAGCATGCTTAGTTGTGCCATGGCCTGTTGTTGTGGTAGGTCATAGAAAATGATCAGAATAGTCTCTCCTGAACCTGCTGCTCATTTACATACATATAATTGAGTCTGAAGCCCCTTTATACATCACCTCTGTCATAATGTTATAAAGAGGCATTCGATTTTTACGGCTTTGTACTACTTTAATTCACATGCCTACTTGTTAGCAGTGATGGCAAATTAATTTCAGTTGAGATTCCTAGTTGTTCCAAACAATGTGTCTCAGTATATCACTACAAGAAGATGTTTTGTAAGGAATAGCATTGTCTTTTTCTTATTCAGCAGAGCATTTGGTTGGAGTTACTACCTCCAGCAGTATGCTACAGCCTCTGCCATACAGCCTGCAAAGACAGTTTCCTGAACAAGATGTGTTTCCTCACAATCACTATTGTTTTCAGCCTGGTACATCAATGCCCGCCAAGCTGGAGTCAGGAACCATTCCAGCCATCCCAGGTAGACCTGCTGCTGGCTCTGTGTTAGTTCAGTGGGCAGATGCTCTACAGGATGATCATTTTTAGGATGATCATCTTTACTTGGATTAACAGTCATTTAAATAGGCCTCTCTTTTATACAAGGCATCAGTATCAGACCGGGAAGTCTTGATGCCTTTGGATACTGGCAACACAGTGCATGGATACTGCATGGTAACAGGTGAAGACAAGGAGTATTACAAACACATATTTCTACTTGGAGAAATATATATAGCACTACGGTAGGAGAAATGTAGGCTTTCTGTCTTCAGTATGTGCCAAGTTTGTTTTATTTTTCTGGTTGGCAGGGGAAGCAGATGTTACCCTTTATAATTCAGTGGCTTGTGCATGTCTGAGAGTAATACAACAGAAGGAACAGCTTCTGCTTTCCCTGCTGTGTTGGTTTTGGTGATCCTTGGGCAGAGGCAGCTGGAGTCCCTTCAGCTTTACCTGTTCTTAAAGAGCTCTCGATTCAGCTTTTTAAAGCACTACATAAAAACTGGAAGGAGCCAGCTGTTTGTATGGGGAATGGCTGGCTGGAGGAGAAATTGCTAGGAGAAGAGTGTGTATGTCAAGTGGAGGTAGCTTAATGTGAGTGATGAATAATGCACAGATTCAGACTGTCTGCCCCCAAACCTCTTTTATAAAGGATATGGGGGATTTACAAAAGATGTCTTTCTCAGCCATCACATTTTTTTTTTTTCTTTTTTAATGCTTCGTAAATTTTTGCACTGCTAGCAGAAGCAAGGCATAGCTGTAAAGTTATAAATAAAATCCAACTGGCCAATAGAGATGGCTATTTAGATGATTGGTGTCCACAGTCAAATTGTAATGTTATTTTTTTAAATTTTACTGCTTATTATATTGTGAAGGAGCTTGATTTACAGGCAGTTTTCACACTCATGAACAGTGTCATTACTAGGTGCTTTATTTGCTTATTTTTCTAGACACTTTAGGATTAAACAGACCTCCTACTTCATGCACTAAGAGAGGCCAGGTTTTTCCAGCACCACCTTTTCAATACAGTGATACAAAGACTGCCTATAATTAAATATAAATATGTGTTTCAAGTACTCATGTGATTAATTTCTAAAGACTAGGAGCTCAGGAACCTTTCAAATAAGGGAACAGCATGGAGTAAATGTTATCTAGGATGCCTTCCAAATGAAGAATACTATATAAAGAACAGTAATGCTACTCTGATAGCATCCTGACTTTGAGAAATGCAGTCTGCTGAAGTAGCTTTCTTTTTTAAAATAGAGTAAGAACTGGTGAGTGAAGATTAAAGTTGTCATGCATAACTTGTTGCTCACTGCTGAGGGATATGGGACTGCATTTTGTAATAGAATTGAATAACGTGCAAATGTAAAACTTGGTTAAAGCACTTTTCATCTTCCATGAAACAAGTTTTTAAAGTAAAATACAGCAAAGCCTCATCTCTGAAATACCAGTTGCAAATGTGCTTTTGGTGACTACATTTGCAAGAAACAGTAGTCAATTATGGAGATGGGTTAAATTTTGTCTTGGACTGCTGTGTTCTGGTTTTTGTCATGAATGCTGTCATTCAGGAAAAAAAAAACGTACACCTCAAAAAACTTAATTTAGGTTTAGAACCTTTGTATCTGTGTTGTCACTCTTTTCGAATCTAAAACTTATGTATTGCTTTTAAAGAAGAAAGAACTGTTTTTAAGCACAGTTATAAACAACCTGAGTGAAAGTTGGTGCGTGTGACACAAAATATGTAGCAATTCTGTAACATGCATTTTTTTCCCAATGCTTTGGCCGCAGGGAGGTCACTTTTTGTGTATGGCACAACTTTGATTTTCATTAACTCTTTCTTTTTTAATGTCAGATAGGCATGTAGTTTTAATACAAATTAATAAATTGTCAACCATAGGCGAACAATGAAAATGTGTATCTCATGTTTTCTGGGTCTGGTAGAATTACATTTATGTTTTAGCTCAAAACTGTGCAGTCAAAGCAGGTTGGATTTAATATGGGTTGACCTGCAGACCTCTGTCCTAACTCAGGTTGTTAAGTAATAATCTCAGGGTTGCATATAGTGGCCTTGTTTTATGCACTGTACATATTGCAAGACATGGGCAGAGCAATGTTTGTTTAAAGACAGTATAACAGCTGCAGTTTCTGTCCTTGTCAGGCCATTGTATCTTCAGTAGAAGTAAAAAGCATAGAATTTGCTGGCAGTTGCTTAATTTCTGGGATTTTTTTAGTTTGTTTTTATAATCCTAAAACCATAATTACAGATCTTGGGAAAATTGTTTTATTTACTTAACAGCTGCCATTGTGCCCTGTTATGTAAATCTAAATTATAAATGGGAAATATTTACTAGTTTGAGTTACAGTGTAAATACACGATTAACTTCTTAAAAGTGCATGTAGCTTATTTCAGTAATTGGACCCGCTCCTAGAGAGAGGCAAGCAGGGAGATTACATGGGGAATGCTTCTTTCTGAAGATGAAGCTTCCTTCCTGATTTTAAGAAAAAAAAAAAAAGAAAAAAAAAAAAAGAGAGAGAGAAAAGAAGGGGGGGAGCAGCTTCCTGGTGGAGTCCTCACTTTGAGGGAGGCCAGGCAGTTGTGCCTCCCCCTGCTCTAGCTGGCTTTTACATGCCGTCCTTTGTGGAGGCGTTCTCTGACGAATGATGTCCAAAACCATTTTTACAAGAGCGACTGGGGTTTGCCTGTACAGGCAGACCTGGGATTTAAAGGGGTTTTTGCTCCTCTCTCATCTGCTTTTAAATGCAAGGCTACGACAGCCTGTGTCTCTGAGGTTAAGGCGTGATAAAGGCCGATCTGTTCCTAAGATTCATAATCTTCTAGAAATGGCCTAATGAAGAGACTCGAGCCAAAGTTTCAGCTGTATGTAAAAACCACGTTCTGACCTCGATACGTATGATGTGAAAAATAAATAATAGCAGCACTGCAGGGAAAATCTTCTCTGCTACAATGTGACAACCCACGCCTTCATCGGAGGTTTCAAGAATTTGGCCATGCTTTTGGAAATAAGCCTCATGATTCTGCTTGGAGAGATGTTTTAGCTCAGACGGAGCACAGCAAACAATGGCTCTGTCGGAGCATTGGCTCTGTGCTTATAGCAGGAAACTGCAGTCAAACCTTACTTTTTTACCTACAGTATGTTTCGAATGCATCCGAGGTTGTGTTTTAGTCTTTTTTTTTTTTGAAGGAAACCATGCTCACAGGCTTGAGAACCACAGCAACTAGAAGCTAGAACCACTTAAGATGACAATTAGGGCCTGACTCTATACTTCATTAATTCAGTAGGGTTTTTTCACTCTCTTTGAGGACAAACTCCCTTGCTCTGCCTGTCCAGTGTGGGCTGTTAAATGAGAACCATACATTCAGTTCTTTAACCCAGCTGCTTTTTGCAATCATGCATGGAAACTAAAGCACTTCTAAAGAGTAGCAGACTTCACGTGTACCCATTGTAGGTCCAAGTGATGTGTTTAGGAGATGTTTACATCATGCAACACCTCTAGCTCGGAAATCTGTGAACTAGCCATCAAGCAATCTCCAGAGGCAGTGAAGCTCAGAGCTTGTGTGGTGATGTGCTGACGGGTTCCAGGATGATGTGATTTCATCCAGGATATCTGCATGTCACTGCATTTTGTAGACGTACTTGCTTGGGTATCTGAGTACATGACTGTCTTTCAGGGTGTGCCATCCAACCATTCACACTCGTGTAGAGCGCTGCAGTGCAGAGCCTGCCAGAGGGAATATTTTGAAGCATATGAAAAGAAAGTTCAGATGTTTTTTGTCTGAGAGTGAAATTGCAGAAGGCCCTTAGAGGTCTGACTTATTGTGCAATCTCTGTAAGTAATTTGTAATCAAAATACCTTTGCACATGTCACTTTCATATTTCCTGTAATAAAACAGCAAGAGCAATTAAGATTTTGGACCATAATCTTCTACAAGCTTCTAAAAATGAATGGGTTATGGATTTTTTGAGTTATGGCTGAAATAGCCAATTTTTAAATTTTTGATTGCTTAAAAAAAAGTTTGGTAATAGCTGTTTTAATAGATTTTTAACTGTAGCCTGACAAACAAAACTGTTATGCGGTAACATAATTGATCTGAAGTTTACTTCTGAAAAAAAATTAAGTAAGAAACCAGAAGAACTTTTCACAAAACTGGAAGACATCTGTACTCTGGTAACCCAGCATGTGACCTACTGGGCTTTATGCATTTCAAATCAAAAAGAATCAGTAAATATATTGCCATATGCATGCAAATGTGTCTAATAACACACTGTGTGCTGTGTATCTGTAAAGTTGTTCTGACACAGTTCACAAAGTTGTCTGTGGTCTTGGCATTCTTCAGGAAACATTAGATTAATATAGCTGCTTTTGTCATATAATTTTTTTCTGTTTAAGTAGGTGTGTGAAGGCTGGTGCTACATAAATGAATTATACGGAAGACTTTAGAGGAAGAGGGGGCTTGTAAACGAGACTGAAATTAATGAATATAAGAATAAGAAATCAAAACTTTATGTTTAGTCTGAGGAGAAACAATTCCTTAAACCGTAACCACATGGCTGTTTCTTGTTTGCATCAACTCTGGTTGACTGTTATTGTCTTCTGTTAATTCTCTGGGGCAGTGGCCTGACTTTGTTGAATGAGCCAATTGTTTTCCTTTGTGTTGCCCATCAAGTAAGTTCCCATCTGGTTTGTATCAGACTGTTTTCACAGCCAACAACTGCTGCCTTTTCTATATCCTGACACTTAAGGGCCCCATGCTATCAAAGCATTGCTGTGATAGCCTGTCTGGCTGGGCCCGTACAGCTGTGCCTTGCAGCTTGAAACTATTACCCAAGTAATGGTAACTTAGAACTTGAACTGGCTCTTATTCCCATTGGTGTCGTGTGTACAGTGAACAGAATACATTTTTGTTGAAGCCCGTGTTCAACAAAAAATTCTTTAAAGCTCTCATTTTAGTTTATATGATTGGTTGGTTTTTATTTTCCAGCAGCTTCCTGTATCTAGAGGCAGTTTTGTGTTCTTCTGAAACATTAATGAGTACAAGACAAGCAATATTTATTTAAGGCACTGTTGTTATTACTTACTTTTATGGTACATTAAAGCTCAATAAGTGAAAATTAAACAAGCAAATGATTCCTAATGAGGATTTTTCTTATCAGATTTAGAATACATTTCCAGGAAACTTTCTGTGCTTGATAAAAGTAGGTCGTGTGAATAATGCTACACCTTGGCTACGACAGTACTCACTTTCCAAGTAGCTATCTAAAAAATACAGACCAATGGACAGTGAGTCTTCGTTAACCTCCTCTGAAGGAATAGGGAAGGACTGGATAACTCTGTAACCTGGGCAGTAAAAGTGTATTAGGGTTTGCATTGCAGCCTCAGTGGGAAGACCCAGGCATGATCCAGGCCTCTTTCTGCCAGGCATCCTACATGGTAGGAGACAGTCCTGTTCTGTGAGACCTTGCAACATGTGTGTTCTCTCTCTCCCAAGATTTAAAAAAAACACACATTGCATCGAGTAGCAGTGACATTCAAGTCTTGTCTTGTATAAAGAAAGATGATCTTTAAGCATTTGTTCTCTTCTGCTCTTGTATAGGCTGCATAGCCATGTAAGTCGGTGACAGAGTAATGATGAGGGGAAACATATTCCTCAGCTTGTATATGTATTGAATTTTAAGTATATTCTGGACTCAGTTCTTTCATGACATTTGAGAGAGGGAGAGAAAGAAAATAATGGGTAATTCATTTAAAATTTCTGGTCTTTCCGTGAGTGTGTGCAAAAAAACTGCTAGAGATCAGATTGATTTATCTAATACTTGCACAGTAAGTGTTCCTGAACTTGGGAGTGCATGTGTGTGAATATAATATGAATGAATTGGCTTCAAGTAAAATACGAGGGAGCCATTAAATTCCACAAGACACATAAGATTTTTATTTTTTTTGCCTTTGTGCTTTTCCTATTGGTACACACTGAATGTCATTGTGGCAGATTAGGATTGTGCTAAATAATTGAGTTTAAGTCATTGTCAGGTATGCGGAGGGTTTGCAAAAGCTGCTCCCTTAAGCAGCTTTCCATAATTTCTCTTCTTATGAACCCTATACAACTCCTAAATTCAGGAGTTTCAGTGTGTGCACTAGGATGGTTACCAGACCCCGGCGTCTGTGCCATTCACCTGCACAAGTTGTGTCCCGTCAGCCTGCAGCAGCCCACACCTCTGCAGGGAGGCTGCTCCCACACATCCCGACTGGATTTCCTTGGCCCTGCAGATTTCCCTGCATTTTGGCCAGGAGTATTTAAACCCGAACAACTGATAAATGATTTTCATTCAGGCTGCTCACCAGCTATATTAATCATGCTTGTGACCCAAAGCAATGAAGAAAGCTGTCGATGAACTGAGTGCAAATCAGGTTTGGCACCAACAGCTTGAACTGGGAAGAGTGAATATCGAAGAGCTGCAATGCTTTCTGAAACAAGTTGGCAGTAGATACTAGAAAGAGTTGTCACCGTCAGTTAATGAAGCCAGTGTTCAAAATTTCAACTTGTGTGTGTGTGTGTGTGTGTGCAGCTTCAGGGCTGAAAAACCATCTGCCCAAATAAGAACCTAACGTAAACGAGTCTGCTCAGTGTCTCGGAAGGCACGGCTTCGCTGCTGCTCCAAGATTTGTAGAGAGGAGCTCCTGGGTTGCTAACAACAGTTACTGGTCTCACTGTTGCTGCTGGGGAACCCTTGGTTGGTAGTGAAATCTCCAAGAGGCACAGTGTTGCTGGGAGCAGTCTGTAGTGTTCTCCCTCCTTTGTATAGCTGTTAGCAGAGATGGAGGGGCACGTTGTATTAAAATCAGTAGCAGTGTTTCTAAGAGAGAGGTAAGGTGGTGTAGTGTGCTGAATATGTAGCGTAGATGTAGAGCAATAAGTTTCTGCAGTTCATTTGTTCTACTAATTTAGAGCTCAGATTCACCCAAGTATTGCAAAGGAATTTTGGTTTTACTCTTTCCCACGTAACAAGCCAAGGTTCTTGGATTGTTTGGTTTGGGGTTTTTTTTACAAGGAGGAATGCTTATCTCTGTTGCACAAAGTTGAAACATTTTAGATTTTAACAAACTTTAAAATAGCACAGGATAAAAACACATATTTACTCTCAGACCTTTCCAAGTTTCTGGTCCCAGGCATTAAATTGTAGAGGCAGTGTTACTTGTCATCACAGTGGGTACTCATTTCAAGAGAAGGCTTAGACGGTCTTTGGCAGAATAGGGTCTGCACACTTGCATAATGGCTGTCTCCCAGCAGATCTTCCAGTAAAGACATTTAATGTGTTCCTTATTTTAACATATGCTTACTTATGTAGATGACAACAGTATTCTTTCAGAGCTAATAGAAAAATTGCTCGCCTCTCTAAACTTCCTAGAATTGCTTATTCCCAATACGTTTTTCAAAGTTGATTTAAATTCACAAATAGTAAGACTTTAGTGGCCATATTCTTCTGTTAAACAAATGACTTGAAAGGGGGTCTTTTTAACAAAATGTTGGCGTGTGTTCTGGAAATGTGTGTAGAAATGTCCTAGTGTTTATTAGAATATATCACTGGAAAATGCTAACTGTGTAGGACTGGTTTTGTTCTGTCTTGTTTTGTTTTTTCCTGGGGAAAATATTCACAATCCTTTTTAAAAGGTGTAGTTACAAAAACTGAGTAATTGTGCCGTAGGTATAAGCATTTTAATATACCACATCTTTGTAATGGTAATACAGTAATAGGAGTCTTGGCAAACTGTTTCCATATGGAGAATCCCATGGCTTTGTACGTGAAAATCATCAAAACAAATTAATAGAGTCATGTGACTATTTAGAAGTATTCAGACTAGAGAAATACAGCTATTTCGTTTGAGGTCATCTAGAAAAACACTTGTTATTTGATCGAGTTTTTATTTTTAGTATCTTACATACATTTTTATTATAAGAAGGCATTTAGTGACTCCATTATATGTGAAAAGTGACTTAAAATGAGAAAATTCTGTCCTGCAGCACTTCCTAAAGAGCCGTGAGGTACAAAAAGGTTCCTGTTTTCTTCCCATTGATGCCAATCCCCTAGATTTCATGCAGATTTGGGTTCCAGTTGCTGCCATGGCTGGAGGCGATGAACCCTCCTTGACCAGGAAATCCTCTTGGCTGTGTGAGGTAGAGCTCACCAAGGTCTCACATCACACTTTTAAGTGATAGAAAGTAGCTTGTGACTTCTCACACTGATCACTGAAAGTTGTCCTCTTACATTCCTAACGATTTTTTCAACAGTCACGTAGCTGAGGAATTGATTGCTGGATAGTGTGTGATGCTTAGTAAGCATACGCAGTGCAGCATCGCTGCAGATAACGTGCTCAGTCTCAACCTGCAACATACAGAACCTGTCTGGTAAATAGAGTTATCACTTGCCCCGAATTACCCATGTCCCAAGTGATGTGAACAACCTCACATCAAACACTGCCCAAGAGCAGCATGTTGGAGTAATGTTGGTAATTTAACTGTGTGGGCCAAACTGATCCGAATAAAACTGGTGGTGAGGCAGTAAGGGACTCCAGAGTGACCCAATTTATCTTGGCCAGTACACTGACTTACAAAAGAACATAATTTGCTCAGGGGATCCCCTCATTGGGACACCCATCTTCATTTTAAGCATGAACTGGAATTATGTTCATTTTCAAACCCACTGCAGCCCTAATTTATGATGAAACATCATTGAATTTGTTCATTCAACTTTAATGACTTGTGGAAATTATTTTTTAATTATTTTCAAATAAAACCAGACCATGTAACTTTTATGAATTAAAAAGCTGCTTTGATTTTTACTTTTTTTTTTACTTGCCACTCCCCATGTAGGCTATGAATGCTAGCACTGTGGTATGATGGAGATGTATAAGCTGGAGGCAGTATTGCTGCGATTAATATTGTTAAGATATGAGGTCTCAGTGGAGCCAGTCCTACTACTAGCATTGCAGTGAATGATTCTGCATCCTGAGGGAAATCTGCATAACTTTATCTTTGAATTTAGTGTGAATTCCCACTATTGATCATTGAGAGTTTGGTGGTCTTGTTTTTAGCTTCTTTGTTTTGCCTCAGATAATGGCATTATTAAAATGTCTTTTGAATCCTCAAACATGAGGGTGTGAATAACAGAACCTAATATATTATACAAGTATATATATTACCTTCCTGTCCACTTGTCTGTTAGATTTTGCAGAAGGTGAGAAAAAGATTGGTGTGTGTAGGTGATGCTTAGTTTTACTGAATAAATAAAATATTAATTACACCATTAGATATGCAGTTTTTTAATTATCACTTCTCAGATTCTCCTGATTCCACCAGCTGTTTACCTAGCTTGTCTCTTGTGGATTTAGAAATTACTCGCCCCCCCAGCTCTTGCACAAGATACACATTTTCCTGGTGTTTTTCAAAGACCCTGGACCAGTAATGAACTAACTCCTTCTCCTTTTCTGCTTTGAAATAAAAGCTCCTGCTTCAAGGTTTACCGCAGACCCCTCATCTCATTTCTCCTCAAGAAAGTAGCTGCAATCAAGAACCAGCAGTGCTTAAAAGTTAAGAAAAGACTATTTGTTCCTAGCCAATTGCACATCCAAAAATCACAGGCATCTGTACAGAAAAATCATACTGACCTTTAATATTTCTTCTTAGTATTAATAATTATTGTAGCTATTTGGAAAGATCACTTACATATCTTTTGGAAGTGATTTGCTGGGAAACAACAGCTGTGGCCAGGGAATGAACTTGTTAAGCAATAAGATATTCTACAGAGCAAAATATGCCAAATCTAAAGGACCGGAGTAGATTTAAGGCACCAAAAGGAAGTATTTATTTAGTAAACTCTGCAATCTCATTCCTAGATGTTTTTGGAGCTTCATTCTGTCTGCCCTTCCCTACCGGGCTCTGCATTAGGATTTTGGAAAAATCTGGTTCTAGTTTATTTTATGTATTTCTAGTTTTTGTTCTGTTTAGTGTTGCTATTGGTGGGAATATAGCATGTTTCAGGAAAACCACTGACCCGTGAACCTTAGACTTGAGAGGAGGAAAAATCATTTTCAAATATTCTGCTTTGAAAAATTTGTTAGCTGCTTAGCCTGTGTCCCACCCTCCTTTACTGACTGGGGATCTGAATTTATTTTCTTTTCAGAAATATTTATAGCTAGGATATACATTAGGATTTAAACAAACAAACAAAAAAAAGAAAAGCGCATGTGTGTATGCTTGTTTATTTTCTGTGTGCTTGTATGCAGACTTTCTGTAAGTACCTTACACCATGGGAAGGTGGAATTTGCCAAGTTTAGGTCAAAACTTGAACTGAATTCATACTATATAGTTTTCTGTGTCCACTGGTGTCTGTAGCCCACTTATGGAGGTTTATGAGTTGGCTGAAGCCTTTGAGAATGAAACTGTGTTTTTTCAGCTCATGCAGTAGACTCATGCTTTTAAATCCAGACATTTTTGGCTGAAGTCCTACAGATGTCAGTCCCTTTCTGTAAAACAACTGAAGTGTTTTAATTGTAAATCTACCCCTTTCATGTAACTCAGCCCTAGAATTTTGGCTTAAGTTTGCCTAGAGTCTTTTCTGTTTGTCATGAAACTGGCTAAGTTAGGGGCAGTCTGGTTTTGAGTTAGAAATACGTGTGTTTGCAGAGCATCTTATTCTTGCTTTCTGTATCTATCCTAGTGGAAGGCAGCAGCCTGACCTGCAGCCAGGGGCCCTGTGCTTAGCAAAGCATTTGCACAGGCCTAAAAAACACACATGCTTAAGCATTTTTGCTTCATCTCTGGCAGAGTGAGAATGGACACCTTCTCCACAATAACATAAATATGCATATGGATTCAAGGTGGCCAGGGCTAGCAAAGTGGAGAAGCTATAATTTCTAATGAATGGAGAGTAATTTTGTCCAAACAATTGGATTATTTGAGAAACTGTTGATGGTCCTGCTTATTCCTGAGAATGCTGTATTCTTTACCATCTTGAGACCATGTAATGAGTTCCCTAGCATACCCATTTTCAACTGTATAAATCATTACATTCCAGAAGCATTGAATTATGTCGATATGCATGGTATAGCTAGAAATGAGTCTGAACTGAAAATATGGTATATAATTATAATTAGTAACATGACTGACATTACAGTGTATTTTATCCTTTCAGTGTAGCCTTCAGAACTGCTTAAATCAAAATACGGATGTTTCTTAGCAGTATAGTTAGCCCAGCAAATCTGAAATAATTTTGATTTTGCTGAAAATGCTGCTTCTTGCGTTTCTATACTTGGTAACTTGCCTGTACAACCATGTATGAAAATGAGTTAATTTTTCTTTGGTACAATATAGATACCCATGGAGACATGGATCAGACACATACTGGCACAAATACGTATCTCACATCTTTACTTACAGGTAAGAGGAGCAGATAAAGTTTTTTCTACTGACAGTGGTTCTGTTCTGCTTTACAGTCATTACTGTAAAGAATTTCTGACAATTCTGTTTCCCTGCTAACGGTCTTTGTAACCATATCCTAGATGTAAATCGTTTTTTGTATGAAAAGAGCAAAATGGGGGAATGACACAGAAGAAAAAAAAAAAAAAAGCACTTTCATTAAAGATTTTTGAGGTGCTGAGTTACAGATGTGCAGGTGCTGTGCTATTGCCAGTGCTCTGAACGCTTGAGATAATGCCATCTGGAGGAAGTTATTTGTTGGGACAGGACAGTGTTTTAAACTTTGAAGTCAGTAATAAACAAAGTGAAGCAGCTGGAATCTGGCAGAAGAAGAAACAAGCAATTCATATCAACCCATGCTATTAAAGGAATGGGAACACTGCACTGGAGTTGTTTTTACATATGCTTGAAAGTTTATTCTTGCTCTAGAAGGTAGCTGCTTCAGTTGTTACGTTAGAGAGTAGAGAGAGGGTTGCTGGGGGCTGCTGGTTGCTTTTAAATTTTAGGAAATGATATGTAGGTAATTACAGTAATTATGGTTCTGGTTTTATACTAAAACAATAACCTGGGTCCTCATCCTTCAAACCCCTCCCTATTTATTGTCTTATTATCTCTTTTCCACTTACAAGATATAGGTCTGCTTTACCTCCAGATAGATTAAAAATATAAGTTTTATTTAGTGTATGAACACCAACTTGAAGGAGTTAAAGCACGTGGGGTTTTTTTATTTGGCTTAAAAGTCAGACTTGTTTAGTCTTTTTATTTTGCCAAATAGAAAAATTTAAAAAGAAAGATTTAAACATTTTTCTTTGTTCTTATCGTTGCCATATGGTATTAGTAACCAAACCTCCCTTCAGTGTGTTTAATTCCTTTTCCATTTGGCATACGTTCACGATACACTTGTATATAGCACACTCTCTGTGTGACGGTACCTCTTAGAGAAAAACTCCTTTCACAGGTCACCGGATGGTTGACACACCATTAATTTTTATGTTTCTGTTAAAAAAAGATCTGGAAATTTAGTACTGTACATGAATTTGTTACAGATTGCCAAGAACGGGGAAAATCTCTAGTCTGAAATCTGACCTTTTCCATCAGTGGGTCACTGAGATGTTTTCAGTCACCGCTGAGTGTCTACCAGTCAAGGACCCTTACACAGTTATTAAGAGTGCCAGTCCTCACAGTTTATATGAAAGTATTCTATTAGACAGTGACAATGAATTTGGAGAACTAGAGGTCACCTCAGGTCACACGTTCCATTTATTGGATTTTAACAAGGAAAATTTTTATAAATACATCTAAGTACATGATTACAAAATTGTACTGAGTACTTCCAGAACCTCTAAAGAGGGGAAAAAAGCTGTGAAGATTACCTGCCTTCCTGCCCTGCCCTGCTTTGTACATGGAGGAATTTTCCATTCCATTTTATGGCGTATCAGAAGATTATAAACACCACTGCAATCTGCATATTTATGGCAGTAAAGAGCTCAGTGTTTAAGGGGAAACCATCTCAGTATTACTTGTAAGTAGTTCTCTGATAGGGGGAAGAAGTAAAATGGAATATCACATTGTTAAAGAAGGAGCTGGCCAGGGACTATACAAGCAAAAGGCAGATACAGACATCAGTAAATATGTATGCCTCAAAATATACATGTGAGCAGGAATACAAACATTTAAGCCGGTGTGCTTGTATTTGTATATTTGTTCACATGCCCATCTCTATCTGTCCATATGAATGGGTTTTATGCGCTGCGCATGCACAAGGTTAGATTAAGCAAGAGGTGATAATGGTAAAGCACATGTGAGAGTAACTTAGTACTTGTATCTTTGGGACATGTAGAGTTTCAGGACTAGCAGTTTTCTATCCTGGAAATTTACAGTCATGGAGCAGAATCTCCCACGTAGCTGAAATAGAATATCTATAGGTTTTTTATAGTTAAAATGGTGAAAGTCAAAGTTCTGTATTTTCTGTGTGCATCTAACAAATTCAAAGACTTCAGGTTTCTCTCTTTAAAAAAAAGGGAAACATTTACTTTGCATATTTTTAAGCTTATCTTTAAGGATATTTAGACAGCTCAGGTCCTGGTAACTTTACTGTTGAACAAGTAGATGGAATTATTATTTTAATTTTTCTGTCCTTTTAGTGTCTTTTATTGATCATAAAATTGAACTATAGTATGTCTGTGAAACATATTAGGGTATGTGTTAGGAAGAATGTAGACTAATATGATACATTCTTTCAGCACCCTAGAATGAAATACTTGGGAAGTTACTATAGAGCCTTGGGATAAGGGAATATTATTTATTTCCCTTTCTTTTTTTCTTTTTTTCTTTTTTTCTTTTTTTCTTTTTTTCTTTTTTTCTTTTTTTCTTTTTTTCTTTTTTTCTTTTTTTCTTTTTTTCTTTTTTTCTTTTTTTCTTTTTTTCTTTTTTTCTTTTTTTCTTTTTTTCTTTTTTTCTTTTTTTCTTTTTTTCTTTTTTTCTTTTTTTCTTTTTTCTTTTTTCTTTTTTCTTTTTTCTTTTTTCTTTTTTCTTTTTTCTTTTTTCTTTTTTCTTTTTTCTTTTTTCTTTTTTCTTTTTTCTTTTTTCTTTTTTCTTTTTTTCTTTTTTTCTTTTTTTTTCTTTTTTTTTTCTTTTTTCTTTTTTTCTTTTTTTTTCTTTTTTTCTTTTTTTCTTTTTTCTTTTTTCTTTTTTCTTTTTTCTTTTTTCTTTTTTCTTTTTTCTTTTTTCTTTTTTCTTTTTTCTTTTTTCTTTTTTCTTTTTTCTTTTTTCTTTTTTCTTTTTTCTTTTTTCTTTTTTCTTTTTTCTTTTTTCTTTTTCCTTTTTTCTTTTTCCTTTTTCCTTTTTCCTTTTTCCTTTTTCCTTTCTTCCTTTCTTCCTTTCTTCCTTTCTTCCTTTCTTCCTACAGCTGTTGAAACAATGACATCATGGAATGTGACACAACTGTGAAATTATTAACAAAGTCAAGCTTTGAAAGCATCAGACTACATACAGTGTTGGAGAGTTGCTTTAGCTTCTAGGATGATTTACAAAATTTCCTTGGGCATTACACATTCACATCTTTACTGTGTGTCAGCTTCACATCTAACCAAATAAACGCTTTACTTTTCTTCAGTTCCCCTTCTGAAAAACCTATTTTTATCATGCAAACATGGCTACAGACTAAGCTCACGGAAGTACTTCTGGAAACACAAAACACATACGTTGCTTGCACATCTTTGTGGTCTTACCACAAACGTGCTTTTGAATCCTGTTCAGGATCCTGTTCAGAAGCTGTAGGATTTCTCATGTCTTCTTACTGCTTACGTGTGAGGTTTGCTCCAGCCCATGCCAACCCAAACGTTGGCAGCTGTGCTTTGTAGAAGGATTTGGGCTGGGGGTGATGAAAGCAGTCCAACTAGTGAGGATAGTCTAGTGAAACTATGGACATTGCTTCTTGCAAAGTGCGTAAGTGGCTGTGGCGAGCAGGCGACGTGTTGATTCCCTGGGGACACAAAAAATGCTCTTATGCTTTTCCTGTCTCCCCAGAGCTTTGCCTTCCTGAAGGGCAAAAGGCTTGGCTGCCGCAGGTTGCTCCATGTACTGGCTTTACTGTCTTTGGCCTCGTTCGTGTTTGACTTCCTAGGCTGTTGGCAGCTGTTCTAGCATGAAAAACACTGGATGAAATTTTATTTTAGCAGTGGGTTTTTGTTGTTTTAATTAGCCATTTGAAGCATGCTTTGCTACAAGTCAGATGAAAGCAGATTACTACTACAGTGACAGAGTAGATAATTAACTGGGGTGAAAGAAAGCCTAGCTTCTTGGTTTTATTGGGAAAATAGTGTTTTAATTACCTAGTCTATCACAGCGAAAGGGAAAATTGTTACGCTTATTGGAATAAGAACAAACTCCAAGAGAGCCTTTGCTGTTGTATGCAGACCTATATGCATTTGTTCTGCTTGTAGCTGCTGCACTTCAAATAAATGTCCCTAGGACAGCTGAAATCTCGAAATGCTCTTTCAGCAGTTTTGTGAATGTTGTACCATTCATCCAGTGCCATTTCTCCTGTCCTCCTTCATTCTGTGTCTGCAGCCTGAGCCATGTCTTGGAGCTCCTCCTGCTCCATGAATTGATTCATCTTGTCTCCTTCCTCTGGCTAAATAGAGTAACTCTTGCCCATGACCCTTCTCCCTTTCTATCTCTGGTATCTGGCTACAGGTTGTTTTCTACCCCTTCAGTGGTTCCCAGACAGGACTTTTCAGCACTGCAGTCACCTTTCACGGCTGCTCAGCAGCCAGTGCTGCTGGAAGCTCTGTGGCACATGTCCCTCTCCCTTGCAGGGCCTGCTGGCATGACAGTGGCTGGGCTGTGCAGTGGCTTGTCCCTCTTCCAGGATGTCCCACATTTTGCAGGGTCAGATCACAAGAATGGGAAGTGTCACAGTGCCATCTTGGACTTGCTGGAAGATGAACATGGCTTGTGAAGTCCTGAAAGCCACAACTCCAGCATGGAGGCTGTCTACGTTTTCTCTGGAGTCTGTTGGAGGATGAAAGAAGGGAGATAAACCACAAAGGAGTAGCAAGAAGGACCTTTAATGAGTCAGGGAAGTGGGTTGGAGATACAGAAAAAATAAAACTACTTCTCAGTTGAGGTTTGGGCAGTTGAAGCATTGGTAGGGTGGTTTTTTTCTGTAGGACTTGTAGCCAATGGCTTCAACTTGTATTGCTTTGCTTTTTATGATTGTATATAGATGTGTGGTCTTGAACAACCTGAATGTTTTCTGAGGGTTTGATGCAGACACGCACATATAGATGGAATTTAGAAATACTGTTGGACTCTACAGATCTCATTTCATTTCTGTGGAGAACACCAGTATACATATTAAAGTTATCCCGGACCTACTGGAGATTATATATGTGCGTGCATGTGTGTGTGTGTGGTGTATCTGTATGTAAATACAACCCAGTCTGTATACGCACAGAAATTCATCCCTTTGTTACTTGATAAAGAGAACTCTGATGGCTACAGCAGCACCCTGAAATGCCTCAAAATTGTGGACCATAAGTGTCTCTGTGTCTGTATTTCTATGGAATGATGCAATATGGAGATGACTTCAGTACAGTTTTGTTGTTTGTCACAGACAGCAAATAATGTGTTTTGTTTTGCTTTTCTTTTTTTTCTTTTTTTTTTTTAGGAGAGGATGCTGCCCCACATTTACATTCACATGTTTCTGCAGCAAAGGTGTCAGTGAAGCTGCCTTCCATGAATACAGATAACCAAACGCAGAGTATGGGTAGTACACATGGTGATTCAGATTCTTCAGGGGCAGATACGTTTTAAAGGTTACGGCTTTTTATGATAGTCGCTGTCTGAAGATTTTGTCATTGGTACATCTGTCTGCCTAGTGTGATAGTCTGAGTGTTTCATCAAAATACCAGTCATCCAGTACTGTTTATTTTCTACTGTTTTTCTTACAGTTTTGTTATGATTATAAATCTAAGCAATGATTCTGTTTGTGAATATATCAAATATTTTTAAGCAAATAAAATTAAATTCTTTCAGAATTGTTGTGAGTTTACATCAGTAATGGCCATTTAATTATTTATTGTATGTACAGATGACAGTGAAGGTGATTGATATTAAAATCCATGGCAAAAGTCCATCTCACTAATAGAAATAAAAGTTTGGCTCAGTATAACGTCAGTACCGTTAAAAAGTTGAGCCAAAGGGAAATCTATTTGAAACCAAAGTTTGCAAGAAGATTGTGTTTCTAAGTATTGTCAGAGCCTGTTCATCCTCAGAAGACTGCTATCACAAGACAATAATTCAAAATTGCATGTAAAAGAGACCACTAGAATTTGTATCGTTATTATGAGGAATTTCTTTTTTCAGAATTACAAGAATTTTTCAATATTTTGATGTTTGTTTCCCTAAAGATTTTTTTTCCCCATTTTGAAACATGTCTGAATGCATGATTGTATAGGTAAGGTTATTTGTTTACATTTTTTAATGTAAAGTTCTCCTTCTCATGAGACAGAACTAGTTGGTGCAGTCTCAACCTTTCAGAAGCCAGATAATCACTAACCACCCTTGCAGAGACTGTTCAGTTTCTTACTGCCTCGGTCAGGACAGTGTGGTAGTTCCAGCAGTGGCTGTGGAGGAAGGTAGGATTGTCTGCCCCAAGCATCATCCAAGTGAAATAAAAAAAGAGGAATTCGGGCATGTTCCAGTAGAAAAACTAGGAAAGGAGCTCTTCTCCAAGCAGGGCAAACACAGCTTTTGCTTTGTTCCTCATTTAGTCTCAGCTTTTCTTAGGATATCTGTGGAAAAGGGGAGACACTGTGGCACTTCTAAAGACATGAGGCATGAAGGTGTCTCTCAAAAGCTAGAAAAAAATACTCCTTTTTGGTTGACTTGTACCTTGTTGTCACACTAGAGCATCTAACTTCATCTGCCCAGCTTCACTGCATCACTTAATGATGGCACTTTGTTGTTGCACATGCTCATAACCATGAACAGTTCCCATTACTCTTATTTTATGGAGCCTGCACTGATTTCATCTCTCCGTAATAGAGAAAGATTAGAAGTTCCTTTTTGGTTTAATTTTGATTTCATTGCTTCAGTTGATTTGCTGCAGAATATGCAAGGTAAGTGGAAAAAGAGAGCTTCAACCATTCAAGGTCAGTAATATCCAGAGGATTCAACTTTAAAGGGCATCTCTTTAGGTTGTTACAGAGTTGATTTCTTCTCTGTCTTGACAGATGTGTAACTAGTGGATTTGGGTGATGGGTAAAAGCATGGCAGGCTTCATGCAAAATGCAACATCACTTCAAAAAAATAAAAGATGCAAATGAGACAGCATTGCGGGGAGCTGGTTTCCAGCATGTGATGCCACAGACGTTGTCTCCAGCAGTAAAGCTGCTTCTAGATGTTCTTACACTGTGACAGGCCACCACGAGCAGAGGAAAGTGCTGCTGTCTGTGGAACTGTGCTGTAAATCAGACTATTGACACGAGTTATGTGTTCTATTAATGTTTAAAAAGCAGCAGCTTTTTGGGGGATGGTGGAGATGCTCTTTTACTCTGCAGCTGGTTGCTACAACAGGGCATGAAGTGGTTGTGCTAGAACAACTGAGAGGATAACGAAATACAGTGAGGAGGGCAAGAGCTTCTTAAACCAGCTTTCCTGCAAGAGAAAACCTTCATGAAACTATGTTCCAAGCGCTCTGTCAGTCTGCCATGGTTTTTTAGCATGCTCATATATAATTTAGGTCGCCTTTGTTGCAGTGTAAAAAGCAAATGAGCTGTACTGTTCTTGCGCCCAGAGCTGTAGGCCTGGATCAGGACTGCGCTTTGCTAAACAAAATAACAGTAATCGAATCGAGAACATGCAGGCAGCTGACAAACTGCGGATGAGACGGGAGGCAGCAGATGGGTACGCAGGCAAGGAGAGTGCACGGGGAAGGATGAGACAGCCCTGGCTGGTGGCAGAGCCAGTCATCTCATCGTACCAGGAAAATAACTGTCAGGTTTTACTGTTTGCAGTGCTGACCATCTCACATTTTGCTCTAATTCTTTTCTTTTTCTCTTCTTGGAAACAAATACATTTAAATCAAAAGTGTTGTCATTGTCCCTGACTGAATCCTGTAGAAATGAGCTGTGTTTTTAGGAAAGTATGTCAGAAAATGCCCAATGAAGACCATTTTCAATCAGTTTTGAGGATTTCCCATCGAATTATGTTCTCTCCTAACTTGAAGTGACTGATCTTTTTGGAAGTTTTCTGGGTGCCTGGCACGGTGCTTCGAAAATCTGCTGCTGGTGGGGATTACACCGTGGCAGTGGGATGTGCAAATTGTTCATCCCCACTGCAACCTCCGCTGTTCCCATTCAAAGAGAATTTTGGAGAGGTGAAGAAAGTGCAAACTATTTGCTTTTCCTTCCCCAAAGCTTCCCCAAAATGAAGTATCCTGCCACATAAACGGACCTCTGCAAATCTGGCACCCTCACATAGATTGTATCACAAGTATTAATATTCCTATGAAAAGCTAAAGGCTGCGTGGGGAGGTGAGGTTTTTTGCTTTGGTTTTAATCAGAGTCTCCATTTTTCCTTTGAAATGGAAAAAAAAGAATAAAAGTATCTTCTAGAAATTTATCTATTTCTTACTTTTTGGATTCTGTCTTCTATTTCAGATTCCTGCAAATAGTTTTCCGGACTTTGAAATGGTAAGCACATGTTCTGTGAACACAGCCAAGCCGTGATAAGGAATTCGTCTGTCTGCATCTCCAAGTTCCATTTTGTTTCTACAGCTTTTATGATTGAAAATGCATATTTCTCATGGGCACTCACAGAACTGAAACAGCATGATTTGCAGGCTTGCTAAATGGATTTCTTCCAAGCAAGTCATTGGGGTATGTCATCAAAGCTTAAAGGCATCAAATAGAATTCCATCCAGGAAAAGTATTTTAAAAACACCTCTATACAGCTATATTTTTCAGTTAATTCTCAGCAGCAGAGAGGTGGGGCAGTAGGGGGATGTTACTGGATTTCAGAATTGTCATGTGGAAAGCAAAACCCTGGCTTTATTTTTTTGGTTTGACTGAATTCCTGGTGAAGCTGCCTTGTGTCTTGCATTAGGAAAGCACTGGAACGAGGGTGTTTGTTCATGGGTTAGACTTGCAGCATAGAAAGTGGAAAACTGAAATGTCAGAAACATTTGTATTTGCAGGGCATCTTTTTCTTACTTTGATAAGTAAAATCTGTCAGTTTGGAAGTGAGGTGCTCAAAATCCAGGGTTTTTTTCTACTCCTCTCCCCCTGCCTGAAGAAAAAAGAGGGATGCTCTATGGTGAGGGTGGCAGCAATAAAGAGAAAGGGGGGATCTACAGGGTTGTCATGCAGTTCCTGGCACAGGCGGAGGTCCCCGCTCCCAGGCCAGCACAGGCTCCTGGGACAGGCCCCCAGCCATACGCTGCCAGGTAGTTTGTCTGATACCAGTGTCACCCTTCCCCTGTTTAGCTGAATTATCTCAGTTTTCAGTATAGGAAGCAGAAAATTTCATGTGCACGCTTAATCTTATCTGAATTATGGGAAATCGGTTAAAGTGAGTTTTTTGTTATTCCCTTTCATAGCTCAGAGATTTAAGTTTTCAAAATTACCTGCTGAAAACATGTGCTGACCTTCCAAGGTGCTTTACAGATTGCTACAGGATAACGTTTCTGTCCTGACTGAGTAAAGATGTATATGCCAGCCTCCTCCCTGTGAATCAGCTACTCAGATGTTTAAAATTACACATGTGCAAAATTTCGCTGGGTCCCAGTCTGAAATCTGGTCGTTTAAGAGCTGGAACCCTGCAGCTGTTTAACAGCTTGCTGTTAACACTCGGCACAAGAGTTTAAGACAGAAAGACAAGAGGATTGCATCCTACAGAATTGATATGACATGAGAAGTTCATCCTTTCCAGAGGTGTCCAGCAGTGTGTTGTGTGTGGGACTGAAAGCTATTGTATAAGCATTTTGATGCTTGTACTGGTTGACAGGCATGTTCCTATGGAGCTCTCTTTTTTTTATTTCTCCCCTTCTCCTGCTGCACTCCTGATTTAGATACATGTGTTTCATAAGTTATCTCCAAAATGTTCAGTATTATGATTGTGTGTTGATGCTTCCCACAACCTTCCAGGACTTGGATTTGATTTTGCTTCTTTGATCCTGCAACTGTGGCCAAATCATTTATCTGAATCTTGATGTTGTGGTGTCCTTGGGCCAGGTGAGGGAACTGCAGCAGAAGCTTTTTCCAGATATTAAAAAAAAAAAATTGAAATCTCACTACGGTGATGTGGCCAGCTGAGCAGAGTCCACAATAATGCCCTGGGCCCTGCTCCTGTGATGGCAGTAATACAAACACACAGTCCTGTGTCCATGTCTAGAGTTTTTGTTATATTTTGAGTAGAAAGCGAAACCTGCTTTTGCCTTTTGCTCTCATTTTCTGCCTTGAGAGCTGAGTGCAGCAAGTGGACTCTTACAGTTTTAGGGGTTTTCTTTCTTACACTTTCTTTCATATTTAGGTTAGAAAGTGGAAGGTAAAAGTCAAGTCAGAAATCAGAAGTGGAATCAGAAGCCTGTGTGGTGCCTTGTTTATGGAGGAAGTAATTCCTCAATATTTCCAGTCCAAGAAAGGGCTATTTTGGGAAGAGGTGCTTTTTCACCCCTCTGTAGAGCTTACTTGGGGCAGAAAAGTGTTGTCATTCTGACCAGACTACATCCCAAAGGCCTGTAGGTCTTCCAGGCTGATGGCTCCTGCACTGAAGCTCTTGAGTATCTTGAAGTGGTATGTGAAGCCCCTGAAATGGCTTGAACGAAAAGCCAGAGGGATTCTCGCCCATATAGTTGCCATTGCAGGTCTAGGGCAGTTCTCAGAAAAATAAATGGGAAGAAGAGAAATGCAAAAATCAGTCATCTGAAGAGTTGAGCAGGTGCTGAGCAAAAAGAACTTTACTAAAACTCAAAAAACTGAAACCAGCTGGAAAGTCACAGTCCTGCTACTGCTGTCTACTTTGCCAATGAGCTGGCAGGCCGGGATGCTCCGGGAGGCGGGATGGGGAGGGAGGCAGAGACCACCAGGGCCAGCAGCAGGCAGGGCACTCCCAGCAGTGTCTCTTCATCCTGCCTGCCCCAGGCAGGCAAGGCTGCGGCTCTGACTCTTCAGGCCCTCTCCTGGCTCTGTCTTTTCCTGACACGAGTGCCCAGCCCTGCAATTTCGGGTTGCTAATGCTTCATTTTGCCTTGAACTGGCAGCAGGCAGAGCCCCCTGTGCAGGGACATGCTGCAGTCATATCGGTGGGGTTGTTCCCTGCTCTACTGTCTCAGCACGCTGATTTCTTACTGCCAGCTGAAAAATTCTCCCCCAGTTGGTGCCTGTTCCCTAATATGTGTACAGTTGTACTCACCCTGCAGCCTGTTATCACCTGGATAGCTGATTATTTGATCACCATGTAAAAATCTTGCCACTGAAATGATGACTTAGAGCTTATTTTTAATAGGTTCTGGGAGACGCTTCTTGCAGTGACTGGGGATTTTGCTGGGTGAGTGGCATCCTGTCATTTTTTTCCTCCCTTCTTTTTATTCTGACAGTCTTGGAAATTGTGCTTTTCCTGCGTGATGTGCCCTTGGAGAAGGGCATTCAGCATCCTGCATCTGTCACATAAATATCGTGCTGCGGAGTCGCAGCTCCTTCCCTGCTGCGTTTCCTTAATCAGCACCTATGGCAAAGCAGCGGGCACTGAGCCACGGATCAAACGTGGTACTTGCTATGAAACCCAGCATCTGCTTAAATAGCACTTACATCTGTTAATGCTGATTGTTTAATGCAGCTTTCTAGGCAGTACAGTGCCAGGTGCTGTAGAGTAAGGGATTCCTCTGGCCCATCAACTTTGCAGCTCAAGACTGAGGAGGATTTCCCGTTCTGTGCTCAGGCTGCTGTGCTGTTGCCTCTTTCGATGCCAGAACAGCTGATTTTGGTTTGCTTTGTTTTGTTTCTCCAGATCAATTAGCTAAAATCATCTTTGCAATAAGTATTTTCTTTTTAGAAGCAGTCGCATTCTTGCCTCCTCTAATTTTGATGTTTTTCAGGGCAGGGAATGCTAGTGGGTTTGGTTACGTTCTTACAGACCTTCACGGGGTCAATAGTGGTTGGTTTCTGCAAGTCCTGCTAAAACCAGGACAGTGCAGGGGGATGACATGAGACCACACCACAGAGAAACGTCCTTTTGGAAAACAAAGAGCAGGAGTATGAGTCAGATGGTGACAGATCCCTTTTCGTGCTTGTAGCAACAGTTTTGCATCTTCTTGTACTGTTTGGAAGGCAAAGAGCCTTTAGAGGGGAACTTTCTTTTTTTTCTCTACACTGGGTCAGTAAATAATAGCAAAGGACTGTTCATCCCTACCTACCTGGACTATTTTTGTTATCTTAATTGCTTCAATTCTCACAGCCCACACTTAATCTTTTCAGAAAATCGGAGCCTTGAACTTCATTCCAGGATCTTCAGGAAATCTCGCATCTCCCTGCCATTTCCCAGCCTCTCTCATCTACGAGAACAAACCCTATCTCTCCCCGCCTGATGTAGTCTGAATTTCCTCAGGGATTATCTAAACAGAGCCCACGTGATCCATTTCTCTCAACCCCTCTACAAATGGGAAAGCATAAATCATGGGTCCCTACAAATAAACACAACTGGCAAGATGTTATTTTTCTCTGTCTGAAGTAACACCAGTTCTTTAATCTGCCGCCTCCTGGAAGCATGTCTGTTCAGAGAAAGTACAACCATTACAATATATACACAATGTTCTTCTGCCACTTCTCCTTGCAAGCTATAACGGGAACTCTCTGCCAGAAACATTGAAAGAAATGCGGCCAAGTGAATACCTCTTACTGTTTTCACTTCTCTTCTTCAACTTGGCTTTGAAGCCAGAAAGCATTCTTGCTTGTAAGGAAAGAAACGGCCAGCTAAGAAAGGGAAAATCCAAGCTGTGAAATCCTGGTGCAGCTTGGTTTTCAGACTTGTGACTTTCGTTCAAGCATCGTGTTATAGTTGGGGGGTGGTTGGGACATCATTAATGCTGAAAATATTCTTTGTAAACTGAAAAAAGTATAAGTTCTTGCTGTAATGAAAACAACTCCAAGCTGAACACTTAAAAATGCTTCAAAAACTGGAGATGTTTTTACAGTGAAACCTCGTCTGGAGTTAATTTAAAATAATCATGTTTACATGGAGGTGAATTAGTGCACTGAGCTCTGCCAATGCCTCACTGTAGTTAGAAGTACACAGCCAAGAATTGTAACCCTGGTATTTCAGTCCCTGAGTGCTGTCCTCCTGGGTATGTGCAAGAACCCAGAGGCAGAAAGGCCAGTCTGGGGGGATGGTGAGGAACCAAAATCACTTTAATCGGTGATGAACCTTGTAGGAATATTCCAGGGGGAATAAGTGCTGGATTCTTGCTTTGCCTTTCATTACAAAACAACTAGTTCTGTGTATGCAAAAGGCAAGCCTATACAGAGCTAATATTGCCGTGTTTCTGCTGAGGGTGGGATTCAGTTTGATGGGCAATGGAGATGTCCATATGTCTGCTAGCCCTCTGCACCTCCTTATGTTTTTTGGAACAGTTCCTCTAGGATGTGAGTCATCTCTGCTCTTGGAAACATCTCCTTTGGGGTAAAGTGGCTCTTTCCCTTCAGCATCACTGGGTGGCAGGGATCGGGGGGTGGTAGAGTTGAACCCATCCCAAGGGTCTTTTTCCAATAGCGCTGTTGACTTGAGAACCTCCAAGTGAGCAGTTCCAACCTTTCTTTGAGGAGCGTTGGCTGCGAAATGTGTATTTGGAGTTAGCAGTGACCTGGATGGGTCCCTGCAAATGTTTCACTGTTCCCCTCCCACTCTTCAGTTCAGCTACTCCTATTTTAAGGGCTGTCTGCTTGAGAGTTAAAATGTACTTATGAGAAGAGTTTCACATCTGATATGCATGTATAATACCTGGGAATGTCTCTGGCACGTCTGTGCTGTGTGGTCCTTCCAGGAGCCTGAGAAAGCATTTCTCCCGCTAAAATGTTGAATGGTAGGATTACTTCCCAGCTAAGGTCTGTGAGCAATTGCAGAGAGCAAAGCTTTTTGGTTTTGCTTTGATGGTCAAAAATGCAGTTGCCTTGAGTGTTGGCTGATACAAGAAGGAGCTTTATTTCAGGCAGCCTCTGCTGTTTTCAGTTAATTGATGCTTGTGGTTGTTGCAAGCCCTTTCCTGACCCTCAGCTCGTCTCCTATCTCCGTCTGCCACTACTGAGCTGTTACCAGAGATGCCGTTCCTGCCTGGGCTCTCAGCCTGCTCCTGGAGATGCTGTTCCTGCTCAGCCCGGTCCTGGCAGACTGGACCTGTCCTTGCCAGGCTGTGTGTCAGCAGGGACACGCGGCCTGGCAGCTGCTCCATGCTGGAAACTCGGTCGTTGCCATCTTCCTTGTTACTGCACCCTGTGCTGGCCAGGAGACGTCAGCCACGGGGCTGCCAGCTCGGGCTTTGCTCAGCCGCCCGCATCGCTGGGAGGGGGACATACAGGGACAAAGAGAGATGACAAGAAGCAGGGTGACAAACCGTACCCAGGAAGGTGCAACACAGACAGGGACAAGTAGGGGATGTGTGTTGGCAGCAGACAGGCTCTGTGCTGGCTGCTCACTTGTTTTGGTCTGGATCTGTGCGACCATGAGATCGATTGCTCCGAGTGAGGCTACACTGAAGGAAACTTGTGATCAAAGGAAGATAATTCTATTACAGTGGCCTGCAAATTCCTATTTTGTGGGTATGGCTGCTGCTTAGTGTAGCAGATCAAATTCTTAGCTGATACAAATCTGCATGCAGCTTCATTGACGTTTATGCCACTACAGCCTTTTACTACATCTTGCGATTTACTGGGTCTGTTAGCTCCCTACATGGATGGTTCCCAAGCTGTTGTCTGCAGCCAGCTGGAGTCACCACCACGGGTCCAGTTGGATGTCTGCAGTCTTCTCCAGAGCATCTTCCATTAAAAACTTAGTCATTAGCCTGCCTTGTATTCCACAATAAATTTTGTCTGTTGACAGCAGTCTGTGGTCCAAAAGTTAAGGATGCCACTGCTCTAAACACTCCTCGTTAATTTATTGGCTTTTAATTTGTGTAAATAAAGATTCTCATTATTCTTTTTTTGTCACTTGTGGGCCTGGGAAAGCTCTCTGCCAGCAGCTGTGCCCAGAGGTTTGTTTCTCCAGATAACAAATCTTGGGACCAGCAGCTGAACCAGGACATGCTGCCATCTTAATGAACTGCAAATTTAGAGCATCTTAGCACACTTGGAAAAAGTATAAATCATAGGTTACTTCTGATTTATTTTTGTTTGTTTGTTTCAAAAGTGAACAAGTAGCCCACCATTAGCTTTCTTTCAATGGTGACAGGTTAATTGTTTCAAAATGGGGCTGTGTAATACATTGAGCGCTGCGATGCAGGATCAGCTGGAACATCTGTTCCTGAACAAAGTTGTGTAAGAACATCACTTCTGAACAGAGATAAGCCGGTTCGAACAGGATATGAGGGAACCTCGCAAAGCTGAGAAAATTACTGTCATGACAGCTGTAAAACCAAAAACCTCTTGGAAATGCAGCTTGGGAATGCTGCTCTTAAACAGAAGCAGAGGAAAAACTGATCTGGGTTTCTAGGCAGGGCGCTGAGTCGCAGGGAAGCGCAGTCCTTTTGCAAAGCCTTTACTGGTGTTAAAAGTGCTCCTGTCTGCAAGAGTATTTCTTAAGCTGAGAGATGGTTTAGAAGGCCAGTTCTCACATGAGGTAATTAGCTGGAAGTTAAGATAATTTTTAGCAAAGGTGAGACACTTCTCACAGATTTGATTTTTCCTGCGCTGTGGGGATCTGCTGGTGGCCGCCACCAGAAGCATGACCCAAAATCAGATGGATGCAGGACAGCTGTTACGTTTCATCTTTTTACAGCTATTTCTGTATCTTGCTAGGTATCTGTTAGGGAAAAGGTTGGTTTGGGGTATTTTTTTTCAAAAGGTGTTTGATGTAATGGGATTTTTTAGCTGTGATACTTAACTTTTGCATGGCAAATGAAACATCTGAAGAAAACAGTGCTCAGAAATCGGATAGTTTAAGAGGTGCAAAGCTGAACTCTTACAGCAAGGGATAAATAAGAGTAAAAGTAATGCATACCTGATCAAATGCTGATTTTCCATGACTTTGTCCCTGGGACTATATGAACTGTTTGGGCTGCTGCTGCTTGCTAGTAAAACTGACACAGTATCCACACAAAATGGAAAATTTTTATGTGCAAATGTTTTGAGCAGCCTGAAGGAAGCTCTGAAAGGAGCAGGGCTGGGGACAAGCTTAGAAACGTGAAAGTATTTTGAATTACTGCACCCAAACCTCAATTTCACAAGATATTTAAAACACATGCCTACATTTAAGCATATGAATACTTGTACCAGCTTCAATGAGACCCTTCTCTTGGGTAAATTTAGGCATAGGCTCAGATGTCTCACCGAAAGAGAAATGTGGAAGGACTCTGCATACTTCCTCCTCAGAGCCCAAACAGTGACAACTCTTGAGTAAATCCCTGTTGAGTAGATAAAGCAGATGAGTGCAAAAACCACTGTGATAAATCCTCTACCAGTTCTTAAATCTTACTGATCTTTAATCTGATAAATCTTCCTCCCTCAGACAAACTGATGAGTATAGTATTTCAGTTCTCAGACTGTGTGCCAGTGTGCGTAGATGTATTACATGCTGTGTCTCAGGGCAGTGAGCGTAGGCAGAAATGAGGAATTTGGGTTGTTCAGTTAGAATTAGACAGTTTTTAAGCTTTCATTAAGTCTATTATTTAACAGAGAGCTTTCTCGCTCCGCCAGAAAATTCTTCTTTAGAGGTGCTGTTGCTGCAAAGCCAGTTTACACGTGGATTCCTGATGCTCGCAGTGGAGATGAAATAAAATAATTTCTCCTGACGCTCCCTGTCCTCTGCTGCTGTCCCGGCTGAGGGATTTGCTCCAGATGGCAGCGGTGGGTGGGAGCTCTCTGTGCCGGGGACGAGGAGGGAGGTGTGCTCCATGCCCTGGGCACCCTCATGGGCGATGTCCGGAGGATGAACGTGCCAAAGTCCCACCACCGTCTGCTCCAGCCAAGCTGAGAAATGGCTGTGAAAGGACCTCCTGCTCCCATCTCCCTGCCGGCATTGTCTGGTCCTTCCCTGCATCCTTCAGGCATCACCGGAGGTAATGGGGAATGATTGAAAATCCCTGGGTCTGTGCTTTGTCAGAGGAGGGAGCAAACCATCCTATTTCCTGCCAACCCCCCCATGGCTCCCCTGTTGCTCGCCAGACTGCGCGGGTCCGTGCTGCTGCATATCGCCCTGCACAGAGGGGCTGGCAGCCAGCCTGGCTCTGAGCCCCAATGGGAAACAACTTTTTTTAATAGTATTTTAAATTTCAGAGCTCCTGATCAAAGATATTTGAGACGTGACAGATCAGGTTGAGTGGAGCGGCTCCTGGATGAGCCGCCAACATCCCATCGAGAGGTACCGCGGCTCCAGGAGCTGATGGCTATCTGGGGATGACACCGGCTCTCCGCAGGGGTGTGACACAGAGTTTCAAAAAGTAAGAGGGGGCTTGAAAAGCAAAGCCCCTCTATTGATTTCAGCTGGGAGAGGCCAAGGACAGGCAGGTGGCTGCCGATGCTCGCTGCCTGGCAGAGCCAGCATGGGAAAGGTGAGGCAGCCACAAGGCCTTGGTCCTTTCCCTGCTGTAGGCGAGAGGGTAACTGGCTGTGAAAACAGTCAGAGGGGACCATTAGGAGAGCTTTAAACAGAGCAGGTCCCCAGATGAGAAAACTTCCCCACTGGCTAGAGAATTAGGGCTGTCCTGCAGACTCTGCTTTATGCCAGCTCATGCCAGCGTTGTGTTGCCCATTGCCTGCTGGCCCGGATTCCTGGGGATAAATACTGGCTCTCACAAGGCCATGGTTAGGTGACAAACTCAGCCCATTTTACTGCTGCTCGCCATCACATCTGCCTGCCCATGCTAGTGTTCCCCGGGCACTTTCCCCAGTGTTGGAGTGCTCAGACCAGCCCGAGCCTTCCTTCACACTGGCTTGGGATTTCATACTCCTGCATCCCCTCAGGTCAGGTTGGGCTGCTCTGTCCTCCACAGACTGGGGCTGCAGTTAGCTGGTGCAGCACAGACTCCTTTATATCTCAAACATTCCCGTTTTCAAGGGTGGTGGGCATATGGACAGCAGCCAGGAGCTTCAAAGCCCATTCTTCAGCAAGGTGCATTGAAGTCACCTGTATTCAATTTGCTCTTACTGACGAAGACTGGCTGCAAGGCCAAAATATCTATATGAATTAAAATAATTTATTTTTTCTAGATGGGCTTCATGCTCATACTGAGAGGAGAGGTTTCTCACGAGCTTCTAGAGTAGGGAAGCTTCATGCATCAGCAGAGCCTGTTCCTGGTGACTCCTTTTTGTGAAGAGGATTTCAGAGGAGCCATGGCTCCTGCAGCCAAAAAGCAGTGATACAGGATCTTTCTGTAAAAAGATGATTTAAAACCTTTTACTTGGTTGCAGGTTAATAAAGGCAAAACAGAGGTGCTGCTTGGGGCATCAGATGTTGACTTCCCTGTGTAGAAGCTCAGGAGTTGAACTGAAGTCCCAACTTGGAAGACATCCCTCCATCAGGGGTGAGAGCTACTGGCAAAAAAAACTCTGTTCATGTTTTTATGTACATCTGTTTTATGGTATTGCAGTGCTCTCTCTGTTCTCCACCATGCAAGCGCCCTCCAAGTACCACGGTGATTTGGGTGCTTTGATTTTTGCGTTGGGTTCCTCCTCACGCAGCGAGGAGATAAGATCAGCCTTGATTCCAGCCCCGTTTTCTGGCTGCGTTTCCAAAGTGCTGCTTTTGACCCCAGCGGCCTGTCGTTGCCAAAGCTCTTGCTAAGTGGCCTGGCTGCGGGCTGCTCACGTATCCCTATTGACCCACTCACACGTCCAGCTGAGTTCATTTGGCTGCTCTGGCTATTTCGTCGATCCCCACATTAATCTGCTTGCAGACTCCTCTTTCAGCCACTTTGCAGCTTCTCGGTAGCTTTGCCTGGAGCAGAAACGTATTTTTCATCTTTCTGCTGAGTTTACATGAGGTGAATTTAGAGAGCTGCCAATGCCTGCGAACTTCGCAGGCTGCAGCAGAGGCGTTGCTACCTTTAAGTGAAAACCCAAGGCTGAATTGGTTTCCTCTTGTTTCTCTAATTGCCTCAGTGCTGTGGGTTGGTATTTATTGCTTTTGTGCCGGTCCTTGATTTCTAAGTCTCTCTGTTACGTTATGCTGCTCCAATGAAACACAGGAATATCACTCTTTCCTTGGGATACACCAACAACTCAGGAAGGGGGAGACTGTAACCAAACAGATTTCCCAACTTCAGGAGCAGGAAAACTGCTGAACTGTTGCTTGCCTTTTGATAAGCATGTAGGCCGCTGTATAAATCATGTTTATTGTGATTATTTCTCCAAAGACAGACAGCAAAGAAAGACTTCTGCCTCCATTGTGCTGTAGATCCACGTGTTTTGCTTGGTTGACGGGGAGTCATTTGAAAGGGGTTGTCCTTGCCTTGTCCTTTGCCAATGCATTCTTTGCTGCTGAATAAAGAAAGAGACCCCCGCTCCTCCAAAACAAGTGGTTTTAAGTGGTTATAAGGCTATAAAAAAAGAAAAAAAAATGCTGGGAGAAATTTTGCAGAACCTCCGATGACATGTCTGTGACCAACAATGGCAAAATGCACTTGGGTTGCTCTTCTGAAGCTTTTGCCAGTGGTTAACTTCTGGCAAAGCCAACTTTCAATCATGCTAGTATCAGTGGCAGTGCAGCCATACCCGCACGTTGGTCCCTGAACTCCCCTCCGGGTCCTTTTCAGAATGGGAACAAACAATTCTGTTAGTTTTCTTTGTAACTCCTCAATTTGTTCTTGGCAAACATGGGCCAGCAAGAGAGAGGGAAACCCTTGGGTGCACAATGGGAGGTGAGGGCATGCTTGGTCGTGTGCCTGCATCTGTGCTAAATCGAGCTTTTTGAAGCCATCCATGCGTGGAAGTCAATGTGCAGCAGATCCTTTGCAGGAGGGAAGGTGGGGGCTGCATGGCCGTGGCGGAGGCACAGTGGTGTTTTGGGGCAGGTGAAGGCAAGAGCGATAGAGCTGAGCTGCCAGTTTGGGCATTTCCCCTGGGCTCAGCTGCCCTGAGTTCATCAGGAGAGCGCCAGGGAAGCTGTTGCCTTTCTTACCCACTTGATTCCTCCTCGTGCTTTAAAGCAAGGGCTTTCTCCCCACAGTGCAGCTGTAAAAAGTATAGTTTCACAGCAGCCTCTTTATAAATTTTTATGCAGCCACATTCTAATTAAAAAACAAAACTCGTCAGAAATTGCTTTCCAAGGGACCTACCCCAAGTGGGGACTGAGGGCATTTGCTGTACAGCAGCCAAAACTTTTTAAAATGTTTGTTTTAGAGTGCAGCAATTTCAGCACAGGGGAATGGGCTATTCCAGCTCATGGGAATTCACTATTCCCTGCCAGGGACCCCTGAACAGTGCTTTGCTGAGGACAAAAATTCTTAAATGAGTACAAAAATCCCTTTTAGCTCAAGGACGCAGTGGATGGTCATGCTGGGAAAGTGAATCATCAGCAGGGAAAGTTGCTCCTTGATGCTCTGGGTGGATGTTGGCATTCTGGAGAACCAGTCATCCCACACGATTCATCCCGTGCACTTCGTCCCCATCCTGGCGCATCCTAAAGACATTACAACACTTGTTCCTTGGTGATCTTCCAGGTCTCATAACAAGCAAGAAGTAGGGTATCACCCCAGAAATAACAACTGAAAAAAAATGTGTAAGGCTGGGATCAGAAAATCCCTGTGTAAGGACAGGTTTGCTTGTGCTTCTCATTTGTTTCTGGCATTGCAGGTCTAGGGGACAGTGGGCTTCCAGTGTTTTTCACCCCACAATCATCAGAGCCAAAGGCTTGCTCTGTTTTGTTAGCGGGAGCTGGTGTGATGTGATCCGAGATGTGCAGGTGATGCTTTAGAGCTGTGCTAAATACAGTGACTTAGTACTGTGACATTTTTGATGACACCAAGTGACTCAGGATGTTCTCTGTAGCCAGCAGCTGGTGGGATGTGCTGACAATATGGTCCTGGCTTGGGGCACTTCATTAATGGCATGGTGGCACCTAAATCACTTAGTTTTGAAGGGTCTTGTGAGTCTCCTGAGACCTTTACTCCAATGCTATCCTAGGTTTTAACATTTTAAAAGTATTGGCTTGTAGCCTGGTGCAGTGCCTCTCTAAGTTTTTTCTAGCTTAATTCACCCGGAGATGCTGGGCTCCAATTTTACTACTATTCATAAAGTAACATCAAAACCCCAGTGCTCCAGGTCTCTTGCCAAACCTTGCCTGTTCATAGATGGGTTGCCACATTGCTCGCTGTAAAATAGTTGTACCAAGATCCCGCGTCGGGGTGAGCGGGGCTGGTGAATCCCGGGGCTGCAGTGCCGCAGCAGAGACCCTGCTCTCAGCAAGCAAGGAAGTGCTCCAAGGCAGCAGAGAAATTTAAGACCTTAAACCTGACTTTGAAATGCCTTCCAATTTGGGGCAAGGGAAGGAGAAGTTTGAGGTGGGAGGTGATGTGGGACCATGCCCTTGGATGCCCACATTTTAGGGAGTCTCAGGGCACCACCTATATAGAGAGAGATATGTATATATGTGTATTATATACTGCAATGTCTGCCTGCAGGCGGCTGCCACATGGGCAGACCGTCTCTTCCCTGGGAGGGAAAAATGAGCCAGAGTCCGCTGAGAAAAGAGAGAAGGATACTGAAGTCAACTAAGAAAATCAAGGGGAAAAGAAAGGACTGATCTGCAGCTGGAAGATCACAGAGTCACAGAATCATCTGGGTTGGAAAAGCCCTTGAAGCTCCTCCAGCCCAACCATGACCCTCACCCTGAGCGTTCCCAACTCCCCCAGATCCCTCAGCGCTGGCTCAGCCCGACTCTTCAACCCCTCCAGGGATCCCGGGGACTCCCCCCTGCCCTGGGCAGCCCATTCCAACGCCCAACAGCCCCTTCTGCACAGAAATCCTTCCTGACATCTAGTCTAAACTTTCCTTGGTGCAACTTGAGGCCATTCCCTCTTGTCCTATTGCTTACTACTATGTTAAAGAGACTCATCCCCCCTCTCTGCCCCCTCCTGGCAGGGAGTTGCAGAGGGCCAGGAGGTCTCCCCTCAGCCTCCTCTTCTCCAGACTGAACCCCCCCAGTTCCCCCAGCCGCTCCCCAGCAGACCTGTGCTCCAGACCCTGCCCCAGCTCCGTTGCCCTTCTCTGGCCATGCTCGAGTCATTCAATGGCCTTTTTGGGGTGAGGGGCCCAAAACTGAACACAGGAATCGAGGGGCGGCCTCACCAGTGCCGAGCCCAGGGCTCAGATCCCTTCCCTGTCCCTGCTGGCCACGCTATTGCTGACACAAGCCAGGATGCCATTGGCCTTCTTGGCCACCTGGGCACACTGCTGGCTCCTGCTCAGCCAGCTGTCAATCAACCCCCCAGGTCCCTCTCTGACTGGCAGCTCTCCAGCCACTCCTCCCCAATGATATTGAGGCACAAATTGTTTTTCTCTTCGTTTTTCTCCCATTTCCCCACCTGCCTGTCTGCCTGGGCAAGCTTTTGCCCATTCTGGCTGCCAGCTTGCTTTCCTGCAGCCTGTTGCACTTCTCTGGTGCCTGGGAACCTCCTGCAAATCCTCTGCGTGGCCACGGCAGAGGAGTGCTGAGTTTGACAGTGCTGCTGGCAGCCGGCTGCCCATGAAGCAGCCCTGCCAGCAGGGGAACCGGCTACGGAAAAAAAAAAGTTGTAGATTTTTCTTGAGCCCCAAAGCCCTCCCTCCCACAACTGTTCACATAAATCTCACCTCCTGGTCACAGAGAGCGCCTGTCTTCTCTCGCTGCCCTCTCCCGCGCTCCCCCGCCGGCCCGCAAAGGCAGACGGCCATCAGTCAGACTGCAGCTTTGCTGTTTCAGGATGCAGTATCAGACAGCAAGTTTTGATGCAATTGACTGCAAAAAGCCTGGAGAGCTGCAGAACCGAGCTGCAATGATGGAGCTGAAGTTGCCTGCAATAACCGTAATAAAGCTGTGAGAATCTGCACCCCCTGCCCCATCCCCGGCGGGAACTGCCTTTGGCAAAGGGCCCCGCGGAGATGCTGGGTGCTGGGAAGCATCGTCTGGGAAGGCTTTGGGGCCACGGGGAAATGCTCTGAAGCTCTTCAAAACGGCACCCTGCTTAGGTTAGAAAAAAGTGGTTTGATTTTTTTTTTTTTTTTCCTCAGGGCCTGTTTTCCTGCATTTCCATGTGACATGGCATTGCCTGACCTCAGCAGCCTGACAGGGAGGGGTATTGATGAGTGTGAGGGCTTGCAGCTGGCAAGAAGGGCTGGGAGGCTTCTGGGGTGCTGGCTCCCAAAACGGGGCAGGGGGAGGTATCACCCCCCCAACCCAGGCTGTCAGCTCAGAGCTCCCTCATCAGGGGCTTAAACTACATTTTTTTTATTCAAAACTTGTGTTTTCCTTGCAATGTAAGGGGTTTTGCTTTAGAGAAAAGGTTAATAGCTGTAAACTACCTTTTATTTTCTGCTCCCCCACCTAGAAAAAGTTAGAGTAATCTCATTTGGAAAATAAAACTGTGGGGAAATGACGTGTCTAAGCGATAACCACTTTTTTAATGGCCTGAGGGTTCATCACAACACACACCTTATGTATCCTGATCTATTTATAGAAAGTCCTGTCCATGTTGTAAGTGGCTGCCCCAGCAGTTAAGGCCAGAGCCTGGGGAAAAACTTTCCCTTTTTTTAAATCCTCATCTGTACTTTGAAGAAGGCAGCATTTCTCCTGCTGAGTTTGTTTTCAAATCAGGACTAGGCAGGGGCACAGCCGAGTTACTGGGGATCTCATCCTACTGTAGAATTACTAAATTTTTTTCATAAATATTCATTATCTTCTCTTTTTTTTTTTTTTTTTTTTTTTTTTTCTGGGGCACTTTCTCCCCTGTGCTATTGGCTCAGCATCAGCAGGCCTGTCCGTAAGACTAACGCCACATTTTTCTTCTGGTCACCGAAATTTAATCTCGGGCTCAGACAGAGCATTAACAACCACCTGTGCACAGGGGACACATGCCGTTCATTTTATTGCGGTGCAGAGGGAAATGCCTTGTGCGCTGCTGGGTTACATGGTTCCCCCATCAGATCTATTATTAAAGCTACTCCTGCCACTGAGCTCATTAAGAAATGAGTTCCCCAGCTCCTTCTCGCGTGGCCTTGCCTCTTTTAAAATTGAACCTTTTAATTTGAATGAATCTTTAATTCGATTCCATCTCCTTTCACGCTCTTCTTTTAAAGAGCTGTTCCCCAGGTTCCTTAGGCCGAGGAGTTATTTGATCAGGTTTAAAAGCGGATGTGTAACCGTGGAATTGATCTAATTTTGTTGATGCGGCTGCAGGATTTTATTGCCTTCTCGTAGCAGGGATGTGTAATCATAAAAGAGTGAGAGAATGGGAAGTCCTGGGGTTTCTCAGTCTGCACTGCTCATCTCCAATGGATTTAGCACATGGGGCAGTAAAGGGAAGGGCTCACTACTGGGTTGGCTTCCTTGTTTTCTCAGGGGGTGCTTCATTTTCAGCTGTGCATTTTTTTGTGCTAGAGCTCTCCATGCAACAGGATACTTGGAGGCAGGGGGAGCAGAGGGAGAGCATTTAGCAACAAAAATTAATCCATGGGGACTTTTTGGAGGGGGGTGGGGGGGTGGGTAATGGCTACTTTTAGGTCCTGATCTTATTTCTGTGAAGTAAATGGCTGCAGGGCTTGAGCCTTTTATCTCCGGAGGAATGAACCGAGTTGGGGAGCAGAGCCAAGTTGGAGTGTGGTGAGAGGCTCTGTATTTGTGGGCTTTTGGTTTTGACTACAGGTTCAATATCCAGCTGTTGAGCATGTTGGGTAATCCACACGGCTGCAATGCTGCTGCAATTAAACTCACATGGCTGAGAGCCTGATCCGGGCAGAGAACCTCGGACCCAGGCAAACCATCAGCACAGCCCGATGTGCCGCAGTGTGGTGTGATAGGGACGAAATCCCTTTCCTGCCCAGACCACAGCACCTTCCCGCAAACTCCTTCTTGTCTGACAGCAGAGATGAAGGAGGTGGTTACAGCTGATAAATGGGAAATCCTGCACGTTCTCTTCCTTCCCCTCACAGGCCTCTCCTAGACGTCTCTTAACCACACCAGCGTGTTTGTCAAATCAACCTACAGAAAAGCATCTTCCCTGCATCTCATCACCTTGGGACAAATGGCACAGCACTGCTTTGCTCAGCAGTGGATGCACTCCTGATTTACACCGCTGGAGGTGAGATCTGGGCCCCAACCATGCCTATCCCAAGCGCTTTCATACCAAAATGACAATCTCAGCTCCAGGCTCCCACCCTGGGGGGAGCTGATGCCTTTACAGCACCCCCAGGCTGCTCCAGTTCCCAAAATGATGAAGACTTTCCTTAAAATCTCCTCCACGGGGTGTTTTCCCCAAGGAGCCCTGCTCAGGTGTGTGTCACTCAATCTCAGCTATGAGATACCTGTAAACAGCCCCCGGGCCAACAGGTGCCACCTTTAATGCTCTGCCACAACTTCTCCATCCCTCACAGCTGCCAGATTGCAGCCCTCTCCCCGCTCCCTCCCTGCCAGGTGGAGCAGTGGGGTTTGTGGGGAATGGTGCAGGCCAGTTGCACTGGGTCTCTGTCCCGCAGGACATCAATCCTTTGCTCCCTGTGCTGACACAGCTGAGTCCGGGTGTTGCTGCAGGCCCCTGTGCCACCGTAGCTTGGTCTGAGAGGCTCTGACTTGGGGTAGAGCTGGTGTCACTTGGTCTGTGTCACCGCTTGCTGCTGCTGCAAGGTCTGTGCTGTGTGAGCTCGTGTCTCCCATCATCCAGATGGGCTCCTGCGATGACGGCTGTGCTGGGCTGTGTGTATGGACTTCACGATTCTGCATGTTCAGGCACTAAACCACCCTTAAAACTCCCTTTCACTGGCATCAGAGCATGCTATGGGTGGGATAAACCACCATAACCAGCTTCAGCCTAACAGAGCTGGGCAAGAGGATGGACTTCCCAGTCGGTGGCTGTGACTATACCCCATGGGGGTGCACCCAAAACCAGCCCCTGGGCTCCAGAAAAGCTCCCAGACACTCCCTGCATCCCCATGCTCCTTTGAAGAGAGCTGTGACCCCCGTGCTGCGGGGCTTTGCCTTCAATTCCCACAGCTCCCCAGGAGCAGCATCGAGGCACAGACAGGTCCAGGCTGCCTGAACCCCTCCCCTTGCCAGGACTAGCAGCGTTTGCACCCCACCTGGGACGACACAGCGGTATTACTCCCAAGGCACACAGACCATGACACTTTGGAAGACTTAAACTAGCCCTAAACCCCAGGTCTGGCTTTGTGCATGAATCTTGTGAAAACCCTCAGCCTGCTGAAGAGCTTATTTCCCCATCCAAGGTAGGTGGACAGAACAGTGGAAAAAAAATGCAGCTTTTGTGCTGCTGGATCCAAATCACCATCTGCGTTTAAGAGCTCAGCTACTATAAACGCAGGCGGTGAAACCTGGTTAACTCATGCTTGGGGTCTCTGGGAGTGCTGGCAGCTGAAACCTGCACGTGGTTGTGCTGGTCCTGGCTCTGGGGGTGGGAAGACGGGAGGTGCTCTGGACTACTTTATTTTTAGGTGCCATCGATACAGATAAAACCGGACTTTGCGGCTGATTTAGATGAAATTTGACCAGCAACACCATTCCCAGCCTGATTTTATACCTCTTTTCCTCTCTCCCTGTACTCCCCCCTTCAGATGTTTTATGGATTATGCAGCTCCTGCCAAAGGATTTGAGTTTGAAACCATACTGTATTTTGGCCTGTAAAGATGTTGAATGAACGATTTAAAACTCTGAGTCATTAAAACTGTCCAGGAGAACCTAATGAATGTTATTTACTGTGCTTCCCAGCTCAGCTAAAATCCAGCTTTTTCTTCTCCCGTTTTCAATACTTTTCTTTTAAAAGCAGCAGCCAAACTTGTCTGGAAAGCATTCCTTGCTAGAGACAAACTGGATCAGTAAGTGGAAATGTCAGTTTTTAAGAATCTCTGCCACTGCTTTGAAGTAACTTCATTTTTTTGTTTGATTGCTCTAATTCAAAAGCTTTATCTTCTAGGCTATCTCTTAAAAAAGGAAATTTAGTGGCTGCAGCTAGCATTAAAAAAAAAAAAAAAAAAAGGGCTGCCAAATCCTGATCTTTTGATGATAGTCTCTTCAGAAAGCTGCCTAGGTGGGCTGGCTCCTGGGCTCCCGCTCTGGCTGGGCAGCACCGCTGAGCTGAGCGCAGTTACTCCCCATTCCTGTGATGCTGGGGAGGTCAGAATAGGACCCCCTCTCTTTAATTTCTGTTTGTGTTGCTGAGCTTAGCCTTGGAAATGGAAATCTGACTTGAAAAGAAGCTACTTGCGATTAGAGGCTGTGAAAAAAAAATAATCTAATGAGTTGCTGCTTTTAATTCCACATCTGAAAGGCAATCTATTACTGTCTTTTATCACTTCTGTCTCCTATTAGAGAAGCAATCTCATGCTGGGACTCTTTCAACACCCAGGCAGTTAATATACATTATAATTATTGCCTAATGTATGAATAGCCTGGTGTGCCCAAGTTCTTTATTCATTTTTATTTAGCTCCTGGAAAGCCCGTGCAGTACATAAGCAGGGCTGGAGTAAGGATCTCATGACATTCGTGAAGGTTTTATTTTAAATTATTTATTTTTTGTGTTGTGTTGTCGCCTTGGAGGCTCTTGTTTGAGAACAAATGCAGAATACTCGTGTAGGAAGAGACAATTCCTGCCCCATGGAGGTTACAGAGAGACGGGCAGAGGAGGGAAAGGAAAGGGGATAAGTCCCAAGAGATCATAAGGGGATGGTACTGAGGACATCCACCGGCTCTGAGCTCGGTAGATGTTGTTTATGGGAGATTTCCCAGTGCTGTTAAAAAAAAGGAAAAAAAAAAAGTGTATGACATTTTAAAAAGGAGGACATTCCCAAATTTTCATTTTAACCTGAGCAAACCCATTTATTTCTCCTTGATTTATTAATCTATGCTCATTTTCAGGCTATTTAACTAGTTTTAAAACAAAAAGTAGAAGCAAAAAGCCCAGTATTTTCAAAGCAACATGCTCTGCATGCAGACTGTCAAAGTGAATCCTTCGTCCCCACGCTCACAGAGAGGTTTGAGTTTGCTCTGGGCCCCCCAGCTGTGGTCTTGCTGCCGAAAGGCTCTCAAGACCAGCACGGGGTTGCCACTCCATGCCCCGACCGATGAGCGACACAGCCATTAAGCCCCAACCCCTCCTTGACCCGGCACGTGGGTTTTCAGACAAGCCAGAAGCTCACAGCAGGTTGTGAAAATCCTTTATTCCTCACCACATGTTGGGCACAGCTTGATGCAACGATGTATTTTTGGTGCAGCAACATGCACCGGGCAGCGTGGCACAGCTTCATCCCTTGAGCCTTCATTTGAACCCTCTCTCAAGGCTATTTACAAACTCCTGCTTCTCGCTTTTCCCCATGACAGCTTCCCTGAGGACCATCCACACCCAAGGATGATGTGAACCCCAGACCTGATTGATAAACCACCCTATGAACCACCATCGCTGGGGGACCGAGGTCTGGGCTGTTCCTTCCAACCTGTGGGTAGCTCAGCTCACCTCTGCCAGGAGCACACCGTCACAACACCATCTGGAGCATCCCAAACCCACAGGATAACTTATTTGCCCCTTCCTAAAACTCTGTTTTGTGCAGTAATTATTTACAAGCCTTAACACTTATGGCCACGTGGACCCAAGGATAGAAGGGCATTAAAATTCCACTTGATGCTCACCAGGCCTGACTAATAAAATAATGTCCAACAAGGACATCAATTAGCCACCGATTCGCTAACGCTTTGCGAGGCTAATGACAGCTGGAGCGAGGAATTTGAAACCCGAGACATTTTTCCAGCCTGCACTGGGGTGCCAGGGATAAAAGGTTAGTCATGTGTACCAAATGCAGCGTGAGCTCCTCCATTATTTATGTGTGTCAAACAGACAAGGAGCGCTTCAATGCCTGCAGTCACTCTATGGTAATTTGTATTATATAAACAGATATAATCTGGTCATTAATACACATAATTCTGAGTGAACTGACAGTAATGAATCTGGAGTATACTATTCCGTTGACTTGTTCCCTTGCTAAATAACGGTCTGTAGTAATAAGGACTGATATACTGCAGCCAGCAGCACCCAGGAGCATGCTGTGGTTCACGGTGGACTCAAGGTATGTAGCTTTGCTCTTGGTTTTTTGTACTAAAGTTTTCGGCCAGGCCCTAGCTATACACCGATGGGATTTAGACTCTTCTTTCAGCAGGCCAGGTCTCTTCTGTTTACTGACTCAGGACTGTTCGTGTTGCAGCAATCGCTGCTTGGCACTGCACGCCCCACATCTCTGGCTCTGGTAAGCTGGGTTGGGCTCATCGGTTTTCCTGTTCCTTCCCACCTCTCGGGAGAATGCTTTCATTAATAGTTAATAACTGAGGGTTTTTTTTGTAGTGGTGTAACAGGCGTTTTCTGGGAAAGTGGAGGTGGGTGTGTATGGACATCATTTAGAGACTTGTCTCTGCACAAATACAGCAGACCTGTGCCACTCTCCATTGATTTGCTGCTTTCTTGAGACACTGGAATCTGAAGATACCAACCAGTACACACTTCTGCACGTGTACCGTGAGTGGGGCAGCTCAACTATTGACTGTTGAGCCAACAGTGGCCTACAGGATATGTTTACACAGGCTGATTTCCACGTAACTGCGGTGGAAATGGGGACAGATTTGTGGGTCAGTAGCAGGATGGCCACCATCACACAGCAGTGCCATGAAGCATCAGTCCCCCCATCTTGAAAGGAGAATCTGCCTACGTGCGTGGGAAGGTGGTCAGCATGGGCTCGCTCAGGGAGGTGGAGAGCAGAGCGGTGCCTTGTCCTGGAAGCGAGCCTGGCCATGTGCTCATCGGGCTGCCCTGGGCTCACCCTTCCTCTGGATCTGTCTCCATCAGTAAAGGGTTTCAGTGACTTAACTCTGCCTTTCCGGCAGCTCTGAGGATGTTTTGGGAGCTCCCTGGAGGGCTGCAGCTCTGCTAAATAGCAGGGAAGAGGCTGAGGGTTATTTATATGAAGTTTCTAAACTGGCTTTGCAATAAACAATCTCTGTTAACAAACCCAGATGAAATGCATGTGGGAGTGTCCAGCTGGAAAGGCAAACACTTGATCCCACAGTGAGTCCCAAGCCCAGGAGCTGTAGGGGAGTGTCAGCACGATCCTGTCCCACCCAAAGCCCTGGTCCTTCTCACCGCTCCAAAGGCAGTGTCCAGTAAAAACAGCATGGGCTCCTCATGAGATGTAATCTCTGGCATCCAGGAGGCAAACCCCACTGCTCTTTATGAGGACAGGAAAGATCTGTTTGCCAATGGTATAACTGGCTCATATCTACCGTTGGAGATATGGGAGAGATTTACTGTAAGGCTACTCCCTGTGTTTTAGGTGTTGCATTACCCATCTTACCTAAGATACTTTTTGGCCATGCCTCTGTACAGAAACTCCCAGTGTTGCTCATCTCAACAAAGCAGCAACGGGAAATTTCAAGGTAAAAGCCCAGCATAGACAGTTCTGCCTAGCTGCAGGGTGTACAAACCTGTTTATTTACAAATATCTAGCCTCTGTCTAACGATCACCCGAGTTACCACTGGAGTGAAAAGTATGTCATCAGCCCATATGATGTAACCTTACCATCTGGCTGTTTTTTGAAAGGACACACACCAAAAACGTTGCTTTTACACTGCTGCCTTTTCTGCAGGGTTATTGCCCCCTGCATGGAAAACAAGAAGTTTCCCTGTACTTAAAAAAAAAAAAAAAAAAGATGCAATTGCCCTAATTCTCTTGGCTGTCTTCTGCTTCTTGTGCCCTTCTGTTTCTCATATGGATGATCTATAGATCGTACTTTCTGATTTGTATTCACTGCCTTCAGCTTCCCTGTTCCCCATTTGTTTCATAAAGGATATTTGTATTCTCCTCTTGGTGAAGGAGGGGTTCTTGTTTTGACCACTCTTGGTTGTTGGATTGTGGGTTTTGGTCAGCATAGAGAAACATTCTTCAGTATTCCCCAATTATTATTCTTGGGTTGGTTTGTTGTTTTATTGTTTGATTTTTTTTTTTCCTGTTTAAATTATTTCTCTGAACTGATTTGGCTCAAGATTGTTTTCAGGTTTGTAACAGCAGCCTGGGAGAGCAGCAGGGCAATATCTTACTCTGTTTTCAAGTGGCAATCACTTCCTACCTAAGCTACTGTGTGTTTTTAGTCCTGTGATCAAATTCTCCGTATCTGCCAAGAAAAAAAGGTCTAATATACAATTCTCCTCTGTTGGATACATGAGTTCTTTTGAGGTAGGAAATAATCACCATCATCTTTACAAATACGGAAGCTGTTTCAGTGCTGGAGGCAGCTTTTCTGCAGAATTTTCTCCATTTGAAGTTTCCCCACGACAATCTGGTCCTTTTCCCCTCCTTGCCCTTGGCAGCTGCTCAGGGAGATATTCAGATGGTTCACAGGTTTGATTTTGTGCTCCACTGCAGATACTGGTTGGTCTATTTTGTGCTTTCTATTTTAGATGATTGAGCCATCAATTTTCAGATTAATTTACTACTGAGTACAATGACCTGGATGCTCGTGATCCGATTTCTAATAGTTCTTCATCTCATCCCCACTTCAGCCTTCCTAAAAGCCATGATTTTAACACTCCAATTAGCTTCCTACCAGGTTTCCATCTCTCCAGCTAGGCCAGATTTTTGCCTGTATGACACTGGTTCCCGTTTATTAGCCAGGACCTACCTTTGGTAGATAGGTGATGAAAGAATTTCTCTCCACTTCCTTCTTTGCTTTGATTAATTTTGTCGTCAGCACCTTCATTATGTGCTAAATGAGTTTCCATTTGTTTCCTCTTTGCACCTTTCCCTTTTGTTGTTAGTCTAACACCTCCTTGCCTAAGGCAGTCTGTCTTTGCCTCAGAAAATTGGTTTCCAATTTGGGAAGGAAGCTACCAAAATCCTCCAAACCCTCTCCTGGAGAGGTGAGATAAGTGCTTTGCAAATGACACCCCCATGGTCATCTTCCCCATTGAACACCTTCTGGTTTTCTTCATCTACAGGAGAGGAGGAATCTCTGAAAGCTCCTCTGGGCAGCTTTTCAGCATCCTTTCAAGTGATGTGACCTAGAAGACATGAGAGAGGCTGTGATTTAGGGACATTGGTGCCAGTATCAAGCTGCAGCTGGGCTCCTGGCTTCCTGTCTTGGTGGTATATGTGCTGAAGCCATCACAAGGTAGCTATGGCTTTCTTTGGGAATGGATCTGACCCCTTGCAAAGATGGTTTAGCTTGTTAAAATAGCAGAAAACTAACCTGGGAAAAAAAAAAAAAAAAAGAAAAAAAAAAAAAGAAAAAAAAAAAAAGATTGTGCTCTGCTGGGCTAAGTGCATTTTCCTACTAAGAACATAAAGATGTTGGGGAACTCCTCATGACACTGAGTTTCTCATTGTCTTTTTTTTTTTTTTCCTCTGGAAAGTCATTTCCTCTCTTCTGGATAGAAATTATAACATGGGGTAATCCTAACTCATCTTGCCATTGATTTTGACTGCCATTCAGAAAAATGTTTCCTCTCCCACCCAGACCACAAGCATCTGTAAGCATCCTACTCATCACCAAACACTCCAGCAGATGCAAAGCATCCCTTGGAAATCACGGTGAGAGCTGTACACATGCTTAGGTGCTCCACGGAACTGGGGCCTCTCTAAACAAGAAGAGACCATTAGTTTTGGCTCATTAGCTTAACCGAGATGACTATTAAATCCCACTCCTCCTGCCACTTTCTGTAAAATAAACTTAGAAATGAGCCATCTTTGCAGCTGTGACTGGTAATAAATCTAATTAATTTCCATGTCTTTAGTGTTAATATATGCATTGGACGTGTCAGCTCTGCTTTTTTGTTTCCTTCATGGAAAAGCCTGTCTCTGACATTCCCTTGTAATTAGAATGGGAATTTGCTCCTTTGTGGATGTATTCCTCCAGGAAGCCACTTACTGAGATGCAGCATCTTCAGTCCCAGAGAATGGTGTTATTGTTTGTTTGGTGTTTTTTTTTTTTAATGCATATGACAATTAGTATCACAACAAATTCATATGTCCCCTGCTAATTTAAAGGTTAAGGAAAAAAACTCCACTTTGTCCTGTGAAGATGTCACCAAACAAAGCAGAAACCAAAGGCACAGATGCACTTCTCTTTGAAATCTGCATAGTAATTACTGTTTACCTCCCTTCCTCCTTCGCTGATGACTCCAATACAAAGGGTACAGTAAAGAGCCGCGTGGGATTCATGGTCAGATCCATTAGCAGAATCAAGTATTTTGGCTGAGCGCATGTCTCATGCCAGTCGTTTAAGACTGGATAATAAGCTGAGAGGAAAACTACACAGGTCACAGCTGTGCAGCAAAGGGTCTTTTAGAAAGTATTGCTGGTAGTGCTCTTCTTGATTACAAGGAGTTCAGAACCCCAGCACAGATGGAGGGGCAAAGTGCACAGGCTCCAGAGAAGCCTTTGAAAGTTTATCAGCTCTTGTACTCCAAAAACTGCCCGTAGGTGCCTCGTGTCTGTATATCAAAGAGCGTAGGCCGCTCAAAACAGGACTCCAAGACTACTGGTGCAGACCTCAAGGCACTGTGTGCTCTGTAGATAGAAGAACAAGCTGGAACTCGAGTCCTGTACAGAAGCAACTCTTAATTGTATCATGTCCAAGAGAAAATCGGCCCAGAAGCCAAATTTATACGAACAAACTCTGCTACCAACCTCCTTTCCTCCTCCCGCTGACCCACAGCTAAGCTTTCTTCACCCTTACAAATAACGCAAACTCCCAGCTTCATTTTCTGAGATTTCCCAGAGCACTGTGGATGCTTTTCTTTCTGCCTATCTCTCATGTTACCTCCAGGAATGGCTATTCCTTCTTGCAAAGGTTATCTATGTTTGAAGCCTCCTCCCCACGGACAGAATCATAAGGTCTCTGATGAGGAACAGCAGGTCTTTGTTCATTCTCAATGCATGGGGCTGTAAATCCTCTGAGGGTGACCAGGGAAACCAAGAGCTTGCTGCCCTCATAAATCTCCCAGGGTGGCTGCTGCAGACATCGTGTGCTCTTCAAGGGCTGCATGTTTCCGATGGACTCTGCAATTGTAAGGTAGAAAATAAGCCAGTGTACATACTAGAGGACAAGAATGAAAGATGATTTTCAGTCACTTTAGTTAAAAGGTCGCCTGGGTAACCTGCTGGGAGTGGTTGGGAAAGACAAGAGAGTGTAACTTGCTTTGGAGTTTTTCCCCTGCTTCTTTGGAGCTTTTCCCCTGCTTCTTGGCTAAGCCAGTGTTGATCATCCGGGCTTTGTGCATTACCTGCTGTGGTAAACACAGGGTTGCATCCACATTTAGGGGTGGTGCACCCACTTGGAAATGACATGTAACCTGAGGAGTGGTGGGGAAGGTCTGAGCAGACTAGCACAATCCCGCCAGCACCCTACAGTCTGGATGGGGCTCTTGGGCTGGGTCCATCCTCTCTCTCCACCTTTTATCTTGCTTTGGCTTCACAGCAGGATGGGAGAGGACAGGGAACGGCCTCGAGGGCAGTGACTGACACCCGGGAGCCAAACCCTTGTTCTTGTACCAACGCTTGCCATCCAGTCCTTCCTAACACTGTGGCCCTCTCAACTATGCTGTGGTTAGTGCCTCCATATACCTGTCCCTGAAAGATAAAGCTCTTGCCTCATCACAACAACGCAGGGTGCTGCGTTTGTCTCTTGCAATGCAGTGGGGTAATTCTGAGAGCTCGTTGCGCCAGGATGTCGTCCATTTGCAAAGGCTGGGAAATCATCTGCCAAACCCACACACCTCAGCATTGCCACTGCAAATGAGGAGAGGTGGCTGACAGCACCACTTCCCAGCGACAGGGATGAGCCCAGCCGAGCGTGACAGGCTCTTAAAGTGCTGCTGGGCTGCAAGAGTTATTGATATTTTTTTAAATTATTTTTGTTTTTCTTTCCAAGTTTTCCAAGTCTGATCTTTCCCGGGAGGAATCCCTGTCTAACTGTGTCATCCAGTGCTGCGAAGGAGCATGATCCTGTGGCAGTAGGGCCAGAGGGTGACTAGCAAGATTTGTGTGCACATGCCAGCTCTGTGTCTTAGCCTGGGCAGGGCTCCCCACCTCTGCTTCCTGCTTGGTAAGACGGGGCATTTACTGCAGCCCTTTTATCTGCCACCCAAATGAAGGATGCTTGGTGTCTCCAGCCCACGTGCTTTTGTTCAGAGCAGGTACAGTGGAAAGCCAATTAACAGGGCAGCTATTGCCCACAAGGCAGTTGCCGTGCCTCGCCTCTCCTCATTACCAGTCTCATGTTTAGCCTTTGTGCCAGACTCCCCTTGAGTCTTGCTGCTTGCGAAGGACAAGAGCTGTTTCTCTGGATGTCTGTCAGTCTCCAGCAGCGGCAGAGGGAAGCCTGAGTGAATCAGCCCCTCCAGCTGCTCTGACTTTCCTGGTGCCCTTGCTGCCATGACCAGCAAGGAAGGGACTGCTGGTTCCCTGGGCCAATGTGACAGCCTCTTTATCGGCCCTATAGCCCTTGGCTGGATGCTCCTTCTTCCTCTTGTCCTTCTGGCAACCATTTAATAAGCAGTCCCTCCAGTGATGCTCTTCCTGGCAGGCCCACAATGTGGCTATTTGAATTCTGCGTTTTCTTTTTAAGCAGGTTCATCTTCTTCCTCCTCCAGGCAATCGGTAATGCCTATGGGAGGGTTCTCACCTCCTCCTGCTGCCTTAGATGTCTTGAGTACCACCTCCCCTGCTCGCCCAGACAACTGACAGTCTATTTGTTTTCAGTCTCGCTGGAGCAAGCTTGGCCTTTTATTTCATAGCTTTATTCTGTCCTACCAGCAACCCTGGAGCTCCCTTGCCAAAGCAAGAGAGGAGAAGAGTCCAGCTCCATGTACCGAGATGTGACTGGCACTGGTGTGAGACGGGAAGCGGGCTTGGATTTGGTCACGTGGCCCAGATGTTTTTGTTTTGATTTATTTGTTTGCTACTTTTCCTGATGCCTGCTGCTTTGCTTTGGAGGATCTCAGTTTTTGTTATAAACAAATCAACATTCAAAACAAAACAAAAAACAACAGCAAAAAAAAGGGGGAAAGAAGGTGCTAGAGGAAGCAGCGACATTTGGAAATGTGCGCAAAGCAGTGATGTGGTGACATTTCTCAGTCTGCCAAAAGCTTGAAACAACAGCTCGGAGGCAGATCCAGGCTCTCCCTCTTGGCTGTCAGTCCCCTTCCTCGGCTGCGTTCCCCAGCGGGCTCGCAGCATGCCGGGCTCGCTCCTTTGCACTTTCCCTCTGCAACCACTAAGTGAATGCTGTATGACATTTTAATAATAACCAAAGGCTGAGGATTTCACATGACTCTGGTTGTTGGGCTACAGAGATGGGCTGTGGTGGGTTTAAATTTTTGGAGAAACAGCCAAATTGGAGGTCTGCAAATCCCGCACGCTCCCAGGCTGAGCATCTGCACGACACACACTGAGGTGGTGCCTCAGTTTTGCATCTCAGTTCGGTGGAGCTGGGGAATGTATCATCAATTTAAACCTTGTACAGAAACATAGTTTAACAGCTCCCTGCCTGCAGTTCAATCTCTTTAATGAACGTCAGCACAGATCAGAGCGAGGCCCAAGCTGAAAAATTCAGATCCCAATTCAAAATATGAATGTGCCAGAATTTGGGTGTGTAGGTCTGGAGCTGGAGTCTAACTCACTTGCAAATAGGGACCCTTTGCAAAAGATAGATCAAGGTTTAAATTCCTGTCCCTCCTCCAAAATTAAATAAAGGTTGAAGAAATTCTGAGAACTCAGTGTTTTGGTTCTGGGCCATCTAAGAGGGGTGAACTATGTGCTTAAGTGCTTTGTTGAATAGGAAGAGACTTGAGCATGTGCTTAATGTTACTAAGTGCTTTGCTGTTTTTGTTGAATCAGGGCCCCTGGCTTTTAAAGTCAATACTAACCCCTTAGGCTGCATCTGAAAGGATTTGGAAAAGAAGTGGCATCCAGATACTGCTGGATGTTTGACTGCTGAGCTCTGCATTCCTGCTTTGAAGGCTTGTTCCTCTAAATCTGCTCTCATTGCTATTCCAAATCATCTAAACGACTTGTCCCTGGCCACCAGGTGATTATGCAAGAGAGGATGGGAGTTATGGATATTTAACGCACGCCCCTGCACAACTGCTGGAGAAGTTCAGCTTGTCCTGCAGCTTCCATCGGTGATCTCAAGGCAGCACAACAATACCGGGATGTCGAGGTGTGATGCTCTTTTGCTGGCCCAACTGAAGAGGCACACTGCAGGCCGCCTGATGTCCTCTTTTGGTGGCTGCTGTGCTGCTCCTTGTAACCAGCTTCTCCTTGGTGTGAGAGCCCCTGAAGTCACTTTGGTTAAAAGGAGTGGGTGAGCATGAGCTAAGCTGGCTCCCCTTGGGTGACGTGGGTTAGGGAGTGATCACAGTAACAGAGCTGGCTGATCCGTCACCAACAGCAGGGAACAGAGAGTAGCTGCAGGGACTGAACTTTTCAGCCAACGTAGATGCTGCTGGAAAGGAGGTGTCCCCAAAAGTCTGCAACAAGAGGGTGGATATGAACCTCATCCCCTGAAATAGCGTTTTGGTGGCACAAGAGCTGGAACTGGCAAGCAGTGTTTGAGAGAAATGAGACTCCACAAAGAAGTGGGAAAAATAGCAACTTTTTCTGCTTTACAGGTAAAAAGAGTGTCTGAGACCAGGATGGAAATAGATGGAAAACTTATGCACAGATGAAAGGCTTGAAATGAAATACATTATTCATGAGACTAACAGTTGGAATCTGAGAGCCACTTGGATGTAATCATCTGAAAAGCGGGAACAGTCCTGGGCAACAATTTCAGCCTATTGCAGAGGCACCAAAATGGTTACCAGAAACTAGGTTTCCTTTTAAAGGAAAGACAAAATTAAAATCGCAGGACTGGAGTGGCCTTTTCCAGACAAACCAGATGCAGCCCTCCCTCCCCTGTGTCCTCTCCCAGGTCTGGAGCGACAGGCAGGCTGGCTGCTGAGCTGGTCCCGGGACAGGGCTGGCAGTGCTGTCCCATGACTAGCAGTGCCATAGGAGAGAGTGGCTTTGATCTCCAATGCCAACGTCTTTTGAAACGAAATCACAGTGCTGCCTTGCTGTTGCAGGCTATTTTTTAAAAAAACCCCAAATGTTCCTGTCTGCACATCCGATGCTAATACAGTAAATGGTAATGCAAAGGTGCAGCGTGCCCTGAATCAACAGTTCGTCTGTGAGATTCAAAGTTTTGGGCCCAAAATTTCTGGAAATTGGAATGCCATTCTCTTCTCTTGCAGGTTTGCAGATGCCTGGATTGACAGAAAAGGTGTTCTTCTAGGACAAAGCCTTCATTAAAGCAGATTGAAAAGTGATATGTCCTTTTACGACAACATTGATAAGAGGCTCAATACCCCAAAAATGATGGAACAATGCAAACAACAGAGATTCAGGTACCACTGCAGGTCAGTTTGCACTTGAATTCAAAGCCAGCCTTTCATGTGGGACAGTTTCTCAGCTCAGGTTTTAAGTTAAAGCTCAGAGACTGACAGCAGGTCCCTCTGGAGCTCTATCTGTTCTGATTCAGGTCCTGCTGTTTATGTGTCGCAGGCTCCGTGACTGCACACCTGACCTTCCAAGTTTTATGGGACTCACTGATGCAAAGCCTGGAGCCAGTGACACCTTCCTTCCTCCAGGCACGTGCCTTAAACAACAGCAAGAGGTCTGTGTTTGCTCTCCCTAGCACAGTAGAAAGGGAATTATTTCAGGCGAAGAGATTTATGTTGGGTTTTTTTCTTTTTTTTTTTAGTGGTTCCTTGACCTGTTGTTGTTATACACTAAATGATACTCACTCCTGTTAACCCTCTGAGTATAGAAGACAGGGACACAATGTGTGGAGATAAAGCTGAAAATTTTAGGCTAAGTTCTTAAATGCAAAATCTAGTTCTTAGATGCAAAGAACAGGAGAGTGAGATAGCGAGAGTGAAGTGATGCACTGAGGACCATCTAGCAGACCAATACTGCCAAAGGTCTTTTGAGCCTTCTTCCTTTACATGTGACATCTCCTGGGTTAAAGGGAGAGCCCAAATGCCAGGGGATGGTACACCTAATCTCTTCTGCCTCTGCCACTGAAGTCTTGTGACCTTACTTTTTTTTGCTCACCTCAGCTTGCCCATACCCAAAAGAAAATTAAAAGCTAGTTCATAAAATGTGCTGTTTGGTGCAAACAAGATACATGCGGGTTGCCTCTGATTCATACGCAAGAGCCATTTTTCACTGGCAGCGGAGCTGATGTAAAGAGGCCTTTGTCCAAGGGAGCATCAGCTGAGACTGAATGAACTCCTTTAAAGGCTGCAGGGTTAGAATTTGCTGAGGAAAAAAAAAAAGCAAAAGTCCTTGCTGTTGCTGTCAGGTTTGTATGAACTAAAATGAGTTGTAGGCACAGTTTGATCTTGCTCAGCTTCCCACAGCATGCAGAAAGGCTTGATTGGAAAGCCTTCCCATAAGAATTTCTGCCCAGCTCCAGGCTCCCATCACATGGCTTTAGCTGAGGGGTCCCAAGGCCATCCAAAGAGCTCAACTACTGCCAGCTCTCCCTTCTGCAGAGCAGTTTGAATGCAAATTGTACTGCAGATTATGTCCTTTCTTCTGCAAAGGGCTTACTACTTCGAGCATGGACTTCTTTGGTCCTGGGTTGAATGCCGAGCTGTGGCTGTTCATGGATGTGTGCTGAGGTAGGTGCAATGATTCAGCTAGCAAGGAGAGCATGAAGTGTATAAGCCCCTTTCAGGACAAAACATTTGGGCCACACAGCTGTCATTATTGCTGTACCTTCACTACTGACCACATATTCATTGCCTAGGTTAGCTCTGTATGGGGTAAGTGTTCACATAGACTGAAATGGTGCCACACTACTGCACAACTGGAGAGCTGTTGCCATACTTACTCATAGTAGCAAAATTACCGTGGTTTTGCAGTGACCCCAAAGCAGAGCTGGCCCCAGCGTTGCCTCTTTTATTCTGCTGCACTTTGCCTCCCTCGTCCCTACCCCTACGTGAACATCCTTCTGTGCAGCACAGGGAAGAAGGAGGGTTGGAGGTGAGACCCACTCTGCCCTCCCTCCTCTTGGCAGAGATCTGGAGCAGAGCGGGGCTGCCGGGCACGTGGGGCTGAGAGGGGAACACAGGTGGGTTTTGAGGGGGGAACAAAGGGTTTTAGTAACATGGAAGAGCAAGGCAGGGCTCAGCAGCACGAGTGGTCTTCTGTGCAGCTGCCATGGGTAGGTCTCTGAAGCTCGGTCAGGGCTATTGGTGATGGCAGGAGGAAGAGATCTCTGTGTGGCCAAGCACAAGTATGGTGGGACTCCCTTTCCTGGTGAGCAAGGATGTGTGCTTCTCTAGGGCTGATGAGTGCTGAAGGCAGAGGGAGAGGAGGAGGGAAGGCAGCCAGTGGTAGGGCTGGGTCTGGCCTTTGCATGGACTTCTGCTCTACTGGACTGGCTGCCATTGGAGCCTACCTTAATGTGGGACCTGAAGAGCATGAGTGTTGTCCATTGAAGAGTCTTTTATTGATCTTGACATATCCGTGCCCAACCTTTTGTCAAAGACAGCTTATCATGGAGAAGCTTTCCCATCCTCAGGCTGTTCCAGTTGCTTCTGCTGGGAATCATTTCCAGGCTGTCTAAATCTCAAGTTGTAATTTAAGTCCATCATTTCTATTCTTCCGCTCTCAGTGGCTGATTATTCACACTTTTCATAGATATTCTTCAGGCCATGCTGGTGAGGGCTGTTCCCAGCCTGATGTGCTGAGATGAACACTGTGTCACCAAGGGTTAGGCATTTTTAAATGTAAATACGAAACCCAGGCTAGGAGAAGAAAAGGAGTCAAAGTACAAGATCATCAGACATGATATTGTAAGGGTGAATCAAAAGTAATCGCAACAGAACTCAGCTGACATCATCTGCTTGGTGATGAGAGAGAAAGGAAAAAGAAAAATGAGAAGGAAAGTGTCACTTGGAGTAGTCCAGCTCTGACTTCATTTGAACAGTGTCCATGAGCTTGGGGAGGGAATGCTGTCCCCACCAGTTAGCATTAGGACAAGATGTATTAGGTGATTTGCTAAAATGCTGGTAAAGTTTCTTTATAGTGACCAATGAGGGGGAGGGGGGGGTAGCTTCAAGCTCTGCTTCTTGTCAGCTGTGAACGTCATGAGTGAGTGACACTGCTTTGTTTAACTCCATGTTCCCCCTCCCCATCTTGCACGTATCAGACCCTTTCTTACCCTTTAAACAGGTAAAAATGGAGCTGATCTTGCCTGGCTTTCCACCCAATTCTCTCACACATCTTCCCTAATCTAGGGACTACAAGCCAGTTCGGCATCTTCTTTGCCAGTCTGATACCTGGAGCAGCACTGTGATACCTCGCCAGGCTCGGGGCTCACCAGCCCTCCAGACGTTCTGCACTGCTCTGGCTCCTTTGCTAAGCAGAAGTGGGTCTTTCATGGCCTTGGGGGAGCACCACTCCATTGGAGGCAGCAATGGGTGTTTCAAAATCAGTCCTCTTCCCGACTCAACAGATGGGCTGCTGCCTGCAAAAAGGAAATGAATGTCTTTGCATGGCTCGTAGTCTGACAGGAATGTCTGGAGAAGCTCTAATGTTGCTTCCCCAGAAGCAGCTGTCGTCTAGCATCCTCTTCCATGGCCTCCTGGGTGAGTTCTTGTTTTGCAAACAGTCCATCCTTCCTTCCACATTCCCTCTGGATGGAGCTTTTTGCTGGAGGGTTTCCTGCTCTTGTTTCTTCATTCCTGTATGGCTCTGCCTTCTCAGTTGTGCCAGTGCAACTGCTCATGCTTAAAAGTGGATCACTGAAATATCTGGGTTAACAAAAAGGAAGGAAGTTTTTTTTTTAACGTGGATCAGGGTAGTGATCTGTTTTCCAGCCATGCTCCCTGCACTGTGGGACAATGATCTGCAGCCGAGGAATAGCCAAATGTAGAAAGTGCCCAAACTACCAGTCAGGAACAGGGAAAGGGCCAGCATCGCTGTCCTCACCAGATCCAGCATCCTGAATGTCAGACCCGGGGAGTCAGATCACTGCAGTGACCCCACGGGAAATGTCTGTCCCTTCACCTGGCACATGGGCACTGGGGGGTGAGGGAAAGTGGGACTGTGTCCTTTGGTGGGAGACCACACTCAGATCAGATCAGAGTCAGGGGAAACTGGTCCCTTGGGGGATCTAATCAAGTTGTCAGTGGTTCCAAATGTAGCAGTCACTAGCAGTTTTTGCCATAACAATACAAACATGGTAGTGTTTTGACAGGCTGGGGTAGTGCTTGTCATCTGAATATTGTGAGTTTGTGTTAAAGATCCTATTCCACATTTAAGGAATTTGGCCTCTGTGTCTTGTTGACAGCATGGAAATGTTTCAGTGCTGTACAAACGCAAGGAAATAAATGTAGGCTGCAGAAGTCTGAGAAGAGTAAAATGCATCATAGATGTGCCGCAGTTACCTATCACCCAGAGAAATCGATTTTGTTTGACAAAAAATGGAAACACTGCCAGGATATTTTGCTTCGGTTTAGGTTATATGCTAGGATTGTTTGTGGTTAGTAATGAGCGCAAGGTTCACTTGTAATAATAATGTAACCATGGTAATATGATAACACAAACTGATGTCAGTCTGATTTGCTGATAAGATTTATACCTTATTACATTATCCAATACAATTTAGAAATGCTTAGAAAATTAACATTAGAATAGATTAAAATAAAGTATCAGAGGCGTAGTGACAGCTGTGGGTCTTAAGTACAGTCCCCAAGTGGATGTTTCCACATAACATATCACCCTGCCTCCATCGGGCTGTGTTACAATAAGCAAGGAAAGCAATTGCTTTCATTTTACAAACAGGGAATTGCAACGTTCCTCTTAATTTCTGCAATTTCCTGCACTCGTTTTAGTGTGACTGGTCAGAAATGAACCTAGCAAAAGTAACAAGTGTTAATTGGCCTCATTTAATCGAAACTGAATTTAATGATCAGCAATGGTCAGGTGGAAGAGGGAAAGACAAATGCACGCATTGGGATGTAGGGGTTCACTCCCAGCGGGAAGGAAACTACTGGTAGGATGGGGGTCAGAAACTCTTGCCCCTTGCAAAGTGTTTTGGATTTACCACCCATCACTCCAGCCACTACTTTCTCAGGGCTCCTTTTATATTACCAGTGGCAGTCACCTGCATTTCTTGACTTGTAAGCTCCGTAGGGCAGAGACCATCTCTTTACTCCCTATATATGAACGCAGCATTTCTACCACCTAATAGCATAACGATAAAAGATGATCCGGGATAATCATCAAAGATGAGCCATTTCATAACCGCCTCTGTACCAGCCAGAATTACACCTCTTGTAACATCCTAGCAACAGAGCTCCTCAGTCAGCGTCTCTTCTCCTTCCCTGCGGATAACTCACTGCCTCCCTCCTTGCAGTTTCTATGTTAGAGTTTAGGATGGGGAATCTGGGATTATTTGTTTTTGGAGAATTCCTTCTGATTACCCCAGTGAAGGAATAGCAACTTTATAAAGGAGTGTAAGAGCAAGTCCCTCAGCTGTTGCCACAAACCAGGAGAGGAATGGAAGACACTTCTGGACTCAGATTTTTTTTCATGTGAGAGTCCTATTACTTATCCCTTGCTAAGAGTTTTGAGATGTTTGGTTTGCTGAGATAAAGGCCTCCAAAGGCTGTCCAGTCAGAGCTAATCTGGGGACTGGGGCCTCCCTCTTTGACTAGTTTTTCACTGGGATGATCAGCTGCAGTGTAACTGAGAGGGGAGAAGCCAGTCTTAGTCTCTTGTTCCTTCTGTGCTTAAAATACCTGTTTTACTTGAGAACAATACCTAGCAAAGGCATCCTTTTCTCCATCTTCTCACCTTATTGTCCTCTTCTGGTCTGTCTTTCATCTATATTCCCCCACCTATGGCCAGCTCTTGCTGCTTATGGACTCTTTGTTATTTTCTAAACAGCATCTTCCTGAGTAAATTAAAGGGACTGTACTTCATGCTCATACTCTTTGGTCTTCAAACCCTGTCTGTCCAGGCTTCCCCTCCCCTCGTCTCCATGACATACACTCTGCTGAGCTGCATCCTAGTTTTTGAATAGTCTTCTGTGGCCCTCCCCTCACTTGTAGTGTCTTAGGCCACATCTTGTTTTCCTTCTATTACTCACATAAATTGACATTTCTTGCTGGCTGCTCGCTCACACATCTCCTTCTCCCAGGCTGTCCAGCCTCCTCATTCCCACTGCTTCTCTGGCACCTTATTATTCCTTCATCTATGGAGTGAAACCTGAGCTCTTCTTTTTCAGATTTCCCTTCCCCTTTGCTGATCCTAGCCGTGCAGCGAGTCTGGTTCAGTCGAAGCTGCATTCTCCTCTCCACGTGATGTAGGCAGTTGACTGTTTTGGCAGTTCTTGTGTTTCTTTTCCTCCCTGGAACCGATGCACTGCAAAGGATGAACACAAAAATATCAGCAGGGAGTACAGGAGATGAGTAGCATTTTATACTCTTCAGAGTGGAAGAGGTGACTTGGGAGGGAGGAATCGGACTGAAATCTACCAAATGATAAGTGGCAAAATAAATAAATCTGAACATTAAGACAGATTTTATTTAGCGCTGTAATTTATTTTTGAAGCAATGTCTACATTGCACAGCGCACAACAGCACAGAAATAGTTGGAATAGCCTTGCATAAATATTGCATGAAGCTTTGAGTACAGACGCATACAAAGCACAGAGCTACATGCAAAATCTGTCGAAAAGGGGTGAAGGAAAATGTGGGAGCTCTCTGCTTCCGTATCAGGAGAGCTTCTGCTACCCGCTCAGGAAAGTAACTTCATTGCAACATGGCTTTCAGCATAAACATGCTCAGAGGGTGCTGCACGCCAGGCTCCACACGGGAAAGCCATGGAGCAGGTTTTCAGGTCAGCAGTGGTGGGGCGCGAGCTGAACTTACTTCTGGGCCTTTTATGGGCCCAGATACATGATGTGAATAGAGAGACAGTGGTCCAGTATGGGACTTGGGTTTTACTTCCAGTTTTGCTTAGCAACCTCAGTCAATCCTTTGCCTTTGGGGCATCCCTTGTCCTTTCAGAGTTTGTCAGTTTTCTCCGTGGCTGCAATTTCATGGTCTCTTGAACCTGGCAGGAGTGACATTGCTCCCCGAAGAAGTGGCCCTGCCTTCTCTGGCTGCTTATTCCTGTGCTGCCTCACTTCCCCCCCTTTTGCTGGCACATAAGTTGACGTCTACATCAGCAGCTAGGACAGCACAGCAGGCGCGGATTTACCCAGCAGTCCGGCTGTGCTGAGGACCTGCCATCCACACTGTATGTATTTCAGGGGTGTTACTTTGGGCTAGTTGTGTTCTCATCCCGCAGAGCGAATGTCCATTAATGAACATCCATTATTGGTTGGAGTGCTTTAGGTGTGCTCCCTTCTGCTTTTGTTTTACCCCAGATCAGCTCAGTTCATTTGTTCTCAAATCCCCCTGCGATGTGAATCACAGCATGGTAAGCCGGAATGAGCTAGAGAGTTGCTTCAAACTCAAATATTAACATAGATGCACTGTGCTGACATGGCTCTGTGGTGAACCAGCTCTGGAAGAGATCAAAAGCAAAAAGAAATGGAGCTAGCTTTAGCTTCAACCATCCTCTGAGCTCATGCATGTGGCCTCACCTACATTTGGGCCAACATTTGGGAGGGACTGAGGGCTGCTTATAAGCTGCAGGAGGAAAAGGGATCTCCTTTTTAGAAAGCACTTTACACTGGTTTAAGGAGACTGTGAAATAATGATCTGTGTCAGCTGCAGGCTCTCCGAACAAGGACCAACACCTACCATAGACAAAGCGGGTTTCAGCACACCGCAGCATGTTGTCTACTGCAAACAGCATGGGAGTGGGGAGATAAATTTCATCCGAGACCGCTCAGTACCACAAACAATCATAATCTTCTGAGGAACAGAGGAAGAGTGGGAAAGAGCACTTCATGACGTTCAAAATCTTTGTGAGAGCTGCTGTACAGCAGGCTCACATCTTTCCAAACAAACCCCATATTGTGAAGGGCTCCCTCAATGCTTTCTTCTTCCTCTTCCATTCTCCCCCCTCAGAACGTGTCTGGGTCTGAGTTTATTTTGATACTAAAATTTTTCATTTTTTTTCTTCGGCATCTGCATTTCCTCTCCTCCCTCTTTCCACCGCGTGCCTGCTGGAAACCTAATTGCAGATCCCTCGCTGCAATTAGTCAAGATGCTGTTACGAAGTTCACTTCGTTATGGGTTTTTTGGCCAGTGGACTCAAAAGAGGCTTCGAAGCAACAGCTCGCTGGTGCTTTCACCCTCGTGCCTACGAGGTCAGCGCCCTGGTGCCAGGGCTGCCATGCTCTCCCTTGCTTTCCACTTTTCCCTACCTCACCGCACCTTAACGCCAGGCTCTTTTTTTTTTTTTTTTTCCCCCACCCCAGGATCTTTTTTCGCCCCAGACACATCCTTCATGCTCCTGTTTCGGACGTGTCGGGCTCTCGAAGCACCGCGGCACCACCACGCGCTGCCGATGGGCCCTGATCCCGCCGTGCGGGGCACCAGAGCTCACCGCTGCGGATCCTGAGGGGGGCCGGTGCGGAGCAGCGCCCGCGGACCCCACCTGCCCACACCCCGCCCGGCCCGGCGGGGGGACGACGGAGGAGCGGGGTGGGAGGAGGAGGAGGGGGGAGCAGGAGGAGGAGGAGGAAGACGGCGGCGGTGGTGCGGCCGCCGCCGGGCGAGGAGGGCGGGAGGGGAGGCGGGTGCGGGGCGGCGGTGGGCGGGCGCGGGGCGGCGGCAGCCGGGGCTGGAGCCGGGCGCCCCGCGGCCCATTCGCGACCGGCGGCGGCGGCGGCAGCGCGGAGCTCGGCGGCGCTTGGCCCCCCGCGGGCAGGGCCTGTCAGGCGGCGGCCGCCCCCTCCCCGGCCATGAAGGCGAGCCCCGCGGTAGCCGCCGTCGCGGCGGCGGGGCCGGGACAGGCGGGGGGGCCCGATGCGCGCTGGCGGGAGAAGGGCGAAGCGGAGGCGGAGCGGCAGCGCACCCGGGAGCGGCTGGAGGCCACGCTAGCCGGGCTGGGCGAGCTGGAGTACCTGAGGCAGCGGCAGGAGCTGCTGGTGAAGAGCCTCCTGCTGCGGCGGCCGGTGGGCGCCGTGCCCGGGGCGCAGGGGGGCCGCGGGGAGCCGCCGGGCGAGGGGCCGCCGCCGCGCAGCCTGGAGGAGAAGTTCCTGGAGGAGAACATCCTCCTCCTGCGGAGGCAGCTGGTGAGCGGCCGGGCGGCGGCCGGGGCACGTCGGGCTCTGGGGGTGGGTAGTGGCGGGGTGTCGCCGTCGCCCCGCGGGTGGCTCCCCACGGAGCGGCTGGGGACGGCCGCGGTCCCCCGGGGGCTTGTTACGGCGGGGGCCTCAGGGGGTTTGGGGCGAAGCGCTGACATCTCGGTCAGGGGCTGGATTTCGGCGGTGGGTTTTGGCGGTGGTTGCGCACTTCCCCGTGGGTCTGCGGAGCCAGGCCGGCGGTCCGACTTCCATTCAAGGCGAGAGAGGCGCTGCCGTTGCCTTGAATGGAAGTTGGGAGCCGGGTCGCAACCCCGGGAGGAGGTGAGGAGGGAAGGAGCGCTCCGCACGGGCAGGATCGGGCCCCTGCCCAAAGGGGATGCTTTTGTTGAAGGACGCGCTTTGTAGCCGGTGTGGGAAGAGATGGAGGGCGGCATGAAGCGGCAGATCATTTTTCAATGAAAATAGCGTACAGCTGTGCCTGGCGGTCTTTGTGCACGGCTCAGCATTTGCTTTCACCCAGGGAGAAGTTGGAGTGCGTGATTTATTTGCCTGATTTCTTCTTTCCCCCAAACACCGCCCCCCCCTTTTTTTTTTTTCTTTCCCTTTTCTTCATGTTAGTCTTTCCGTTTATTTCCTTCTTTAAAAGGTAAATATAATTTTTTTTTTTTTTTTTTCTGCTGAGAAGAGGCTGGCTGCCAAAAAGCCGTTAGTGAAGGACCAGGGAATCATTACTCAAAAAAAACCCCAAAACAACCCAACCAAAAAAACCCAAAACCCAACCCCAAAACCCGAGGATTTGTGGTAGCAGTTTAATTTGTGCACTTGACCTTGCAGATTGGAACCAGACGCGGTGCTCGCTGGGGGAGGGGGGACACTGGTGGCAGTAGGTGGCAGAGTGAGTTACGGCTTGAGCACATCACCTCTGCCAGCCTGGCTTCCAGCCAGCTCCCGGCTCCCCCCAGAAATGTGGGAGAAGACCTGGGATCGCCCCTTTGGTTCTCCAAGGATGGTGTTAAATGCCAGCACATCTTCAAACAGCCTCGCTAATACTATTAGCATTCGCTTTCCCTTTGCCCGAGGACTGGCCCACCCTAGGGGAAAGGTTGTCCCGGATTTAATGAGTTTAGAACTAGTCCAATTATAAGCATCAAAACTCTTTGCGATGAGCGTATCAGAGCACTGCCGGGCACCGATCAAATGATGCACTTACTTAAAAAAAAGAGATAAACCTTCCTCTTGCCTCCCCTGCTTTCCCTAAAGCCAGAACAATTAAAGGGTATGAAGCTGAACAGATGATGGATAAGCAGCATTATAATACACACAGGGAGACTGATTGCATTGACCGTGGGTTAATGAGTGCCTTACAAAATAATTTCTTATTGCTTATTTTATGCCATCAAATTACCTTCATAAATAGCCCTAAAATTCATCTCACCAGCAATTTTATACAATTATAATGGGAGAAGAGGAAGAATTACTCTTCCTTCCTGCTGCACTGCAAAACTAATAAAAGGGCCCTGATCCCAGCCCTGGGAATCTTGCTGTCTGTATGGTAGACTAGAAGCTCATAATGTGCAGCAGAAAAAGGCGGTTCCCACACTACAGGCACTTGTTGGCAGAGCTGTTTCGTCCCATTGTGTGAGCAGATGTGATCTTTGACTAACACCGCTGTGGTGGCGAGCGTCCCCCGTTACACTGGCAAAGCTGTCCTTTCACCCAAGTGGCCCGTTTCATGCGTGCGGGTCTGGCTTGACCATATCGTACGATAGAGGTTTGTTGTCACAGCTGTGGTCCTGCAAAGGAACGCTTTGCCAGCGTAATGCGTTGGTCTTCCTGAACTGTGGAACGTGCTCCTTGTGTAAAACTGGCTGGAAGAAGCTGGAACGAAGTGACTGCATAATTCTTCAGTTTAGTATTTATCCAGAGCATCTGTCTGGAATTTCAGGGCTTTGTTCTGTTTTGTATTTTTTAATAAAAGAATAGCAGCGAGGTATTTCCATGATGCTTAGATGGAGAAGAGTGATTGGAGCCCCTTCACGTCTGCCTCGCTGAAGGAGCTGATGTTTGTCTTGTTTTCCAGAACTGCTTGAGGAGGAGGGATGCCGGTCTGCTAAATCAGTTACAAGAGCTAGATAAGCAAATAAGTGATCTCCGCCTGGACGTGGAAAAAACAACAGATGAACACCTTGAGACAGACAGTCGTCCAAGTTCAGGTAAGGCCATTATTCAGCAACGTGGAGCCTCCCTTGGTACCTGGAATGAAACTGTCTGTAGTTTTCAGTACTACAACAGTAAATGTCTGTAGCACATTCACACTCTGATAATTAATGCCTACTATTAAAATTCACAGCATATTCAGAGGAGCATTTCGAGCTTAATTAGATTTTTAGTTCAAAAAAGTTCTAATTCTCCTGCATATTAGGAAGGAGGCTGCAGGAAAAATGGTGAAAGGAAGCACCACCAGCAGGAGGAAGATGTCAAAATTGATCTTACAGCTAGAAGGGAACACTGAATCAAACAATTTGATTTCCCATATATTGAATTTCATCCCATTCTAACTGTGTTGAAGTCACTAAGTGGTATTTAACTAGGGGGAACATTTCTCAGAGGCATCTAAACTAGTTCTGAAGACACTGAAAAGTAGGGAATCCACCAACTTGTAGTTGCTAAAATCATTGCTAATTTCTCATCTGAATTTGGCTCGTTCCACCACTGTGGTGTGGGTTTTTTTTTTTATGTATGCTTTTCTCCCATAGACTAAGGTCTTTTCTAGTATCCAGCTTTTTCTCCTCTGGGAGGTGCTATACAGTGTAATTCCTGACTTTTTCTGATGAGCTAAACAGGTCAAGTTCATTAAGTCATTTGTTTTAAGGCATTTTTCCAAGCTCTTAAATAGCGTTATGGCCTCTTTGCAATTTTTTTAGCTTTGTTTTACACATGCTGGAGTCAAGGACTAGGCATACCTTCCAAAATCTTTCTTACCAGTGCTGTATAGACTGCTGAAGTCATTTCCCTACTGCCGTTCATTAGTCTCTTTGTACATCCAACAATCTCATTAGCTTTTTTGCCATATCATTAAGCTTGATGGACCTGCTTTTCCACGCTGACTAAGCCCTTTTCAGGATTATTGTTTTCCAGGATGCATCCCCATTCTGTAGAGATGCCCTGCATTCCTTTTTCCTAAATTTAAATCTTGATTATGGTATGTCATCTTTTTCTTGAGTAGACCCAGTTTACCAAGAAATACAATTTTCTGTGTCTGCACATTATTTACCATTTTCCTTCTTTCTTGTCATTCACTATTTATCTCCAGAACTTTGGTGGAAATAATGGGCAGCACTGGACCCAGCACTTAGTAAAAATTTTGTAGCCCAGTAACAGCTGGAGAGTTTGTCTTGGAAGTATAATACAGTATTAAAGGAATGGGGTGTCAAACACAGCCTGAATCCTTCTTGCTAAAATCTGAAAACCCCTGTAAATGTTAAAAGCCCAACTCCTGTAAAGATTAAAAAAAAAAGTTCACAATTTCACATGCTAAGTTCTGCTTTTTTACTTTTAAGTGCCTTACTTTTAAACGGAATCCTTCATAGCAATAAGGATATTACTAAATCGTGCGCTGTATTTTGGGTGACTGAACGAAATCCCATAACTAATTGCAATAGAGTAAGCCAACATAAACATGAGCTTGACTGCCTTTCTAGGGACACAAATGGTAACTTTCTGTAGACATAACTAATATAAATCCAAACTCTTATTTTTATAGGGTTTTATGAGCTGAGTGATGGAGCTTCTGGATCGCTCTCCAATTCATCTAACTCTGTCTTCAGTGAGTGTTTATCCAGTTGCCATTCTAGCACTTGCTTTTGCAGCCCTTTGGAGGCAACACTGAATATCTCAGATGGACGCCCTAAATCTGCAGGTATAGTAAAAGCAGGTCGAGTACATCATACTCCAGGAGGTGGCTTTGGCTTTGGAAATACTGCCTCAGGAGTATCTGGGTTGGATTAACCCTTCTTCCTTTCATTTGACATATTGTGCTCTGAAAAGATTCCAGTGCCTATCATGTACATGGGTCATGAGGCAGGAGTGTTTGCCCTTCACTCTAAAAGCATGAAAATAATGTGAAAATATGACAGCTGCTCTACCCAGTAGAGGGCAGTGGTACCTATACACATAAACATAGTAGTCAGCTAATTTCTCATGGTTTCCTTTACTAAATAGCAATAATGATGATAATAATAGCATTTTTACTAAATAGCATTAATGAGAGATGCCTCAACAACCACATCCTCATTAAAGCGACAGAGTAAGGAGCTAGCTACAGGTTCTTAGGAGGTCAGGGTGCACGTCAGGCTGTTTGTAGAAGTCATTTTGTCAGTTCTGATGGTCCTCAACCCCCAGGTGACCACACTGGGGCGTGTCCTGCATTTATGTAGTATAGACAAATAGGCACCACGAACAGGGAGAAAGTATTTTGTCTCTTTGGCAGAGAGTTGATGAATTTCCTTTGACACTAGGCTGAAGATGCAAGCCTTAATGTGTGGGATGGTTAAATAGGAAAGTCTCCTCTATCTGTCGTCTAGAAAGGACACTTCAGTAGGACTTCTGTGATCGAGCATTATTGGTTGCAAACATACTCATAAAAAAGCCTTAGTTCATTCTGAACTGTGGAGGATGCTTCCAACAATAGTATTTCCAATTTCCATTCTGCTCCTTAAGGTTAATTTATAGTGACTTTTTTGTGAATCGAGGACAAAATAATTAAAGTTCTTGCAACTCTAAAGAGGGAAAATACAGTCCAGAATACATTCATTCTGAGATGCTGAGAAATCCTCTAACTTTTCCTTTGAGCAGCTTGAGGTAATTTAATGCTCGCTGATGTAAGGTATATGTGATCTTCATTGACCACACATAAACAGAAAAATGTACACAAAGATTCCCAGCAGATTGCAGTGCTGTTTTTTTCTGTATACGTCACAAAACCCTAAAAATCTCATTAAGCATACTGTCTCACTTTTAGAGATGAAATTTCACAAACTAGCATGTTTCAAATAAGTTCTTTTTGGCAACATTTCCTGGCTCTGACATAGAATTTAGGAAATGGGGGAAAACTGTGAGGTGATTTGGAGGAAGTTCCTGCTCCTAGCTTCCCTATTCTTCCTCTCCTGCCCACACAGGAACATCATTTCTATCAGCTAATTTCATCAAAGTCTGTGAAACCTCTTTTGAAATAAGCCTTAGATAAGTGATAAGCAGTGAGCATTCAAATTTGAGTACCCTGGCTGAAGTTTCTAGCCCAAGGGTAGAAAACAGGACTGACAATGATTTGGAAGAATCATTTAGGTTGTACCCCTACCCAGGAAGACAAGGGCAACATAAGCTTAAGAAAAATAATAATTTTAGGTGCTTACCTCCTAAATAAGTGCCTTAGCCATTAAATCTGACTCATGCATCTTGAAATGCACTGGATTTCTCTTACAGAACTCTCTTTGCAGAGCCAAGACTAAGATGTCAGCTGGATTGACCTGCAGTCCTTGTACTTGTGTGGAAAGATGAGCCTGTTTTCCATTCTTTAACCCTTTATTGCTTAAAAGAAGCGCCTGTTATTGTTAGCGTTATTAGAATTATGATAATAGTAGCAATGATGATAATAATAACAACAGTAAAATTAAATCTGGATTTTTTTCTGATTCAAAATATGCTTGAAAAAATCTGGAAGTTAAATTTATCAATAAGCTAACAATTCATTGGTCTCTTGTCTATAATTTTTATATTTCTCTTTGGATTTAGTAAAGTGAAATATAAAACTCATACATGCTGAGGCCTGCAGTGAGTTTTACAGGTGACTCTGTAAAATATAAACATAAGAGACCCTTACAGACTTTTGGGTGGCTTGGGTGTAAAATAGGAAGCTCTCAGCAACCCAGGCACAGGTTTGAAACCGATGTAAATGTTCTCATTAGGGCAGTGATTTTTATTTTTTGAACCGTGTAGTCATATTGGGGAAAAACCTACATAGAAGTAGTTACAAAGAGACCCACAGAAGAATAGTGCTGCTTTTATATCGCTTGAATGGCATCCCTGGTTGCGAGGTTTCTGCTGTTTGAACAGTGCTGCTGTAATTATAACATTGCATCGTATGTGTAGATGGGACCGGCGTCCTTGGCGGCACGTGAAAAACGTAGCAGAACTGTCCCTGGCAGGCTCTCTAAACTCTTCTAAAATGCCTTTCAGATCTCATAGGCTGGATGGACTATAATAAGGAAGGCCAGCATGAGGACCAGACTGCAGGCTCTGTCTGTCGCTCTTTGTCCACACCGCACTCAAATTCCCTCGATGTCGTTGCAGATGTACATCCAAAGTACCAGTGTGATCTGGTGTCTAAAAACGGGAACGACGTCTACCGGTACCCCAGCCCACTCCATGCGGTAGCTGTGCAGAGTCCCATGTTTCTTCTCCCCGTGACTGAAAACCCCCAGCGAGAAGAGGAGAGGCTTGGTTGCGATATTGGCGACGTTTGCGCCGGATCTGAAACAGACTCGGGAAGATCCGCCAACACCTTTCTCCCGCAAAGCTCCTGGCCGGCTCCGTGCCCTTCTACCAGCAAGAGGATAGATGGGTACATCTTAAGCCTGGTTCAGAAAAAGACTCACGCGGTAAGGACTAACAAACCGAGGACGAGTCTCAACGCCGATCCCACCAAAGGCATCTTGAGGCATGGAAGCATGTGCGTCAGGCAGCCCGCAGGCGTGGTGGCTCACAGTAACGTCGTGAACCTGAAGAGCTCCAAGCAAGCGTGCTTGCCTTCTGGTGGGACCACCGCTCTGGACCACGTGGCACCCTCCCCGTTAAAGCAGAGGCCGAGGGAGCCGGCGGGCGAGCAGCTGGAGAGTAGGAAGGCACCTTTGCCGGCGGCTTTCCCGCCTGGTGTAACAAGTGAACTTCAGACCAAACACCTGCCACGGGGCACCAAACCGGCACCTCTGGAGCTCAACCGCAACGCAGTGGCTGCGGCGGGGGATGTCCCCAAGGAGAGCAGCCAGCACTTTGCCGCATCTCCCAAAGAGAGCCCAGGGAAGCCCGTGGTGCTGCAGCCGGAGAACAGGGTGAGCCAACCTCCCAAAAAAATCCTGCTGAAGAGCAGCTTGCAGGTGGCTCGCTCCTCGTCACCTGCTGTCGAGGAGAGGCCCGTGCTGGATTTCAAAAGCGAGGGCTCTTCTTCCCAGAGCCTGGATGATGGGTTGCTGGTGAATGCCCAGTACATACCAGCCCAGCAGCAAAGTGTGAAGCTTCACAAAGGCACCCGAAATGTCAAGATTTTGAAAAGCTCCGTGCTGAAACACAGGCCCCACCTTGCCAATGGGCTGGAAAACGGTTCGCAGACCTTGCGGGAGAAAACCAAGACAGTCGGCAAGAAGTGCCGCTTTCCTGATGAGTTGGATACAAATAAGAAACTGAAAAAACCCTCCTCGAGGGGGAAGAGAGGCAGCAACTTGCAGCCGGAGTCGGGCCTCCAGAATCGGCAGGCTGGCCTCCACAAATCCACCATTCGATCCCACGGGCATGGCCGAGAGGTTGTGGTGGCCAAGCCTAAACACAAGCGGGCCGACTACCGCCGATGGAAGTCGTCGGCAGAGATTTCCTACGAGGAGGCCTTACGGAGGGCGAGGAGGAACCGGCGGGAAGGTGTAGGGGTCTACTCGCAAGTTCCTCTGCCCTACGTCAGTCCGTACGCCTACGTGGCCAGCGACTCGGAGTACTCGGCAGAGTGCGAGTCCTTGTTCCACTCCACTGTGGTAGACACGAGTGAGGACGAGCAGAGCAACTATACGACGAACTGCTTTGGAGACAGCGAGTCGAGCCTGAGCGAGGTGGAGTTCGTAGGGGAGAGCACAACCACCAGCGACTCTGATGAGAGTGGGGGCCTTATTTGGTCTCAGTTTGTCCAGACGCTCCCCATCCAAACGGTCACGGCGCCAGAGCTGCATGAAAATGCAGCAAAGGCCTTTGTCAAAATCAAAGCCTCCCATAACCTCAAGAAGAAAATCCTCCGCTTTCGGTCAGGCTCCCTGAAGCTCATGACAACTGTCTAGTGAGGTGACTTGGTGGAATGTATCTGCTTCTGCTTTCAGAAGCAAGGTGCTTTTGTGTACATATTTCCACAGATTTTTTTTTTTTTTATACAAATATTTAAAACTTAAGGTAAATTATGTCACTTGTCTTCAGAACTTGGGTGGATACTAGTGCCTTTTACGTGGAAATAAAAGACCATTATACTCGTTTTTTTTTAAAAAAAACCCATAACACTGCCATTTCAGTGGTGAACAGCCTCCAGTGCATGGTGTCAGAAGGCTTTGAAAAAAGGCTAATGTTTCTGGGAATGGATCTTCCTTGCCTAAGTTTTCCAGTTCTGGCTCTTACACAGGATATTGACAGCTTAAGGTCATAAGTTTTTAGGCGATAAGGGGGAGGGAGTGTGGGTGGTCTTCATACTTTTGCTTGTCCCTTTCTGCTGCTCCTGTTGCCATATCTTGAACTTCTTCCTCCTGGTAGTCTGGCCTGTTTTTTTCTTGTCGATTCTCTTCCTGGAACTCACCCCTGTCCTTCCCCAGCTTTCCCCCACCAGGAAAGGGCTCCTATTCAATCTGTCTCAAAGGTTAAGTTGCCTTCTCTGGAGTGCACTCTGCTTCAGTCTCCCAGGAGTTCTGCTGCAGACGGCAGTGGTGTTCAGAGTAAAGTGTTGGAGCAGCTGGCCAAGGCTTAGTAACTTCAGTATAATGTGTACAACTGCTTTTGAAAAAAAAAAACAAAAACAACCATATGCATGTCACGTGCATGAGTATCAGTAGTTTTAATATTCCTGTTGATGTCCAATTTACTGTACATCATCAATGGCTGTTTTTATATATATATATCATTGTGTAAATTAATATAACACATCATATGCTGTAATAAACAGTCTGTTTTAATACTTTTTTTAAAGTTTGTTGCATTGGTGCAGACCCAGTCAATGGTTTACTATTGGCGTTGTCACCACTTAGAATGTCACCATTTAGCCATGCAGGAAGCGGAGCAAGTTTAAAATGTTGCTGTGGATGTGACTTGTGCTTTGAGGGAAATGGATTATCATGGCCTCTCCTGTTCTTCCCGTAACTTGCATTTTTTTAAGGGCAAGGTGGGATTTAGGAGCTCAGGGACATCTTCAGATTGTTGCTTCTGGGCAGCTCATGTTGCGGAGCAGATGGAAATGTAATAATAATCCTCCTTGCTGTCAGGGTGCTTGCAGACTTTGGTTGGTACAACACAGGGGCAGATGGTAGGTTTCTGTAACCAAATAGATCTGTGTAATGCAACAGGTGTCCCTCTGAAACGTCCAGTAAATGAATCCTGAAGAGCTGTGTGCTCTGGGAGCTGGGCTGAGTGGAGGAGAGCGTAGATTTGCTGTCTCTGTTACCCTCTTCAGGTATGGTAGCGGGCTGTATCACAACCCTGACAAGTTTATGGAAAAAAGTGACAATTATGTCACCCACCGGTCTCTGTCTCAGTTTTTCTTCCCATAGGACTGGAGGTGAGTCTGCCAGAAGAGGAGAAAGGAGCTAACTGTAGACAGCACTACCTCCCGTTTCAGCGGCAGCTTTGAAGCTGCCTGGTGGGAAGGCTGGAGGTTTATGGAGGCATGTCTGATGGAGCAGGCCCAGAGCTTGAGCTGGTTTCTGCAGGTTCGTCTTCTGCTCTGGCATCCATGAAGCTGCAGACATGCAGCTGGCGTGGATGCTGTGACTGGTATGAATTTCAGGAATAAGTGTGCAGCCTGTCCATTCCATAGCAAGATCTACTGAGCAGACACCTTCCTTTGTGGTTCCTCTGTGTCCTTCCTGCTGTCACCCACATGAAAGGCAGGGCAGTTTTTTTTCTCAGGTTTCCTTGCAATGCAATGTAGGAAGGAGAGATCCACCCAGAATTAAATGTCTCTGGGAGCAGCTTCTGAGACAGTGGTAACACATGTTCTAAGTGGCAGATTTTATTTTTCGATCTGCAGTGTAGTAAATCCCTACCTATAAAATGTCTCTCTCATACTATTTTTTTACTTTTTTAATAGAGGAATGTCAGTTTCTGTAAATGGTCTTGCAGTGTGGTCACAAAGTTCTGGATTCAGCCACACAGAAAGTCCTTGCACTTCCATCTTCCGTGATACAGGAAGAGTTGTAACTCATCTCATCTGGTCATAACTCTCCCATTGCTTTACACATAGAAGGGCAGCTTGTGTAGGGGTAGATATATATATATCTATCTATAAAAATTTCATATATTGATAGAGAATAATTCATCTGGAAACTACTGGGCAATGGCTGCCACTGCAGAGAGGGGAGATAAGCAGTGTTTGTTATTAAACATGGCATTACTAAGGCTAAGCAGCACCTTAATGCAGTCCTGTTAATAACTGATGGGTGTTACATCAAACAAAGGGAATGTCAAGAAGCTTGTCAAAGCTAGTAGTTTCTTTCCTAGAATCTCTCTCAATCATGCCATATAATCTTTCTTTGAACGAGAAAACCACGTGCAAATCCCTGTAAATCTCCTCAAAGGTGTAGCAGAGCAGCAGAGAGGATCTGCAGACGTGCACTCTGTCTCTCTGCCTGTAAAGGAGCCACTGGTGAGAAGACGAACCGACCAGTGGCTTTGGGATGATGAGTTATTAATTGCAGTGCTATACAAGATTGTTTTGTACCAGTTGAGAGAGGCTGGTTTTCGAAAGTGAGCTCCTGAATAGTTTCTTTCTTATCTTTTTAGATAATTGAATAATAATTAAAAAAAGAGAATAACCACCTAAATATCACTAGGACCGTATCAGCTGCAACCACTGTATTCTGCAGTATTCTTGCTGAATAGCCTAATACCAGACAGGGAAATGGTCTGATGCTATCTCTATCTTAATTGCATCCGAGTCTTTTCAGTTTGGGGAAGGAATTTTCCTTTTCTTACATGATTTAGGAAAGCATCCAGAATCCTTTAAGCAGGCCTAGCTTTTTCTCTCTACATCCTCCCCCACCCTTTTTTTTTAAAAAAATAAAATATCTTACATTTCTGGAAAAGTACTTGGTATGGTCCCAATACACAACACGCATTTTCTTCTCTGGTTCTGATTTAGGAAACACATCTAAGTAAGTTTTTACAATGTTAGGTTGAAAAACATAGCTAATCTTGGGGACCAGTTAAATATCTGGCACTTCTTTAAGCTACCTGGCTTTCCGACTCCACAGCCTTGAGTCCTTGCCAGTGTATTTTTCATAATGTTTGTGTTTTAATTATCCTCAGTGTTTATGGTAGTCTTTGGAAGTTTGAAGTGGGAACATTTGTCTTCAGCGCACTGGGGCCTATTTTAAGGTGGAAGCAGGTTGTGACAGGGAGGTTTGGGGTTAGCTATCCCCCTGCTCCATATATAACCGAGTACAGGAAAGTACAGCAGCATATGCTTAATGTGAAGAACAAGAGCAGATGCCTTTAGCCAGGTTCCTTGCGATTCAGATTAAATAGTGTCGCTGCACATCCCTCAAGTGCCGTCTCTGTAGTGCAGGAATCGGCATCGCACGCACTGTGAGGTGCTGACATCTGAAAGGGGTGAGAGTATCCCTGGGCTCTCTGCCTTCCGGCAGGCTTTTTGGGTCTGTCTTCTGCTCCCTAACCCCAGCCACCAGCTGTGGCTCCGCGGATCATGAAGCAAGCTGTGTCTGGTGTGTGCGGGGTCAGAGAGAGGCCCTGGCTCTGTGCCTAGACGTCCCAACTGCGTGGGGCCCCTGTTGTGGCTATCACACTTGTTATGAGAAAGTCGATGTGGTGCAGGGATTTGGACAGCTGGGTCTGAAGGAAGGTGGCAATGGAAAGCCCTTCCATGGAGTGGTCTGATCCTGATTCATCTCTATTTCCAGAGGAGGCTCAAAGAGGAGTTGTTTCAGACTAATGGTGAGCTCGGTAAGTTGGACCGGGCTAAACAGAGTCGTCTGCGGGAATCTGCCTCATTTCTTCCAGTACTCTTTAAATGACCAAGGCCACTATCAGCACTGCCAGTTGCTGAGGTGCTTTAACCATTTGGCCAAGTCCTTCATGAGCTTTACAGAGCACCTGTAGGTCCCAGCCCTTTTGCAGCTTTCCCTGTCCTGGGGCTTTGGAGGAAATCTGTCCATTCCTTTCCAGTTTTCTAGTTTTCTCCTGGCTTGGGGTTCATCCTGGATAAGGACTGACAACAGATTCTCCACGACAGAGTCCTGTGCCTTCACTAATCCCAAATGAATCTGTTTGTTGACTCAGAGAAAGGCCAGGCACTCCTCAGCATCCTGCAGCCATCAAAGCCATCCTTGAGGGACCTGCATCTCTTTCTGCCACAAAGGGCAGCACAGGCTTTCATTAGCTGTGGTCATCACTCGGCAGACAGCTCCCCACACCAGGCACCGCTTTCCCTCAGCATGTGGTTTTTCTCACAGGAGGGAACAAGGACAAACATCTTTTTGGCAGAAACAGCTAAAGACATATTTAATAGCTAACTTCAGCATTTAGTATGTACCTTTGGAGTAGCCAACAACAATACATACAACTGAGCTGCTAGTACAAAAACCTGAACCACTCTCAACTCTGCAGTGTCCTGTGCACAGAGGATAGAGACTGCAAACCAATGGAGACAATTCCTAAGCCCCAGATCTATCTTTCAAACTTGCTTTTCTCCTGAATTTCTCCGAGCCTCCAAGGAATTGTGTTGAGGCTCCTTGCATGGCATGATGTTTCTCTCTTAACTAAACATTATAGATGGAGCACTGTGGTGAGAAACAATTGCTCTGGGGTATAAAAAAATCCCACAAAGCTGGAATGAGGGGAGACTTATGGAAACAAGTGGGAGGCCCATTTAAAAGGGATAATAGAAAGCGCTTTTTTACACAGCAGGGAATTTGCTGCCACAGGAAATAGCGAGGCAGATATAATGTCAGCAAGTTCAAAGGGGTTAGAGAAAGTAGGGAAGAATGTGTGCTTTACCATCCCCAGTCAGTGACTGTGGGTGCTAGGAGGAGTGTGAGGTAAAGGAACTGCAAAGAGTGGCCGGGCTTCTGTGGTCCCCCTGAAAATTGTCTTTTGGGGCAACTGCTGAAGCACCGTTAGCTGGAGGAGATGCACCATCCTGCTGACCCAGCAGACCATTTCCAGTATTCCTGTGATCTTGGTGTAGCTGATGGGAGTTGTCTATGCAATTGAATTTCCTCACTGTTTATTAGTCTTTTGTCCTCCCAACTGCTGCTGAAGACGAGTTCTGCATTGCTTTGCAAAGGAGTTCACTTTGCATGCTTGGCTGATGGTGGCATGCATACATTCAAACTATGGTCATGTTTCTGGTCACTCCTGTGCCATGGCAGAATAATTTCATCCAGTCTTTCACACAGGCAGTCTGTGCCCGAAGTCCTCTGTTACGGTGAACATCATCCCCCTATAATGCAAACACCATTATGGACATGGTCCATATATTAGTTTACTGTGGGAGTCACTTGGGCAGCAATTTACATCCTACAGTTGCTTCTAAAATGTAGGAAAAGTTGATGGCCTCCAAATCAAATGAACCATCCTAGTGACAGAGAGCATCCACTGTACCCTGCCTTGGGACTTTGCTGTCCTTGGAGAGTTTTTCTCTCCCTCTGACTGGGTCTACATTTGTGCTTTTGTTTGGAGCAATGGAGCAGTCTGGAAGCGAATCCTGTTGTCATTTCTACTTTCTGCGTGTTGGTTTGGACAGCAGAGCAGTTTTGGTGTGTGCTAGCTAGATGCATTTAGTAGATGGTCTACTTCAGGGGCTCAACAAATGTGCTTCTACCTGTACAGGGACAGGGACATGGGGGTGTGAACCGGTGATGGCCTAGAACAGCTTCCAGGCAAAAAATATGGACAGGTTTGGTGCAAATGACGTTGGGGACCAGACTAAGTCTAGGCTGAAGTAAACACTTGAGCTGCGTATATTGTACTTGTGGGGACTGCAGTTTGGATCTGCTCCTTTTGTACTGAATGACTTGTTAATGTAAACAGAGCCTCTCTCTCAATTAACGGCCTTTGTTTCCATGCTGTAATCCTTTAAGATCAATAAAGTCTATTAACATTAATAACTTGATTTCACTGAGCCAAGCTCTGAAAATCTGGCTTTTGTTCTTTTAAAAGGAGTTGGAGTTGAAAGTCCTGGGAACTAAGACTTTCATAACAATACTAAAGGAAAAATGATATGATTTAGACTCTGACCTCATGATGTAATGGCTTTGTAAGCAAATTTAAGTGTTTTCTCCAAAAAAAAAGGTTCAACATTTCTGTGGTCAAGGGCAAGAAACTGGAAAATTTGCAACCTGTTGACAAATATGTTCCTTGTGTCTCCTTGCACTCTGTGAGCCTCATGTCTTCAGAAATGAGATTTTCATGAGGAGGAGGGGAAACATGAGGTACGGGGAGGAGAAGGACCTAATCAATCTTAATCTCTGAAGTACTCATGCAGTAAGTGTTTAAGCATGTGATTAAGACCATTCTTAGTCAGCGAAGCATTTCAGCACATGCTTTGACTACTTGGTGGTTGGGGTGAATTAAGCACATGCTCAGGAATGCTGGTGGATCAAGGTCTCTAAGCTTGTCTTTGCAAGCGTTTTATGTCTGTTTGTACAAGCTGTCCCAGTGACTTCTTTTGGCTTATGTTGGAAGAACTCCCTGCTCTCCCTTAAGAGCCAGACCCTGTATGGTGAAACTTGATTCAGACTGTTAATCTGAATTTGGGAGAAGCAGTATCTTGAGTCCGTGCTTTAAGCAGTAATAGAAAGAACTATTAGGTTTAGAACTTTAAAGGATGAGGTGCATTTGCTATATGTTGTATTTGAGGACACCGAGCTAAAAGCACTTTGAGATATATAAAAGCGAATGTTCTTGTGCTCCGTTTCAATAGCAGGACATTATATAAACCCTGTGAATGGCACTTGGGAAGAGACAGAATGACCCTTTCTACATTTGCTTCCTTCCCTTGGATGTCCAGGTGGAGCTGGGAGAATGATGCAGGCAAGGAGGGCCAAGCACAGACACCAAACCTGTAGGGCCTGGAGCACCACCCATTCATGTACCTGGGTAATCTTACTTGAATCCCGGTTTCAGGCAGTGGGATTAGCAAAACAGTGGGATCTCTGGGCTACCCAGAGCTGGAGAACAGAGCTCGGAAGCTCAGAGAGGGAGACTTTGCCTGGCTTCAAGGCAAATTGCAGTTTGACTGAGCAAACAGTAGAGGCAAAGGAAGGGTTAAACGTTTGTCTTCTCTTCCTAGACACATTATTTACAGTGGGTTGGTTTCCTTTTGGAAGAGCCCACTGTAAAAGGAGACGTTCCCAGCATTTCTGCAGGTTAGACCTATATCACATTACAGTTTTCTTTCCTGGACTCTTGACTGACACGGTTTCCTGAAGTTGCTCTTCTCTTGGGAAGGTGAACTCAGGAAAGAGTAGGAGTTTGCTAAAAATCCAGAGCCTTGGAAGGCAAAATCATGGTGATGGCCTTTTCCTTCTAGACATAAGGTCAGTCCTCAATGCTGCATCATGCTCTGTATCTCCCAGTGCAGGGCAAGGGCTGGGAAAGGAGTGGGAGAGGAAATCCATCAGGTTTGATAAGACAGCGGTCTGTAAATCCTGTTGGAGCAGCTTGCAAAGGCCGGAGCACCAACCACAGGAGCAGCGCCTGGCTGCATCAAGCGAGCAGCCATCTCACCAGGTGGCCAGTGAGGTCAAGGGCAGTGTGGCTGTTGACCTGGATATCCCGATCTCTGCTATTGCTTCAGCCACCTTCTTGCCTCCAGGCCACAGTAGACAGCATGTTCATCCTGGTAAGTGTTTCCTTTACTTCTTTTTTCTTCTTCATGAAATAAATTGTGGCTTGGCATTAAAGCACAAGCGCTGACTGCAACTGAAGTTCTGGCTTGTTTCTCCTGTCAAACACCTCATGATAGTGTTTTCCTTGATGTTCAGTTGCTTGCAAGGAAGAGAAACTATCCCCTTCTCATCTGCAACATACCCATTTTTTACAGGTGTCTTCTGAGAGGCTCATATGGAACAACACATTGTGGCAACACACCGCTGTCTTCAACACTGTGCAGGACACCCTGCAGCATCCCTGTATCTGCACAATCCACAGCTACCCCAAGAAATTTTTCTGACAGGGATATTGGGACTGGGAGGTTTGGATCTGACGAATGAAGCCCATCAGTGCTTAGGTTGAAGATGCTCCTGCAGGGAAGGAAGAAGCATGCTCAGAAATGTTTATTATTAACGTTAAATGACAAGCTCCCTTCTTTCCCCTCCCCTTCCCTGCCATGGAGATAGTGATCTCAGCTGTGGTCCCTGCTGCTTTCTTTCTCTTGTGTTGACCTATGGTAAGATTTGCTGCTTTTGAAGGGTAGTCTTAGCTCAGAGAGAAGCTTTTGTTGCTGAGCCATTGACTTTTGTCTCAGAGCATGTGTCTTCCCCTGGGCCTGTTGCAGATTCCCACCGTCACCCTGGGTAGGTTGCTTGGGCTCGTGTACATGGTAATGTGGGCTCTCTGAGCCTTCCTCCTTTCCCTTTTCTTTGCCACTAAAGTGGAATTGTTTAACTTTTGTCCACTGTTCTCTTGACTCTCATCTGAAGTCATCCTTCTGTGGGGATGCTTTCAGAGCACAGCAGTTATGTCTTTGGTCTAAGTAAACTTGGTGTATCCATTACAAAAATATGAAATGGGCAATAAATTTCATATTTGAAAAAAAAAAAAAAAAGGTGGAGAGCTGGGTTTCCTTTCTGTTGTGTTTCCCCCCTTTATTAACTTCTCAACACAAGTGGCATGATATGGACAGGAATTCCAGCAAAAGAAGTGAAAATAATAAATTGCCATCCTTACTGTATAGCAGAGAGTCAATGCTTTTGCATAGGGGAAGAAAACAAAAGGTCCTTTGTCCTGCCAAAGGATCCTCATTGATATTAATCTAAAACCCCAAATAATTTACTGATCTACGATTAAGAGGGGTAGCAAAATGGACAAATGGGAGCTGTGAAGCTGGGCAAAATGTAGCTGGTCCTTTTACTATAAACTGATTCCTCTGTCTGCTGGATCCACTCTTGTTCCTGTTGATTGATTCTGAGACTGTTTTCTTGGTGGTCAGGGCTGATTTCAGAAACCACTTATGGTGCCCTGATGAAAAGGCCAATTTTGTGAGTAAATATCCTAATAAACAGGTCTTGACAGATAGCTTGTTGCTCAGGCCCCACATAACCCTACAGCTGGTATCAGTGTCTCTCACCAAGGTTTCCCAGGAGAACTTCCCCACAGGGTGCTCGGGAGCTCTCAGCTTTCACAGCATGGCCAGCTGTATCCCAAGGAGGAGCCTTGGCGCTTCTCAACGTGTTGCAGGTATGTCTTTGGGAACAACACAGGCTTCTGGAAGCATGTTTCTCAGAGCCTAGATAAAAGTGGAGCCTATTGGTGACTGAAGAGGGTAAACAAAGGTGTCTGTGCACAGCAGCTGCTGCTGCTATCTCTTGGTCCATGAGCAGTGAGAAATGTCCCGTGTTACATGAAGCAGAACCTCTTGTACATACTTTAAGTATCCTTCAGTCCCTTTTGTTTTGGTATTGCCTCATCTCAATCGTTCCAAAATGTCTCCCGTATTTTCTAGCAAATCACAGTAAAAACGTCATTTAGGCAGTGATTTTTCCAAGGGAATCTCTCCCTTTTCCCCTATTTTCTTTGTGAGTCTGATGAGCTGGTCTGAGCCCTGAGGTCAGCCCATGATGCTGTAGTCACTCAAATATCAGGTGTGTAGTCCCCAGGCAGATCAAGTATTTCCATTAGAAGCTGATGGATACAGAGATTTTACCTCATTCTCCTCCTTTGGGGAGCTCATGGGACTGTAAGATGGTTTGTATCACCTGCCTTCCAGACCAGGCAATTTAGATTTGACTGATTTTTATATTCCTGCAGTGTTTCTGGTGGGCTGTACAGGGTATACAGCTCTCAGCCTCTGACCTGAGAGCAGCTGAAACAGGAATGATGTGCAGAGGCTGCTGTTGAGAGTGAAACAGCTACAGCTGTCGTGTGAGGGCGTCTGCTAGGAATGGGTTTAAAAAGGATTCTGTTTGGGGAAGTAGTTTAATTTCTGTTAAATTAGTCCGGATTCCCTCCCGAGTGGAGCAAAACACAGGCAGGTAGAAATTCTGTGACAAGGAATAGTGCACCAGCTTGCACTGTGGGTTGTCTCAAGAGCTGATCTCTGGAGTGCTGAGCCTCTCCACTGGGTTTCATGGGCTCTCCATCTGTGGATGCTCTTGTTTCCTTCCTGAGATGGTCTAATGTCTGGGACACCCCAGACTGAGAAGTGTGGGAGCAGTGAAATCCCCTCTTGTGAAGCAGTCTATTTGGCAGCAGGCTGCCCCAGGGCCCTGGAAACCTGAACAGTGGAGGAACCAGATGGGTGACCAGGCAGGAAACTCAGCAGGTTTCTGATGTTTGGAGACCTGTGCGAGTTTCATGGGAACCTGGGCAAAATTGACTCACCTTGTTGAGATTTTGCTGAATTGGTGAATTCCTCTGAAATGCTGTTTTGCCTGAAACCTTCTGAGCAGGTGCAGTATCTTCAGCTATCTTTTGAAGACAGAGACAACGTGTTCCCCTGCGCTTTGCAGCATGGGTCTTCTGGGAGTCAAAAAAGCACTTGCCTTTGCTATTGAGCCCTCTTGCCAGCATTCACACTCTTGAAGTGGTGTTGAGGAGGGAGGATACAGGAACTTGGCAGTGATGAGTGAAGGATGCTGGCAGGTTATTCCGATCCTTAGAAAATCATTGTGTTCTCCTCATTACACTACACCTCATCCACCTACTCTGTCTTGTCCTATAGACTATAAATTCTCCATATTAAATTAATTTCATAAGTTCTCTCTTTGTTTTCACAGCCTCTAGCTGAGTTTCCTAGGTGCTACCCTAATATAAACAATAATAAAGACGGCTCTGTCCTGCTGCAAGCCACTTCTGAGGATGTTCCCTCTAATTCTCTTCCTTGTTTAGCGCTGTGTCATTAAAAGGCATGAGGTGGTTAATTGGAGGCTTACAGCTTTTGTGACTGATGCAAACCAGTGTGTGTGTAATTGCTTGCTGCAAACGCTCAGGTGAATGCTTTAAAAGAAAAGGGAGAGGACACAGATGGCCACGAGCAGAAGGTTCCCTGCAAAAGGTCACAGGAAAAGGTTAGTGATAGGGTTGCCCCGGAGCTGGGAAAAAGCACCTAATACCTGGACAACTGGTGAAGAGCCTGGCTAGACCGAGGCTTTGTTCCCTAAAGGGGGCTGCCGCTTTGGCAGAGACTCGTACATCAAAGCTCTCATAACAAAACACAGCAGAGATCGGTATCGCCCAGCCTGTGGCACTGGCGGGAAATGGATTGGTTGACAAGTCGGAGGCCCTTTCTGGGCAGATGGCTGGGTAGGAGTTACTGGCTGCTTGCAAAATCTCGGAAGGAGCCTTTAATCTGCGTGTGATACTGTATGTTTTAGCAAACATCTAGATGTTTATCTCGGCTGCATTAGTCACCAGGAGAGTCTGCTCTCAACCTTTTCTCTTCCGTACATTAGCTGCAGGCTTCTTCCCCCAGTTTTTGGAAAAAAATGTGAGCTGAACGCTGTAGGATTCATTGGAGTTTTTGTAATTTTGACAGGGAAATATAACAGGGACAGGTTTTCTTGGTAATACTCTGAAGAGCATCTTTAGTGCTGTGACTTTGCGTGTGCTGTGATAGACTTTCAGAGCCCTGCCTGGGGAGCCAGTGGTCTGAAAAGTCTTATCATGCTCCTAAACAAATAGCTCTGTCTTGAAGCCCATTAGAATAACAACTACAAAGCTGTGCTTCTCCCAACCTGATGTTAAATGCCTTGCAGTGCCAAAGGTAAACAGGATCAATCAATTATACTCCCAGGGAACATCTAATGACAGTTCATGAATCAAGCTTGGCTTTTGAGGTCATTTTTATCTGCCTTGGGGAGTACAAGCTGACCAAACTGGGGTCTTGTTCTGCATGTGCAGGCTGAAGAATACAAGTTTGGGTCTGGCAGGGTGTGTTAATTAGGTGGAGCCGGTGTAAATACATCTGCTATGATGAGGTCTGTAAAGTGATGAGGCCTGAGCATGCAGGCTCTGGCCATCTCTGCTCTCCTACAAAGCCAATATTGCCTTAGTGCATCAGCTGCCTTGGCCAAACAACAGCTTGATGTTGCTTTTACTTCTGTGCTTTTATACCTATATGGTGTATTGTTTGTGTTCTTTTGATTATGCCAAAAAGAATTTAGCTCAGTGGGAAAACCAAACTCCTAGCAATGCCTGAAGAATACAGACCATTTAATAGTCTGAAGTTTTGCTAATCCAGACAGTAACATGAGCTCAGGGTGTTCAGCTGAGGTCTCGCTATAACTTTGCACATCATCCAGTGAGATTTAGAACCTACCAGGTCATGGGCTGTGTATGCAATTAAAAAGCTCCTTTCCCCAAGGAGTTCACAATGCAGAGACAAAATATTATCCTCCCAATTAGTTTATTGCAGCAGACTGGGGCACAGAAGTCAGATTATCTGGGGGCATGCTAAGACCATTCATGTGCCATTGAACTTGGAAAAGGCATTTTTCACGACATCTGGTTTCAATCAATTTGTCGTCATTTCAGAGTGCCAGACCCATTTTCTGGGACCATTAAAGTACACAGCACTGACACGGGGTTGCAGCCGTAATCCAAACATGGGTATCCAAAATAAGAGTCTTGCTACCTCTCGTGGGTGACTGTGTAGAGAATGAGAATCTGGTAGCCATGCTTTTGTGAATACAGTTCCTTCTCCCATCTGAGAAAGCCTCAGGCTGGACCATCCCCTTCAGTTGTGCCACAGGAGCCTTGGTGCCTGGACAGACCTTAGCGGGGCCCCAGTCTCCTTGCGTCAAGGAGGACATCAGGTGTAAGGGAAGTCTTTGCAAAGCCTCTCTCGTACATGAAGCAGGCTCCTTCCCCAGCCTAGCTCTGCATTTTGCTTTTAGCGCTTCAACCACTGTCTTGTGCAAGCAGCCCGTCGTGGCTGTGGTTCTGCCAATATGGGAACGCGCTGAGAGGATTGTGGTTCATTTAAATGTGTGCAACCGCAGCTCATGCTTTTACAGCATATACTCAGTGAAGCAATGCCTTTATCTGCAATGCTTAGCCTTTATCTAACATCTTTTCAGTCTAAAGCTTTTTTTGAAACGCAGATTAAGTAATAACAACGTAGGATAATTGAGTGCATTTTTTCACAGTGACATAATGATACTTATCTATGGCTACTGAAAAGCAAGGATAATATACTATGTGAGTGCTGTATTATCTTGCTTCTGAAACAGACCAAGTTTGGCATTAGGGCTTAAGTAATTGAAATACGGCTCCTTGTACCAAAGACTGTTTGTTTATAATAAAGCCTAATACATCTTTCTAATGGACATTGCAATGTCAGAAGCACTGACATGATTGCTGACTCTTTGCAACCTGTGAGGTTGGTAGTGTATTGAGCGTGGAGATCATACCATGGAAAAACTACATCTGATGTGTCCCCTGTTACGTGAGAGCAAAAGCCATCTTGTCATGAGTGGAGTTCATCTTGGGGATCAGTGTTTGTAATGTGTGTTAATTTTTTTATGTCAGGTGACATGCAGTTCTGAGCATGCTCTGCTTAGCATCGTCTTGGCTTTTGTGGGTAATTAGTTATAACACTGTTAGGAGCAGACCTTACAAACCCACTGGGTGATTTTATTTGCATAGGAGGCCTGCTGGAATAAAATGACAGGCTGGCATGATGAAACAAGCTGGACTCCCTTTGAATCCTACTAATGGAGAGGAAAACATAAATTAACACCCCCCGCCCCCCCTCCAAACCCTCAAACACATGGGTCTTGTCCACAGCAAAACAGCCTCTGCATCTTCCAGAAAATCTGAAGGATCGATGGGAAAACACTTAGATTTAAATTGACTTACTGTCCAGAGTGGTATTTTAGTCCCTCTTGCATTTGTTCAGGCAGAACATGATGGGGTGTCTCTGGATAATTTTCCACCTGCCTGTTTTGAATATCAGATGGAAACATTTAACTGGTGAACTGGAATGGTGCCAAATTTTGCAGGAGTCTTTTCTCCTGAGTTCTGCTGTTTTAGTAACTACTTAGACAGAATTACCCAAGCATGCTCATGGCTGGCACAGGGTAAATGCTGAGCAACACAACATGAGTCGACTCTTCATATGTCGACACAATCCCATAGTTAATGTCGAGGAACAAGCTACTAGGGCTTATTTAACTGTAATCCACAGGTTCTCAAGGGGCCAGAAAGGTATTTGATGTTATACGAACCTGCAGAATGACAGAAGTCTTTGCAAATAGACTGGCCCATCAGCAAAGGCATTTCAGAAACTGAAAAAATCTTTCACAGTATTCTCTTGCTGGATTTCTGTGTAGCGTACCCCAGCGTGCATGACAACTGTATTGCTGAACATGACTGAAAGCTTCTTATTCTCTTAAGCATCCTCTAATAGGGTGGAAGTGGGGGTTAATTCAGCCAGGTAATGTGGCGCTTTGAAGTTACAGAATCTATTTAAGTATTTAGCTGTATACATATGCACATTGGATAACTGGAATACTGATGTTAGGACTCCTGCTTGGCTTGCCTATTCGTTTCTTTTGCTGTTTGATTGGTGTTAATCCTGGGGAAGAAGGTAGTGGTGCTGGTAACTGCTCTCCCTAGTGGAAAATGAGTACGATCAGCCCCATTCTCACATGTGGTTGGTATCTCCACGGTGCAAGGATTTGTTAGCTTAAAGCTTCTCTCTAAATGGGTGACAACTCTTCTCTGATAAGCTGTGGTTGCCCTGCATGTGAGACCTCAGACACCAAATAAACAGTGCTGGCATCAGATAATTCTGTTTAGAATGCTGTGGTCTTAGAAGTACCCTATCTTTTGAAATGCAATGTTTTTTTCATGTGTTGTTTACATCTTCCTGCCGTGTCGTGACTTCATGTCATCTCTAGTTCTTCAGTCTCTACGAAAGCTTAAACCACTGATCCTAGAAAGTATTTACAGGATTGGGTTTTTTTTTCTAGGGCTTTTGAGGAATGATTTATTTATAATTCTTTCCCTCCTGCTCCTAAAAAGTCTGCTGGAGTGCTGATGGGCAAAACAGAGCTTGCAATCATTAGAGATGTAGCATTTCTGGTGAAGGCTTCACCCGGTGTTGTGCTCCGAGGGTGAATGTCGTGGTCGATGAGATGGCGTTGGGAAATGACACAGATGTTTTGTGCTCAAAGTGTAAAGCCTTAGTTCCACTGGCCTCGAAGCATTATTGAAATTTCTGCTTACTCCCTTTAAAACGTAGGGTGCAATCTGCCATTGTAAAGATCACAACCTTTTGCAATTTGAGGGAAAACCCGTTATTTGGGCTGGAAACCTCTAACGCTTAGGAAACTGTGAGCAAACAAGACTGGAGCTGGCTGGGTGAAATCACAGAGTTCGTCAAGTGTGGAAGAGAAAGCACCGAAAAGCTGGGAGTTTTGAAACTGTTTATCTAAGTTTCTTGCATGGCTCCTCTTATCACAGCATCGCAGCACCTCCCAGATGGTAATACGTTTTATCTTCTTGCCAACACCCTCACAGGGTTCCTATCCCTATTTTACAGTTAGGAGACCCAAGTGCAGGCGCTGAGTGATATGCCCAGTGGCACTTGGGGTTTCTGTGGCAGATCAAGGAATGAAGCTCAACTTTCCCATGCCTCAGGCTAATTCCTTAACCCCGTGGGATCCTCCTGGAAATGAGCAGAACGAATTAGCAAAACACACCAGCATGTGGAAATAATGCTCAAATGCAGCATGGTGGAGCCATATCTAAAAATACAAGTATTGGCACTTAACTCTTGGTCTTTTGGAACAAGTTGATGCTGCACAGTGGAGAGCTGAAGTTGACTCTGGAACGAGCAGAATATATCTCCATCAGATAAGGTTTTTTAGTGCGGGTATAACACCATGGTGGCCAGGTTGTGCCACTTTGGGGGCTGAATTGAGCTGCTCTATGTAACGCTGCGTGTGTGGCTCTTGCTGCCTGTGCAGAGCAATGGGATTTCAGGCTCCCTCGTCCTCTTGGGCCAGAGCTGCATCTCCTTGGCTGCTGGCAGGTCAGTGGATTCTTCATGCTGTTTGCCCTTGTGAAGGCCCTATCCCAGGAAGTTGTTTTGCAAAAGCTCACTTCCAGGATGGATTTGGCAGTTTCATCCTTTGAGCTGCCAGTTGCCCCTAAGTTACTCTGAGCTCTTGCTCTTCCTTTACCGTCCCCTTTCCATTTCTTGATCCCTGCTGTTCCCATTCCTACAGATACAGAATACCTTAATCCTAACAAAATGTTTTAGAATCACAAAATGATGGTGTAAGGGAATGAATAACACAGGGATAGAGTGAATATTTAGTGCATCCAGGTTGTTACCTAATAACTGCCTGCTTCATTCACTGATAATGTTTAAACTATTTGAAACTGTGGCACCTAATAAATGCTACTAAATAGTGCCATGCCCATGACTTGATTGCAATAATCTATCAGGGAACGTGTTTCAAAGTGTCAACATTTCTCAGCGGTTAGCTGGAAAACTAGTCCTTGGCATGAGTGTTGGGTGTTTCAGATACTACTGGGTGTGTTAGATGCCGATTCTGAAACGGTGACTGCACTTTCGTTCTTACTTTGCGCTGTACCAGTGTCCAAAGTCCCTTTTAGGAGGCCAGACTAATAACGTATAGACAGGCAGCCAGCCTCAGCCTGAAGCCTACAGCTTTGGTTAGAAGGGTAAGTGAGGTTGCAAGATGAAAGGGAGGTGAAGACGAGCACAGGAGGCAGCAATCTCTGTTGGCTGCCTGCCTGCTCCTCACTACTGTTCGCGGTGGTTTCGCTGAACAGGCGAACTGGTGTGCTGTCGGTTGGGAATGCTGTCAGCTCCTCAAAACCTTGGTTTCTGAGTGCTTGCTCTCCTATGCACACTCAGCAAGTCTCCATTATGAGCAAAAAAAAATCTTTCATTGTCACTGTAAGGCAGGCAGCGCATCACAACGTCCTCATCTAAGAAGATCCTAGATGAGTGTCTCATTTGCATGTCTAACAAAGCCTTGGGTAATCACCAAGAGGACGCTGGACTCAGTTAAAAGACTTGGACGATAGCACTAGGTATTTGGAAAGAGGCATCTGTGTAGGGTGATTCCTTGATCTGCCTCACATTTAAGTTTGCGCGTTCATCTTGCAAAAGGATGTTGCAGCAGCTTCACAACATATCTGGAAATTCCGGATTTTTGTGGAAGGTATGGGACTGGGAGCTGAGAGGTCTGTGACACCCTACAGCTTGTTTTCTCAAGCACTCTCCTCTAGAAAAAAAAGTATCAGGAGCACAAGGTCTTCCTCGGGCAGCAGCAGAGGGGAGGAATAACCAGGGGCTGCTCACACAGCGGGTCTCACTGAGGGAGATCCCGAGTCCAGATCTGGCTGGTTGCTGCAATTTTGTTATGACATTATGCAAAGTCCTTTGAAGATTTCCTCTCGGTAGAGGCTTCCACCTTGCCACAGAGGTAAAGCAGGGAATGGTCTAAACTTTGTTAGGGATTATAAAGCCATCAGAATGCTGGCTGCAAAATTATCCTATTGGCTATATGGTGAGTGGTGCAGCAGAGGACTTGAACAGGCTGGCTCTGGCCTTGAGATGCAAATGAAAATAAGCAAAGAAGATGGGTTAAGGTGTCTGGAGAATGGGGAGATGAGCTGAGTGCAGTCCTTAGAGCCCTTTTTCTGAAGTTCCACAAAGCATATTTCCACCTGAAGCACAATAATCTCTATTTCCTCACAGCCCTCTTTTTCTTTCTTTTTTTTTTTTTTTTTTTTTTTAAATTTCATGAGTCACAGGTGTGGTTTTGCTTTTACCTGCCGTTGAGGATCACTGATAACTCATGACATTATCCCAAGGTGAGTGCCCACATCTGGGTCTGGTCATGCTCTGGCTGTGGAGGTGATAGTGGTGTGGCTTTATTTCCTGCCATTCCCCCTCACTTGGGAGTGTCACATCCTCCAGGCTGATCAGTGGGCCCCAGCACAGAGGTCTCTGGCTTCACAGAGACATCTTTCACACTTCACACCATCTAATTCCCCACCATATGCTTCTTGTGCTTACCTTTCCTGATAAAATATGTCCCCAGTCTCTCTGCCACATTTATTCCCTCTCTGACTATTGAGCTCTGAGGAAAGTCAGTGGGAGAAATCCCATGGGTAGCTGAAAATATTGCATCACACCCATCCTTTTTGATTTTGATTTATATCTCTGCAGAACAGGTAGCATTCCTTAGAAACAGCAACATGCCTTCTTCAGCATCCCAGCTCCTTTAAAATAAAATTGAAGAACTGAAATATTTTGAAAAACTCTTAATTTGTAAACACTATGGCTTGCGTTTTCTTTCTGCCATCCACTAAAATATTAACATTTTCTGTAACAGGACCTCCCTCTGCAAGTTTTCCAGACAATGTTATGTTGTGCTGGGGGCGAGTATCTCCGTGTCTTGCTGTTTGTGCTGAGCCGTTCCTCTCCTTGCCTACTAAAAAGCCCTCCACGGAGCAGAGAGATGATGACTGTGCTGGGAATCTCCCCCCTCTTCTCAGAACACCTCCTCTTCTTTCATCACCTCGCAGGGAGATTTCAGAAGGATTACTCTGATGAGAGCTATGCCCTCCCGGCAATGGGAATTCTCTATTTTCATTGTGGGTAAAAATGACCATTTCTAGGGGAAATGATTTGAAGCAGGCATTGAATCCTCCTTCCTGAACCAGCTTTGTTAAATAGTAGGGTACAAGCACAAATTGCTTAGTGCCTGTTGAAAGACAACTGAACAAATGCCTTCAAAAAGCCAAGGCGCCGCTATGGGTTTCGGTTGTGCTGTAGCTCCTGGTGGTCCCATTGTGTGGGACTGTGAATTTAGCTGAGAGCGACCGTTGTTTCATTATGAGGTAGTTTGCTTGGGAGAGACTTCAAAATCATTAAAGATGACAATTTACCCTGCTGATTGCACTAGCTGAGCTGCCGGCGTGTGTGTCCTTAGTGCTGCTGGACCCAGTGCAAGGCGGCTGGACTGCATAGCACAGGCACTTCTCCCTCTCCCTCACTCCCCAAGAAGGAGAAGATTTAATTTTTTCAGACATAGCCCCTGTTTTCTCTCTTCCTAAAGCACATAGCCCTGGCAGTTCAGGACCATTATAATTATTGTCGTGCAATTGTGTAACATTATGTTCTTTCAGTAATCAAACCTTAGGCTGCTTTTTGCTGTTGCCTGAAAATAATCATAGGTCGGTATTTCAATGGCACAAATTTGGTTCTGGGTTGGTGCCTCATCCTGAGCTATTGCTGATTCTGTGGATTTGCTTCATACGCACCGCAGGGGTGTAATAGAGGCTCTTTGTGGCAGGCTGGCAGCGCTCTGTTGTGCCAGGTGCTCTGTTTTTAACAAGAGTGGGCCTTTTTATTTTTTTAAAAGAATGACTAAATTAGCTCATAACCTGTAATCGGTATTAATTCCTTTGAATGCTCTTGAGTGAGTTATAGCTGATTACTGTTGTCTGACCCTAGTTAAGTCCATTTCTAGCAAACACTTTGTGTGTACAGCTGAAAGGAATGCAGCTTTCCCCTAATTACATACTGGTAATGCAAGAGGAGACATTTCTAGTTCTGCTTCTGAAAGTATTTCCTTTGAGCGCTGATGAGCCAGTGATAGCAGTAACCTCTGAAACCGTTTTGAAAAGGAGAGACAAGGCAGGAGCTAATACAGTTTCATCACTCGAAGCCTTGCATAGATTGTAGCAGCAATTGAGCCATCAGTAAGTCACTGGGGATAGTATCTTTAAACTGCTCTGTATTTTAATAAGATTAAACTGATGCAGGTTTTTGCCAGCCTTTTCAAAGCCGGTGCTCTATGGTGGTCAGTAGCTCAGCCATCTCTATGTTGGGAAGCAAAGAACTGAAGATTCATGTGTTTAAACTGAAGAACCACCCCAACATTTTTATGTGCAGTGCACAGCCTTAGATGCATACAAAAATTACCCCCATATAAGCAAGTCACATTTCCTAATCAGCTATGCCTATCTGATTTTTCTATAGCCTTTGTTCTCAACTCTTTAATTTTTTTTAGATCTCCTGTCAGGACCATGAAGGCATTTCTTACTGCCGGTGCTGCAAATACAATGAATTTCTTACAGAAGTGAGTTCAACTGTCAATACCATTTATTACAGTATTAGTTAAGGAGCTGTGAATAAATCAAAAGGATTAACATTACCTCTCAGGTAGAACAGAGGAACAGAACATTATATTGCTCATGTATCATTGACGGGCAATATTTTTCCAACCTTTCATTTGTAGAAATGAAAATGGTTTTCTCTAAAGTGGATTCTTTTCTGTGAGTTTGAACTGGTAACACAATTTTTACCATTTAATCTTTAAAAACTGTGTTTAAATCACCATGATGTTTTCTTACAGGTAAATATTACATTATTTAAATGCATTTGGGATGCATGTCAGTGTATTTAACATTTCCTGAGTTGAACATTTCATTCATGAATTATTCTCTCCAATGCAATCAGACAAAAGGAAAAGAATATAGATGAGTTTACCACTGTTCTTGAGCTGTGTTATAGATGTAAAGATAATCCCGTGTTAGCTCTGGGCAAAGGATGTTTGTGTGGACATTTACTGAACCTCAGCTGACCTGTGGCAACTGCTACTCTTTACAGAGCAGCAACATCCCTGCGTGTAGACCTACAACACAGCTGGTGGTGAATATATTATTTTACAGGTGATGAATATATTATTTTACAGTAACCCCCCTGGTTTAGCTGATCAAGATGGTTAGAAGAGGACTTGACTGTGGTCTTGGAGTGCCTGTGTATGGAAGAAATTTCTAATAGGAGGTGATGTTTCATTCTAGCAGAAAAAGTTACAATGGAAATGAAAGTCATCTTAATTAGAGCTGGAGGACTGGGAGCGAGGAAGGCAACTAACCTTGAAATGGTAATTTAAGGACAAGTTGGATTTTCCATCTTCTAAGTCTTTATGTTGAGTCTGCATATTTCCCTGAGGATGGGTCATAGCTCATTCAGGAGTTATGGGCTTGAGGCACAAACTGTGTTTGTTCTATGTTGTCCAGAAGGTCGGGTGAGATAGTTGTTAAGATCTCCCTGGGCCCTTAAAGTCTATGGATTCCAGTGAGAATTACTGAGATTCACCATAGCTGGGCTTAAATTTGGTGCAAACATTAACTGCCAAATACTGCATGTCTGAGATACCTTATAAATGAAAAAGTGATATAGTAGCGTTGCCCTATGGCTCATTTATACCATGGCATATGATGCTGAAGTCTGATTCTTTAGTCTATATCAGGTTATATCATGGGGTTCAGACTCACAAGATCCTGGTTCTGTCACAGGCTTTCTATTTGATCTATCTGGGCTAAACTTTTCACCTTTGCTCCACTTGGGTATTTATTTTCCCAGTATCGAACATGAAACACTCCTGCATCTTCCAAGAGATAACTAACTGGGTATAGACCACAACTCAAATAATTTCCAATTCTTACATCTCCAGAGATTCTGCAAGGCAATAGAAGTTCCCAGAAATGTATTTTCAGTCCTTCTGATTTGGAGCAGCACAGAAGCTGGGCAGTTTTTATTGAATCTGGTTTTAATTTGCATAATCCCAGCAGTACAATTCAGCGATATTTTAGTCCCTAAAAGAGTGACATGAATGGCACACGAAATGTGCTTCTTTCTTTAAAGTGCCATTTAAAAATAACTTGTCGTTAGGACTGTGTCCAAAACCCACAAGATTTAAAAATAACTCTGTGTTAATGAGAGCGGATTGGCAGTAGCAGTGTTATAGGTTAGATTTTGTGCGTGTGTGTCTGTGTGCGTATGTGCCCTCTCCAATAATCAGCCCTGGCTTTCTGCAACAGCAGCAGAGACGTGGCGCCCTCAGTCCTACGTTGTTTTTCTCTGTCTTGGAAACTCAGAGGTCTCTAGAGACCTCTCTGAAAGCTGCCTCAATAATGGCCTTGAAAACCTGTACCCCAGCAAAATCCCCCAAGCAGGGGCTCTGCTGTACCAAACACGTCGCATCCATGGAGAAGGCTCTTCTCTTGCTGAATGGGTCCTGCTGTGCGTGGAAATATGAAAGATGCCCTCGAAAATCAACCTTTCAGGTTACAGTACAGATGGAACAAGGCTGAAAATTAGTTTCAGCTTTCAAGTGACTTTATGCTGTCTCCTTGATTGACTTGCCAGTTTTAATACTGTAAATTGGGGGATTGCGTGTAATGCATTCATGCTGTCCTTGTCTGGAATGAAGCAGGAACATAATTTATGGGGATATTCTCATCTCAGCCTTTGAGGAATTAGCTTCAATTAACTCTGTTGGGAATTGCATGTGTCGGGTGTCAGAAAGCCATCAAGTTTTCTTTAGAAATGCCGGCTGCTGTACGCGCTTCATTCTTCGGCTGTCTGAGGGGTTTAGCAATGGATAAGGATTCAAAGCTTGGGAAATGCAGATCTGGGTGACCAAGTTTCACAGGGTTAATGCCACGCACAGATGATGGACAGGACTGTAGTTGAACGCGTTGCAGGTTGTTATAATTTATAGCCCTCCAGCACAAGGGAGAGGGGGTTTTGGGGAGGATGCAGTAGCTTGTGAACCCAGAGCGCTGAAAGAGCAAATACACCAGAAGACACAAGCTTTAAAGTAAAATCTCTCCGGATAAATCTTTCTGACATCCTTGAGAATTAGGAAGGACAATGATTTCAGGTGGAGTGTGGCCAGTGCTTCTGGTATGAGATCTTTAGGCTACGGTCCGTGTGTCTGTGCTGCTGCCCAATTTGAGGCCGGCCCTCGAGAAAGTAGGGTGGTAAGTGTGTGGGAGCAGGGTCCCAGCAGTTTGCAGTGCTTGGGTGCTGCAGCAGAGCCCATCGTGGTGTTGTGTCACTCCCAGGTCCTGCTCAGCCTCAGGAGGCTTTTCCACCTGGGCAACCAGAGGGAGGTGGCTAAGTCAGACTTTTTTAGGACTGGGAAAAAATAACGGCTTTGGAGAAAGAAGCCTTCTGGAAGAAGCACACCCAACCTCCTTGCTGTTTGCGAGATGGGAGCATGCTGGGGAGCATTTTCCCTTGTCAGACACAGCAGACTCAGATGGTAGAAACTCACTGTTGGATTAAACCCAAGACCCTGCGCAATGCTGCTTGTCACCTTTGCCAAAACGGGAAGGACGCATGGCCTGACAGAATTCATTAGGCAGCTGTATCAAAATACAGCACAGGAGGTTCAAAGAGCCTGAGCAACGCTCCCTGTGCCTTGGCTTGCCAGGGATGACTCCGTAATTCCCCTATCAAGCATCATTTTAAATCTGAGAAGAGTGAAGGGTGCTTATTTTCCCTCTTAGCGTGCATTCCTCAGCACGCTTCTAATTTCTGTGCTAGTGGAAACAGAGTCAGGCAAAGATGTCTGGTGCTTCTGGAAAGCCAAAATCCCCCCTCTGCCCTCACAACCCTGATTATCACTTCATTATCTAGCAGCCGCTCGCCAGATCAGACACCAAAGTCATTTTGTGGCGGGTGCTGGCAAACTGTTTCTCAGCAATGCTTTTACATCTAAATGGCTAATTCTCTATCCACAGCTTATCCCAAAGATTAAAAAGCCAACCGAGCTAGATCTGAGCAAATCCAAAGCAGGAATCCTAATCAGTTCTGTCACTAAAAGTGCATTAGTATGGCACAAGAGAGAGCATGGCTTTCTTCCAGCAGATACAACAATCACAGCTCATTTGGGCGGGGAATTTTTTCTACTTCTGTGTATTGACACAAAGGAGCACTTAGCTTGATAATGCCTCCTGGCTGTTGCCACGATCTGAATATTAAGAACAAATTAAGGTGTAAGATTAAACTCTGGAAGTTGTTACCTGTTCACAGTGAGGTAGCAGTTGCTTCTTTAGCTTTTTCACACCAAAATATTGGCTGTCAGCACTTGGGAGTTTAAAAATAAAATTAAGCTCCTACCTTATGCAGGAAACAATTAGGATCTCAAGTCTCCTGTAATATTTCTGCTGCGGAATTTCTAATCTGCAATTAAATCTGTCATGGGCTGTAATATGACTGACTGCAATCCCCATGAACTCTAAGCTTGTCAGGGTGGTTTATTCATGCAGGCAGTTCAAAGCATCACGGATATGGCAGCTCACATAAATTGAAAGCCAGCTCAAAGTTTGTCATGGCCACACAAATTCTGAGCCTGGAGAGGCGGACAGTGCTGTCAGTCGTGGGTATTGCCGTGCACTGGGTCTCTGCTGTCCGGGCTGGGCAGTCTCCGGGATGGCCACCGTTGCAGCTGAGGTAGCCAGGGCTGTGCACCGGGACTGCAGTCACACTGCTGATGAAACACAGAAGTCTGTGCTGTCATGGGGAATGGGAAAGGAGGCAGCAACCACCCAGTTCCCTAAAGGGCAAGTTGTATCGAGATGGAGTTAGAAGTGAGTAAACTCTGCCTACACTACCCTTTACAGCAGTATTGACGGCCATAATTGCAGGGGGACGTGTGGCTGGGATGAAAGAGGTCTCTCTTGGGTTACAGATGGTGCTGGTGGTAAATCTGACTGAAAGTGGTGCCTTCATAAATGATCTCAGTGCTAAATGCGGTGCAGTCAAACCTGCAGCCATTGTGGAGCTGGGAGAAACTGAGAGAAATGAGCAGGAGATCAAGGCTTGCTTTGGAAATACTTAAGCTAAATAGCATGGCTAAAATTAACCTTCTCCTTAATGAGTTGGGGAAATTGGAAAAAACATGGAGAAATTCTGGTGGCAGATCATATGAAGGAAGAATTCTGGGAGATGGCAAAAAAACTGTTGGGTGATGGACTAGGTTTTATGTGTAGATACTCTGTGCTGGGAAGAACATGAGCTGCAAGTCCTCTTCTGCTGAGCTCATCTGATCCCACCCAGCAGGTCCGTGTCCCCTTCTTGGCACTCGCCCGTGGAGACGCGGCGATGAGTGTCAGGAATTCAGAGAATAGCACCAGCAACGTGCTGGAGCTGGAGAGACTGATTTATGTGGCGATGCTGACAGTGAGCTATGTGCATAGCTTAGCTAAGCACCAGTCTCCACATCAGATGAGGAGTAGGTGAGAGATTAGGCAAGAGCCTGCAGTCACTGGAAAGCCTGAAGTGCTAGTGAGGAAGAAGGATATTTTAGGTGGTGTGAGAGATAATGAAGAAAACAATGGTGTGGTAAAAAGAAAGAAAGAAAAAAAAAGTATGATGAGGACCTCTATTAAGGCATTAAATAAGTTTCAAAAGGGAATGACTGAAGTCCCACAGTGTAAAATCTGGGTACTACAGTACATGTGTACTGCCAGAACTGTTCCTTGATGAGGATGGAAAAAAATTAAGAAGTTTCCCCCATCTTCTTTGAAGCAGTGCCTTGCACCATCCTGTCCTACCCAGCAGTACCAGAGGATTGCTTGTTCTCAGCAGCTCTCTGATAATGCTGAATAAAAAATTTTACTTCCAGAAATACTGAGGTGCCTTGGAAATAGATGTCCTCTAGGTGAGCAACACATCGATAATACTTGACTTTAGCCTCCCCAGGGACAGCCTATCTAGATGAAATGAACTTTCTTCCCAAATTCCTTTTGGAAACTTGACCATTTTGCTCAATAATGGGCAAGAGTTGCTACAAATGCTACCAGCCACACAGTAGCTCAGCGTTTCTCCCAGCGATACAGATTTGCTGAGGCTACTAGAAATGAGCAGCTGGATTGGGAAATGCAGGAAATGTATTAGTGTGTGGCTGGGCAGCAGTTTAGCAAATCTTGCCAAAATCTCTCTGGCTGCTTGGGCTTTTCCTCTGCGTTTTCTGTCCTTTCATCTTCATTAACCTTTTATAACTCTGTTTGATTACTGCAGCATTGCCACAACTTCCTACCAAAATGTCACGCTAATAGCTTTGTTATGGGCAGCCAATATTACCGTTGGCCATTGAAGGGTTGTTAACATCTAAGAGAGTGATTGGGATGGGATGGAGCTGTCTGAGAGCAATGCTGACTGTCAAACCACCACCGAGGTTGGGAGGAATGCATGTTGGAGGGGATCGGGATCACTTTAACAGCCATCACCATATGAAATGTGCCTCAGTGGGTCTCCCAGATAGCTGATAACATTGTGAGAAATTCAACAGCTTCTGGAACTCATGAACAACTGTGTAAGTTGCCAGCTTTGCTCTTTTGCAACTGATTTTTGGGGCCAAGTTTAAAACAACAACAACAACAACAAAAAGCCCTCAAAAAATGTTCCTGTTTAAAAAGATGCTTGTCAGCTGCTGCAGTCTTTGTGAGCCTGGGTGTGGCTTTTTTTGGTATAAGTCAGAAATTTCCATTGTCTAGCAGCTAGCTAGGGCATTAAATTGTCACGGATCACATCTTTTTCATCACACGTGCAAAACCCTGGAAGATTAATTGTACTCCCTTTTGTAAAACGTGGTATCCCAAGTGATTAGGGAAGAAATGAATCAAGAATATGAATTTAAGTACCTAAAAGCAACACAGCCATAGCCTGACTTGAAAGAAAACAGCTGCCAAGTAAAACAGTAAAGGCAAAAATGCGGAGCAGCGTCTCCGAGGCTGGGGGAGGGAAGAGGACTCGGGATGCTCCCAGAGAGTGTTTAGACTGACCCGAGGCCCTGACACCTTCAGATGGGATTTCATCAGCTCTTTGTAGGGTGAAACTCATGTGGAGTTTCTCTAAGTGACAGGCAGGCTAAACTGTGGGGTTTGCAGTAGATGGTATTTTCCCTTTCAGTTAGGACTCAAAAAATTCTCACACGTTGGTGATTGGAGCTTTACAACTAAGGCTTAATGAGTCTTTGCTGGTGTTAAAAGGAAAAGAGGGTATCAGTGTGCTACATCCAGGAATTTATGCAGCATATTTTGTCTTCTGCTATTCCTGCTATGCAACTTCTTGCATGCTTTTACTCTTCCCTTGAATTTTGAGGTCTCTGCGAGAGGAGATGCAGTGAGGGATGGGAGCACGAGCCCTCCCATGCACGGTGTTGGTGTGTTGGTGCAAACTGCTGGCAGGGCACATTTGCTCAGCGGGTGCAGCAGCAGCGGGGCAGACGTGCGTTCCTGTCCGCAGCCATGGTGGTGACCTCCAGCAGAGGAGTTTCAGCTACGTGGGTGGAAAAATGTGCTTTGCTTGGTGGAGGTGACTCATATTGCAACGTGCTGTTGTGTGCTGAGGCCACGCTCCACGTTGGAGGGGGACCACTGAGTGAGGACCACAACAAATGATGAAACAAGGCCATATTGAGACCAGTTATACCTTCAGGGTGATGCCGGAGCACGTGGGTTTGGTCCAGTATGTGCCCAGTCTGTTTTTATGACCACATCTCTCTTTCTGACCTCCTGCAAGGAAAATCTTTGAAAGAGCTTTAAAAATGGAAAAATGATGCAAAATGCAGTCTTGCAAACGTGTGCCAGCCTGGAGGTGGGAAAGGGATGCTGGGGCTGTTGGCAGCAGACAAGGTGTTCTGCAAAATATGTCTGAGGTCTCATAGTGCCCGGCCCTGGTGCCCCTGCTGAGACCTGCCCTATTTTCTTGCTACCATCATCTCACCAACAAATGAGCCATATCATCCGCCTCTCCCAGCACCATCATCATCAGCTCTGCTTTGTGCATTATGGCCAACCACTGACTCTTTGTTTTTTCCAGAACAAACTGCCACTGTTTGTCTAGAAAAGAGACGCAAACGTAGCAGAGCCCGAGTGGGAGACGTAACCGTCTCCAGATGTGCGCTGCGAGTGGGATGGGAATGAACTGTTCCCTGTGTCTGCCCGAGACAGGAAAGTGCCTGGGCTTAAACTGCTGTGAGGGACATCTAAGTCCAGGAAAGGCTTTGAAGGGTGAAAAGGAGAGAGTCACAGGAAGCCGTTGCCCAGGAAGACTGGAATTTTGGCCAATGGATATTTTTAGCACTGGGTTGGGCAAGAAGCTGTAATTTGACCCTGCCTTGGGGGATGAACTAGGAGAGCACTTGAGGTCCCTTATGGCCCCATTTGCTGTATGATATTTATTTACTTGTGTTTATGTAGCATTTAAAGGTTCTTTTGGGGGGCTTGTGTGTATCTGTTTCAGTGCACACACACAGAGGCAAGGGGCAGGGGGTTCAGAGTGTGACCAGACATACATCAGAGTGCTTATCGGTAACTATATGCAATAAGGGAGTTATAAAGCTCTCATTTTAGAGAAGAAAAAGGTTTCAAATGAAGCAGCGAGCAGGGAGAAGGACCGGCGGAAGTCCCACACTCCCTTCCCTGCCCTCTCCCATCCTCATTTTCCCAGGGCTTATCTCACCCCAGCTCCAGGACTGGCGGGACCCCTCTGAGAGCTGATACAACTCACGAGGATGGGAGAACACCAACCCAGCAGGACCCAGGCTCTCATCCAGAGTTCATGAGCTGAGGTGGCTTGGGAAGAGTCTGGTGAGCATCAGACCTAGGGGAGGGAGGAGTGGAGTGGCCAGCTGGAAACTGCGGGGGGGGGTGGGGGTGGGTATGTGGGAGGCTCCCTAAGGCTTTCCTTGTCAAACCTGAGTGGCAAAAATGACTTGCCCAAGAAGCCTGTGATGTCACAGAGCTTTTACGTATGCGTTTTTCTCTCTGAGTTGCATTTGGGAGGAAGTAATGTCAGAAAACAATGTTGCCTGCTGTATATGGCTATTTCTACACCAGAAGGTCTGTTGCAGTTCTTCTGTGCGGGTATTTGGACAGTTTGTATGAGCAGCCCAGGCGGGCTGTGCTCCTTCCTGAGGCTGCACCGCTCATCCCAGTAGCGCCTGCTGCCAGCTCTGTGCAGAGGTGCTGGCAGAGCTCCTGCGAAGCACTTTGGGATGGAAATCACAATCTATAATTGTAACACATCAGCCTTCTTAAACACAGAGACCAAAAAAAGAAAGGAGAAGAAAGAAATCTTTTTCTTCCTCCTGGGAGGAGCTCTTTATCTGATTCCTGAAGATTGTTTTACTGTCTGCGCTATTTTTGTAGCTGGAAGTGCAGTCTGCAAACGAGCAAGCAATGCTGAGAACCTCCGAGAAATTCATTACGAAAGCAAGAGGACAAAAGTTGAGCAGGGACGTGGAAAGCAAACAACCACATGTTTTGCAGCCTCTGAATTTGATCTCCCTCTCTCAAGTCCTACCAGCCGTATGTCTCCTGAGCTTGGAGACAGCTGGGCTGGAGCAAACTGCCTTGACACAAGAGATCCACTAGGCAGGATAAAGTTACTTGAGCATCTTTGCCCCATCGCTGTCACATTTGGAGCCCATTACCAATTTCTTGGGCTTGGGATTCTTATGGCCATAAACCTGTAGACCAGAATTAACTCCTGACCTTTTGGGAAATGACAGTGCTGAGCTGCAGAATACAACTTTTCGCCACTTTGCTGCTCTTGCTTTCCAGGTTGGCCATCTGTATGCAACTGCCCACCGCTCCCCTGAAATGTCAGAGGGAAATAACTCAGAGAAATGAGTCCCTCTGCTGCTTTTCCAAAATGGTAAGGGGTGCTGTGATGAATGTGGGATATCGGGCTGTTTCACTCCTGCTCACTCAGAAAAAAGGGGGAGAGCTGCCAATTTTTTTTTTTTTTTTTTTTTTTTCGCACAGCATCTGAGAATCATGTGTTTGAAAATCTTGCAGAAGGTGGGGTTTTTCCTTTTTTTCTTTCTTTTTTTTTTTTTTTTTTTTGTATTGCACAATCCAAAGCACTGATCTTTTGATGTATGGCTGCTGACAGGTGCCCATCTGGTCCCCTGGAAGCTTGTCTTTCATGCCTCTTTTCCTCTAGCATGTGAGATGGGGTGAAGCAGCGTCAGGCTGGCACGTGTTCTCATGGCAGAGCAGAGCAGCTCTGCCGGGTGTCTGCAGCCGAATGGGATGCAAGATTGCATCTCTCCACAGACGGTTGTCATGCACCCAGTCTGCATTGCCTGTGCATGCAGAGAAGGGGGAGAAGAAAAACGACAGCGCTGAGAAGGCAAGCATGTGTTCATCATGCATGTGAACACTGTGGCCCTGTCTTTGTTGGGAACGGGAGATCCATGCGCTGCAGGCAGAGAAGAGGTTAAATTTTGATAGCGTTTGTATTAAGCCAGGAAAAGTTTGACCTCTGCCTGTTCTTTACTTCTAACCGAATTCGGGAGATTATGACAAAGACTGTGTAGGCGTGTTCCCTGTATTTAGTTTCCAAAAGATGGAAATATCATCTTCTTCGACCTTCAGTGGTTTTAGCAGCGGGAGCCAGAGCGCTGCGTTCTCAGTGCAGGGGCCATGCTGGAGTCTGAAAGCCCCTGGCTCCTGCACCCTGTTTTCCTCCTGCTGGCTCTGCAGCCTCCTCATTGCCGATGACAGGGACAGGTTTGCCATAATTATGGCAGTGTGAAAGCGGGGGCAGAAGGCAAATCTTGCTGCATCTTACTCTCCTGCTGAAAGTGATTTATAGCATTCTGGGGGTCATGGAGAAGCCAAAGGGTGCACATGCACTTTCCCTCCCTCCTTCTCTATGTATATATAAATATATTTGAATGCTGCTACTGCTGGCTTCTGAATGTATTAATATTCGTTTAGCCCTGGATTCATCCCACCCTAAATTAGCCTGAGGTGCCTGACTCTGGAGCACAGACATCCTTGGGCTCCCTCTGTTGTTGATGGAGCGAAGCACCTGCAGAAGGTGACCCAGCTCTCAGGTGAGAGGTTTGATTAGTTTGCTTCTGGCTTATTCTGTGACAGCAAAGTGCCCACAGGGGCAGGACCCATGTGTCCTGCGTGGCTGTGAGGCTCAGCTGGGCCCCCTGTGCCAGCTGCTGGGCAGACACTGGCAGGAAGGTGGCCCTGCCCAAGGCAGCTTGTGATCTGGTGGTGTATCTAGCCAGACAGCTGCAAAACCAGGAGCATCAGGTCACAGAATCATAGAATCATAGAATGGTTTGGCTGGAAAAGACCTTAAAGATCACCTAGTCCCAACCCCCCCTGCCATGGGCAGGGACACCTTCCACTAGCCCAGGTTGCCCAAAGCCCCGTCCAACCTGGCCTTGAACACTGCCAGGGAGGGGGCAGCCACAGCTTCTCTGGGCAGCCTGTGCCAGGGCCTCACCCCCCTCACACTAAAGAATTTCTTCCTTATATTGAATCTAAATCTACCCTCTGTCAGTTTAAAGCCATTGCCCCTTGTCCTATATCTATACCCTCTGATAAAGAGTGCCTCCTCAGCTTTCCCGTAACCCCTTTAGGTACTGGAAGGCCACTACAAGGTCTCCCCAGAGCCTTCTCTTCTCCAGGCTGAACAACTCCAACTCTCTCAGCCTGTCCTCACAGGGGCTTCAGCCCCCTGATCACCTGTGTGGCCTTCTCTGGACTCGCTCCAGCAGGTCCGTGACCTGATGATGGTGGTGCCCCCAGAGCTGGACACAGCACTACAGGGGGGTCTCATGAGAGCAGAGCAGGGGGGGAGAATCCCCTCCTTGCCCTGCTGGCTACACTTCTTTTTGTGCAGCCCAGGACACGGTTGGCTTTTTTGGCTTTTTGGGTTGCAAGCACATGTTGCTGGGTCATGTTGAGCTTCATGTCAACCAACATCCTCGAGTCCTTCTCCTCAGGGCTGCTCTCAATCCACTCATAGCCCAGCCTGTGTTTGTGCTTGGGATTGCCCCGACCCATGTGCAGGACCTTGCACTTGACCTTGTTGAACCTCATGACGTTCTCGTGGGCTCGCCTCTCAAGCCTGTCCAGGTCCCTCTGGATGGCCAGGTTAGGGTAGAAGCAGAGGAGTTCATGCTTGTCTGGACCAGGTGGAGAAGACTGAGGTCCTGAAAGCACCTACCCCATAATCTCAAGCCGTGACATCCCCTTGTCCACTGCTTCACCGTAAGGGAGAGTTGGAGAAAGGGCAGTGAGATGCCTTTGCAGAAGGCTCTGGGGTGACACCTCTGCAGCAGGATGCTGTCAGCCCAAGTCCAATGATCTGGGGGTGGGCCCATCTTACAGCCGCTCAGGGAGGGGAGCTGGCATCTTGAGAGAGAGGAGAAACGAAACAGCAAGGAGAGATGAGAGATAGGGCAGGGCACACCTTAAGATGAAAGACGTGTGGTTTGTGTTTGAGGAGTAGTGACGTTCTGTGGAGAGGAGGATTTATTTCTTCATTAACTTAGTGCCTGAACAAGTTTATCTTGAAGCAGTGAACAAGTGTCATTAATGATTCCTTTGAGCAAACAAGGCTCTTTGATAATGCCTACCCTCTTTTGACCTTTATTTTAATTTTGAATGCTACTAATTAACACTGATCATTCATTCAAACACTAAAGAGGTTGTTCCTGCTAAATGCAAAGCAAATGCTTTGTGGTCAGGAGCAAAACGGGGGCAGGCTTCTGCAGGGAAACTGCAAGGCTGGGAGACACCCTGCACAAACCAGGGACTGTTGTATTCAAACAGGGGAATTTCCTCTCTGGTCCTTGGGGAACAGCTGGGAATAACATGTCCCATAGGAAAGGAGAGGGAGCTCTCAGCAGACGGCCTGTGGAGGCAGTGCCAGGACTCAGGACCATCTAAATCCTGTTTTTTAGGTTTTCCTCTGAAGTGTCTGGTTTTCAGCTTCCTTGGCAAGTGTGTTTGGTGGCTGCTGAAGAGCACAGTTTTCCTCGGCTACCAACCCCCTCCCTGTCATTGCTTGGAGTCCTGACCAAGGATGCACAACCTCTTGTCAAGAGGGATGATCCTCCATGCTTAGAGGAAGGTAGGAAGATTCATCTGCCCTATGCCTGCTCTCGAGCAAACCTGTCCACCAAACCCACCAAAAATCCTCAGACCTTGTGCTTGGAGGTTGCCTTCATCCAGTTTGTCTGAAATACAGGCAGAGGTGGGGGGGTTGAATTAATGTCAGAGGTTCTCTGTGGCCAGAAGATCTGGGCTGGGTTTTGGGAAGGAGTTTTACCAAGGGAAGACCAGGGGCCAGGGTGCCCTTTCTCTGCACAAGTCCTACCCCTGGTGTTTATCACTTGGAGAAGTAATGGAGAGTGAGATCTCCTAATGTGAGAAGAGCTCCCTGGTGCACCCGTAATGAGGCTGCTGGTGGTGTGAAGGAGGAACTGGGCATTTGCCCAGATTTCCTACACAGGCTTAGGGGCCAAAACAGGATTCTGGGCTCCAGATTGAAACCCTCTCTGCTTCGTATGAGTATGAGTAACCACTGTGGCTAGGCAGCCTGTGGCAAGGAGATATAGGCTAAGAGATTTGGAGGGCAAACTCTTCTTTTGGGTATAGCAGTGCAACCCTTGGTGCATCACCACCAGTGGGGTCAGTTGGGTGGTATCTGGAGGTAGGACTGAAGCCACACTGTAAGCCTCTTATAGGACTGGAAGCAACTCTACCAGGGCTTTAGTTTTACCTCTGAGGAATGGGGCTACCAGACTTCTCTGCAGAGAGTCCTGGATCTCCACCACCAAAGTGCTTTTTATCTCAAGTCTCAGAGAGCCGTGTGGGTTCACCCCAGCCCTCCATGAAGCACGTGTGTCCACAGCTCTCTCCTAAAATGCTTAGCAATTTTACCAACTTTGGCCTATTTCCTGGAAAGAAGAGGCAAATCTGACTGAAAACTTAGCAGCATCGGCAGCACTACTGAATGACAGGACCCATCTATTTTGGTCTATTAATGACTGCGCTATCTAGCAGTCTGCCATCATTGTGGTCCCACGATATTTCTAGCACAAGCAAGGAAAGATAAAGCATCCACTGGCAATGAATCTCAAGTCTGTAACAGCTTCCAGCACAGGCCAGCAGATATAAATATGTCTTCCTAGTTTCCTCACACAAAGAGCTCAGCACAGCTAAACAAAACCTCTTTTCTAGCCCCCACGAGAGGTTTTAGCACCCATGGAACAATCCGTTTTGCCCAACTCCATGTCTGCCAGAAACTCAGCCTGCCTTTTACCACACCACCTTAGCCTGTAAGTCCTGTGAGTCTGATTTTAAGCAGTGTAGTAAACCAGGATAGTTTAAACGTTTCATTCAAGAGCTCCACCACATCAGAGGGCAGTGAATTAATCACGTACATTCCTTTATCTGATGGTATGTTTATGTAAAAGGAGTGACATGCAGTGAGGAACTTGCTGTTGCAGGGAATTTGCTTTTACATGAATCTCCAGCCCACAGAAATTTTTTTTCTTTACCATTCCCTCTATGTAAAATCCTCATTGGGTGCTATTTAAAAACCATCAACATTCAAATAGTTTACAAACTGAAGCTGGAGGGGGGAGGAAATGCATGATTGCAAAGGGATGCAGCGTTTAGGGAGCTGGTCTTATGGTTCTGCAAGAGATTTCCATAAGTGTTTTGGTTTTGTTTCTTTTAATGAAGAAAGGAGGGTGTATGTTAAGTGTCCATGAAGGTACCCATACCTAAGGACATCAATAGCATATTATCTCCACTCCTGGCAAGAAATAATAATTTTATTATGAATCAAGAAAATGCTGCTGGCCTTGAACTGTGCATTTCTGAGGCAGAGAGGATCCTAGATCTGCAATGATGCTTAAGTACCCCCAAAAGCCTTGAGATCATGCTCTGAAATCCCACTGATTTATGTGATTTGGCTGACTCCTGATCTCCACCCTGGTGTCTTGCTCCAAACATCTCCCATCAAAACAACGCCTGTACCTTCCGTTTCAGAGGCTCCTGCACACAAGATGACACACTTGCCAAGCCAAGCACTGCAAAGCTGGGGAGTACCAGAAGTGACTCTGCTCAGGCAGCCCTAATTTCCTCCTCCTGCCCACACCTTTCCCCTAGGTCTGCCTGGGGCAATCTCTCTCCCACTCAGAGTTTCCTTGCCTGGTCCTCCCATTGCATCCTACCCAAATCCAGTTTTTCTTTCCTTCATATGCTTATACTTTCCTGATCAGAGTTAAAAAGGGAAAAAAACCCTCATCAAATCTGGGCAGAAGGCTCATGCCTGCTATAGACACTCACCCATGTCCCACCCCTTGCTTCCTACAGCAAAGGCCAAAGGAAAGGCCACCAGAGTGCTTTAGGGCGAGGTAAATCAGGAGGTTTTTACAATCCTGTGTATGAAGCAGGCAAATCATTGTCTGCAATAAACAACAGTTCTCATCCCCATCTCAAGGAGATGCTGTGTGCAGGGAGCACCGTCCAGGGCACATAAGAACAGGGTTTGTGACTTGGGGGTGTCCGGCAGCCTTATGGGCTGGCAGCCTAATGCCACAGCTTTCATGTTGCATGGATGAAATCATCGATGCCCAGCTGTGCCCTGGCACACACACCTGCGCTTTTTCTGCCACAGCACAGATGCAGTGGGCACAGCAATGGACTTATCTCTTTAGTTGCCCTCATTTCTCTCACATATGCTTTGTATCTCATTCCCATTAAATGCAGGAATGGCAGAGCATGTGCTGTATTGGCAGCAGGAGGCCAACGATAACATCCAGCATTGGCATGGGGGTCTGCTCTGCCTCTGTTGCCCCTGAAAAACTGCAGATTGCTCCCAGGGTTATTCCCTTCCTCACTCATACTACAACCAGGCATAGAAGCCATGTGGCTATAAATGCTCCTGGTGAGCACCATGGTCTGGTATCTGACTCGTGGGAAGTGGCAATGGCGGGAATCCAGAGCCCCCAGTGTGGTCGTACCCCTGTGTCACAAGAAAGCCTTTCTCTGGGCAGCCCCTTGCCTCCTGGCCGATCACTAACCACCTCTTAATAACACTTTTCCTCCTGATGAACACAACAGCAGCAGGAAGCCTCCAGTCCTGGGGCCTGCCTCCTTCACAGTTGAGGCTGACAGTGTGGTTACAACAGATGGTCTGGAAAATACCCTTTGATGGAGCAACCTCTCCTCCCCAAAACTTGCCTGGGTGTTTTTGTAGCAGAGAGCTTCTGCTCTTGCATTACCAGTGGAGGACAACGCCAGTCCCATGCCCCTTTTCTGGTGCTGTCCCATGCACTCACTTGGAGGGTAGTCCTGCCACAAAGAGCAGTTCCTTTCCCAAGCCTTATGCCAGGCTCGGCCTAGTTCTGGGAAAACCCTTTGGCTGGCACATCACTAAGTGCTGGCCTGGAGCCTTTGTTTGCAGGATGCTGAATACATCTGTTGCTGCGTGTGTGGGTTTTGATTATGATGGTGATAGTTTATCATCAGCTACTTAACCCTACCTTAGTCTAGCATGTTGTACTGCCCCAGGTTACTCTGTTTGCTGGGGTTGCTGCAGGGAATAACAGCTTGTGCACACAGACATTAAAGGCAAGCTCGTGTATGTGGCAATATGCCATAGCTGTGTTGCACTAATAGGTTTTGCCTATCATTAACATTACAGTGGTGCTCGATGCTCCAGCTGGGAATGGCGTGCTTGGTGCCATGCAGGTACCTGGGAAAGAAATTCTGATGTGGCGTAAGTAGTAGGTAGTTTTCAGCGAGGTTCTGTGAGGTGTTTGTGGTATGGGTGTCTGAGAGCTGATCGCTGCCCTATAGAGGTTTGGCTTGAGGTTTTTCTGTGCCAGGAAGGAGGTTACTCAAATGCCGATGAGTGCTTGAGTTGGCAGCAGGATGAAGTCTCTGTCTGCTCCCATTGCGGGTGTCCTGGCTCTTGTCGATGGGCTGGGAAAGAGGGAGAAAGCAGAGATGCCAAGGGGACTTGCTCTGTTGGGAAGAGATCTTTTTGGTGATGGGGCAGTATGGTGACCTGTTGGGCAGAAGAGCTTAATCAGCGCATCTCAGGCTTCACTCCTCTGAGGCTGGGCCACAAGTTCAAAAGGAAATCAGATAGAAGGAGGCACCAGGGAGCCCTCCCAGCTGTGGTGCAAAGGAGTGGGGAACAAGAGCAGGAGCAGTGGGGAGAAAACAGGGAAGCAGTGAAAATAAAGAAGTTAAGATAGGTTATTCCTGTGGATAGTTTTGGGGTGCTTGTTTGTGTGAAGATCTAACCAGAGACGTGCCTTGGCAGATGCTTTGCACTGCGCTCTCCAGCCTCTCTGTTGTCTGCAGCCATCTCGACAGTATCTCCTGCAAGTTGTAGAGAAGAGAACCTATTTAAACCCAAACAACAGGTGATTCATCTCTCAGCCAGACTGCTTGTGTGTCTCCCAGACACCCCACCATGAGTGCGGATTCAGCAAGACCAGGGGTCAGCCCAGACTCTTCCAAAGCCAAGTCAACCCCTGAGTTGCCACATCCAGCCAGGAGCACGAGGAGTGTTGCAACAGCCTGAGAGCAGTTAGGGGTGAAGACGCCAAGGAATGTGCTCGATACTGGATTGCTCTATGCTGGGGCAGGGGAGGCATTTATAAAAAACCTCAGCTTGGGTGAGAGCCCTTTGCTTGAAACAGGAGGGGAAGGAAACCTTGGAATATTGAAGAATATAATAGATTTTCTACTTGCCTCACAAAATAGAAAACAGCCCTCTCTCACAGTGTTTCCACAGCTACGCAGATATAAACATACAAATTCCAAGGTTACTTCTGATGGATTTCTTTAGTGCTCAGAACAGGCTCTTTCCGGAGCTGAAGCATTACTAGGGAAGGCTTGTTCTAGCAGGAGTGCTCTTAACAGTGCTGTTTATTGAGGCAAGGCCTTTATTTTTGTACTGAGCTGGAAAACACAGAGGCTTGTGATTTCAGGGACTAATGTGCTTGTTCAAACTGTGGCGGGGAAAGCAGATATTCAGGGTGATTTTAATGGCTGGAGCAGCTGGGTCGTAAATAACCCATGTAGAACTGAGTCTAATTTTTCCCTGAACAGGATGCTCCTGCAGATGTGACAATTAATCACAGTGATCAGCATTTCTGTACAAGCATTTCCAGATAAATTAAAACGATGGGTTCTTTCTCTTTCAAGTGGTCGAATCAGAAATTCAGTCTGGAGGCTTAACACTTAGTCAATACTTCCTCAGAAATGGAGGATACTGAAAGAGAGAAATTACGATGTGGGAAATGTCTCCTGGACTTGCAGTCCAAAGGCTGCAGCTGGGATTTCTTGAAAATATCTCCCCAGTTGCCATGGCATTTATTGTGCCTACAAAAGATCTTCCAGGTGATGCTCTTTGGCATTAGAAGTACTAAGTACAAAGGGAAGCAGGTTAATTGGATTTCTTTGAGAGGTGAAACACAAAAGGACCCAGTCTGATAAGGAATTGTAGTATTTCCACAAAGACTTTGCCACCTGAGCATCTCAAAACTCACTTTTACCGTGGATGCCCTTGTGCACTGCTGCCTGAGCACTCACAAAACACAGTTTGGTGTTGGCAGGTAGAGAGAGAAGAAGAAAATGCTGCAGAAGTGGCCATTTTTCTCTACCTATCTCCATGGAAACTATCTCAGAGGGGGCTGGTGGACCCTCCCAAGGATGGCTGCGTAGCAGGCCTCAGACCAAGCATGAGCAGGCAGGGATGCCATGCTGCAGGGACAGATTCACACCTCTATGTATAATTTACTATTGTCATGAGCTGGTCAGTGCCACTGGACTATGTGCTACTTAGCAGACAACAGTCCAGGTCAGTGCTGCCTGGATTAATGCTATCCACTTGGTGTTTCTGTGTCCTGGACCACCAGACCTGGCTGCTCAAGCTGTGCTGCTCCAGTCCTTGACCTTGCACAGCTTCATGCCTTGGGCTCTGCACTGAGTCCACGGGTCTGAGCCACCTCCAGCATGGGGTTTGCATGGGTCTGTTGGGATCCAGGGTGGTTTGGAGTGGAACAGGACATGGGGTGTCTTGTTCTGCTGTCTGGTTTGGGGATCCTCGTTTTCTTGAGTGCCTTGAGGTTCTGTGGCTTTCAGGTGTGAGCTGTCCTGGCACAATGGACTGGCTATCAACAGGGACTGGTGATACCGGGGAGGAAAGCAGTGCAGAGACATCATTGCTGCAAGAGCTATCTTAGGATCTGTGAAAAATTCTGCTACTTTTATCCGTGCTGCTCTTAGCTGAACCATCCTGGGCGATCATGGAGCAGTTCCTGGAGTCCAGACTTTGCTGAGCAGGGGATGCTGCAGAACCAAGCTAAGAGGGAACAAAGATGCCACCCTTGGTCTTGGGATCAGTCCTGAAGTCTGCTCCCAGCTGGAGAAGAGGCTGCTTTTACTTTGGGTGAGTTGGTTGCAGTCTTTGCCACAGCTGACTCCTCTGTCAAACACTGGCCTGCTTGGGGAGCACCACTGTGTATGAGGGGGCTGGAGGAGGGCTTGGACCACTGCTTGGGAGTTTCCCCATCCTGCCCACACACTGCGGTCAGGCAGTTTAATTTTGTCGGGCAGTGATTGCCTCCCCCCAGGACTGATTGTATCATACAACCATGTGTCACCCAGGCAGATCAGGATTTATCATCGTGCTGGTCTCTCCAAGAGGCTGTATTTTACAAGCCTGAGTCAGGGAAAGGGGAGGAGAAATTTCTCCCTAGCTGTAAGCCCACCCACAGTAGCCTGTGGCAAGGCAGGAGTAGGGGAACTGGATCCCGTGCTGAAGGCACCTCCTCAGCTGGGCCACCATCCCAGAACTGGCAATGGAATCTGAAGAAAGGAAAGTTTTGCTTGAGGCGCCTGCACTGTCCCGAACCTCTGGGCCACATCTGCACTCTCACTGCTGTCAAGCCCTACTTCTGGAAGAAATAGCTGTGCAGTCCTTGTGAGCACCTGCTGCAGTTGCAGATGTGGGATTTTAGCCTGGCTGTCAACTTCTGAGAAGCGGAAGAGCTGTGGTTAATGGCACAAGAAGCAGGGAGCTCCCACTACCATTTGCCCTGTGCTATGTCCCTCCTGCTGCACTGGGATGCAGCAGATGAAGTAACATGTGCCTGGATAACCCTGGGTATAAACCAGACCAATGTGGGTGAATTAGCATGTGGAGTGAAGAGAGCAGTAAATAATCCCTATACAAAAATGTGGTGGTTTTTTTTTTTTTTTCTTTACATGTCAACGTTTTTCTTTAGAAGCCCAATAATCACATCCACGCTTGGGATTTTCCATCCTGCTGAGAGCTATCAGTTTTGATTAGCACATTAAGTGCCTACTGAAATTAAAATTATCAGCAGTTAAAAGATATCCTGAATGATGAGATAAGATACAAACCTTCTAAGCAAAAACCTCTTTGTGAATGAAATGAGATGGGGAAAGGTCTCGTTTTTCTCCCAGGAGCATGTGCAGGTCTCTGCTCATATTTCTTGCTTTTTCCCTCTGCTGTTGCTTGTCTTCCCGTGGTGACCCTCACATGGCTTGGCTGCCACTGGACTCCTGATGGACATTTTCACAGCCATTAATTGAATATTGACATGTGACAAATGCTTCACGGTGAAGCTGTCCTGCCTCGACCCTCCACCTGACTTAAAGGAGAGAAATGCAAGACATGAAATATCTCATTTTCAGAGTGAAGGTTGGCCAAGAGGACCCTCACGAGCAGCCTGCAAGGCTTCCATGTGAGACCCAGGTCCTCCACTGCTGCCAGAGACATGGGAGGCCCTTTTGCGGTTTCTCTGGAGGTGAGAACGTCAAGAAGGGCCAATTATGTCCAATTGCTGCAGCCCACATTGGCCAAGTTGGGCCCGTGGGCGATGTTGCTGAGCTGGCAGTGAGCAGCAAGTCACGCCACTGCTTGCTCTTTGCTGGCCTCAGTTTTAACTTGTTCAATCCCCGTGGCCACAAGCAAGATGAGAGGGTTTTGCGGGCACGGCGTGCACCAGAACGGCACTGCCTCTGCCCAGCCCCAGCGAAGCCGTTGCCCTTCTACGTGATTGCCAGTGTTCAATTTCTGTAGCTCCAGATTTCCAGTTTGAATGTCTTCAGCCCAAACCTGCAGCCACGTGATGTCATTCTGCCTCTGACAGTTGGGAGAGGCTCTGGTACTGGAAAATATCTCTTCTTGTAATACTTAAAGGCCTCAATGTTGACACCTTTGAACTTTCTGTTGCATTAGCTTAGAGGATTTGCTTTCTAATCTCTCACTCAAGACCAGCTTTCCCCCTTTATTAGGGCTCTTCTCTGAGGCATTTGCAGCTTTTCAACTTTCTTTTTGAAGTAAGAACCCCAGGCATGTATATGTTTTTCCAGCAGCAAATGGTGAATGGTCTGTTCTCCCTCTTGGCACCCCACACATATCCATGTCCCAGAACGCTGTTTGCTCCCTGGACTTCAGCAACAGGAGCTTGGGGGACACCACCAGTCACCAGCTAGGCCCATGTCTAGTAGTTCAGTGGAAATTAAACACTATTGTATTAGGTCTTGCTGCGATGGAGTTAAGTCAACCCACCATAACTATTTAATTTTGATGAGTCTGGCCTATGCTGTTTTCTGGTGGTGATATTCAAAGGAACAGTCCTCCAATCTGTAGATAATACCTCTATTCCTCAGTCATTGATCCTGACTTTGAATTGAGCCACATTAAAATAAAAACCTCCTACTGGCTTCAGTGGTAGAAGAGCCCAGCTGACACATTTGCATCCGACAATGCTGTGGCAGGTTTAGTGATGCTGCGTTACATTACTGACCCTAAAGTGTCTCTCTTGGCTTATGGGCAATGATACAGACTGAGTCAAGTCTGAAACTTGATTAATGAGCATATACACTACAGAAAAATGGCTTCAGCATTTGCAAGAAGACAGACAGCCTCAGGCATTTTGTGGCTTTTGACAGCTGGGAGCCATGAATGTCTGTTGTCTTTTTTTTTTTTAAAAAAAAAAAAAACCCTCCGTAGAATGAACACATTCAGCAAATGGGAAAAAAAAAAAAAAAAAAAAAAAGAAAACATTACTCCCGGCTGGGGTGAGAAAAATCAAGTCTATCAGCGAGATTGTCTCCGTGGCTAAAAGGCAGCTTCCTGGGTTTTGATGTTGGTGGGTTCATTCTCTGCATTCTTCCTTTCTCTCTTTAGATAGCTGGTTAAATTCTTCTTTCCTGTCTTTCAGGAGAGACATTTGAGCTATGTTGCAGATAGAGTATTTGCAGCCAAATTCCCCTGTGAACAGAGTGCATGGAACTGGGGTCCTCACAGGGAGCAGAACACCCCCTGGCGAGCCTAGAAAGGTTGGTAGGAGTGAGATTCCCATTTGAGATCCAGAGGAAACACGGGGGGACAAAGCAGAAATTTGGGAGTACTGTCCCAGATTCGCTGTGTGTGATGGGAAGGATGATTTCTGATTTCCATCTGAAAGGAGGGGATCCATGATATTTTCCCCTCAGTCTCATTGTTGCTGGTTGCCAACACAGCCAGACAGATGCTGCTGTGCTGGTTACACCAGGTTGCTGGTCTTTGCAGTCAGGAATGCAAGAAAAATAATTTATGGAATGAAAATATAGTTCTGGAGAATATGACACATAGCGCATGGTGAATGTATTGTGCAGGTTGGAGCTGGCCAACAGATCATGTGTTTGGCATGTCTGCTTTAAAATTAATCATGTGTTTGAGTGATATCCTGATTGGAGATGCTTTCTTGAGCTTGGGACATAAAATGCAACTATAGGGAAGACTTCCTTAATCCAACAAATAAATCTGTTGCAGTTGTATGCGTGTTTTCTGTTGTTTTTAATGGAGCTCTTTATAGCTTTCAGATGGGACACTCCCATCTTCCTCCAGAAATTTCACTCGCAGTGAGTTCAACTTTTGGCAGCACTGAAAATCCACCAAGAATATCAAGATGTTCAGGGGCCCAGATACAAAAGCCAAGAAGGACTAGCGATACTTAGTAGTGATTACATTTGTTTCCTTTCCATAGAAAAGGATTGAATTCTGTGTTAAAAGAAGAGCATTTCTTACAGAGCAGGCAGCATGATGGATGACCGTATTAATAATATAGGATTTCTTCTCTAAGATGTGGGAAAGGGCTAGAGATTCTCCTCTTCCTCCTCTTCCCTTGCAAAAGGGGAAATAACGGCTAATTTATAAAGATAGACTGTAGTGTGTGATGTCTGGCAGAACGCATGACTGATCACTCCGTGCATGGATATTGTATTATTAGGTCTCAATAATGGGTCCCCAAGGCCCCTTATGTCCCAGCCTGGGGACAGGTCCCTCCACTGCTGTGGTTTGCTGTGTCTCCTGCAGCCTCCAGCTCTGCTCTCAGCCAGACAGGTCTTTTTAGTGCCTGCCTCTGATGTCTGTTTTCTCCAAGGTCCATGGGACATGCATGTGGGTTTGAGGAGAGAGGTCCACAAGACAGCACTTGTGGCAGCGAAGCCTTTGCCGACTGCTCCAGCATAGCACAAGAAAAGTGGGGCCAGGGCCTTTGCACAGTGAGCGGGAGGCTGAGGAGGGCTGGCAGGGCTAGGAGTGGGAGGCTGAGATCATATTTTTTTTTCCTCTGATCTGCCTTGCTTGTAACTAGGTATTTCTAGCATGCAAGAGTGGTCTGAACATAGGATACATCAGCTGTATGCTGGTTGCCCCAGGACTAGGTTCAAAGTAAAGGCAATGCTTCGTCGGAAAGCTAATTGAGGAACTGAGTCTGAAGTCTGGTTGCAGAACAACCTGTTTTCTCCATCCTGTTTGATTTCAAATTGGCTTGCCTGGAAAACTCAGATCTGCGTAGAGCATGCCAGCTATGTTTGCTTCCCTATGGCACCACACAGCTTGCCACAAATTATTGAGACGATGCTCACGGCTGCACTTTCTTGTTATCCTTTGGTTGCTTGTATTTAATATTTGTAATAACCTGTGTCGTGTTTCCTGCAGTTGTAGCTGTGCGTTTCACTGGCAAAAGCCAATGTTGTTTAAACGCGAATTATTTTTTCCATTCTGAGAGGGAGATTTTGCTGCTTATATATCAATATGATGGCTTGCAGTGTTCTGGCAAGCTGGAGAAAGGAGATAAGAATGAAAGAAATGCTACATTTCATGACCCAGTGGCTTATGCTCTGTGTGCTTCACTGTGGACATTTAACAATCACGAGAGGTCTTCTATGCCCCTTAAAATATCCACATCTTTAATGTAAATGAATCAGAACCATTTTTTCATGGTTGGGTCATGCGACTCCAGAGTCAGAGGGGATAACAGTGGGTATATTGTATGGATGGATGAAAAGAGAGAGCCCTGACACTGGAGCAGACACTTGGTACAGAGAGATATAATGAGATGGCTAACTAGCCTCATGTGGTTTATTTCTCTGTTACATTTGATTTCTTTACTGAATGCCCCTGGAATATGAGGTGATGTGTTCAGGTCAGTAGGGTGCTGAGCCCAGGTTTGGGAGCTGGATCTGTTCTCAGTGCTGCTGCTTCCTTGCTGGGTGATTTTAAATACATGTTTTCCTTCTTTGTTTCCATCCTAGCTTTTCTCTCTTGCTAAGCCATACCATAAGTGCTTTGGGGCAGGATCATCTGTCTGAAGCTACTCAGTGCTGGGGATCATGGGGTTTTTCTCTTCTCTCCGTTATTCTGTAATATAATAATTATGAGAATCCTGATTCATACAGGCACAGGAATCAGGGGGGTGGATGGGGTTAAGACTTGTGCATCTGCCTAAGGAGAAACAGGATGGGACTCGCAGATGTCTTTCCTTACAGACCGGAGGCTGTCTCTCCACCCCAAGCCAGGTTCATTGATGACTACCCAAGAATGGGCAGGTTGGGTTAGATTTTGATAGTTTTTCCATGTGGTCAGGATCTACCCCCCTGACAGGATCTGGCAGACGTCAGCTTGCCGTTTGCATCAGAGACGCTGTGTCAGTGCTCAGTACTACGGAGCAAACCCAGAAATGCAGCAGAGGGAAGGAGCCCACCAGCCCCATTGCTCCTGGGTGGAGGTGACACTTGCAGGGCTTCTTCCCCAACCACGGCACGACCCTTTTGCCTGGCCAGGGAGACACCACAAAGAATAGAAATACAGTAAGAAAAATATGAAATGAAGATAAATGCCATTCTTGGAGAAGTGAGTAGTGGACTCCACCGGTTCAGACAAGGTGGTTACTGCCTTGCTTTGTGTCCCATCCCACACCCTAAAGGGCTGCTGATCTCCTGTGGTTTCCTGCATGGCTTTCTCTGCTTTCAGGAGCTTGCTAGGTCTCTTAAGGAGAGCAAAGCATTTTTGCTCAAGGTCATGCTTTCAGTGTGACAGCAGGAGAAGCTGTGTAAATGAAAGGTTTGCATAAAAAATTGGAAAGGTAGAGCCAGCCTGGAAAGGCCGTTTTTTTTTTTTTTTTTTTTCCTGGGCAGCTCACTTGCATTTCGCAAAGGAGACTTGTCTGTGTCCATGATGATGAGTGTGGCAGGGCCAAATCCATGGGACATCTGGGGTCAGTTCTTTATGCCAGTGATAGCTAGGATGCTCTGAAGTATTCTAATGGTATTATGGGGCTGTGTGTGACTTTTTATTATGCCCTCCATGGATTTCATGCTATCAGCGTGCGTGGCTGAGATACACATGCAGCCTTCCAGCATACTGATGAGCCCATGGCATTAGTATTCAGCGCCAAAAGCCGGAGCTGTTAGACGAGGAATAATGGTGTGAAGGGGAGAACGGATAAATGATTAGGCTGTATTACAATATCGGCAGTGCTGACCCAGCTCCCTCGCAGAGGAGATTTAGCAAGTATCAGTTCAGAGCCTTAGCACCATACAGAAGTGACTGTGGAGGAGATGTGTGTTTTGGGTGCTGGGTTTCTGACTTTGCAGAGGGGGAAACACGTGATTGACAAGGGGCTAGAAAAATCATCAAGTCACAGGCTCCTCTGTCTGTCTGCACGCACATGGTTTCTATTAGCAGGGCACGCAAGCACCCACCCCTACTCAGCGCAATACTTGGCATAAAGTTAACTTAAAATTAGGCTCAGGTTGAGGTGTTTTTGTTGAACTGGGCCCTAACTACGTGATCACGTGTAGCACTTTGGGCTAAGAGCGCAAGGGGACTGCTGGCAGCTTGATGCATTCCAGATGTTTCAACTGAAGGTGAAATTGTCCCTTTGCCCTCTGAATTTGGGTTAAATCACTGGGGTCGGGGTTGCCCAAGGTGTTTGATATAGGGGCAGGTGCAGCATACAGACTGAAGGTTACTGTGCAGGAGTGCCCTGCAGCTGTGGGAGCCCCAGACAGAATTCCTTGGTAAATTAATTTAAACAGGTGAACAACTTTGCTCTAGTTTGTTGTGATTAACCTTCACTGCAGTCAATGTTTTATCTAGACCCGTAGATAAACAAAAGAAAAGCCCAGAGGCTAAACCAATGTGATGTTTTTTTGTCTAGTTTTCAAACAGAGCTGATTTGTAGTGGGCACAAAAATATGAGTGAGTAGTTACGCTTTTTAAAAATAAAGACAATATTTGCAATGAATGGAGCACATGACCTAGCCAACTTTTTCTGAGCACTTTTTATGAGAACAATAGTGAGTAACAGCCTCTGTTTTTATGATTAGCTGAAAATGGCTGTGAACGTTTCCTTGACACCAGCGGCAAACGTGAAGCATCATGAATTAATATTTGCAAGGTGGCATTTTGAGGTCTCTGAGCTCAGCAGACTTGTAATAAAACAAGGAGCAGTGATCATTACTTTTGTTTGCAAAGCTCAGGGTAGGTAGTGGCTGGGGAGCAATCTCTAAAATTATCTAGTTGTGGTAGATGTAATTGGGGAGCAGGCGGGGGGTTTCCAATAGAATGGATTCACTCCCTGTTGGTGAAGCAGGGGATGGAGAGAGACTCACTGGTGATATCTATCACATGCAGCAGACATCTTTGACAGGGATCTGCACTGCGGCAATTTTCTCTTGGCCAGGCAATTATTATTTGTCAGTGCCAGATGTTACCTGGAGGACCCCAGTTATCAATTACTTGAGGGCGTTCTTCCCAGCATCGATTATTTTATTAGCTCCCTGACAAATCATTCATGTTGACTATCTGAGCCTTGGAGACCAGCCTCTGATGGGTGTCATTGAGCTCTGGCCAGCACCAAGTCATCTATTGCAGCTTTCCAAGAGGCAGGAGGTTGCTGTGGGTCACCTTCCCCCTTATGAAGGTTCTGGAAGGATCTCCCGCGCCTCTGCTCACTGCAGGATGCTCTTAGCTGCCTCCTCTGGCTCCGTTTTCAGAGCCACCATGCGAGTGCCAGGCGGGAGGAGGAGAGCGTGACTGTCCCACTGCCCTGAACAGATGGTGTGGCAGAACTGTGCCCCAGCCTCTGACAGCAAACACCAGGCTCCATTGTTTCCAGGGCCTTGAGAAAATAGACGGGTGTCACACAGGCAGCTGCAGAAAATATTCTCCAGACTGCTTGTGCAATGGATTAAAAAAGAAAAAAATAAAAGAAAAAAAGACTAGTTATTCATTTCTGTTTAATGATGAGCAATTCCTGCTGGGAGCACTGAGCCAGCAGAGGAGACAGGTCTGGAAGCAGTAGATGCACATTGCAGCAAGATCTCTTGGTTTGCCTTATTTTTAACCCAAGGTCTGCAAGGAGCTCAGTGCCTCCCTGTTCAGTGCTACCTGCTCCTAATCACTGTCCTCTAGGCTTAACCGCAGAAGAAAGGACCAATGCCACCAAGTGAACCCATTCCCACCTCATCCTTGCAGAGGAGCTGCAAGCAAAGAGCTTGTTGATCTGCAAGTGCGAAACACGATGACTTTTCGAGCAATGCCACCACCCACAGACCTTCAGTCGGAGGAGACACCAGACTCATGCTGAGCACAACCGCTTGGTACCCACCTCCTCTTAAGCCATCAGGGTGACAAACACCAGAGCATCAAACTATTTAAACCACCCTGCCTTGTTGTGGCTGCAGTGGGTTTGGGGATGAGGGTACAAAAAGCTCAGCCCACACAATGGATGCAGAATAAACCAGTGCCTGGGACCAGGTCCAAGGAGCAGACACCTGAAAGCAGCAAGTCTAGATGGGAGAATTTCCAGTTTGCTTCAGATACCGCAGTCAGCTTGTGCATGTTTGGCTCATTCTCAGTAAAACACAGATCTTCAGAGCAGGCAGAAAAGATCCAACAGAGTGAAAATCTTTGAAACAGGGGGAAAAAAAGCAAAAACAGAGCCTAGGGAGCCTGCCTAAAAAAACCCGAACAACCAAACAAAAGGCAGAGAGGAAATGTGAAGCAGTGGACGGTATGTTACACAGTGTACAAGCCAACAAGCAATATCTGCAGGTCATCCATTCCCCTGAACCTTGGAAAAGACATAGGTCTTCGGGTTAAGTTACAGCAGTCCCTCTCCCCCCAGCCTCTATTATTTTGTCTCCAAATGCCCAGCAACAACAGTGACAAAAATAGTTTGCAAAGGCTGACAAAAATCTTGATTTCCCAAAGTTTTGCCAAGCCTTGTTTCAAGTATAAAGTGCTCTAGCTGTTACTCCTCAACTCAGTGCTGACCTTCCAGCTGCTCCACCTCTCCCTGCTCCAAAGTAGAGGTAGAAATGTTTGGTATTAACAAGCATGCCACCAGCCCTTCAAAGCTGTCTTCTTAGCTGTGCCCCTCAATTATTGTTTTTATTCCTTTTCCTGAATGTGTTGCCTTTAAAGTGAGATTTTCTTTGGTTTGTAATATTTCACACTTAATATTTCCTTCGGGGCTGGAGGGCTGTGGAAAGGGAGCGGCGGGGGAGTGCTGAAAGCAGCCTCTGAAGGAACGTCGTCAGCCTTTTCGGGCAGCCCCGCAGCAGGGAGGGCTTGCTCTGGGCATGCAGTGAGCACGTCAGGCTCCCACCCTGTCGCAGAGATGCGGCAAGGAGCAGATTCAGCTCCTTCGGTCATTCTTCATTTTGCAGACAACAGGCTAAATTGTCTAGAGTGAGGCAATTATCTTAATAAAGATAATTTCGGCTTTGGTGGGATGATTGAAAAGAGCTCACAGAAAACAAGAATGTTTAGCGGAGACTAATTTTTGCAGTTCGTTTCGGGGAGTATTTGTTTACTCACTGAGCACTGAGATGGGAGTTGCAAAACGGAGAGCTCTGAGATGCAGTGGGTAAATCAGGGGAATAAACCGATATCCTCCCTGCTTTGAATTGCAGCTGATTATCCAGCTTGTTGCTATGCTTGCTCCCTCTACAGCTTTTTTCTTATTTATTTTTTCCTTTTTAAAATTTTTTTTCCTTGGGATTTTGCTGACAGAGGAAACTACTGTCAGGCCACCTTGGATTTCATACAGCCACACTGGCTTGTGCAGCAGTAATACAGATGGAGAGGACACTTTTGCTGCTGCACTGAGTGAGCTGGCTGGGTTTGTCTGGCAGCACCGGAGATCTAATGAGACACTCTCAGCATAATCCCAGACCTCATGAAAGGCAGATGATCTGCCTCAAAGCCTGTGGTCTTTGATGCTAAGGAGGACAGGTATTAGGAGCTGCTGCACGGTGTGAGGCACTGCTGTGGCAATTGCCTGGTTTGCTGCCTTCACAGCATTTTTGGCTCAATTTTGCCAAGGACACTGTTGTTCATCCTGTGGAGGGAGAGGAACTTCATGAAAGATTCTTGTCAGCTTTTCCTATGACTTGCTTGGATTTAGCTCAATTCTGTTTCCTTAGAAAGACACGAGATGGAGAGAGGAGTATCCCCTGCACTCCTGCTGGAGCAAACATGAAGAACACGAGACAGGTCTAGAGGCAGGGTCCTGCCTGCTCCCAGCCAAGCCTGAAGTTCTTCACATGTGTACAGAGAAGGGAAGATGTGATTTAAAAGGGAGTGACAAATGAACAACACTGAGGACTTCATTGGCATCAGTCAGGCTTGTTCTTTCTTTCCCATTCTTGGTATCATGGTAATGTTCAAAGTCTAGACCTTGGAGATGGTGTGTCCTGTGTTGCTCAGACAAATTAGACCAACAGCACTGCCCAAAGAGCCTACATCTTGCCTTGTATAGAGGAGCTGCACTCAGGCTTGTGTGCAAGGCTTTCTGGACATGGGACACCAAAAGGGGAAGAAACTTCTTAAGAAGTATCCAGGCAGCTATGTGACTAATGAACCTAAATTCTGCTGAACAGCCTGGCATCCCTCACTGTAACTGTATTTTTAGGTCCCTGATGAATCTAACAACCCGCTAGGGGTGCCTAAGTCACTACTGAAAATGGGAAATAGGATCTTTAGTCACACCAACAAGATACATCTTACGTAATCTACACAGCTAACAGCCAAGCATTTAGCTGAAGCAACTTCTCTGAGCTGACTGTGTGGCTGATGGAGAGGGACACACAGCTAGAAGGTGATTTTTCTCTTCCCAGGATGGTTGTCCAGGTTAGGAAAGATACATCACCAGATAGAGAGGCTTGTCTCTGCCCTTTGATTGCAAAGGAGTCTTTAAGACTTGGATCATCTTTAAGTTGGGTGTCTAGTGTGAGGCATGCAGCTTGTAGGCAGATAAAATTAGATAAAATGAATCTTCCACATAGACACTGTTACAATTTTTACTGTGTTTTAAATAGCTTTGTATAAATAACACCGGGGAATGACACTACACAGGTCAGCAAGGCATTAGTGTTCTTCAGTATGCTGTAAGTTTCTCACTGAATGCTGTTAGCAGCAGAGAAAAGGTCAAGCCAGACCTTCAGATCTAAGCATGCTCAAGTTTTGAAAAAATCTGGATCTGGAGGAGGATCTGGAGTTTCCTTCCAGCCTCCATCATTTGGCCTCTGTCTTTACAGGGAGCCAAACCACCCTGCCCAGAGTTATTGATCCTTTCAGTAGTTCCCTAATTATTTCAATACAGCTGCTGCAGATCTTGGTCCACCTCAGCTCCAGGCAAGGTCCAGATGAGTGGTTCTTATCTTGCTGCTCTGTGAATACACAACACACTCTAGTTGTGCAAGGCTTTCCTAGGCCTTAGTTTCTGTAGGGTCTGTAGACTCACCTTGGGTTAAGCAGAGAACTATGTGGTCTTGGGTAGAGACCTGGATTACATTTACCAAATGAACCTGTTGCAAAACGTCCTTACAAAGGCATAAGCTGTCAGAATGGCTCCAGCAACATTAGCATCTGCTGTGGGAGATGCTGCATGTAGGGAGTAACCCTCTGATCACATCCTGCTATATGTCTTCACTAGTCACCACCCTTCAGTTGTGCGACGGTAGCTGAGTGCTTCACCTGTCCCTCGCACAAATGAAACACTTATGTTTAAGCTGCTGTCATGAATTCATTTGACTTTGCAGGCAGGGAACACTAAGAGCGCATGATCACTACCAGTGCTCGGCCGCAGGGCAGTATCTTCTGAGGCTGCTCCTGCTGAGCCAGCAGAACTCACCCTAAATATGCCCTTCGAGGATCCAAGTGCTGCCCACTTTATCTGCAAATGTTTGTATTTACCATGAACCTGAGGGACACTGCATGGAAGTTTTTGCCTGGAAACCCGCACATCAGATGTGGCAAGCGGTATCTCTCATGCCAGTTGTTCTGCTGGTGTCTCCACTCTTTCCACAGGCTGCGTTTGGCATCACCCTGGAAATCTTTCCTCATTTTTCCTGCTGTTACTTCCAGCTTTCTGGTTTTCTTTGCTGCTGTGAGGGCCAGAGCATGGTTAGATTGGCTATTAAGGAAGCATTTCTTTCCAGAAGGGGTTGTTGGGCGTTGGAATGGGCTGCCCAAGGGCAGGGGGGAGTCCCCGGGATCCCTGGAGGGGTTGAAGAGTCGGGCTGAGCCAGCGCTGAGGGATCTGGGGGAGTTGGGAACGGTCAGGGTGAGGGTCATGGTTGGACTGGAGGAGCTGCAAGGGCTTTTCCAACCTAAATGATTTTGTGAGTCTTGCCCCCCACACAAGAGATTTCACAAGCCCTGAGTATTGCTTACGGCTGAGCCATCCCATGTGGCAAGACTATGCAGAAGTGCAGGTGTTTTTGCAGTTTGTCTTGGTATTAGTAAATCCTGGCTGGGGAATCTCATATTTTTTTCCAAGTGCTAGAGGCTGACAGGGGGTGGGAAAGACCTGGAGGGGATGAAAAATGTGTGTGCTTCCTTGTGAAAAGTCTGTAAGGATTGGGGGGGAAATAGCTGGGGAAGGCGAGTGGCTGTGATGCAGCTGGAGCCTGCCCAGGTGAGGAGACACGACAGGTTGGCTGATTTATTGGGGTCTGAGTGCAAGGTTTGCAACACTGGTGCTGTGCCATAGGCAAGAAACCTTGCAGCCCTGAGCTGCTGTGCTGGAAGATGTGTCAGATAACACCTCCACACACAAATGCACACTCATGCACACACACACATACACACACACACTTCTTCAGCAAGGCTGTGCTGCTCATTTGAGCTCTAGTGTAGGATCTCAGAGGATTTCCCTTTTTAGAGTTATGGGGTAAAGGACCTCGTGGCATAACACAACTGTCCTGAGAAGCAGAGGAGATACCATAAGAGTGCATTTGCCATCTGTCCCTGGAGTTATGAAACACACCCATAACTGTGTCTGTAACTTTAGACAGCTCAAATAGACTGAGGAAATTGCAATGTGCTCCCACATGCTTTAAATCTAGGGCTGGTCCTGTATTCCTCTGTGTATAACCAGGGTTGAGTCCTTCTCCTTGCTGTTTTCCTTTAATTTAATATTCCTTGCAATAGGACTGTTCCTCTTAATGTGCCTAATGTAAAACACGCTCGTTTACTGACTGTGGAAGGAGTCTCTGGCTCAGGCTACCCTGCACGTCGCCGTGGAGTCTGATGCTGGGGAGGGTAATGACTCTGGGAATTTTGACATTGAAACACCATATTGGGAGTGTTTACTGGGCACGGTAAGGAAGATGAATTATTTTGTTGTAAATGATTAGATCTGGGCTAGCTCAAAATGCAGAATAATGCAGACTGGATGCTGGAGGATGCTAATTTTTAGGAAACAAAAGTGGATCCTTTCCTAGATGGCTCCATTTGCAGACCATATTTGTGTTCCCTTTCAATAAAGTCAAAGCAAGTCTGCCCTGCTCTGAAAACCCAGGCCAGTGACTCTCCCAAACACAGGCTCGCAACCCCAAGCAGGGTTTCTAGAATGTACAAGGGAGCACAACAGGATCCTGCTGGCGGGAGTGGGGGTCCCCCCTGGAAGGGGGTTGCAAGCTGGAGGCTGGGTCCCCAGGGCAGAGGCTGGCCCTGGGAAGAGTGAACAGCGTTTCCAGACGGGCTGGAACGAACTCATCTGTCATTGTCATTTTTTAATTGTTTTCTGTGTTTTATTGCTGATCTTTTAATAGGGCATGATCCGAAACATGCTTCTTTGCTGTGGGTGGCGTATGTCCCTGGTCTCTGACTGTCTCCACTCAGACTGATGGGGGAACCGTCTGGGGACAGGCTGCCTTGTAAGAACATGTCAGAAATCTCCACCCTTGACTAGTGCTGAGCGGGAAAAATGTCCCCTGTTCCTGACGGGCAATGAATCGCGATGAAGTGACACGTCCCCTTAGGCTGTGGTTTCACAACTATATTAACACTGTCTTAAAGTCGTTCCAGCTGCTCACTTCTTCCTTTTTTTGTCATGCTAGTGGATTGTGGAGATCATCCAGGTGATAAAATCCCTCTTTTTTTTTTTTTTTTTTTCTCGAAGATGAGGCTTTCTCCCTAGATCACATCCATTCCCTGAGCAGAGCTGCATGACCATATGCCCTGCTGTGGGCAGAACCAGTACACAGGGAATGTGGGACTCCGCTGAAGGGGCTCTGTCGCCGCATGTGAGACCACACCTTCAATGCCCTTTCTTCCTTCAGAGCCAAGCTGGGTGATTCTCAGCCATCCCTGTAAAGAGCTTGTAGGTCTCCAGGGCTCGAATTTGCAATCAGCTTCTGTCCAGTGGAGCTGGACGCAGTCATGGTCTGAATAACAAAAAAGTTGCAGAGCCACGTGGACACCTGCAGAATCAGTCCTGTGAGTGGGATTGCAGCTCTGCAGCACCTCATGAAAACAAAAACGAGTTTAGGAGTCACAGAAGACTTTCAGATGACATGAAACTTTTTACCGCCTTTTGTTTTTGGACCTCTGAGGTGGATTCTGTTCGGGTTTTCCTATTTTCTTTCCAACAATGTGCTTCTCTTAACAAGTCAGTAACTCCAGGGGTCAGACATTTAAGATATGCCTCTCCCTTCCAAAACTGGGTCTGAAAAGGCAAGACAGAGACTGTCAAGGACACAAGCAGAAATTCCCAGACTGAGAGATGCTGCTGAGGCTGTTTCACTTTGCAGCCAGGACAGGAGACAGGAAGACTGCATTTGCCCAGCGGGTCCCCTTCTTTACCCTTTATCAGAGTGGCTGCCATCAGCCAAAATGCGCACAGGGATTTCCAGGGACTAATCATAACGCTTCATAATCCCCTCAGCTCTGCAGCCAGCACGATGTGTGCCACTGCTGGGATGGGATGCGCGGCGGGTGTGTTTCTGTGTGTCCCAGTCCCCTCAGGCAGCTGACTTCTAAGAGCCCACGAAGCTTATGTAGGTCAGCAAGAAGGCAATGGGATGCTATCCCAGCATGGTCTTATTAGGGGAACTGATACCCTCTTAATTATAATCTCATTTTGTCAGCCTGTCACTGCTCCCGTACCCTTCCCCTCCTGCCTGCCAGGCATTTCTGATCAGCGAGGAGACTCGGTCCTTTGCTTCTTGCGCATCAAGCCTGACAGCTTGTCTCTTTTCTCCCTAGATCCTTGTCCCTTTCCTGTCTGTCTGTCTGTCTTGGTGGCCTCGGACATGTCCTCTCCTCTCTGGGAGGCACCCAGTGGGTGTCAGAACACTGCTGCCTCCAAGCACCCAGTGACCCTCCCCTGCATGCAGACCTGGTGTGAAGCATGCGGCCACTCTCTCCTGCTTAATCCCACTTTGCTCCCACTCCTGAATGTTGTGATTGAAGACAGATTTGACAGAGAAGCCTTTATTTTGCTCAGATCGTATAACTGTGTGGTGGGGTTGGGAGAAAAGTTTTTGAGCACATAAGCCTTTCCTTAGGTCTGAAACAGAAGCACTAATCTCTGAGCTGTGTGACATGATTTTCCACCTGCGCAGCTGGGAATGGCACAGTGGGGGTCCCCATATCCCTTTTCTCCAGCAGTATCTGCAAGCCCGAGAGCACCAGAACCCTCTGAGAAATCAGAAGAAACACCAAGACAGATACATAGGGACCAGGATGCTCTGATGGGAAGATCCTCCTGATCTGAGATGCTGGAGGCTTGTCAGTAGAGCCTTGAAAGCTGCACTGCTGGCTTTGGTGGGTTGATGGCCGGTGCTCAAACCCCAGGGGTCTAAATGTCCCCAAAATGTGCCCTTATCTGGTGCAGCAGGAATAAAGAGAAAGCATGCTGCTATCTCGCTGATCCCTGCTGGGACGATTCCCCTTGTTTTTCACTTTGATGTTCTCCCGCTGGAACATCCCTGGCTTCTCTGGGCCTGCTTTTAGCACAGCCTGGCTGGGACTTAAGCCCTGTGTTTTCCAGAAAGGGTTAGGGAATCTTATCAATCTGCTATTATTATTTTCTTTTTCCTTCCCCTTTGAATTCCAGTCGGTTGCTGACTGAAAACACAAGAGGCTCAAATCAGACAGCCCTCGGCGTATTCAAATTGGCACCAGTTTGTTTGTTTTGGGGCTAAAGCCAGAGTGAGAAAGCCAGGTCTTTGAGATGCTATTGGAATCACCTGGGAAAATACACATTCCTTTCATCTTGCCTCCATCCCCCGTGGTAGGGAGGGCTCCCTGCCCCCAGCTGGGATCCCAGCCCCCTTCTCCTTTTTATCAGGAGCGGGACCCTCGCTGTGCCTGGGGACAGGCACTTAGCGGTGGCCATATGACACAGAGCGAAAGTCCCAAGAGAACAGATGTTTCTCTTTCAAGGAGTGTGGGGGCCAAGGCGGGGAGTGTTGGACAAGGTATCAAATACCTTTCAGGCTTTCAAAAATCAGTGCTGGAAACTGCTTCTCTTGATCACGGTCGTGAGCTGCTGGTAACACCTAACCCCTCGCAATGCTCCAAAAGAGACACCTGAATGCAGTAATGTAGAGTCTTTTGTCTAAAAATTTTTTTTTTTTTTTTTCAGAAATAACATGTCCACAGATACGGAGGTACTTGGCAGAGCTCCTCGGGCAATTCTTTTTTAGGCTCATGCACTTTTCTGAGCCCATAAAAATAGCGATTCTCTTCCCCTTGTAAGAACTGAGGGGCAAACTCCCCACAGTGAAAATAGCTCCACTGTCCCTGTACGTCAGCCCCAGTGTCACCAGTTTGATTTTCTTCCACAACCCCAGGTCCCTCACCAGAAGATGATGGGAACAATTGTTTGCATGAAGCTTAGGGGATGGCATCAGCTGTTTCTCTGCTCAGTGCGGTCTTTTCTGCATACAGTGACAAATGTTTCTCTCCTGCTCCCCCAAGCCCTCAGCTTTTTTAGATCCCTTTATCTTCTTTCACCAAAACTTCTTCCTCTTTTTCCTTTGTTTCATTCAGAATTGTATCAGTTTTCAGGATACAGATCTGCTGTAAACCAGGGATTTGCCCCGACTGGATTCTTATAGCCTGCATACCCCAGTGTCACCGAGCGATTGATACGCGTTCAGCCCAGCAGCCCCAGATTTAAAAAAAGAGGTTTCAGCTGGAGAGCAACATCCCAGGCTCTTCCTCCTACACATTTATCAAATTGAGGGATGAAATGGCCCCTTTGAAGAGGGCACCGAATGTTTGTACAAACCTCTCTGCCCAGCTGTGAGCTCTGCGGCTGGGGTGTTGCAGCGGGGAAGGAGTGATGCCGCAGGGTGCAGGGCAGCGATGCTCGGGCAGTGCCCTCAGCTCTGCGTGGCTCCTCGCCTTCCAACACACAGGCACCTGAGCTGTGAAACAGGGAGCTGGATCCAACCATGGGTTTTGAATATCTCAGAAATTAGGGGGTTTGTCAGCAGGTTCTCTTCTGCTTTTCCAGTTAAGGAGATCGGCCCCCAGGTTCTGTTTCTCCCACTTAGCCAAAACTTAGTTACAGGCAATTTATTTTCTTGCCACTTTTTTCATTGTTCGTTCCAGGCCTTAATAAGAATTTGACATTGACCAGTCAAAATTTCTGGTACAAGTGTCTCATAAGTTTCACATATGACTGACACCAAAACATGTTTCATTTATGTTTGTCATCAACTGGATTTGGGATTTCTTTTGCTTTACTTATTATCTTCCTTCTGTGTTAGCTCCAGTGGAAGTGCTTGCAAAAAGCATTGCATAGACAGCCAGATTTTGCTGTGTGAGCCACTGACAGTTTAAGGACTGGTATTTACCCTGCAGCAGATAGCAGTACCGCCAGTGCTTCCCACATGGCCATGGAGCACACTGATGGGTGCTGGTGGTCAGGGCTGGCTTTAGAAAGGTGGAGCTGTGGGTTAACCCAGCAGATCTGGATGGGAAGGTGCAGAATTTGGTCATGGTATTTAGCATGTGCCTGTAGAGCAGGACAGCTTTTGGCTGGAGGTCTGTTTGGTTTCAAAACAGATGAAGTCTGATGAAGAAGGCTGAGAGGTACTGAAAGAATGACCCTCAGAGATGCATTTGGAGTCATCTCAATCTGGTTGAAAGCTGTGTTTTACACTAATTTAGTCCACATGGGTTAGCCCCTTGGTGGAGGCATTCATACCTCTTGCAGGAACAAGTAGAGCCCTGGTAGCAATGGAAGCAGTTCCTTGTGCCATGCTGTAGGATAGATCCGACACTGCAGGGCTGCAGACAGAAACCAAACTTCATTAACTAGAAAATTAAGAATCAGCAAAGCTGTTTTCTGGATTCCGGTGGTTGTGAGAGTAGTAGCTTCCCCCAGAGAGGGGCTGGGGTGCCCTTGGGCTCCCCCTCCCAGCAATTCCCTCTCTTTCCCACTGTGACACTGCGCGTCCCGTCCCAGCCACTCTGGTTTGGAGCGTTGGATGGGGTCCTGCGTGGAGCACACTGCCTTTTTATTCAGGTGAAGCTGCAGAGGAAATCCAGCAATCTTCAACTTCCCCATCACGTTCAGGGATGCTTTTTCCTTCCCCATTGCCTTCAACCCAAACCAGTGCTTCTTTTGGGAAAGCACATGGCATAAAACATGCAAGGAACTGTCTGCAGCTGCAGGGAAGGTCATAAAAATGGGGATTACACCCTTTCCACACAGCAGCCTGCTTCCTCCCTCCACGGGCTGTGAAGGCCTCAGAGGAGGCTGCAAAGACATATGTGTATCCCTGGGAAAGTGAAGGCATGTTAAATGAACAGCACAGCTCAAAAGCAAGGCTGGCTCTTGCTGGTGGAGCAGCGTTGGGAAGCTGCAGCCACGTCACGCTTCTGCAGGACTGGCTGAGTGGGGCTGAGGAGAGCTGGCAGGAGAAGGATGCTTGCTTGGACGTGAAGTTCTGCAGAGCATCTCCGAGTGCTGATCTGATCATGCTTTGGGTGTAGAAGGTCATTGAATGGAACAACGTCTAGCTCGTAGAATTGTTACAGAAGCTCAACATTTTAAAAGAAGTGAGCTATTCATTTTAGGTTCCCTTTATTTTGCCTTCCTTGTTTTTTCAGCCTTTGGTTCCCAAATTTATAGGTACAGAGTAAGCTGAGGTACAAAGCAGAATATTTTCAAGGTAAAAGACTGAGCAAGCAGATTAAATTTTGGCACTGTTTCATTGGTCTGTAGTACAACGAACTGTCTTTTAAGCCATATTTGCTTTCAGTTACCAGAATATAAACCTATCTCAGGGCGTGAAGGTCAGTTTGGAGGTGATCTGAGATCTCTCCATCTTATGTACTCTCATCACAGCCCTTGTAATAGAGATGAAATATCTCCCAAGGACTCCTAGAGCATGGCAAGGCTGCCATTCCCAGGAAAGGGTGAGGGACTGGGCACTGACAGGGGGACTTGCCCCCGACCACCAAATAAATGCATGAACAAATCTGACAGGGGTTTCACTGGGCAGCAGAAACCCCATGCTTGCAACATAACCCAGTGCCACCCAGCTGGGGAAACAACCTATTGGGAGAAAATGGCCCAGAATTTCTGCTCATGTCCAGCCTTTGGTGGTGGATTATTTTTCCATTCAGGAGAGATGATCGTCTGTGACCATTTTGAGAGCAAGGACCTGTTAGGACTTCCAGACTCCAAGGTGGGAGTGTGGCCAGAGGCGCTGGTGTCTCTTTGAGAGCTGCAACATGCACTCTATAGCAAAGCATCAAATGCCATTTCAGCATCACTTGCAGCTTTTTCTTCTATCAGATTTGGCTCCTTGTCTGAGAGACAGCCTCTGAACCATACCAAGGCACCATGATGATGTAGGGGTAACTACATGGTTGTGTTAAATCTGTGGTTTTTATAACGGTGTTTGTTCCTCCAGCAGTTCATTCCTGAACTCAAAGCAGGCAAGGCTTTCTCTGCATAATAACTACACATGATTGGCAGTCTCTCTTCAACAATTTATCTGCTTCTGGTGAGGCAATGGGTCATGTGGCTGGTACAAGAAAGGCTATCGTTGGACAATACTTTGATGTAGAGCTGTAGGAATGGTTTTATAGCAAATTCCCTATTTTGCCGCCGGTTGGCTGCATGTTTTGGCCTTCCCTGCTAAGTACCAGCTCCCCGTGTCACCATATCTGTTTCAGTGGCACTCATGCCTTCCTCTCCAGCTAATGGCAGAGCAGTCTTCTCTTAGACATGGACACTTCTGGAGGAAGAGCTCATTTTTTTGCCAAAGAGGAGTGCCTCCACATTCACATCTCAAAGGCACTCAGTGGCTCGCAGCCCAAACACCATTACACAGGCATTAGTGTCCTTTGTGCCAGCTGGGGGACTTTGCAGCCACTTTGCCTGTTGTGCAGTTGATCCTGCTAATGCAGGTCAAGCTTAAGGGTTTCAAAACCTGCCTCAAGTCCTTGAAGAGCTCTCTGAATTCCCATCCTGTCCACAGGGCGCTGCTGGCTCCCTATGCAAAGCCAGTCCCATGCAGCCTTTTATTGTCCCCAAGCCCCACTGACAGCAACCTAACCATGCCCTGTGCAAGTGAGTTTGCTGATGGTGAGCTTGCTTAGAGAGAAAAAACTCTTCAGGATAAGACTTACGCTTCCCATCAGCCTCTTCCGGAAATCAGTATGAAGCAAAAAAGACAGTATGATGATCCAGCTGGTCTTTCATCCCTAACGAGAGGCTCCTAATGAGAGCCTCCTCCTTCTGCCATGGAGCTGTGCCATTGTCCTTCTCTATATTGTTGTAGTAGAGCAAAGGAGGAGGGGGGAAAGGATCACTTAGCACGTGAAAGGCACCTCTTGTATGGGGCTACATGCATGGCACAGTTCAGCCGGGGTGAGCAACCAGCTCCTGCCAAGCCGTGATGTATGAGGCAGAAAGGTCAAAAGTTCTCCTTTACAATCAGCAAGAAAGGAGAAGGCAGGCGATGGTCACTTAATTTGTGGGTTTTTCCCTCTACTTGTCAAGAGGAGTTTGGGCTTCGGTGATGGATGAGTCATCAGTTAAAGTCAGATGCTTGGTCTTTTGTCTTGGTTCTTAAAGGGCCCAATTCAAGCCTTGGCCAAGTCGATGGGAGTCCATCCACTGATGCCAGCGGGTCCTGGATTGGGACCACGAAGGCTGCAGAGCAGCTGGGTTGAACAGCCAGCCTTTCTTCACGTTCAGCGTTGTGCTTCTCAGCTCCCCAGTTGCTGCTGTTATTGGGCAGGACATTTCTTTAGCAAGAACTAAGTCTTGCTAACATTTGCCACTGATTTCTTACATTTCTTTCCCTGGTCACTCTTCATGCAGCTGCTTTGATATGTAGCAGGAGCAAGCAGCAAGCTGTGTAGTGCAGCAGCTCCTTGCTCATGCTTTCCTGCTTATCTGACCACATTTACCGTTAATATTTCCTCTAGGACACTCAGCTCCCATGATAACACTGCTTTATCAACAAAATCTTTTAAAAATTTTGCTGGGGAGAGGAACATTTCCACAGTTTTATTGCAGTATATATGGCCCCTAATGGTTTAATCCTGTGGGACCTGCTCTACAATCAGCTCACGGTTCTACACAAGCACAAGCCATCTGGTACCTCCCTTCACTGGGATGTATTGTCCCATGTTCCTCATTGCACACACCAGCCTAGGAGAACTGAGTCTCTGTGCTCATGCCTTGCAGGGAGTGCTTGCTTTTAGGTGCTTATAAGAGTTTCTCTCGATATGGGAATGAGACCGCAGCACGTGCACGAGACAATTCCTCCTCCCATGTCCTAGTGCCCAGATATGCAAGCTGGAGAGAAGTTTCAGTGTGCTCTGCCTTCTGACCAGATCTGTGCAATGTGGGATCTGGAACCACAAATATGTGTAGGTCACCACCTCCACAGTCTGGACTTATCTTCACTCGAGGCCTGGGCCAGGCACTGACTTTCTGAGTTTAGCATAGAGGAAAGAAGAGACAACATGATCTTTCTCCTTTGTTCCTCTGTGTCAGCCCCAGCTGGGATGAACGTGCTTCTAGCCACATAACATGCGCATGGCCCAGTGGTTTTCTCCATGAAAGGGTATAACTGGGAAACTGAAAACATTTTCCACCATCACTGGTCTTGGTTGGCCCGAGTAAAAACATCTCCTTTTAAAATAGTTGCACAGGCTGTTTTCTTTATGTTACACAGGCTGTGTGAAGATTGCTTCTCCTCAGTCTGGATGGAGAGGTTGGGGACTATGGGATTTTCTCACAGCATTGGCTGGAAAACCTTCATTGTCTGGTCAGAGTCTGAAGACACTGTCACATGCCTGAGTGCTCACAGACTGGATGGTTTGTATTGGCCTGGGATGAACAGACACTAATCTTGTCTCTGCTGCATGTCTCCTTGGAGAGTTAGTCCATGCTCAGCTCTTTGCTGGCCCTCATCCGGACTTGGCATAAAAAAATATGAAAAACTCTTTCTAATGGGAGTGGAACAGAAGTTGGGTTTGTGTTTTTCAATCAGCCCTTTTTCTTACAGTGACACTCATGGGGAGGACACAGTTGTGACTTCCATTGAATGGATAGCTTGGCATTTTGATTTGGAATGAGTGAAAGCATTTTGGAACTCACCAATTAAAATGGTTTAGATAATAAGTAAATACATATAATAAATATTAAAAAGAACTGGAAAGTCCATGGAGACGTGTTGCTCCTAAGGCCAAGCTGGCATTTGTAGTCCTCATGTCTATGCCATGGTTGTTTCTGGAATAATGCATCTCCATGAGAATATTATAACACCAGTAAATGTCTGTGCATGCATATTTTGTGTAAAGGACTGGATGAAGTCCCAGAGTTGTATTTTCCAGGGTCCTGTTTCTTAATGCCTGGGACCATGTTCAAGAGGTCAGAGGAGCCCAGATCTCCTCATCAGAACATGGCCAGAAGAGCCTTGGAAGACTGTCTAGGCTTGGGGACTGTTCAAGTTATGAGTGTTGGTTTTGGATGATGGCAAAGCTTTAATAAATGCTGCAGCTGTAGAAAGCACCCTCACTGGAGAGTACAACTCTCCATGTCAATATATGATTTACATTTCCAGCCTGCATGTATCCAGCCTTCATGACTCAGTCAATGGGGTGGGCAGATCCAGCGCTTACTTTGGCAGAATAGTTCCTCAAGTCTAGTTTAATTAGAATTCAGACCAGCTTCCTGGAGATTGTGGGAACCTCATTAGCAGCACAAATAGAAACATGAAGAGGCCAACTCAGTGGGAAAAGATTGCTTGCTAAGAACTTTACTCACCAAGAATTAAACCTCTTCAAGAGTTGTGTTTAGGTACAGCAGAAGGATTTATGGCTGGAATACAAGTTCTCTTACAATCTTCCAAATGTTGGAGGTTCTTTTTTTTTTGTTTGTTTTTTTTTTCTTCAATATGAATTAGAACCTCTCAAAATAGCAGACAAAATCTGTTTGGTTCAACAGACTCCAGTTATTCTTAGGTGTCCTCTCTTGAAGTGGTTTTAATTCTTGGTGTCTATCCTGATGCTCTTCCACCATCTGAAGATACTGATTGCTGATCTGCTGTCCTCATCCTTGTCTCACTTGGCAATGTTACCTTATATTTTAATATATGTTGCTCTGTAACAAATCCAGGCTTTTGAATATCGAAGATGTAATAACAGGATTTTAGACACCTGGCTCACATATAAGCACCTAAATTTAGATCACTTAATCTCAAATGATATCCCACCTACTTGACTTGAGAAATTTTTAGAGAGGTCTTCCTATGAAGGCTAAGTTGACAAGTGCTGTTTGCCTGTCTGCTTCAGGACTGGCACGGAAGAGAGCTATAAAACACAATTAGAGTGCTTGAATTGTTGCTCAGTAAATACATGTACATGCGTGTGTTTGTGCGAACTGGATGGAATCTCAGGGCTATGTTTTGCAGTTGTTCTGTTCTCTAATTTTGGAGCTATGCCGAAGAGGCTAAAGGGACTCAGATCTGTTGATCAGAACAAGCCTAGAAGAGTCCTGGAAGAGTGGCTGATTATTCATTTCCTATCCCCATCCTAGCCTCACGCTGGCAACGTTGCCATATATTTCAGAGGAGAAATATGTGTTGGTCTATAAAAAAATCCTTTTTTTTTTTTTTTTTATTCCTACCCTAAAGACATGATTATTCTCTTTCTTCTTTGGCCTCGTCAGATATGGAGAGACAAAAACAGGATGCCTGTATCTACCTACCACTCCAGCATTGTTTACAAAGTCCTGAGGATGAATGAGGTTGGTGTTTGGGTTTTTTTGTTAATTAAATGCATCCCACCCAATCAGGAAAGAAATCAAATCTCCAGTTAAAATAAAGGAAGATCAAATAAACATACTGGATGTTTTGAAAGACAATATTGTCAGTGGGAGCGGGACAGATCAGGGAAGAAAGACCAAGCAGTCTTTCTAGAGGAAAGACCTTTTCACAGGCGATTCTTGCAAGACATGAAAAAGGCATTCTGCTGCAATCAGCTCTTCTGGAATTATCCCAGGCTGAAAGAACTTCAGTCTTATGCTGATGAAAGACAAAGCACAGGGGCAAGATTTCTCAAATCCCTGTCATTACTGTGCTGGAGACATAATCCTGTTTTTTTCGAGTTGTTTTGAATCTTTCCTACTGCTGCCAATAAATGTAACTTATTGCAATGATTACAAAAAAGTTTCCCCAGACCAAAAATCCACTACAAAGAAAGTGGTTTGCAAAAATAAAAGAGAGAGAGACTTGCTGCCTTGATTACAAAAAACCACTAAATGATTAGAGGAAAGATGGAGCACATTGTGCTTCCTGGTGCTTCCCACAGCCTGTACTGCTTTCAGGTAGGGACAGATCCTGCCTTCTCTGCAAAGACTAAACAAACCATCTCTGTTTCCCTGTGCGTATACGACTGGATTTTTCCCCCAAATCTACAAGGATGCCTTCTGGGGTCTGCACCAATGGCAATGGACCAATACATGTCCCAGTCTGCCCGTGCAACTGGTGTCACGGGACCATGTTTGCTGCTTTGTAACTGCTGTGGTCTTGCTCTAGCTCCTGCTGTCTGGGATTTTGCTTAAGCTTGATCTGCAAAATTACATCAGTGGTGTGGTTTCACCACCTGAGTAAGTTCCTGTGTGTCAAGGCCATGCCAGGGATGTGACTATAAATGGCCCTTACCCTGATGCTTCTGTGTGTGGGCTCATTCCTGTAAGGGTGCATTTGCAGGTGTGACACACTTGTTCTCCACCCTGCCTTTCTCTTTATGGTAAGAGCATTTTCTCCTCCCAGTCCCTCCTTTGGTGTCTTCTATGGGCTCAAAGGAGCCTAAGGCTTCAGCACTCTACCTAGAAGGCAGTTTTCAGGAATGCCACACAAAACCAGAGCTTCTTTCCAGGTTTTAGCCACCCTCCCAAGGTGCGCAGCCTGTACCTGGGGAAAAAAAAACAGAGGGAAAACCCAGAGAGATTTGAGAGAAGTAGATCTGCTGCTCTGCTGCTGTGCATGGGGGTTGCTGTGCAGATGTGAGCTGTGTGAGGTCATGGCTTAACAGAGAGAAATACTGCCCATGGAGATGTCAGCTTGGCTGAAAACTCACTCTGGAAGCTTGATCTTGGGGAGGCAAGGAAGAGCCGGGGGGCTAAAGTTAGCTTTTCTGATGTTTTGAGTGGGAGTCCTGATGCTCACTAGATAAGACTAAGACCTTTGTTTATGTTAATAAACATTAATAAACATTCATCATGGACTTGTGTGTTTGTATACACACACCTCTATATTTAACTAGCCAGGCGTGTGCTCCAGAGCTGACTTTTCACACCTCTTTTATTTGATTTTTATCACTATCTTGAGCACAGAAATTTCCGCACAATTAATTGAAGTGACATATGCTTGCCAGCAGCCAAGTCTTAATCCCATCCTTCCCTTTCACCATGTTTCTGATTATGCTGATGGCAAATCCTCCTCATTTGACTCAGCTTTGCACTCACAGTGGAAGCAACAGGAGCCAAATCTTCTCTTAGAAGCACAGAGATATTTGCTGAATGTCCCGCGGGGTCTCGAGTTTTTGCAGTAATAAACAAGTGCTTTGTTGGCTTCTGGGACTGATGTGAGCAGTTATCAGAAACTGCAAGCAGTAACCAGCTCCTAAATCACATCTGGTAATCCAGAGCCATTATTAGTGATAAGCATACTTTGGTAGGGTCTAGTATTCTTGAATGTAGCCCTCATTTTGCTACATGCTTCAAACTTTTGACAAAAGACAGTCTTGCCTGACACAGCTCATGGGGGTTTATGGCCAGGGACAATCCCCCCCACCCCCCAATCTGAGCTACAAATTGTTCAGGGAAACCAATTTCCAAGCAATGACATGATTAATAGAGGAAATCTAAACCCAGAACCTGCCCTGCATTGCTGCAGAGAGCACAGAAATGTGAATTTCAAATCCCTAGAAGAGGACTAAATGCAAACGCTGTCAGTGCCTGTGCATGGGGATGTACAGACAGGTGCAGCCCACTGCGAGCATCCTTTGTGAGTCATGGCAGAAAGTGATTTACGCTAAGCACAAAACGCTTTGCTGATCTTCCCAACCAAAGTCCCCAGAGCTCTAATCATTGCACTGATGGTGGAGGTGAAAAGACAGCAATTTTTACTGTGTGAGAAGCTTTGATTTCCTGTGAATCACTTCCTACTATAAATCAGCTATAGGCAGCTGCATCCACTTGCTCCTCAGGATAGAAAAATATACCCTGCTGCTAGACAGCAACACAGGCGCCAAAAACATCACGGGATCAAAGGGCACTGCGATTTATCCCAAGCAGGATCTAAACAAGCCTGTCAGCTTGCCTGGACCATTTGTTTATTTTAGTTGTGGATATCAATGTCCATCCAGTGTTGAGGGATAGATTTATCATTAGCATAATTTGTCCCATGTCTGAGCTTGCTCTAAATGTCCCTTTCATTGAGCATCCTGATGGCTGGTACCAAATCTGCATAGGGAGCACTTTCCAAGGTCACAGTACTGCAAGAGGAAACATAGCTCTTGTCTGTGCTGGGGACTGTCTGATCAGCAGTGTCTTAAGGGGAAGTGTTAATATTTCAGCTGCTCTTCCTTCTTTTCCTGACAAAGTCCAACCAAGAGCATTGCCCAAAAAAAAGTGATTGTCCAGAAACAACAATAGCTCGGGTTAGTCTCAGTGTGGGAAAAATATTTTGTTTCTTTCTCCCCATCCAGGCTTCTCTGGAGGGAACTGTTTTGCAGTCTGTCCTCCTGTTTCCTGGTCGAGAGAGCTCAGTGCCTCCTCTGAATCTCTCCCTGACCTTTTAAGAACTGCAGAGGTTTTCTCTGGAAGCTCAGGGTGACTGCCGTGCTTGTCTGGAGAAGGTCAAACATCCTTCTGGGTTCCCAGGAGCAGACCTGCCAAGTCAAGTGATGTTTTGGGTTTCTTTTTTTCCCTCCTCTATGTAAACTCTACAGAGGGCAATGGGAGGTTTGGCCTTCTTCTCTGGAAGATTCAAGTGACAGTTGTTTTTTCTGATGCTATCTCTTTGGCACTCAGAGCGAGGATGTTTCAAAGGACAGAGGAATGGGGTTGGGCTGTGAGAAAAAAATAGGTTTAACATCACAGTCTCTCCTTGTGTCCCGCAGCCACCACCGTTCTCTTGCACAGTGTTGCTCTTTCATCACCATGACTGTGAGAAGAAAACAGCCTGGAGCTCCTGGGAATGGATAATACAGCAACCAGCAAATTAGGTGACCTTAATTACACCAAGTCTTTTTTCTTATGGGGTGCTGGTATATGCAGAGTAGAGCAAAATGTGTGTTTGTCAAAACCTGGGGCTAGTTGGCATTCAGTGTTGCTGTGTGGGTCCAGGTATTCACAGAGCTGGGCTTTGTGATTGCAGGCAGCGTTTCAAAGCCCTCTGGTATCTGGGGGCTTCTGAAAATACCACCAAAGGTGCCTACGTTAATTGACCTCTGTATGAATGGGAAGTCTGTTTAAAAATCCCCGTGGCAGTCTTGCAGAAAAACATCCCTCCACTTTGAAGCAGAAGGGCTGAAAGGACACTCTCTATTGCACCTCCAACAGAGCATGTCTGTGCGCACGGAGGAGCACGGCAGGAAACCTGCGACAGCATGAGAGCAGGCAGCTGCTTGGCCATGGTCACACCATCCCACCGACTCCTAGAGCCTGGGCTGAGTGTGACTCGTGGTGTCCCGGGTCTTTCTGTGCTACTGTGTGTACTCGTCATCTGCATCCGTCGTGGATACCTGTCATGGATAGCTGGATGGAGGAATAGGCATCCACCGTGGATGGCTGGAGAGGAGGACATCCATCGTACGTGGTGGTTATCCATCATGGAGGGATGGATGGCTACCCACAGGAGCTGATTCCAAAGGCTCCTCTGACCAGCCGTTACCTACCTCCTACCTTGCTACACAGACCCAATTTCTATTGCAGTTAGGGGCTGTGAGACACCTGTTGCCTTTAAAATTTTAGATCCTATAGCTAGCAGCAGAGACATACCTGGATCTCAGGAGATGACCATACAGTCGGATGATGTGTAGCCCAAGCATTTCTCATGCAGTCATCCTTCACTTCTTTCTTCTTCTCTTCTTGCAGGAAAGATCTGAGTCTGTGAGAGAAGGAGAGTTGATGAATGGCAGCAACAAGGGGAGATAGAGGAAAGAAATGAATGGCATAGGAATCTCTGGACATGTTTTCAAAGCTGTAACCCCAATGCCTTAATCCATCTGGTCTGTGACATTCAAAACATCTTTTTTAGTTTGAGAAAGGAACGTGGGGCTAGACAAGAGGTAGTTAAGATAATAACAGTGCCCTGGGTTCCTTGGCAAATGAGGCCTGTTCACACTGTGCATTTGAACACCTTGTTCCAGATCCAGAGGGAAGCAGAGGTCACTCCTGCTAGATGGGTTGTCACCTCCTGGAGACACTGTGGTCATGCTCCAGGACGTGGGGATGGTGACAGAGATTGCCCTGCAGGACAGCTGGACCAGGCTGTGGAGTAGAAATCACAGGCTCCTTTTTTCACTGCCCTGCAAAGCCAACTTGGACCATTGGTCCCTGGAAAAAGGAGGCACAGAAGTGACTTGAGGACCGGAGAAGATGTTTTGTACCATGAGGGCTAGAGAGCTCTATTTGTTTTCTTTATAGAAAGGAGATGGTGAGGTGACCTTATTATCCCTGCAACATCTCCCTGGAGAGAAATCTCTGGGTACCTCACAGGAAGGACAGAGCAAGGATCTGTGGCCGATGGCAGACAGACGCAAGACACAATTAAGCTGCACATTTATCATGGTAGAGTGATTAGCCACTGGAACAACCAATGAAGGAAATGGTCGATTCTTTTTCTCTTGAAGTCTGTTTTCCTGGTAAACACAAGGGATTAGATTCACAGTAAGAGCAGTAGGAAATGTAAGAGTCAGAGGCTGCCAGGTGTTCCAATGGTATCCTGCCCTTAGGCTCTTGGAATGGGTGATGTGGATAGGATTTCATCACCTTCGTGTGCTTGGATGAACAGTGTCTATGCTTTTAACCTGATGTGCTCAAAATCTTAAATAATGATGCAGTAATAGCGTCATGTTGGCATCTCTCCATGTAATACTCACACTGTTAAGCCAGTTCTTTGAAAATTCAGCAAACGCATCTATTTCTAATAGACATGTGATGTATAACATTTGCAAATGTTCTCACAGCTGGGCCATCAAAGCAAGCTCTCTGTAGTGCTAACAGAATATTTTATCAATAGCTTCTATCTGAGCTTCTGGTGTTAATGTGAAATAGCCATTATGGCAAACAGTAAACAATTTCTAATTTCTAAAGCCCAGACTTGGCAAAGCGGGGCTGTTCTTGCTTTTAACCTGCTCTGATCACATCCACTGCAGGCTGCAAGGGTGCATAGTGCATAAGGGAAAGGCCTCTCAGCATCTGAGCATGGGCAACATTTAGAGAAGCAGAGGTATAGAAATTCAATCTCACGCTGTTGAGGCAGAACAACAACATTAAAAATTCCTGCTGTGTGGTGCCTTCAGAGTCAATCATCTAATACAAAATAAAACCCTTTGTGCTGATGCAGCGCACCAGTGTTTTTCATTGAAGAGTGGTTATACTAAACTTATATCAGCACTTTGCTGATCCCCACCTGAAATCCCAGGAGCTCTAGTCTTTGCACTGAGCGCAACAGAGGAGAAAGCAGCAATGCTGGGATTCTGCTGGGAGGTGGGATCATTTGTTCCTGCTCTCCATCAGACACGGATGCACACTAGGGCTCAAAGAAGCTCCACTCTTCCCTTAAGGACTTGTTCCACTTCGCAGGTTGCACGGTGAGCTCTTTGGTGGTGGCAATGAAGGGGCAACGACTTTGCTGGACTCGCTGGTCTGCAGAAGTGCCGTGGCCTCTCCCTGGAGCCACCACCTCTCCTGGGGCTGATCCCAGTGGGATGAACCATGGTCTCTGATTGCCATCCGAAAATGGTATCTAAGAAGGGGAGAAGAGCCTTGGCTTGTTTTCAGGGAGGGCAGTTCTTAATTTTTGACTGAGGCTGTATTTTTTCTGCCATACTGCAATCCCCATTACTGCCTCTGCTTGCCCTTCAGGGTAGTGGGATCTGCCCTGTTTGACAGTCAAATCCCTTGCACTGAGGCACTGGGATCGGAGTCAGTGAGCCATACTGCACGCATTAGGATACTTGCACATCTGGGCACCGTATTTTATTCTTTCATGGGCAAAGCAGATACATGTGGTTCCCTGCACACTGCAGCCTGCTGCCAAGGTGTTTGTATGGCAGAGTGGTGGAAACTTCACAGTGGAGAGTGTGTGAACGGGGATGTGTGTACTTATGGCATAATGCCAGGAGGCAGCCAACTTGAGGGGCCCCTGAGAGGTTGTCAGGGCTGAAAAAGGACAGCAATTATCATTCTGTAGAAGCTTTCCACATTTTTGTCAAGGTGAGGACCTCTGAAGGAACCCTACCCACATGACTTGCTGGTTTCCTAAGCTATCTGTTTCAGATCCCTCAGAAGGGGTTCACAGATTCCCCCCGCAGATCTCAAAACTTTTTCCTCCAAAATCTGCTTCTTCCTCTTGCCTGTGCCTCCAGCACCTGGTAAGTAATGTGCTCCTGAGGCACCACTTCAACCTCTGTAACCGGGGTTCCCCTCTCCCTAACTTTGTCCTAGAGAACATGATTTTTAAAATAGGAGAAAAATCCATTAAAAACAAAACTGCAAAGAGGCTAACAAAGAGGCAGAACAAACTTTTACTGATATTTTAGTGCAGTTTATGCACGTTGACCATTTCCAGATTTTTTGCAGATGCGCTCCCAGGTCTTAGCTCTCTGTTTGTGTATATGTAGATCATAAAAACAAACCAAGCCCAATTCCTGCATGGGGAGACTGGTATGAGCAGGGACCTCTCCCCCATTTCTGGGAAAAAGAATGAAGTCCCGTGGGGTGGGCGTGGGGCTGTAATTAGCTCTCCAGCTGCTGGCAGGATGTACTTGATGGTTCATCAAGCAATGGGAGGCTGACCCCTCTCCCTACAATAAAATGTTAAATATGTTTCAATGTGTAATAATTTGGGCTTGCTCTGACCCTGACTCTGATAAGTCTTGTGCATGGTGGTTCAGCTGTTTTAGTCAAGATGGTCTATTCTGCCTCCTCTGTAGATGGCCAGAGGGCAGAGAAAACAAATGCCAAATGTGTTATCACTGGGGAGAGGAACAGTTGATGCATCTTGATCTTTTTTTATACATCTCATTCTTTTAATCAATTTTTGCTGCTTCACATTCATAAAAATTACCGCTGAATTCACTGATGAATCCAAGTTTTCCTTTGTAATAGCAACAAAGAGCTCCATTGCAGGCCGATGGATGTTTGGGGGGCCACGGACAGTACTGTTGGAAAGAGCCTGCGAAAGTAAATCCCACTTGTCATATCTACGGTACTAAGATAGCACAGAACATTTTTTTAAATGCTTGTGATATTCACAGTCTGAATGCACCTTTTTGTACCATGGAATTGTTCATTAGATGTGTCCCTGCAGCGATTACAAGGATGAGGTGTATTGTGTGCTATTTATATACAATTTTCCTCATGCTGAAGTGGCCCCGTCACGGGCTGCTCCAAATGAAAGGATATTTGTGTGCCAGAGAGCAGCCCCATCATAGCTCAAGACAAAAGCCCTCAGATGATGACAGACAGAGTGAGGAGTGCAATGAAATAATGAGAAAGTATTGAATGGCCAGAGGTCTTAGCACATGACTAGCCTTATTCATGCCTTCTTGTAGGCATCTTGGTAGGGGACAGTCTCAGAATGAAGCTGACACTGCTCACAGCATAATTCTGGGGAGCACAAGGAGTGACTAAGAAGTTGGGGAAAAAAAATGTAGAGATCCAAGTCATGAGATGAGGCCAAGGGAGGAAAGACTTGAAAATGAAGAGCACAGCTGGCTGTTTCAAAGTGACTGGGGCGACACAGCTGGAAAACTGGTCTTGAGAAATGGCATGGCAGGGAATCAGCTCTGGAGATGGAGACTGCAGGACTGGAGTGAATCTGGGGTAGAAATCGGAGGACAGGGACTCTGGCAGTGATTGTGGTTGAAGATGAGGTGAGAGATTAAAGAGAGATGGCAGTTGAACAGGCAAGAAGAGATGCAGGATGGAGCATAAAGGGAAGGAGATAAAGGGCCTGACACCCACACCTCAGTGAGGTCTGAGACAGAAGAAATGGGTACAGAGGCAGTGTCAGAGCTCTAGGATCCAGGACTGGGAGACAGCAAGATAGGAAAACTTAACCGGTTGCACAGGACTTGATGCATCTGATCCTCTCTGACCTTGGGGCCACAGAGTCCCTGGCACTTAAACAGGAGGACGCTTGGGAAACTGGGTGCTGCAGGTGTATGTTGGGGCTCCCACAGGTCATTGCTGGCCCACAGAAATGTGCTGAGCTGGGAGGTCCCATGTGGCCCCTTTGGTGCTGATAGACTGGATGGGAAAGAGGATGGCACGTCTTTTCAGGTGCCAGGAGAAAGATTATGTTGTGACTAGCTCTAGCTGTCTTCATAAACTTGCCACATTGAAATCAGGCAAAGCCCTGCTCCCGCTTTTACAGCTGCCACCTGTACCAGCGTGAGAGGTGACAGAAAAGCATCCCAGCCAGTCCTTCCACTGCACAAGGGACTGCAGAGCGGCAAGTGCTTGGCCCCATCAGTGGGACCTACCACGAGGAGTCCCCTGGCCAAAAGCACTCAGGCTAATGCTGCACAGATCCTGCATCTGTGTGTCTGTGTGTGTCCCTGTGTCAGCGTGCAAATATTTTTCGCATGAGCAATCCTTCCCTCTGCCTCTGTCCTCTCCCCTAAGTGCTTCAGTCTCCCACCCAGCGCAGAAGTGAAGAAGAGAAGCCGACACTGAGTCAGAGCTGGGAAGGGAGGAGGAAATCTGGGGATCGAGCTGTTGGCCGCAGGGCGGATTCATATGGTTCAGCTGATCCGTGCATCCATCCTCCCCCTTCCCTTTTCCAAAGCCCTAATGTTGCAGTTGGCAGGGGCTGGCTTGCAAAATCAGAGCCACGTGTGTTGTCCACGTCCCCGTGCCCCTCTGGGCCATCTGTGGTCCGTGCCTCCTGCCAACAGCTTGAGCACACCATGGGGAGGATGGAGTCAGGCCGCGGAGGGCACGCGTAAGGCAGAGCCATGACTTGCCTTCTCCCTGCCTCCGTCCCCCACGTGCAGCAGCGATGCTGCTGAATGCTGCTGAGGCAATAACTGGCCTCTCTCCAATCTGTCACATTTTGGGGGAGGGTTTGCTGAGGAGGGACACGGCAGTGGGGAGAGGAGGATTTTTTCTTTCTGGTCTGGAGAACTGATGGGCATTTTTTTCATCTAAGAATTTCAGGCCGGGCCTGACCTGCCCCTGCCTTTCTTATCACAAGATGAGTTCCTTTACCCATGTGTCTGGTGTCCTTTGCTCCTGCTCTGTTTGTCTGAGGGTGGGGGATGAGGGGGGATTTATCTCGCCAAAATCAAAGAAATATAGGGGAAAAAAAACCCTCTAAGAAGACCAAAACACAAAACTTCCTTTCTCTTTCTGGTTCCTCCACAAATTATCCTTCCGAGCCAATATAAAGAAAATACCCGCTAAGTTTTCTCTCCGTCAGCAGAGCAATTTGCCCCAATTAAACAAACTAGCACTCGATGTCTGTGCAGCTCAGTGGGTCGGTGGGGTTATTTCTCAGAGAGTCTCACATCGGCTCCTGCTTTGAGAATTTTCTGTTGTGTTCACGAACTTGGTTGCGGTTGATCCTGCTGGCTCGCTCGATTCATCATGCTGACAGGCAGCCGCCGGTGCTGCTGTGAGCAACGTGCCCCTGGATGTGGTCCCAGGCCACCAGCCATGTGCTGACCTGGTGCGACTTGCAATAGGGAGCAAAGGGTGTTAGGTCATGAAGGGGCTCTGGGGCAGGCTGCGCTTATATAAGCATGGAGAAATACCCAGAAATGCAACCTCCTGACTCTTCCCGTTGCTTGCATGAGTCTTTTCAGTATTGCCCTGCCCTTTCTCCCTGTTTTCACATTGCATTGGAGTCAGGCTTCCAATGCAGAAATGCATCCAGGCTTTTGTTTGGTGTCTTAAAGCCCAATCCAGCTGGCAATGAGATTTATTGAACAAATAGTGGTATAGAAACCATGAAAGATGTGCTCCCCTCAAAAATTTAGCCCAGCCCAACCAGAAAACCCAGCTCTTGAACCCCTTTCAACTTCTAGAAACTCCTTTGTAGCAGGAGGGGCAACATCTATTCCTTGCCTCAGTTATCCAGAGAATACAGCAAAATGTGACTCCTAAAAATGCAGGTTCAGTAACCTTGCAGGCGGCTCTGCCTGAGCATCTGTCACCTTGCTCTGTCCCCTGGGGTATGTGCAAAACCAAGAGCTCCAGCTGCCACCCAGACCCAGAGTGAGATACCTGGGTACCACCTTCTCAAGGCTGCTGCAGCTTTCTCTGACTCCCATTGAAGTTTTGTGTCTGTCTAATCCACCCTCTCGTGTGTCCAAAGCTCTGACTCAGACCGCAGTGGTGCACAGGTAGAACCATGACGTCAACGCCCTTCCCCAGTGTGTCTTCAAGTAATGGGAACATCTTCTTCTTTCCCTCTCCTTTTATTTTTTTTTTTTCCCCCCCTCCCAGGACTGCAAGTGTAACTCTCCTGCTGTAAACTGCATTCCTGCTTAACTGGCTGAAGGATCAATATGGTGCAAAAGTCCCCTGACAGGCCACTCTGCAACAGGAATCAATCAGGTTCCATCTCTCGAGCCACGTAGCCTGGTAACACTCTGTCTCTTGTGACCAGCCTCCCTTGCTCAGCAATGATGGGAATTTCCTCGAGTCTTTTATGGACCCATTCCTGCAACGCAGCTTTTCAGCTGGCGAGGAGATCTTGCAGCAATGCGCTGAGCGGTGAGGAGGGGGACGGGTGGTTTCATCACTTTTTCCATTATGAAATACCTTTTCCTCTTCCTTCTGCCCTCCCCTTCTCCCCCAAGGATCACCGCAAATTGACATGGAGTCGCGATGGGCTATTCAGAGGCTTGATCTCATCCCTGTTTGAAGAGAAACCCGGAGGGTTATTTTTAACATTTATACACATCTGAAAAATGTGAATGTGGTCTGTTGTGCTGTGAGCCATGAGCACTCCAGAGACCCGGGGCTGAAAAGAGAAACAGCTTTTAAATATTAAGTGGGAGGCACTCGACTGACCTCTTCTAGATATGTGCTTGCTACATCATGTCTTCATCTGGGACCAGGGCCAAGCTGGGGCCTCTGCCTCTTCCAACATCATTGGCTTTGGTCCCTGCTGACCCCCAAGGAAGGAGAGATGAGGACATGCTCTACCTCCAGGACACCCTCAACACCTTCCCTGGCATGGCCAGGCCCCAGCCTGAGTCCCAGCACTGGTGCAGGAGGGGCTGCACACCCCGTGAGCTGGCGGGCTGCTGGCTGGGACATGGCCCTGGTGTGGAGGGGTCCTGATGTCTGTGCGAGCTTTGCAAGGCTGTGGGCATCGGTGGCTAGAGCAGAAGGTGTTGGTGACTGAGGTGTAACTACTTGTGTGCATGTTTCCAGAGCGGGCTGTAGGATTTCAGAAGCGAAGCAAATGGGTAATTATCTGTTTGGGGGTTTTTTGATTACACTTACTTGTGTTTGCAAGCCAAAATGAATAACTTGGTGAGGACAAACACAAGCACTTTGGACCTAGTGGGGCTATGTGGATTACCCTGTTCCTCCCTTGCTCTTCTCCCTTTGATATAAACCCTAATCTAGAGCTTTGGGAAAGAGTGTCTGGTCCATCCCCATGATCTCTTGGTAGTGCTGCCCCATCCGTTATCCATATTGGAGGAGCTTCTCCTCCTGCAAGTAGCACTAGGTCCCTCAAGAAGAGAACATGGGAACAGCCAGGGTCTATTGATGCGGGTGTGCAAAGCTCTCTGCTTTCTCCACTACGGTTCAAGGAGCCCCACCAGGCTGTTGTCAAAAGTGCAGGTGAGCCCAAAGCCACAATGCAGCATTAGCAGTGCACTGAGATGTGTGCCACAGCTGAAATCTCTTGGTGAGCCAGAGCACTGATGAATCACTTGCTATCTAAATTCTTCTGGTGTTTAGTTAAGTACACTAGAAAGGTACTCTTATAAAATAAGATTCTGCTCTTATCACATGATAGTCCTTTGCATGAGCCTTTAGTATCTGAAGTAGTAGTTTATATAGCCAAAAAGTGACTGACTAATCCAACATAATTTCTATTGTTTTATATGACATCCACTCTCAGTTTAAATAATGCTACTGATGGAAAATCCCCTGCAGCCCTGGGGATGCATCCCACCATTTAAAACAAAACTGTGCCTTATTTCTAATTGCAAATCATTGTCAGCTGAATCAGGCCTTGGCTGAAATCCAGCCCTGATTGTATTTACGGCTATTCATTTGGAAGACTGTGGTATGAATTTACCTTATCTCACTGGAGGATACAGGATTACAGGCTGCCTCCCTCACTGCCATGACTGCAATCCATGCAGCTGTGTGTGCTGGGGCAGGCACAGTGAAGGACTCCTGCTCGCTTACACACCTCTCCTGTTGCCAGAGAAAACAATTCTTCTTCTCCCAGTTTTGTGTGCCACTTTCTATTTGGTGAGCATGACCCTTTTTGGGGAAGGCACAACACCCCCAGATGAGGAGAAGCTCTTCTTCTCCCAGGATGATGGTTGCTGTTCTCATAACAGGCAGATGGCTCGGGGGAGTGAGGGGGTTTTGTGCCTCATGTGGTGCATTCAGAATGTGGTCAGCAGACTTTGTGCTGGTCCCAGTTCATGGCAGTGCACAGGGCTGCCTGCACGAGGACTGCAGCTGAAGGCTGCAGTCTGCCACGAAGAGCCCCCGAGTGTCTCCTGCAATCGGAAAGAGGCGTTTGTTTGTGGAAGTGTTAGAGATCTGGGATTGTGAGAGGCCAGAAATGCTGGTGGAGATAGTCACATTTGGTAGTGTCAGGGAAATGGCTGCTGCGGGGGAGCCTGGCTGGGGACTGAGGTTGTCTTGCTGCTAGAAAGTGGGAGAGCTGTGATGGGGTGAGGAGAACGGTGGGAGAGCAGAGCTGGTGGAGAAGGACCGTAGGTTGCTCACAGCGATGTTGTGTCTGCTGTGTGGTGTGTACCTCTCCTGGCCTCCCACAGTGATCCTGTCCTTGGCTCGGAGAGCTTGGCATCACTGCAGACGTAAGGAAGTATCCATCCTTTGTGCCAGGTGCTGTCACGGAGGCCAATGCTAAGTGGTTAAAATAGAACTGGTAAAATGCAAGAGAGAAGACTTACTTGCCTTAGTGATACACAAGCTATAAATCACTGAGCTTTTTGAGGTAAGATAACAACTATTAAGTGAGGAAGGATCTTCTTTATTAGGTGAATTATTTTAAAATTTTTTATTACCCCAGTAATCTTTAATTTCTAAGCTTTTCTCTGCAGCAGCTGTTTGAATTGGAGGCAGGACAGCGGTGACAGCTTCTGCTGGATCAAGGCTGCTCCTTCTGTTTTTTTTACAGCCCTTCTGAATTGTGACTCTGTTTGAAAACTCTGTGCCTGTGAATGGCCAATGGAGTAAAAAATGTAGTTTGCTAAGCCATAGCTGAGCTGTGGCTGTTGCCCATGCATATTCCCCTGGTGTGTGGTGTGATGATCTGAGATTTATGTCAGTGTAAAGCGATGCCTCGTTCCTGGTATTGATGCCAGCTAAAGGGATGCTTCTGGGCTTTGCTCCACTGCTGTGCAGTGATTTGTGAAGCTGAGGCTTAAGTCTGGGGATGGATAGAGCTGAGAAATGAAAATGTCTGTCAGTCATTTGTTGCCTGCCTGGAGGAAGTCTTCTGCACATAAAGTGGGTCTGCTGCTATTGATTTCGGATGCCTGTGTGTCTGGGGATTTCACCTTTCCTTGACGTGAGTGTCACCATTTAATTTTCCAGCTACGCCGCTTTGCAATGCGGTCAGCACTGGAACCTGCAGATACAAGGGAAGAGATGGCCTTTGAAGGGCTGGGATGCCCCAGTGTGCTTTCTGATATGAAAGCACATTTCTGCAGAGGTCAAATCTCCTGTGTGGATAAATTAGGAGGTACAGAAACAGAGAAAAAAAGCCTTTAAAACCTTCAAACTAGAGAAATGTCTACACTCTTGTCCCCAGCACCATATACAGCTATGATGTGAGGGACATGCAGACAGTGCTGTAGAAACTGCAGCCTGTTCTCAGGAGAAAATACCACCTTCTGTGTTGGCGGTTGGAACTGCGACTTCTTGGAGCTTCCCCCTCTTTGGAAAGCCTGTGGTAGTTCTCAGCGGGTGCACCTTCAAACAGCAAATATTCCAGCTTCCACGAAGAGGTTGCATTAAGGTGTGGACACTTGCAGGTGTTTTCCTCACTGTCAGTTCCACACTCCTGTCAAACTCTGAGTGAGGTCCTCGGTGCAGATAAAGGCTCCCTTAAGTGGTGAGATGAAAGGAGGTTGACTGACAGACTTGAAATATTTATAATGAATGCCTATGTCAGCACATAAGATTTTTTTTCTCCCTCTACTGCAGGATGCTACATACCAAAATAGAACATATGGTAAATGGACTGGAAGAATTCACTTTTGTCTTCTGACTGCTAGAGATCTGTGCTATTTTGGGGCTCGACTTAAACTCAACCTGCCATAGACATGGGGGACATCTGTTTTGGTCTGGCAAAAGCCAGTGAAGTTATGCTGATGTAAACCCCAAACTTCTGCATGTGTGGCCTGATTTGGCTGAAGCTGCAAGCAAAGCAAATTACTTCTCTCCTCGTACAGTAATGACAAGCCCTTGTTCCCGTTGCAGGAAGCCCACATGATGGAGCTCTGTTTGACACATCTGGAAGTCTGGCCTGGGTGCATCTGCAGGAAAGAGGAGTTGTTTCAGGTGGAGGAGGGATGTCTGTCCCCTCACAGTGCTCCCAGGGAAGGAGCCTGGGCTGCAACAGACTTTAATTTCAGCAAACTGAGCCTGATGGTGGACTGGCCCATTGGCAGGAGCAGGCTTAGCAGAACTGAGATAGATACAGCGTGAGGTTGGCTGGTTTAGGATGGGATCATTCCTGTGGAAGTTGTTACTGCTGTTACTTTCATTTATCTCTTGGTTGTATTGAGGCTGGCTTGTCTTCAGCATTCAACAGCAGCCCTCAGAAGTCTGCCTTTTGTGAAGGTTGGTACTGAGATATTGCAGCAGCTGTATGCACATCTGTCTAGTTTGGGGAGGGAATGTGGAAAGGGCTCCCATGGTACCCATTCAGAGAAAATATTTACTCACTTCTGAAGATAGCATCATTTTGTCAATCCCGCTTTGGGACACAACACACACATCTTAAGAACAAAGATCCTTTGTGTGCAAGCTGATTTTCAAAGAAATGCAGGAGCAAGGCTGTTATGTCGGGTTGGGAGCCTATGTGGAACCAAGTGCAGTTAAAAATAAATAAAATATTTTTAATCTCACTTTAAGAAGGAGTATCTCAATGGGGCTTAACCCAGCTTGCATGGCCTTACAGCAAATAGAAAAGCACAAAGGTAGATGAAATGCAAAATTGTTTCCCCTTCCCTCACTCTCCTCCACACATCTGCTGGTGGTTTCTGACGTGCTCTGGTGTGAGGACAGACTTTGGAAGACGCAGGCCAGCTCCTCAGAGTACAAAGTGTTGGCGCATGTCTGTCTATATTAGTGATGAAAATGGAAAGTACAAGTGGGGAGGGTAAGAGGGTGATGCCTTAACACCTTGCTCCATAAGGGAGGGGGTCAGTTGGTGAAGGCTTCTCCAGGGCGTTTCATGTATAAAGTAATGAGTCCCAAAAAGGAACATCTGGAATGAGCCTGCCAGAGGTGCCTTTCCACTGTCCATCCTTGCAGCATGCACAGTGCTTTTCAAACCCTCTCATTGCCACTATCACCTCGTTAGTGCCCATGGCTTCTGTGGCCAACCACAGCACATGCCTGCTGCCTGCCAGCAAGCAACAGCCCCACAGCTTTGACACGTCTTGGTGTAATTTCATGAAATGCTCTTTTTAGATTTGATTTTTTTTTTTTCCCTCAGGGTGAAGCTGGAACTTGTATCAAGATTAAAAAAAAAAAAAAGGAAATGTTCTCCAGGAGGTCTGGTCACAGTACAATGGCCAGCATATTGCAGCGGCTCCATGCAGTCCTCGTTGGCGTTGGTCAATAAGCTGCACGGGGAATATTTTAAACACATGTAGCAGCTCAAGTTCCTTTTCACACTGGCTAGTTAATTTGAGATCTGGCACATGCTTGGGTTAATGTTTAACCCTTCAGACTCTGGCTGAACAGTTCACAGCACTGGACATGTGTGGCTTCCTTATTAAAGGAAAGAGTTGGTGCCCACGATAGCTAGTGCTGTGTGCAGGAATGCATCTCCCATCCCTCTGTTGGAGCACTCCAAAGGATGGAGCATCTCAGCTGCAGGGAAATGTTAGGCTGAGAGGAACTATTGAGTGCCCTCACCTCGTTGATAGTGCCCAGATTATTAGCTTGACATGCAAGTACACAGCTGAACTTCACCTTCCCCAGTGCAGCAGAGATCAAATCCACAGCTCCAAAGATTTGGTCTCTGCCCTGTGTCTTCAATTGCACCAAATGGTTTGGCTCAGATCTCCTGAACAATTTTTCACGCTCAGCAGGAAAAGTGAGGGGGTGACAAGGAGAATTTCAGCTCAAATAGGGGTTTGTTCCTGCTTCTTGGCTTGTGTTGACTTCAGCTCCCACCATTTCCCTGTCTCCTCCTGAATTATAGCTTGTCATGGTATTGCGTGGAACAAACTCAATTACTCTTAATGATTTTTCCATGATGTTAAAGCCTGGATCATAGTCACAGAGAATCACTTTTTCTGTAAAATCCATGACCTGGGGAGTCATACAATGGGATACAAGATTCATACATATGGGACGGGTAAACTGTGTCTCCTGGAAGGGCTGGCCACTCAACTCCTGCACAACTTGCATTAAATTCTGCATCCAGGCAGCACAGTGGGAACAGTGACTTGTTGAACTCAGAGCAAACCTTGATGCTTATGTATGATATCTACCAGCTGTTTGCAATCAATTTTTCTTCCAAGTCTTGCTGGTCTCTATACTTTGATTGCAAAGCTCAAAGTGTGCTTCTCAGAATTTACCATATCTGTAATGACGTATGTCAATATTGAGCCTACAGAGGACATAGGTTTTTGGGGTTTTTTTTGGTAACAAAATACTCTTTTAACAGTGAGAATTGGCTTTCTGAACACCAGTTCAAACTGTGTATGAATGGTGTCCCAATTTAGACACAATTCTGCGTCTCCAAAGCCTTCTGGGATGATGTTGCTGGAAAAATATTCCTGTGGCCACTGTTGTGCCAATGTTTTAATCCATCTTTTAATAAACTGTAACTGAAGAACAGAGTGTGGAATTCATCAAATGGTGTGTTGTACCTCACTGGGGAGTGGGGTGTTAGAGCCAAAACTGAAGGCAGCTGTTGCAACTGCTGCCTGTAATTCAGCCTCACCAAAATATTGACTATTGTTACTTGTGCCCCAGCATGGAAAGCATTTAGTTTAATATCAGTATTGGCAACACTGTCATCGTTGAAGTTAGGACTCTGGAGTCAGTCGAGCGAGCTCATCCCCCATGGATCTGGGGGGAGGTGGGGGAAGGTGGCTGAAAAGTGCTCCCCCGATATACACAGCAGCTTTTGAAACGCTGTGCACTCCGTGTTGATCATCTGTTCTTCATAGAAGAAGGGGAAGAGTTATTATGAGAGAATAATTAAACCAGCTGAAAAGTGTTGGCAGACTGCAAGCTCCCTGCACAGACCACACAACAGCTTGCTACGATCAGCAAAAAAGGCCGAGAAGCCCTGGGGGAGAAGCAGGAGGGGTGCTGGCATGGTGCTGCAAGACCCTTCTCTCACCCCGCACTGGAGCGCAAACCCAAGTGGGGCTGTGCCGATGCTCCTCACCACTGAGGTGATCTCCAGCAACAGCGATGCTTAACTCAGGCTTCCAAATTCCTGAACGCTAGTTTAAACAAGGAAAATTCTGATTTGATATTAGGGAACTTTTTTCCACCATGAGGGCAATCATACGTGAAGCAGGCATTCATTTCAGTCCTTGGAGATATTAAAAACTCAGCTAGAAAAATGCCCTGAGCAACCTGCTCTAAGCTGGTTTGGCCCTGAGCAGGGGCTTGGAACAGACACCTCCAGAAGTCCCCTCCAGCCTCAATTATTTTGTCATTCCTATGCTTTCACCAGCTACCTGGGGAACAAAATGGCCATAGACATTTCTAGGAAACATCTGGCCAAGTGTCACCTCTTTATTTTGTGTAAGAGACAGATCCTCTTGTTTAACTATCAGCCTGGTAGGGACTGTGGAAGTTGCCCACCAGTCACCGTGTTCTCATTGGGAATCAGTGTTTGGCCGTTTCCCACCTCCAGAAAAATTCTTCTCTTCACTTGAAGACTCCTAAGAGATTTACGTCTTTCCTTGGTGCCTGAATCAAATGGTTGATTGCCTTCATTCTTTGAAACATCTCTTTTTTTTTTTTTTTTTTTTTTACATCAGAATTGTGTCTCGATTCTAGCTGCTGTTTCAGGTTTAACGCTTTACCTGGCAATTTATTATAGGATAGGCTACTGAAAAGTTTTCTTCTCCTTCTAGGGAAGGTAAACTCCAGTAAGACTCAGTCTGATATCTTTAGCTTGTGACAGAAGAGTAATTCACCTCAATTCTCTTTGATTGGTGGGGGACCAGGAGCATGTAAACTGCTGTTGCATGGTAACGTCTCGCCCAGCAGCCCCTTGATTTGCTCTTAGCTCTTAATCTCTGCAAGGAAATTGTGTCTGAAATCTATTTGTGTGTTTAGCTGGTGTTTGCTTTCTCCTCTCTGTTGAAGCAGCCTGAGACCGTGTTACCGGGGCTTCTGCCTGTGCCTGTGCTCCAGGCACCAACCTGTGGAGGGTGAGACGGAAACGAAAGAGGTGCTTCAAGGAGACTGTTTCTTCTAGAAGCAAAACTGGTGGTATCTCTCCTTGTGGTGTGTCCCAGGGTCAAACCCTACTTGTCTCACTCGGCTCTTCCCTAGCCAGATCAGGGACCAGCATTTTGGCTGGTGCAGGGCTCACCGTAGTCTCACTGCTCATCTCACTTCAGGCCGAAGACTCGACATGCCCTGGGCTGTGGTGGCAGTGGTGGCACTCTGGATAAATCCCAGCTTACAACAGAGAGTGCAGCAAGAAGTGAGCTGTCTTTCTGTCCCACAAATGAGTTTCCCAGAAGTACTGTTGGGAGTCAAAGATCAGCCTGACTGTAGGGTTCCAAGCCAGTCAGTGTAACTGACAACCCAAGGCAAGACTGTAGGAAATGTCTGGTACCTCTGTCCCGACTAAAATGTACAGGGAGACAGCACTGCCTCCATTTTGCAGCTGGAGAAACACAGACATATCTTACCCAGTTTTCTTACCTACAGCTGACAGGATGAAACAGTGACCAAGGCAGATTTTTGCTCCTCTTTCCACGCCTTGTGGTCTGTATGGTCTGGGATGGAAGCCTAGGTTGCTAAGCGTACAAAACCACAGTTGTTATTTCACAGTTGTCCCAATGTCCCTTACCCTGGTGTTAATCAGTGCTCCCAACAGTGTCTGTGACAGGGAAATGCAGATGAGAGCCCTCTCTGTGCATCCTCTGGAGTCAGGGCAGGTCTCCTCACCATGTGTCACTGTGTGACCTCAAAGGATAGATTCGACTTTAAATGTGACCCTGTAGATATATGAAGATAAAAGTGGTGGCTGAAGGAGATGAGGCTTTCAGGGGAATCAATCCTCCCCCCTTCTGAGATAAAAGGAAATATTGAGCCTCTGACTTACAGTTATGTATCACATGTTTTGTACGTGCCATGGCACAGCTGGAATTTATTCCAATGGTGGTATTTCCTGTCCTGTGGCCTCATGGGTAAAGGAAATGTTCATCCCAACATTCATGGTGATGCTATAACTGGGAGAAGGATAAGGCTGCAGCTACTGGCCCGAGCGCTGCCTTCCCCTCCCCTCCGCAAAGCCCTCGGACTGATACAGAGCTCAGAGAGCAAATTCTACTCCCATCACAGGTGGGAAAACAGGAGACTGGGACGCAGCCAGGTTCTTTAAGAGGATTATTCAGCTATTGAAGTATTGTATCTACTAGATATCTACCTATCTTCCATTCACTTCATTCCCCAAAAGATTTTGATAATAGTGCAAGACCTCTTATCCTCCTTTTACAGTGAGCTGTATGCTGATGACAGCTCGAGCTTGGAACTCTGAAATCAGATGTGTTTCCTGGAAAGCTGGCAAACAAGATGGACTCTAGGGTTCAGTTCTTGTTGGCTTCCAGGTATGTTTCCAGGCTTTGGACAGCCAGTATGAGACAAAAATCCCAACATACTGTGGTCATGCCCTAAATATTTGAACAGGAATCTTGTGTCTACATCAGCCTGAGATTCATCTCTTAGATTCCCCTTTGCAGATTCATCCTGCATGGGAGCAATGGTGATATCCTTCTTTGGTGAGCTTGCTCCATGCATGATAGGGAGGACTAATATATTATAGATCTTTTATTTCAGGACTGACTTGCATGTAAATATGCACTACAAGGACACCTGAGTCCTTGCTACTTCCTCTGCCCATGGGCCATGATGCGGAGTACCAGAACACTGTCCTTGAGCATCTGGCCAGCAGTTCCAAAATGGGAATATAAGACTGACATTTGTAGAGCTTGTAACATGGAGAAAGGTTATCTGTGGTAGTGGAAAGTGAGTTGAGTACTCTTGGTATTAGATGAAAGATATAGTATTAGAAACTGAATTTGCAGGAGACCAGTGGCAGAGCTCTGCATTTGGAGAAGCTTCTGTGCACTCAGAAAGTCTATGAAATGAAGAACTCTTTCACCTAGTTGAGTGCCTTGTGCATTCCCCAGATCTCACAGCTTTATAAAAGTTCAATCTTCAATGCCCTCTGGCTATTAAACAAGAGAGGAGATATGTCAAAAGTCCCTATATCTGGATTGAATCTTCTCTTGTATGCTGTATGATCTTGGCCCCAAGCATTTTCCAGTTCTGGAAAATGTCATTGTCTCACCTGCTGGCTATAATGTTAAACCAGGACTTTTTACTCAGCAACTTAAACAATTTTACTTTTTCTCTCTGAGTTTCCAGTAAAGATATCTTGCTCTCCTGCTCCTAAATGTCTCTTCCAAATCCTCTCTGCTGTCACACTTAAGCAGCTTGGCGATAATTTCGTGACTTCCCATGGAGAAAGGGAAGGGTGACTGAATGCTGTGCAATGAAAGCTCTAATTTTATCTGGCAGGTACGGAGCATGCTGCGGTTTTCATTTAACCTTGCAAGAGAATGACCTGTGTGAATAATGGATTCAAGGGGAAGTTTTGGAAATGGAAAGAACAGAGGTTGCTGTGCTCTAGCTTCATGTTGGGGCCATCTGGTTTCTGTAGCTAATACGAAACGCTATTGCTGGTAACAAAAGCACAGAGTGGCGGGGTGGGATTTCAAAACCTCATGAGCCCCTGCCTTGTATCAGCAAGTTTGTTTGGCAACTGGTGTCGGGCAGGAAGGAAAACCGAGGATGGTGTCTTACGTAGGCAGTAACCAAACCTCCTTTTGCCGTGTGCTTGGCATTAGCCCAGCCAGGTGCGGAAGGTGCACTCGTACACCCACTTCCTCTGGTTGCTCCGGCAGTGTGAAAGGCCCATAAAACTCATGGATGTGACCATGAGATGTGACCATGTTGTGGACTGGTTTTACCCTGTGTTGTGGAGCTCCTGCAGAGCAGACACCAGAAACAGCCTCCCTTTTGAGACTAAAACAGATGTACTGGGCTACCAGAGCTGACACCACAGACTTTGTACAGATCAGCAAACTCTGCTGGTTCTTGAGCCACAGCTGAGTTCAGTTGCCCGTGCTTGTGCCATGACATGCTTGTGTTTGCACTTGCTTGCCTCTTGCTGTTTAATGCAGAGTTAGCTGGCTGCTTGGTACTCCCTGCATCAAGTCTAGCAGCCCTGGACACTGCCTCCTCCCTCTGGACTAAGAAAAGAAATCCCTATATTCAGGTAGTAACTACAGTGAGTGTTTGTGGCTGCCCATTCCCCATTGCAGATTTTTCTTGATGCTGAATTGACAGGAAGAATTTAGTCCTGCCTCATTGCTGCCTAGAGAAAGCTAGCCATTAAAAAAAAAAAAAAAAAAAAAAGCAAGAGAGAGAGGAGAAAAAAAGGCATTCTTATGGGTGCCTCTTTGCTTCTTTTATTTATTTTTTATTTTTTGTAAGATTTAGTTGGAGACAGAAGGTTCTTTTAATATACTTAGCACTTAGCTGGTGCCTGAGAGTTACATCTCTCCAAAGCCAGCAGTCATTTTCCAAAACAAAAGCTTTTACCTTTTCCCTTATGGCTCTTCCCTGTTATGGTCAATAAAAAATGAAATTGTAGAAAAGCTTCCTCATCTTCCATACTGTGTTTGTTTTACATTTATGTATTAGCTTATACAAACACAGGCACTCAGAAATCCCCTAATGAAGCTATTACCTGCATCTCTGGATTTTTAATCTTACAGCTACTGTGTAATTTGTAGCGGAATTATTTTATAATCCCCAAATCCCAGCGTATTGACTCTAATGTCATAAACAGACCTATATTTTAGGTCACTGAATGAAAAGCTACCAGCTTGTTACCCAGAGAGACAAGATTTTTATTTTGCATTGCTTCCCATCTGTTAATATCTGTTGTGAACTGACTGCTATAATAAACAAACTGCTTTTTCTTAGGCCTAGCTTTATCTGCACCTCCCAGGGGATTTGAAGGAAGGATCATGTACTGTAGGCACTCATGGGCGATGGAGAGAAGAGGTGCTCCCTGGGCTGGGATCTCCGAAGTGGATAACAACTGGAAGACTCCTAAAGTCTCCAATAATTTCCAAAGGGGTGGCTGGTGCCCATAGCTGACATACCACAGCTAAGAAAACGCTACTCTAAAAAGCCTTGCCTTAGAATCGTATCACAACATCATGGAATGGTTTGGGTTGGAAATGACCTTAAAGATGATCTAGTTCCACCCCCCTGCCATGGGCAGGGACACCTTCCACTAGCCCAGGCTGCCCAAAGCCCCGTCCAACCTGGCCTTGAACACTGCCAGGGAGGGGGCAGCCACAGCTTCTCTGGGCAGCCTGTGCCAGGGCCTCACCACCCTCACAGGGAAGAATTTCTTCCTTACACCTAATCAGAATCTACTCTCTGTCAGTTTAAAACCGTTACCTGTTGTCCTATCATTACATATCTGTCCTGGGATAAACTTGATTTTCTTCCTAGTAGCTTCCTAGTAGCTGGCACAGTGCTGTGTTTTGGATTTAGAATGAGAATAACATTGATAACACACTGATGTTTTAGCTGTTGCTAGGAGTGCTTATCCTAAGTCAAGGACTTTTCGATTACCCATGCTCTGCCAGCGAGGAGGTGCACGAGAAGCTGGGAGGGAGCATGGTCAGGACAGATGACCTGAACTAGCCAAAGGCATATTCCATAGTATAGAATGGCATGAGGGTGGTTGGCTCGGGAGGGCCCATCACTGCTCGGGGACTGGCTGGGCATTAATCAGTGGGTGGTGAGCAATTGCATTGTGCATCGCTTGTCTTTCGTGGGTTTTCTTTCTTTCTCTTTTTGTTACCTCCCTTTTCATTATCTCCCTTTTCATTACAATAACGACAACAACAGCAATAATAATAATAATAATAATGTAAATTTATTTTATTTCAGTTATTAAATGTTCTTATCTCAACCCATGAATTTTCCTTTTTTTAATTTTTGTTTGTCTGATTGCCCTCCCCATCTCACCAGGGGCAGAGTGGGAGGAGTGAGCAAGCAGCTGCATGGTGCTTAATTGCCAACTGGGGTTAAACCACAATGTCCTTGTAAAAAGTCCCTCCCCAGCTTTCCTTTAAGCCCATTTCAGATACTGGAAGGCACCTATAAGGTCTCCCAGGAGCTTTCCCTTTTTCAGGCTAAACCACCCCAAGTCTCTCAATCTGTTTTCACAGGGGAGGTGCTCCAGGCCCCTGAGCATCTTCGTGGCCTCCTCTGGACCCACTCAAGCTGGTCCGTGTCCTTCTGATGGTGGTGCCCCCAGAGCTGGACACAGCACTGCAGGGGGGTCTCATAAGAACAGAGTTGAGGGGGAGAATCCCCTCCCTTGTCCTGCTGACCACACTTCTCTCGATGCAGCCCAGGATACAGTTGGCTGCAAACATGCATTGCTGGGTCACGTTCATCTTCTCGTCAACCAACACTCTCAAGTCCTTCTCCTCGGGGCTGCTCTCAATCCAGTCCTCACCCAGCCTGTGTTTGAGCTTGGGATTGCCCCGACCCACGTGCAGGACATTGCACTTGGCCTTGTTGAACTTCATGAAGTTCACACACCTCTGATTCATGCCTGGTGAAAAATACTTGACTCCCAAGGGGATGTGAAGGGATGAGCTATGTGTGACCCTGCTTCTCATGGGACATGGGCAGCCATCGCACAGCCCAGCCCTGCGTGAAAGGATCAGCACTCTCCCAGTGCAATTTTTATGGCATAAATGATACTCATTGCATATGGTCAGGCAGACTGCATGGCTCCAGACTGCAAATCTCTTCCAGGAGTCAAGCTCCCAGCCTTGTAAACATGGAATCCGTCAAGCCGGAGGATGTAAGACCTTCAGGCCATTATTAGCCAGTATGAAGCTTATAAAAGACTCTATAAACCAACCCATGATAAATAATTTCACAAGTAAGGCTGTGGTGGCGTAGAGCTTGTTTGGCGTTTGAAAGCCGCTGTAATGTGCTGCCAGAAGGATTAAATGCTATCACTGTGTTTCAGGCATTTTACAGTGTGCCGGGGGGGGGTATGTGTGGTTTTTGTTTGTTTGTTTGGTGAGGAGTTAGTGTAAGAAGTGGGGAGAGCAGAGGAGGTCCCACACATGCACAGCGTAAGGGGAAGCAGACTCTGTGAGCCAGGGGCTGACTGATGCTGTGGGACAACCTTGCAGAACGTGACCTAGGCATGCTGTAATATCTGTTTTATATATCTGTTTCAGCCAAAGCTCACAGGCTGGATATCTTTGACATTGTTTCAGGTGAAGGATTACCTATGGGATAAACTAGCATGGTGAACTGGGGGAAAACTTGCAGCTGAGACCCAGAGAGGTGCTGGCTGGTGGCTGGCTCCACCATCCTCCTCCCTTCCCCAGCATGCAGAGAGTGATGCAGACCGTCATGCCAGCTTTTAACCCTCAGCCTGTGGTTTCTAGCAATCAGGGGAGCCTGAATGCAGCTTTATGGAAAGGACCTTAGCCCCACCACTGGCAGCACACCTACACGCACATAGGTTAGCTGCAAAGATGATGGTGGCTTCAGTGGTATGCCCTGAGGTTTCACTACCAGAGGCTCCTGACAGATGGAGCCTGAGTTGTGTCCTAGGACAAATAAGGGCAAGTTGTACTCCTTCTGTGACCCATCTCTCCTGATTTTTCTCATTGCAGTGTTTTGCCGTGCTGTCTTCAAGGCAGTAAGTTATTGCCTTCCAGAACAGTCCTCAAAACAGTGTGAATCATTTTCGTACAACGCATGTTTTGTTTCCATGGTTATTAGAGCCAGGTTCATTTACATCCATCCTTCTTTGGCACAAAATGTTTCTGTTGTCTTTTCAACTTGTGTATTTGTCTGGGCTCCTGTTCCTGCTCCAAGATAAGAAATGTTTTTAAAGGAAAATGTAACCAGGAGATATGAAGCTCCCGGTTTAGAAACTAAGAGGGGTATAAAATCAACATGGCATTCTTCAGAAAATGAGTAGATGTTTGAGTCAGGCTTAGTCCAGCTCATCGTGTGAAGCTGTTGCCCTTGGCAATCGGATAAATCTCTTTCCCCGTTGAAAATGCTACTTTGGTTGGTTGGTTTGTTTCAAACACCCAACTCCTCGGGAGAAGACAGCTTGAAAAGCAGGAGTGGCAGACTCTGACCTACAGCTGGTTCAGAGGGGTAGGAGGGAATCAGGGGGAAGGTTATTTCTCTTGTTGAATAAAATCATTGCTTATTATACAGTTCTGCTTGGGCCTGTTCCAGATCCATTAAAATAAATGGAAAATCTTCACTTGACACAAATGGGAACTGGCTCCAACTCCAGGGATTAAATAGCGTACAGGGTCTCAGGTGGATCTACACATAGGAACGAATCATGCTCCTATTGAGGCAGTCCCTGCTGAGTTTATTTGACATTCTTGTCATTTGTTGACCTTGTGGGTTTTATGTGTTGCCTTGTGCTTGTGATCAGCTACAGTGGTCACAGTGGACCTCATGCAGCTGTTAGTACCTGAGCTGTGGCTGGATGCCCGTGTTGGTGCTGAGCAATCAGGGCACCAGCTGCAGTGCCCCTGGGGACATGTGTGAGCCCTGCTCCAGAGATGGGGAGGTTAACCTTGTAATTAAGACTAACATAGGATGCCAACCTCTGGATGAGGTGATGCCTTTCTGTATGTTGCAGAAGATCTTGGTTGGTAACAACTGCTTCTCTGTGAGCTGCTTGCTGTGAGGCAAAAGCTGGCACCAGAGAACAACAGGGGGTTTTGCCTTTGCTTTTCTGCCTTTGCTGGGCCTGGCAGCTCACGTGGTGTAACACTTGGGAGGCTCTGCATAAATAATAAATATCGGAGAGGGACATCATAGATATAGAATATAGCTGTGAAATGGCGTCTGTCAAATGGAGCTGTAAAAGCAGCAGCTCAGATTAGAGAAAATGGCTTTAAATTTTTGCTTTTCCCGAGGGAAATCCTTTCTGCAGGTTCTTCTTCCTGCTTCCCCATGTTTTCTTGCCCTTTAGAGTATTTTCCTTTTTTCCTTTAGATGGGAAGAGTTTCTTTCCCTTGACCCACTACAACCAGCAGAGCCAAGATGAGTTTTTCATTGCTCATATTTTATTACTGTGGGGCTGAGGCTGGAGGCCAAACATGATCCTGAGATCAGGACACCCTTCCCTAAGGCTCTGCCTCCAAGAACATGGTGACTTCAGCAGCACAGGAGGCATTATTTCAGTCCCAAATATCTCTAGTTTCCAGCCTCCTGGGAGGAACCCAGAAGAACCCCCAGGTTCATGGCAACCTGCATGACTTGCTATGCCACACACTGAGCCATCAGCAGCTCTGCACACGTGGTTGGTGCACAGGAGGATGGACCTTGGAGAGATGTAAATACTGGTGACATGGGTCAGGAAACAGCTGTGTGACAAGCGCGGGTGGTTAAGGAGTTTCCCTGTAAAGCAAACCTCACAGCACCCATAGAAGAGCATCAGCAGAAGACACGAAGGAGCTGCTTCAAGTCAGGGAAATCTCTGGTGGTTGGTGCTCCAGGGAGAATTCCTGGAGCGTCTGGTGGCACGAGGAAGGGCAAGCACCCTTGCCTGGACAGCAAGGGGTCATGAGAAGAGAAGAAAAACATCAGGATGTTATATTAAAAGCACATCTGTGCACAGTCTGGTAAATACATTTTCAGACTCCCCTCATAAAGCTGCAGTGTTTAAAAGTGCTGATAAAGTGCATTCCAATGTCCTTAAAGTATTGCAGCGCGCCACACACACTACGCAGTGTTTATACGAGAGACGGCCAGCGCTGCGAAGAACGGTGAGATGAATGGGCTTATACGTGTGAAGGGGAAGGATTTGTGGATTGTCACCAGAAAACGGGGTCCAGCTGGCTTGTGCTGTCCTGGCCCTCAAAACTCTGGGGCTCCCAATCACACTATGCCTGGGACGGGCTGGGAAGCTGCTGGCACGTCAGGGAGGGACCGAGCAGGGCTCAACATCCTTCACTGCTGCCTCATTTTGTATGGGACACTGAGGCCCATTACAGCAGCCCCTCTTTCTAAGAGGTGTTCACAAATTTTTGTGGCTGGTGCTGCTCTCCCTGCTGTGCCAGGTTTTTCTTGTAGGTTTATTAACCCTCTCTGTGAATCTGTCAGGCTCCCCTTCCTATTACTCCTGCCTCCTTCTCCTTGTGCAGTCATAAGAATTGGACACGGGTTTGTTGCTGCCAGAGGAGTTATTTTCTGTCCCCTGGCCCACAGAGGAGCAGCCATTCTTCCCACCATGTAAGAAACCTATTAAGACTGTTCCTCAGATGAAGATAGTCCTTTTAGAGCATTTTGAAAAAGAGGCTTGAAAACCCTGTTTGCAGCACAAAGCGTGAGGTGAAGATGAATGCTTTGGAAAACAGCTGTGGAGTTGATTCAACACCTGTCTGAGCCTGGGCCATGCTCTGGCTTTAGTGGAAGCTGTGATTTATTACAAATCTCAACAATTTGCAGTATGAGGGCTGGACAGGGGCTGTTGAGGAGTTTATCACTTAAGAAAATATTTCAGATTTAAAATGTCTTGGACCACGCAGTGGTGCAAAGTATTTCTTGCTGCTATTGTGCTGTGACTGCCTAGTTAAGGACTTTTACATTAAATTGTTTAAAAACGACTGGAGCTGGAGGGAGAGGAAGCAACAGAGCTGGGGAAGGAGTTGAATTCAAGAAGGTGATCATGTTGGCAAGAGCGAGAGGAGAAAGTGCCAGGCATGAGGGGCAGCATGAGGGATGGCCAAGGCTGTGGAGGTGGGGAAGGCTGCAGGGGAAATGCTGTAATGTCTTGGTCCTGCCTGAGAGGTGGTGTGGGAAGGAGTGAGAGAGGTGATGAAGGCAGAACTGAGAGACAAACAGAAGCCAAGAAGGTAGAAGTTTCAGACACAGAAGACGGCAGGGACACAGCAGTTTCTTGTGACATAAGCTGCAAAAATGGCAGGCAAAACATTAAATGTCAGCGTGCTTATGACGCCCAATTTCCCAGGTCTGATGTAAGTGGATATGACTCCCCAGAGGCTTGTAACTCTTCATGTCTTGCACCTCTGGAGCGTACTTTCCTGGCTGCTGACATCTGTCATGCCACCTCACGCTCATGGTGCCACCCCACCACCTGCCCTAATTCACTAACACTTCTGCTCGTATGAAATGTATGAATCATAACTTCCATGCCACGGCTTTCTGCAAGATGGCGTTTCCAGAAATAGCATCCTGCAAGCCAAAAGACGTGATACTGCCCTTATGGTGGTGGAGGCCCGAAGAGAGGGAGCACAGAAGGAGTGTAAAGAAAACAATCCACCCAACGGCGCAGTGGGAGGAAAGAAAGCACCGTGCAGGATCCAGCCCTTCATTTGGATTTTTCTGTGTTTGTAAGTTGAAACTATCAGAATTTCAGTGCATGATGAGATTTGGAAATGGGTCCTCTGTTGGTGAAATAATCATTGCACTACAAAAACATAGCCCTGTCTCTTTAATCTAGGCTAATAAAGAAGTGTTGTACCTGAAATACTGTTTGATATTTTACTGTAACTTGCAGCGTTCCCTAGTACAGCACTTTTCACCTGGTTTGGATTTCACCTTAGACTTTCCAGTAAGTACAGTATTCTTTTAACCAACTCCAACTCAATCGGATATTTTATGGTTACGTTTATTATTTGAAATTATGCGAGAAGCAACTTCTGAGGCGTGAAAGAGCCACCAAAACTGTGCAGCTAGTGGCATATTTGTAATTTATTCTTAGTGCTTTGACTTCTTCCTCATCCTCTGTTAATACTCCCTGGACAGGTTCTCTAACACTTTGCAAGCTATTTCCATGTGAAACAAACTCAACTGAGTCCTAATGCACACTTTTCGTTTTGGTTAATCAGAATCGCAGGTACCCATTAGTAACAGAGCTATGTTTGTATGAATATTGTCACATATTAAAAAGGTCAGGGCTTTAGAGTAAAATATGAGCTGAGGTGAAATCAAAATAGTGTACTTGTCTAATCAGCTGCAACAGGTGTTTTGCATAAAATTGGTTCTCAGAGATACTGTTTTGATGCTGCTTAATCATGATCACAAAAGATGCTTTTGCACTGCGTGCAAGAAGTGTTATTTAGAGAAGTAATTCTGATTTCCATAGGGTAAATACTTATTTAGGCTCTCTCATTTCACTGATTATATCCACTTCTCTAAACAAGACTTCACCTGATACTTTGCAGCAACACAGAAAAATATGTTAACTTCACTGTGTCCTGTAACTAGGGTTTTACTGTTGAAACTTGTTCTTCTCCTGAGATATAAATTCGGGTTTGGTACACTACCACCAGGGATGGGTTTAGCACATCAAATTCACCTGCCAAAATAATGACGGGGGAAAAAAAGAGGTAGGAAGAAAAGGAAAAGAGGTATGAAATGCAAGATTATTTTCCTTCTAATAGCTGCTCTTTAACTCTCCTCACTCCCACCTACTTTTTGTTTGCTAGTTTAAAAGCTGTATTATGTGACATTAGCCAGTAAAAGTTCCACATTTGCCAGACGTTTAAGCTGAGTAGAACTTGCAGTCAAGATTTTTGGAGGGTCATTCATTTAACCTCTCAGTGTCTCCTTCCTGGAGAAGCTGCCTTTCCTCTGACATCCAAACTGAGGTCTCAACTTGGTGCATCCTTCGATCAAATGCTAGCTGCAATTTCTGTAACTCAGTTTTGATGGATGGAGAGGAATGAAAGAATTGACCAGCCAGAGAGGCAGCAGCATTAGAAGTCGCTCTCATTTAATACCTGCCAAATATTAATTAGTAGACTACTATCGCATTCATTTCATAAAATGGACTCATGATAAACTCTGAGAGAGTCTCTTTAGTGAATGTTTGTGGTTAGATTGAAATGCTGGGAATTTCTGCAGCATTTGTAAGTCTTTAGGAATAATGTGGAAGCAGGGAAAAAGGCTGATAAAAACTATTCTGACTATCATTATCAGGGATGTTTCAGCTGGCAGGGAAGCGGGTGGTCTGAAGAAGCTGGGTAGGAGTCTCTGCTGGGAGTTTCTTTCCTGCAGGAAGCACGGAGGTTTGGCTTTTGTGGTTTTGGTGTGAAATTAATCCACTTTTTCACAGCACATAGGTGACTTCAGAAGACGGAGATGCAGGTTTGTCTTTTCATCTGATGTCTTTCGTGCTGTGCAGTGTCATTTCCAATGAGGCTGACCAAAGTTAGAATTATAGGTCCTCACTTAAAAGCTTCCTGTATGGTTTCAGAAGTGCTGCTGCTTTGATTTTGACTTTTGCAAGATAAATAATTTCCCATGTACAGGAAAGGGTTCAGATGCATAAGGCGTGGGGAGAGAGGGTGGACTAAGCACAGAGTCACTTGAGAACACAAATCCAGCTTCCTGAAGGGGGTCTGTCTTCTGTAAGCGCCCAAATAATTGCACAGCTCTGATCCTTAGGCTTCCAGATGACTACCTCCCACTGACCTCAGCAAGGCAGAGACATTTAGGTGACTGTGGTAGGTTAACAGTTGGACTAGATGATCTTCAAGGTCCTTTCCAACCTAGTTGATTCTGTGAATCTGTGACTGTGGGGCGCAGGCAGTGCAAGATATGACACTGTCATTTTGTAATGAAATCTCACGTGACAACCAAAGTCACTGCAGACTTCCCTGACCTGATGCCTGATCAGAGCCCCAGACAGCACATATGGGTGCTCCTGGGGGTTAGGTCAGGGCTGCTTTGTTTGGAGCAGCCTTGCTTGTTCTCCTCCTTAAGCCTAATGATTTTGTGGGAGAGTGAGTGTTAGCTCCATGTGAAGCACTGTCCCAGTATGCTGTCAGACCCAGCTCTGACCATCTGACTTAAAAGGACCTGGAAAACAGACTGAAAATGCCCAGGAGGAAATAACTGCTTTCCAGCATTACAGATGCCAAAGCAAAGCATTAGCTCTACATGTGATAAAACCTGCTGCTTCCACGTCATAATCTGCTGCTAATGGAAGTGGGGAGAATGTGCAAATAGTGTCTTCATCAAACGTTTAGAAATAAAAATAGAACAACTCTGAAACTGGAGGAGACTTTCCATGTTCTTCAACCTTTAGCGTTTGGTTCCTGTGAATGCCTGTGCTTTCTTGAGTACTACGTAGTGGGCCATATTCCTAACTGGTATCAAACAGTAACAGCTTCATTCCTTCAGATACACCAGATTAATGGGCATTAATTTGTCTTTCTGACAAGATTTGAACACTCATTTTGTCATGTTCAGGAGTCGATGCTGCCAGCAGTTGTTTCGTTCTTTGGCAAACCTCTCCATGCTAGCAGAAGCACTTTTTTCCCTTTACGGCATGCCCAGGCACCACAGAAGGACTTAGCAGCTGCTGCTTGTAATGATCTCATATATTTTGGGAGCTCACCCTTTCACGAGGATGGTGCCTGGGGTGCAGACAGATGGGCTCTGCCCACCTGTCCTTTGGATGCTTGAGGGATCTCCCAGGTCTTTCCTTACAGTGTCATTCTGAGCCATGTCTCTTTTATTTGTCTTTTTCACTCCTCCTCATTACCTGCTGTTCACTCTGGGGTTCCTCGGAGCTTTCTTGTTAGAAATTTGATTTGAAAGTAGAAATTGGAAATAGAAATCAGTGGTTCTGCTATTGCAACAAGGAGGGAATGTGTCCCAAAGGCTAACTGGAAGTGGTTTGACTCAAGCTCTTGAAATAGAATTGGAAATTAAACCCATTCTCCGTTAATGTCCCTTTACAGAGATGTCTACAAGGAAAAGACTACCTGGTCTCTTCCTGGAGGTAAGGTTCATCTGCAAAGCAGCACATGTGCTGATGATCTGGAAAAAATAAGCAGGCATTGCTAGCAAGGTGATAGTGTATTTTCATTGCAAAAATTTGAACAAATGTAGTTCTGTTCAATAGCCATATTTTAAATGGGAGTGAAGTTTTCTGTGTAACGAGATGGAGACTGATATTAAAGATAACCATAAATGTGGCCTGAAAGCAAATCAAATCACTTGTCCCAGTTGTGAGTAAGGCAGAGAAGTGAACATTAAGGCAAAACCAGGTGAGAGACTGATAATTAGGCTGTGGGTGCAGAAATTAGCACATTCATGAGAGGAGGCAATTTCAGAGTTGAGTGCACTCAGGCTGGTGGTGAGGGTATAGAAAATCTCTAGATCAGAGCACAGAAAATGCTGCATTGCACATCCAGTAGCAACAGTGGCTCTTGAGTGTATCAAACTGGGGGAAGTACGCGATGACTGAAGGTAATAGGGAAGACAGGTCTGTATGTAAGAAGGGGAGAGGGAAGGGTTGGAGCCCATCAGTCTGACCCCAATTATACAGATATAAATGAATGTTCAGGGAGAAAAATAAAGCACGGAGGTAAATAGGAAATTGGAGACAATGCAGCCTGAGTCTAGCAAAGGCAGATTGTGTTGTATGAATCTGATATATTTGATAAAATAATGGATTTTTCTAGACATAGTTTAGATCTGTGGCATTTCCTAGATGGATTCAGTTAAGTAACTGATACAGTGCCTTGTGAAAAATGACTAGGTGAACTAACAGGAGGAGAATAACACAAGAATTGGAGGTGAGGGGATATAAAAATGTCTCAAAGAGATAACTAGTGGATTTTGCTAAAAGGAGAGCTTTGGGAGGTGGGAAGAAATTGCCGGGGAAGTCACTTAAGAGTTGGGCTTGAAATGAGCTCTAATTAGTTATCAGTGGGCTTGTGACACCTTAGACAGCATGAGCTGGGGAAACGTCCCTGATGGAGTCCTGGAGTATCTTCTGGGAAGATGTGTCTTCGGAGAAGGAAGGGAGAGTGCTGGGATGGAACAGCATGAGTGCAGAGTCATGGGAGTTCCCACCGTAAGGGACCAGATCTCTAGTTAGGATAGACAAGGGGAGAAGAGATGCCTGTGGGTACCAGTAGTTAATACAGCCCTGAAATATTAGAAAGTTGTATGAAAAACAGGTGGGTGGAGCTCTAGGAATCATAAGGGCAGAGAACAATGAGAAGAACTGGGTTTGCTTGGCTTGGAGCAGAGTTCAGACTGAGTGTATTGTGGAAAAAAAAAACCAAACAGGGGCAGGAAAGGGATGACAGTATTAATGAAGAGCAAGGGTGTCTACCTGGTCCAGAATAACTTGTCTCTTGTTAGTTCAAATGGGAAAATTACACCTGGGGCAATGCAGAAGCAATGAAGCAAACCAGCTGGGGAACCTGTGGTCCAGAGAAGACTGAAATGTCCAGACGGTCTTCAAGTATCAAAAGTTGCTGCAAAAGAGAAGGAAATAAATTTGGCCTAAACCTGCAACAATGGAGATCTAGACTAAACGTTAGTCACTTTTAATGTAAGGAACCCAAAATAGTGTGGTAGAGGAGCGGGGAGGTTATGAGTTGTCCATCACTTGGAGTTCTTGGGATGCACCAATGTCAGAGAAGGCCTTGAGGTAGTTTGGTGTTGCCACAGAGGGGCTGGGGAGACATGTAATCACTCCACAAGTGTATCTAGGCTTGAACACCAGCATGAAGGGGGAATATTAAAACTATTGGACATAAAGAACAAGCAGACACAAATAGACCACCAATAATTTAGGCTGACCATCAGAAGATGATTTTTAACCTTCAGAGAACTGAAACTGTTGTCTGACAGAACAGAAAACCTGGGCTAGCTTTCGGTGGACCTTTTCCATGGGGTTATATTGTGTGACTTGCCACAGCAATGGACAATGAACGTGGAGTGCACTCTTCTTGAGCCATTGCCTTCAGCAGCTGTATTGTCAGGGCTAGATGTAAATGCTATTAAGGCTATCTGAATAGTCTTGATTTTTGTACCACCTTTAGGAAGACTTGGGCTGTAAGAAGTCATCCCTGTCCTTTGGTAACAGTCCCCTGAGGGCTTTCCCCATGATCCAAGCATGGAAGGCAATGAATTCACCTGCCAGCCCTGGTTCTGTCGGAGAGATTTTCTTACATCAAAGGTGTTTCTTCCAGTAGTTCTGCCTTTCCTGAGATGAATAGAATAAATTAGAAGATAAATTTATGAGCCTTTAAAAAAATCTTTGTGTTTTTTCATTTATTGTTTTTGGGGTTTTAATTTTATTTTTTTAAAAATAAAAGTCCTTGATGCAGCAGAAAAGCCATATATGATCTTGGGCACATTGGGGAAAAACACTCCCATGGTTCTCATTGCTACGACTGCTTATTTTCCTCTCAGATTTAACATTATTATTTTACACTTACATGACACTTTTCACCCCTGAAGGATGCTGGAGCACTTCACCAACTACATACAGCACTGCTGAAGAGGTAGAAAACAGTAGGCATTCTTGAGAGATCATCTTGTTTGTGTGCCACAGATCCCAGCTGAGATCCCTCCAGTGCACTGAGGTCTCTGGATGCAGTGTCACCTACTAAGGACTGAACCCCGATGAAGCAAATGCTGGTTATAATAAAAGGGAAGCTTTGAAATATTGCAGGTGATCACCATTGATCATTCTCATTCTCATTATCAAATAAGATATTAAAAATTCTGACTATCATTATAATTATCAAAGAAGATTTATGGTGATGATGTTCCCTTCAGCCTGTGAGAGGTGACTGTCTCAAATGAAGGCTTGTGGGCTCTGAGTTCCTCAGAGTATCCTTTTTTCTTAATGCTTATCGATAAATCCACACCTAAGCATATTCTGTAATTTATTGTGGTAGCCTCTTCTCTCCCCCTTGGGTATTCCCGTGCTCAGTTATACCTTGCCACCGAAGACAGAACTTCCTTAATCTTTCCTCCTTCTTCATTAAACTCACAGCTTTGGTAATTTGCAGATATTGTGGAATCTGTCCCTGTTTTCCACCCTGCAGACTTGCAAGGCAGCAACATCATTTAAGCACCATATGGTTCTCGACAAAGTCAGGTTTCACATCCAACCTAAACAGTTTAATATTATCAAAAGCCCAAGCTCACTGCAGCAATAACAACCCCTGCTTCCTCCCCCTTCATTGTATAACAAGAGGAAGAAAGCTCTCAAACTGAGCAAGCTGCTGTGATCTTGAACAGGGGCTGCAGGGCTGGGGAAAAGCCTTTGTAGCACCCTCGTTATGTTCATAGGACAACAAGCATCCACCTGGACCACAAAGGAAGTGCAAACCCAGGTCTGGTTTCAATTAGGGTGCCTTAAAAACACAGACCAAGTTTAGTTCCTATTGTTGCCATATATAATTAATTTAGTTGATGTTTAAGTTTTAATGAGGGAATGCTACATGCCTCCAAGCTGTGGAACACTCAGTTGTCTCTATTGTTTAATGTATATTTGGCTTTTTCTGTTTTAGGGGCTTGGATTCCAGTCCCCACCAAATTTGATGCACACAACCGTTTTCTGGCAGAGTTAATGTATTCAGCATGAGGAGAGGAGGACAGGCTGGGTGGGGACAGGGTCTGAGTATTCATTCCTCAAGCTGCACTCGTGGTACAGTGATGAGAAAAGACTAAGCCTTCAACTGCCCCGCTTAATAGACTGTAAGGTCTCTGTAGATGATGAGTAATGCTGCATGGAGCAAATGCCAAAATGGAACAGGAGCCCTGAGACAGCTTTGTTGCAGTACCTTGTAGCAATCAGAAATGATTATTCTCATTGTGCTATGATGCTATCAGTTGGCTGAGGACTTTTCACTGAGTCACAGCAATCAGCATCCCAAATGGTTACAGACATCTGCACTGCATCAGAATAATAATAATTACATTGCTATGCTTGCATCCCACGGGACCGTCATCGAAATCGGTACCATGAGGGTTCTCGCTATCCGCTCAGCCTTCCATGTAGCCAACGACAGGGCTTGCCTGGCCGCGGGGCTGCTCAGCCCAGGGCCCGAGTGCCCAGGTAATGTGCCAGCATCTAGGTACAAAATACAGCCTCGAGAAGGGATGGGAAAGATGTGTAGGCCTGTCAGGTGCCATGCTTAGGCAGTCTTTTCCATTCACCTGTTGGGTGCATAGCTTTCTCCTATTTAGAGGAGAATAAGAAAGAAAAAAATGGTGGTTTGATGTAAAAAAAGATGCCGTGTGCAGATTAATTAGCATTTTAAAGTGCCGCAGGGGCTTTTTAGAATAGAGGCTGATGGAGCTACCAAACGAGGAGATTTAAACAGAAGTGATGATCTACAAGTGTTTTCTTGGTAACTTACTGGAGGGTGAACATGCTGTTAGAGATGTTAGCAATGGGGTGTCTGTTATCTGGAACTAAATAAATCATCTCTGCAAGCTGATGCTTCTTGTGAAGTGACAAAATCACCCAGATGTAGCATTTCCTACCAAGCTGCAACACGGGACTTGCTGGAGAGAAGCTGTGCTTGGGTGAGTTAGAGCTCCTTAGCACAAAAAGGATTATCCCTGCAGATTACAAGCCGGCCAATTAACAAAATAGTCCTTCCCTACAAGGGCCTAACCCTGATGCAGCAGGACAGGATGGTAGGATGCAGGGGATGCTCTTCTTCTGTATTCTCTTTATTGGAGTACGTGGATTGAATACAGAGTTTGTGATCTCAGCATTTGCGTGTTGATATTGGGAAGAGCTCCCTGAGGAAATGGTGGAGAGCTTCTGCCTGGAGAGCTTTCGGGGAAGATGTGAAGTCAAAAAGGACTGCTACAGTCTGCAAAAAGTCAACTCATTCATAACAAAAGGCAAAACTCAGCCTCTGGAGTACAGAAGGCAATCAGGGGAGAAAAAAAAATAAATCTCAATTCTGCTTGCTTGGTGTGCATGTTTGTTTAATGAATGTTACTTTAAATGCAGCTAAATTAGGTGTGGTCTTTTGAAAAAAATCACGTTGCGCCTTGCTGAAGTCTTCATTCTGCCAACAATAAACCTGGTTGGATTATATCAGGAATATGTTGCTAACACATGGTTTACCACCACTGTTTTTGTTAGTTGTAGCTATTTGGCTGGAAAGCAGAAGGGCCCTTGTACCCTGAAAACAACCACCTCCCTGTAACCCCAGCTGAACAGATCTGCTACTGATGTGTAACAGCACTGCTGAAGCCTTAGGAAATGCAGTATCGGATGATTAAAAGGAGCGGCTCGCCACACCGGATCTTGCCTTCCCCTCTGATTTTGGCAGCTAGAAAGAGGCAGGCACGGGCAACACCGTTTTTGTGCTTGGGTGTGTTTGTGTTTGTGGTGAAAGTGGAAACCTGCAAAGTCCGGTTTTGCTGGAGGATAGTCCTGCTAAATGCTTTGATTCAAAATCAGCAGAGGTGAGCACAGGGCAGGCCAAATACCACATCTTCTCTTCTCAGCTGGGCAAAAACATCCATTGAAGGGAATAGGAGCAGCGACCATAATGGGGAATTCAGGATCTGGCCTGCGGGGCTGAAAACTGAAAAAAAATGCTCTACCCCATGTGGTTCCTGACCATGGCAGCAGCTGCCAGAGGGGCAGAGGGGGTGTCTGTTACTAGGTGCCCTGTGTGTGGCCTTGCTGGGAGAGGGATGAACATTTCGTGCTTCCCAGCTCTTGCAAGGAGACCCGTGGCTGTGCAGGGGGCTGTGCCCAGGATTATGGTTAGGAACAGCTGTGAAGGTCCCGCTACCATGGCTCCGTGGGTCCATGGAACCGGCACACCCTTCCCATTTTCCTGCTACTATGAGTAATATTTGCACTTTGACATTGCTAATATGTCTTTGAGTTCATCCTCTAAAACACAGGGATTCTTCTCAAGTTTTGAGAGCTTTTTGTTTTTCAGAAGAAGTAAGTTACATAGGTCTGGCTTGGGAATCTGGTTGGGAATTTGAGCTCCAGATGATAACCACCAATAAAAGCTGCTACTCCTCTGTGAGTTGTGTGTATTTCTTTGCCTTCAGAGGATCTGGTCCTTTCTTGTTGGGGGAGATAGGGCTGGGTGGTTACTAGATGTCTGAGCTACTCTTGAAGTCATACCTCATCCAACCAAGTCCTGTGCCTGTCGTATTTGCAATACTGAGCAAGACAGAGGTTATGGTTTCTTCAGATGCTTGGAAATTAGGAAATGACAGCTGAGGTTGCCATTTTAACTTTTCACTCCTATGTGGAAGTGTACAAATTTACTGCTTTCTGTCATGGGCTAAATAAGGTGGTTTGGTTCCCAGCTCATTCACAGACTTGACTAAATCAGCTTAATTCAGACTTTCTCCCTAAAACTGCCATTGCCTAAAACCAATGACCTTCACCAGGAATTGAAGCTCCAGAAGTATATAATACAGAAAATCTACATGTCTGGAAAGACTTACATATGAGAAACTGCAACTTTCCCACCCTAGTAAAAGCTTTTCTACTGCCTGGTGTAGCCATGATGAGGTTAGAGCTTGCGACCACGGTGGTGTCTCACTAACCCTCCCGGCATTTCGCTGGCTCTATCAGTGTTTGCAGTGCGGTGAGGTTTTTGTCGGTGCTCTGGTCTGATGGTGGTGGTGGCAGATGGTATTTGTTTAATTCTGTTCATTCCCAGAGTGTGCTTGGGTGGCCCTTTGCTGCCCAGGTGGAGCCAGACACTGTAAGAGCTGGGACACCCATCGAGGCTGTGACCATCAGGCGTGGTGGGCAGAGGTCTGCAGACCCCTGTGTTTTATCCTCTCTTCTGCCTAGTCTTCTCTACTTTAAAAATGTAGTTCAAGCTTTGCTCTGGTAAAACAATTAGACTGAGAAATGCAAAGATCTTTGGAGAGGCTTTTTGGAAGGTGAAGGCTGGTCCAACAGAGGATCAGGGTGAAGGGACTGCAGCAAGGTCTCATGGAGGGCAGTGGGGGTGCTCAAGGGGGACGGTAGCTTGCAGAACTGGCTGCCAACGTGAAGGACCTGCTCTACCTGGATTTTAACCTTTAAATCTGTTATAAAATGCTCAGCCCTGGATTATTTTTAGAAGCCCTGGATATCCCAAGCAGGTTGGACCATTTTGGCTCTGACACAGTTGTGGTGTGGCAGGTTGCAGCCTGGGGAGCACATTCCACCTATAAATGCATGGGGGAGAATGCAGGGAGGAAAGAGGTTGTGTGTTTGTGTACGTGTGAGTGTGTAGGGTGCACGAGGGTGTGTGTGAGAGAGAGGGATGGTGCCAGGGTGGGAAACATGACCCCGTGCTTCATCCTTCCTGGTTGCATCTATGACTTCTGTTGATGGGAATGTAAGACATTTGATTGCATGGTTTGTTTAATCTAAACTTCACTTTTAACCTCCCACAGGAGACAGACGAGTGGTTTGTTTTCCCTGTTTTGCCACACCGTGATGCCGGAGCCCCTCTCAGAGATAATGGAGGGGCTGCTCACCTTCTGGAGAGGCTTGATGGCTCTTCCCTGTGGAGGTGGACCAGCAGACGTGGCTGGGGAAGCAATCCTCTTCCATCTTCTAACGTCCTTCAGTACACGTTTCACCTCCTGTATCAGACCTCAGCTGCTGCCAGTGATGGCACATGTGGCCAACCCAACTGTCCCTTCCCTGGAGGTAGGTGAAAGCTAGGAGAGTGTGGTGCCAGGTTCCCAAAGGATAAATAAGGGGGTGAAGAAATTATATGGGAGGACATAAAGTCCAGACTAAGCACACTAAAATGCATCCCATGGGAGCCAAATCTGAACTGGGACCAGCCCTTCTCTGCGCTGGTGACAGAAACAACGGTGGGGATGTGGCTTCCCACACTGCCCAAAAACTATGCAGAAAGTGATTCTGTCCTGGCAGAAAATCTGCTGGGGCTTGTAAAATGAAGAAAACTCCTTTGGGTAAGCACAGTTTGATTTAAATCTCTGCTTCAGAGATGCCGGCTTCTTTCTAAACATGGAGCGATGTGGGTTTTGTACTTTTAGACTTCTCTTTCCCATTTTGGATTGGGATCACATGTTGCATTACCCAAAATTAGAGCTAGAATGGGGAGCCTTGCATATTAATTTCTTTCTGAAATCAGGCCCCGTTGAGGGCCTTTAGCATTTTACTGATAATGTTCCTTTGCCAGAAGAACTAGGCACAGGGCCTAAACATGCCCTTATTAAACTCACTGGAAGTTTTGATGTGGATTTCAATGGCACCACCATTTTTTCCCAAAGGAACCCTGAGTTTTCTTCTTTTTTTTTTTTTTTTTTTTTTTTTTTTTTTTTCTACAGCTCAGTCTTACAGCTGGTTTCTGCTGGCTTTTGCTAATTTCCTTCACAGGACCAGTAGCCCTAGCAATGGGCAAATAAACAGAAATAGTCCCCAAACCTTGCTGCCAACAGAGACAGTTAAAGAAGCTGTTTAGTGCCTACATCTGGAATTTCTTTTATCGTAAATTGACTGGGATCAGGAAGCGTCAGATACCAGCAAATTCCAGTTTGATTGCTAGCAGGTGCAAATGCAAATGAAGAAAGCAGCGTACCTGGACTCTAGCTCTGCATTTCGCCTTCCCAAATCTTCCAACAAAAATTTCTCATTAGAGTTTTTTGTCCCATAGAAGAAAACTAGAAAAATGCTGACTTTCAAGTTGGTTTCCTTGCTTGCTTTCAAAGTGAAAGCATCAGTTGGAAACATGTGTGCATGCAAGTCTGCTTGGAAGCAGGGCTGCTCCCCTCTAACCCAGCTCTTTTTTTCGAATTCCTTGAAGGTGCCGAAAGACCCCCCAAGAGCTTTTGATCTTTGAAGCTGTTTTATTACAACACAAAAATTATAAGCACCAGAAAAAAATATTTATTTAAAGAAGGAAAAACACTGAACTCCTGGGTGAGATGGATAAATTAAAAGCTGGAAAATTAATCTCCAACCTGCCCTGTGAGTTCTGGCAAGTTGAATGTCTTTGTCTTGCTGGTCACTGTGTGCATCCAGATAAACCCACCCTGGCCCAAAGTGTCTTTTTTTACCCAACCTTCCCTAGGTTTGCCCCATGGGTAAGCAAGGAGGGTCTGAATGCTTTTGGTGGATTCAGTCTCACTGATTAAAAGTGTAAGATCTGTTACAAACTGCCGCACACTGAAAGCTTGGAAAAAGGGTGTGATGGAGATCTGTGAAGCCATGCAGGGTGTGGAGTACAGCTCTCATCTATGCACTGTCCCTCCTAAAGGATAGCCCGGCAGGTGCCCAGGAGGATGTCATGGAGGTGCAAAACCTCAGGGAAGTTTTCTTTACAGGGTGCATCAGGAGGGGCACTTGCTGCAGTCTAAAACTGCAGAAGCCGAAGATTATAAACAGGTTTAAAGTGGATAGACACATTTATGGGAGGCAGAACCACCTGTGGCCATCATGGGGTCCAGGTACAAATGGGTTTGGGAGATGGCCACCTGCTCAGCAGCAGGCAGGTCTGTGAGATACACTGAGATACCCTGGGGAAGGACCCTTTGTCCGTCCCTCATTTCTCATATACTTCCCCAGCATGTCCTCACTTCCCTTGGGATCCCTTATCTTCCCTCCATGGGGACAAATAAGCATCTCTGCGAGTTCATCCTCCTTCCCTAATTTGATGTCACTCTTTGAAGTATCGCCAGTGACAGAACTGGCTCCTCCTGAACCTTCTCTATGTCATTGCACAAAAAAACCCCTCTTTGTCAAGGGCAGCCCACGCTATTTCATCTTGCTCGGGGCAACAGATGAGAGACTTTCCTCTTTCATAGGTTAGCTCAGATGCAGAGCCCAAAGCGTTCCCTGGCAGATTATTAAAGCATTAACCATGCTCATTTAATGGTATTGAGATGCAGATAAGATGTAATGTATTATGTATTGTATTCCCCTCTCAGTGTGGCTGAGCATGTTTTTTAATGTCAAGGGCAGGTGTTTTTGTGTGATACCTGCTTAGTGGTATTTATGGTGATGTGATATTTATTCCGCGGCTGCAGTTAATGTCATTGTCCTCTGTTTTGTTACACTCTAAGATTAAACCGCATGTCTGGCACATCATTTATTCAATTATTAAAACATTTTAATGAAGGTTAACATCACGATGCAGCACAGTTGTGCAGAATTGACACACATAAACCGGTCAGGCATTGTGTTTTGGAAAGGTGACTGAACTGCATGTTCCGAAGTGCAGATTAAAAGTGCATGCAAAATAGTACCAGAAACACAGCTCTGAACACAATCCTTCTGGGAACCAGAGCTGCAGAAACTGAAAAAGGGCTATAATGGGACTCCTTGGTTTCAGCTGCCAGTAAGTGCTAAGCAGTAACGTGGCATTTTGGGGTTCTCTCATGCTCATCTTGGGTGAACGCTTCTGTGCTTTGAAAGACCAGCTCCAGAGCAGGTATTTCTCTGAACGTGGATGGTTAGGCTCTCCAGGGCTCTGTATAGCCATGGGGAAACACTGTTCATACAGACAGAGGAGGAGTCCTGCCTCTGCGGGGCCTCGGAGGTGGTGAGGGTGGCATGGGCTGATCTCAGCAGGGACTATGTGATGGCGCAGGGGCTATTGCTAACCACCGGTCAAGATATCCCACAGTGCTGGTGGAGGAGCTCAGAGCTGCAGAAATGGTTTCCAAACCTCTTATTCACTTCAGGAAAAGGCTCCTAGCACCACAGGAAAGCCCTGGGCAGCAGCCTTGCCCCATCAGCTACTGGGGATAGTGTTTTAGTTATTTTATTTCTTCACAAATGAGTTGGCGCCTGGGAAAATGCTAGAGGACTTCATTGTCATTTTACATGATGTTAAAGGAACAAGTTAAATTTTCAAATGAGTCTGGAGTCAGGGAAATTCTGTAGCTGTCTCTGAGTTACCTACAGCTTACCTGCCACCTAACGCCTTCATCACAGGCTAAAGGGCTTGCTGGTTCAGTTCTACTTCACCAAAACAAGGCTGCTAGTTGTGTTTCGCAGCATCCATGGCCATCACAAAATGCTGAAAAGACACTTTTTGCCCCCCAGCCTTGGGTGAAAGCCATTGGATTCATGTGTCATGCATGAAGTAAACAGAAGTGCTTCTTGCTCAGCAGTCCGTTGATGTGCTTGCCAACTGCAGATAAATTTATTGCCCAGTGGTACAGTACTTAATTGAATTCTTACCATGTTAATTTTTTAATCAACTCATTATGATCTATTAATGACTTTGGATCAATAAAGGTTTTCCAGCCCAGGATATGCCAGTATCATGGGGAATTACTACTGTATGAGCCGGTCTGAATGATCCTCAGTAAATCAAGTAATGCTACTGTACACTCCAGTTTGCACAGAGAGGGTTATTTAAGATTATACAGATGTCAGACATGGAAGCCAAAGTCAGCAGCAAAGGTATTTCCTGTCTTCTTTCAGATGTATTCCTGTGCCCTTTGCTTATTCCATTAGATTTAATTATTTCATTCATTTCTCCTGAGATGGAATGATTTGTCCCAAAGCTCAAGTGCTTATAATGTTCTCATGCAGTTCAATAGCCGTTCATTGATCCGCTTCATAGTCCTGCAAGCATTACTGTTACCTGCTAGTGGTGGCCCTGCTGACATCATGGCTCCCCTCCCCACTGGTAATTAGTCACTCACTGCATCATTCTCTCCAGTTCATTTACACACTTCAGTGGCACAGCCCCAAAAAGGGTCACGTGAAGAGAAAACACTCCCGAGTATAACGTTAGTATGGTTGTGAAGACACTGTTGCACTTATTTCTTCACATCTGCAGGTCACTTATGCTGTCCCAGCTCAGACTGATGGAGAGGAAGACAAGAGTTCTTCACTAGAAACTTGCTCATCTTTCACTGTGTTCAGTCAGGTTTGGGAAATCATAAAACAGACCTTCCAAGCATATAAAGATCACCAGGGTAGAAAGTTTACCCAGATTTAATGGGGAAGTAACATGAGTGTCGTTGATGCAAAGGAAAGCTCTCCATCACCCCAGTTTAAGTCCCAAAGGCAATGCTCCGTGACACTTCAAAAATATAAACAGTGTAGTGAGAATAAATATAATATATGGGCTTTGCCAATGCAAATGAAAAGCAATTATCCCAAATCTCAGTCTTAATTTATAAGCAGTCAGTATAATTTGAGAAACTGAAATCTGATGTTGCTAAATCAAATTCCTGTAATTCCACTGGGCATTAAGCACATAATAAGATTACACTGTGCACTGAGCATGTCCTTGTTAAATCTGCTGGCTACTGCATTTTTATTGCTCTCCTGGGGGTTTATTGAGTTTACACTTCCAGTAAAAGGTAATGTTTTCACAGTGTCTTTGGTACGCTGGCCACACAAGTTTGTCTACAGCAGTCAGAATTGTCAAGCCATGTAATTTGCTTACATCCCTTGGTGACTCAATTGGGGAAAAAAAAGGCAATTAAAAGACACCATGAAGTTGTATATAACCAAATTAAAAATAATAATAATGAATCTACCGTACTGTAATCAGTAAGGAAAGGAAGCCATGCATAATGGTGAGGTTCAGCTGTGAGACAGCTAAATTGATGAGCTCTCCTGTTTAGATTTGTTTTTCGGTGCCTGAATAGTGGTGCTAATATGATGATATCTGCAATTTATATACAAAAGTGACCTTGAGACTAGCTGATCTCCAAACAGTCAGGAACAATAGGATTTCCTTGCAACAGGCTGTCTGTAGTCTTGGAAAATGGATGAGAAGGCAGGGGATAAAGGGAGGACAACTGCTAACCTGGATATTGGCCAGTAAAAGTCCCTGGGAGCAGGACTGTATTTTCTAAGACAGACACAGAAATTAAATGTGCCATTTTAGAAGGAGGCAGAGAGCTAAGAAGAAACAAATTCTCTCCAAACAAACCAAATCAAGACCAAATGAATGCAACAGAGTCACAGAAGAGCTGCTGTTGCCGGTGCACCCTGATTTGCCCCCCTATCAGTCCTTAGCACGGGCATCTTTGCAGGACCACCTCAGTGTTCATCTACAGATGTGCTCTCTCCTGGTGTTTGTTTCTCTCCTGCTGTCTAACAGTTTAAACTTTTGGGTGTAAAAGTCTCCTTGAAAATGCTTCTCACTAATCAGGATTATGCTGAATAAGCTTGACAGACATATTAATTTACATTTTACATCTTTGCCATTGTGGCTGGGACAATTTCTGTGTCTGTGAGCACGCAGTGTATAACTGTGGGCTCGGATCTGTCCTAAGAAGCAACATTGTTTTATTCACTGAGATCTTATAGCATTATGTACCGATCCTGTAATATTTATATCTCAGTAGGTCATCCATTTTTCCCCTAGTAAGTTCATTTTCCAGAACACTTTTACAGCCAAAGTTTCAAGAATATCATCAAGCCTGCCTCTGGACATCTCACTCTTATACATGAATTTTGTCAGAAAAGAACAGGCCAAGTGTGCATTCATCTCTGGGAATCAAGGTAATTCTGCTACAGGACTTGTGATAGCAGCATGAGAACAGTGGACCCTGCGGCCATTTAGAGAGACCAAAATTTTTGCTTAAGATTAAGTCTGAATTAGAAAGCAAGCCTTTCTCTGGCATGTTCCTGCAACTTCCAGCAGCCAATTCTTGGAAGCTTTCTTGAGCTGCTTGAAAAAAAGAACTAGATATTTATATATGATTTCTGATGTGTATAGAAGGATTCCTGGACTGCCTTTTTCCTGCATCACTTCTTGTTTTCTACACCCACAGATATGGTGTTACAGAGCCAAGCACATGTCAGGTCAGAGTCTCACTTGTGGGGCGTCCTGCAGCTCACACCAGCTCCTGTGGAAAAAGTGATGGAGGGTCACTTATCACGCACTGAATGCTTCAGCTCTGGATTTAATGGTTTGCAACTGAAATGCTGGGGTTTCAACCCCAACCCCACATTAAGGTTGACATTTGGGTGATTCCCACAGCCCTTCCCAAAGGGGGGTGAGTTTGCCTTTAGGCTTCCCTCCAGGGTGCAGCTTGCAGACAGAGCCATTGGGTAAAGGAGCCCCAGGTGTCTGCATTGAGTAACCCAAGGTCAGGTGTCCCACTGAGGGATAAGCAGAGTTCCCTGTTGGGGAAGGACCTCCTGCCTCCCTGGGACTGGGCTCTAGTCAGGTCTGGCTTTTGTAAACGTGGGCTGTGTAGAGATTCAGTATGTGGCGTTCTTGGTCTTATGTGTTTGGCTTGTTGACCCCGTTGTCTCCCATCCCTTCTATGGGAGACCGTATTTCACTGTTTATTCCACCCATTGTTGGTCCTGCAGTGTCATTGTTGGGGTCAGTGGGATTGATGTTGATTATGTATAATCTGACTGACTTGTTTGTACCCCCAGCGCTCACCCATGTACTGACCCTTTTGTACCAAAGACAATTTGGTTATTGGTTCATCTTTATGCTGGTTGTGTCCTTTAAGCCAGGCCTGATAATTGGCAGAACAGCAACCTGGAGGGGTTTCATGTGTCTAAATTCACGGGTTCTTTAGCCAGTCAACATCTTTTCCTAATGTTTGAGTGTCAAGGCCAAGGTTTGTGTCAAAACTACCTGAGCAGTTCTGGAGGTTTCTGTTTGAAATGACTGAAAACAGCCTGGTTTATCAAGGGTAGATGCATCAAGATTTTGTCTGAATTCTTCCATTATTTGAGATTTATTGCTGACAACAGACAAGTTCCTTTGGGAAGGCCTTAACATGAGCTGACAGTAATTCACCAGAAGTTTGGCATGGTTTTACCCGAGGGAACTCTAAACCAGTAAGCCTTTCCATGATGAACTATCACAGAGGTCATGGAGCAATTAGGATTAGAGTTACAAATGTGTTTATCAGTGTCAGGGCAATTATATCTTCTAGCTCTGTTAGATGGACATCTCAAGACATTTACTTTGGAAGACTTCCTGGAAGAGCTTGAACCACAAACCTCATGAGTGCTGTGCGTGCCGTGCAGACTGCCTTAAGTGTTGATAACCTATTGGCATTGCCTGGATGGACTGGAACTGGCTTTTCACTCTCCATTACAAAGACTAGGAGGCATCTGAGGAAGCTAGGAGAAACTCAGAGAAAACAAAAGGAGGTGTACCTTCCCATGATAGGCTGTTGCCTGTGGAACAGCCACAGCCCCTTGACCAATTATGGATACATATGCTAAAAGATTGATGGGGGATCCGGGGAACACTAAACAAGTTCAAGCAAGAGATATACACACAGGGTTGCTAACTGCATAGGAACCCCATCTGTCTTGGGAAACCCTTGTGCTAGAAATGGCTGGAAGCTGGAGAAATACCAGCAACTACTTCCCTGAGCTTAGATTCTTTCCTAGCGATCCCTTCTTGGGTTAGGCTGGTCTGTGTTCTGATGGCTATGGCTGCTTTGATGGTTTGTTGTGCTGCAACCTCTCTCCCACATTTTGACTTTGGGAGCAGAAAACAGCCCCTTGTTGTGCCCTCCCTTCCTCCACCCTGACATGCTGCTCTGATGTGTGGGATCAGAAACATGCAACGCATGCATCATGACCTTGCACATGGCACATCTCTCATCAGGAAAGGTGTAAGGTGTCTATGACACTGCCAGAAAGTTATTCCAGAGGGAAAGTAGTTTTTATTGATGATCCCAGTTCATCATGTTATCCATAACTCAGTTTATTCCTGCTCAGGAGCAGTTCTTTTCCTTTGAAAGAAGAAAGAAATGTAGCCTTCCATGAGGACAACACTTGTGTCTCTGTTCCATCAAAGAAAGATGAGGATCTTCCATGTCTTTCTGTGCTGTAATCAAGTTATTGCTTTATGAGATCCAGAGCTCCCCAGGAAAGTGTTGTGGATTGTGTCATGGTGCACACTACTTGCATGGAGACCTTTGATGCAGCTGGCAGAGATAAAAAGAAGACAAAATGTGTTTAGCCAAAATGCCCTGTAATGACTGCATGTGTGCAGCTGCAAAAAGAGCAATAGTAATTGAGCCAAAAGAGGAAATCATTGGCAGCAGGGTCTGCATTCATGTGTGCTTCATATTTTATTTCTGATTTATAATTTTTTTACCAGCTGTGCAATGTAGCTTGCTATGTCACTGTTATGTTCCCACCTAGCTGCTGTCCACCCTGCTGCCTTCCCATGCCTGATGACCTGCTCTTGACATTGGCCTCCAATGCCCAAGAGTCAGGGAGGTGCTCTTGAGTATGCTCCAGGCATAAACATTTGAGGTGATGTAGTAGAGTAAGAAATTCCCCCTATATACCTTACCCTAGGGCTGGAGAAGCTGGAAACAGGCTGGGAGCTCAGGAAGAGGGGATGAAGCCAGAAAACCACAGCCATCAAGGAAAGCTGTTTCAAGCAGCAGTCCAACTTGTACAACCCAGTCAGTACATCTGCACGTCAAGGCTTGACAAAATTGTCCTGACAAGACAGATGTTCTCCTTGGTCTACGTTTTTCTCCTCTCATTATCAGTGGGGCTGTTTATTGACAGCTAATGTCCATCACATGCTGGTTTATTACCTCTTTCACCCTCTCCTGCTGAGACGGACTGGATGTGGGATACAGGCTGCAGTTTGTGCTCAGGGCAGCTGGCATGGAGATGGTTAAAGCTGCTGAGGACACAGCTGCTTCTTTACAGCTCAGTCATTTTTATAGAAACCACGAGAGCTGACTGGCCAGCAGAAGGATGAGGAAACACTCATATAAATATGTCCCTGGATTAAGTGGTACTGCATTCTGCTCTCCAGTCACTGATGATAGCTTGACGTTACTCCAAGAACAGAGAGAGCCGAAGAAGCAGATCCTTGCAGCTTCCTAGCCTTCAAGTGGGTTTTTCCTGTATTTTTATAAGCAACTTCAATGACTGAGCTAATGTTCAGCTCCTGCCAGGCTAGCTTGGCCACTCTTGGTCCCAGATTTTGGGTCTCCAGTGGGTACACTGGCACAAGGCAGAGGCAGAGCAAGAGTTCCACCGGTGCTGATAGCTGCTTCTGTTGACTTGCAGTTTGTAGGATAAAAGGGGGAAAGAAGGATAGCTTTTCTGGCTTGTTAAATCACTGGGCTTCGGCTGGGCAAAGGAGATGTCAAAACTCCTAGCCTTACAGCAGTGAGGAGGTCAAAGGATCACAACAAACTGGAAGTTTGAGACAAAGTACCGTCTTGTAATGAACTGTTTTTCCAGAAAGTTGCCCTGCAGACTGGCTGGAGTCTGCACACAAACCTCCCCTCATCCTGACATGGGCCACAAATCTCTGCCTCGGCTTCTTTATCTCAGAGTTCAGAAGTTAAACGGAATTATTTCCTCAGGGAGATGAAATCCTGCTCCTGCTCACCCCAAAGCTCCTTTTACTTTGTACTTTTACCTTTTACTTTGCTGTTACCAGTGAGACTCTTCAGGAGCTCTGCACATTTATCATAGCATTTTGCAGCATCCCTCCAGCTCCTGGCCAGGCTTTGCCCCATCCTCCCAGGGACAGGGATGAGAGATGATGCCCAGAGCCAGGCTGGTGTAATCCACTGCTGGGGACTGCTGAGGAGCTGGCACCCCACTTCAGATGTGCCGTTTGGCGAGCTTGTCCCAGCCAGGTACTGCCATTGAAAGTGTGGCTTTTCCCTTAAATGCAGGACCTCAGGAGGAACCTTTCAGGGCTCCCCTGTATATAACTGGAGCCCTGGGGTAATTGGTGAGCTTTGTAGCCAGCCAAGTGGGAACTGCTGACCCAGAAGCCATGAGTCGCAGCTGGGCTCAGGCCGTGCTTTGCTGGGGACCAGCAGAGCAGGAGGTACACCGCGTTCTCAGTGTTTTCTGCTTCTGCCTCTGCTTCTGCAACCTCTCCCGCTGAGCTCTAGTGTTTAGGAAGGTGTGATTTCATGCAAGTTGGGAGTTTTTGTTGTAAGCTTTCCCTCTCTCCCTCCCTTGTGATGGCAGAAGGATCCCTGCAAATATAGTACATGTTTATTTTGAAGGCTGGAACAGCAAAGTGCAGATGTACATTGTACAAAGAGTGAGAAACGGATCCCAACTGTACTATTCATTTGCCTTATGAGAAGTGAGGCTTTTAACATTATTTTTAAAAATTCTTGGGGGGGATGCTTATGCCTTACAAATTATAAAATCCTGAGCCTGCCATTGCTAGATTAGCTCTCCAAGTCAGAGACAGAGAGAGGATGGCTGCTTTTACAGGTATCTCAGGGAGCCTTATGCACCCACCTGCAGCACCAGCAGCACGTGGGGGTGAAATCCCCCACGAATGGATTTGTCCGCTGAAAACCTCTGCTGCTGTCTCGCATTTCACGTGTGGCTCTTTCTGGATAATTTACTTGTCCTTTTCAGAGGGATTGGTGTGATTTCCTTCCACGGAGAAATTCCCCAACCCCAGCCATTGATACAGCCTTTCAGACCATCACTTTTAAACCCTGGTGGATGGTTTTCAGGCCAATATATCCTGCTGGAATTTGAGGTTTTGTCCAGGCTCTCCTAGGTTTCACTCCAAGTAAGTGTGAGGAGGAGAATAGGAGGATAACATCTGGTGTACCAATTACTAGTGCTCTAAATAACTGCTAGGGGAAGGATGTGCCTTCAGCATCAGGTGTCTGTGGGCTACATCTCTCCTGTTTGAGCTCAGCTGTATGCCAGTGCTTCTCTTTGGTAACAAGGCAAGTTTTTCCCCCTGGCTGTTTGCAGAGATCTTGAATTTGCACATATGGACCTTCTTGGGCCCAGCACTTGCATCTTTGGTTCCTGCCCTAAGGATAGGACCTGGCAAGGAGTCCTGGAGTTACTCTATTTCCTTCCAACCCTATAACTCAGACCGGGACATGTAAAGATTTCTGTACACAGGAGACGGGGGACACATGCAGTCTCCTTCAGAGGGAAGGATGCCATTTAGGAGCCATGGGCTACCTTGGCTATCAGTGATCCTCTCTGTTACAGAGTTCTTCGGATTCCAGTATAGTTTAATGCAATCTCGGATCTTCTGTGCTTTCTGTTCTCTGTTTTCCCCTGTGTTTCTCCGTGCTAGGTTTGGGCAGAGCGTGTGTGTGGTTCCAGGGAGTTCCCAGTGCCACTGGGCTGGTGTAAAGGCTGGTGCCTGCAGCTGAGCGTGGGATGCTTCCAGTCACTCTCACACACTCTCTTCTCTTTCCAGCTCTACAGCTCTTTCACTGGGGCCAGGTTTGGTGCCCCTTCAGCCCATTTGCACCACCAAGCACCAACAAGCACAGCGAGCTGCCGTCTCCTGGGGGCAAGTCCTTGTCAGATGGGGCTGAGGTGTGGAGATGGGGAAAATCTGGCAGCTGCTAGAAATCATGCTACTTTCACTGTGTTTTCAGAGCAACGTGACTGTGCTTAGCAATAAATGCAATTGATAGAGGAGGTGCCAGGTTTCAGCAAGCTATTCCCTGTCTGAGCTGGACTGTTCTTGTTCCTGTTGAATCATGAAGCTGGTGTCACAGAGGGAGGCAAAACAGCACACAGGGAGATGCAACCGGTGGAAATGGGGCAAAATGTAGCTGCAAAGAGGGGCCAGTTGTGGTTTGGGCCTCCTTAATGGTCCCATGGCCTCTGTGTTTTGCTGTGATTAACTTATCCTCATGCTTGGCATTAACTGTGGCTCCTGAGCCATTGGGGGATCTCCTGGGACTGTTGTTGCGAGCTCCTGTCCCCAGGGGACTGGGGCTGTGTGTCCCTTAGGAACACTCAGAATGTGGCTCTGCCAGTGTCCTGTGTCCCTGGAAGTTGATGATAAATGAGTGGGCAATGTCCATGTGGCCGAAGTAGGAGGACCCAATGCACTTCCATTTGGTTTCTGCCGAGGGCCACGTTCTCCCTTTGCGGACACCATGACATGGAAAGGATGTGGACTGTAGCAGGGAGATGTGCCTTGAAGCTGTGTAAGTCCAACAGGCTACTTCTGAGCATGCTGCAGCTTGCTCAGCCTTTGGGCACAGACCCACGCACCTCTGCCAGGAGCAAGTACACAACGTGCTTCACTGTGCACTGCAGGACAGAGGGGGCATCTCAAAGCTGCCCTGCAGAGGCATGCAGGGCTGAACACTGCTGCATGATCCTATTGCAAACACCTTATCAGTACAAAGTACCTTAAACTTTTTGGGCACTCTACAGATAGTTCACTATCCTGCAGACCAACTGGTCTGCATTCAATTTCCCTATAAATACTCTACCAAGGGAGAAGAGGTGAAGCTGTTGGGGAGCAGATTGACCTAAAATTTAAATACATGGAGACCCAAAACCTTGCCTTTTTCCTAAGATGATGAGTTGGATATGACATTGGGGACACCAGAGGTACCTAATACCTTCTCCAGGTTTCTTGTTAGGAATAGGAGCCAGATTTATGTTCTGCTCTTTCTCACCCTTTGCAAGACATGCACCTTCAATTATCATTGCTTTTAAAGGCTTAGAATCACTCTTTCCTGTAGTATAGAAATTTTTTTTAACAAAGTGACAGTATAAGTACTTCTGCAAAGTTGAACTGGAATTTTATGTAGGTTTAGCCATGTAGCTCATTATACGGCCTCCCTGTGCCATAGGGGACCAATCCATAGGATGCAATACTGTCTCACTCCATACTCTGGAGTTGAGGAAGAATGCAGAAAGGGGACAACGTTTTGCCTCTAGAAATTTCTGTTTCTGGCAGTTTGGAAGACAGATCTCTGCTGGGAAGGGATGAACCAGAGGTGTACTGGGGCAAAGGGACAGTCAGGACCAGCTGGCTATGATGCTGCTTGCAGCCTCCCAGGTGTGTGACCAGCTCTGCATGTCCCTAAACACCACCTGCTCCCCCCTCCCCACATATCCAACCCCCAACACCTCCTGGTCTGCAGAAAAGTGAGCTGGAGCTAACCACCAAGCATGCACAAAATGGTCCCGTTTTCTCAGCAGGATTGTCCACTGGTTCCTGGCTGGGATCTAACAGCAGAGCTGCTGCTGTGCCATTCGACCAGCAGGACAGCTGCTATTGATTTTCATCTCATGCCCATTGATAGAGATGGTGCAGGTGGGAAAGGCGACATAAATTATAAACTAAGAAAAGCAGTAGTGGTGGAGTGAATGAAAAGCAGTCTGGCATTTACTGGAAAACAGAGTTTAGCGGGTAATTTTTCAATGCACAGACAGTTTTGCTACAGAAAATGTCGGGCCTGCTTTTGCTGTTAGTTGTGCAAGTGGAATCTGGAAGCAGTCCGGGGTCAGAGTCAGCCCTGACGCTTTGCTTGTGTCTTTTCTAATGCCACGGTGACAGTGCATGTCAGGCAGGAATGGTCTGCTGTCACTGCCAAATACCCAGCTTAATGATGGCTCTGCTGATCCATTAGCAACCCCAATCAACTGCTTAGAAATTAGGTTTTAATTTTTTTTTCTTTTGGGTAATGAACTAAATTCTCATTCTTGCTCACTCTTCAGGTAGGTTTACTGAGTGCAGGACAGTCTGAAGGGGTGGGAGGCTCAAGTGAGGGTTGGTTTAACACAATATGAGTTCATAATATAAAGCGAAAAGCTTGCCAACTGTCCTGGACCAAAATGATATGCCCCTTCTCTCCTGTGCAGCACCTTTTATTCAGGAGATACTATACCATGCTGTGTAAGAACAAGGTCATGTGCCAGGGGATGGGCAGGAAAAAGGAGCATGTCATTTCTGAGATGGGTGAATCCCGCATATTCCTCTGTGCACAGTCTGGGTCTTGCTGCTGGTGTTCACCAGAGCTGCAGGGCCTGGGCCTGGCCCCCACCAGAAAAGCCACAAGCTGTTGGTGAGACCTGTGGTTTCCACAGGAGGATCCATTTGGGATCAAGACAGAGTTCCCCACGTGTGCTCACAGCTGCACCATGCTGGGAACAACACACCGCCCGTTTCCATAGTGATCCATTGATAACCTTCACTTTGATGGAGAACAAAAAAGGAAGAGTTACGTCTAGAGCTAAGCAGACTGTGGACAGAGTGAGGAAAGGACTTGAAAACTGTGTGTGGGAAGAATGCTAGAAAACATGGAGTGAACTGGAGAGAGAACTGGAACCAGGAATCCCAGAGCCTCTCCCACTGGTGTGGGGGGCTTTGGACCAGATTGTGCTCACACACTGAGTTTCACGCAGCGCAGTGGTCTCTCCCCACCTGCACAGACGCTGCAGCTCAAGGGGAGGCTGCCCAGACCTCCTGCCCTCACAAACCTGCCTGTGGCACCAAGAATCTCCTGTCCCTCCCGGTTCGCTTTCCTTCCAAGGAGTGTTTATCACTCAGTTTGCCCATGGTGCAGATGTCTGTCTGGAACTGTAATGACATTTACCAAAGGGGACTAGAAATTGTCACTCAGGGACTGCAAATAATGAAGCCAATGCCTTTTATTGACACACGTGGAAGCTGTTTAATTTGGGATGTTGGCTGTCAGAAAATAAAGCTCTTTTGTGGCGGTTTTCTCAGTCAAGCAATATTGTGCTTAATTTCAAGGTTTGTGCTCACATTTAAAAGTGAGCTATTTTCAGCTTTTAGGTTTGGAGTTTCTTCCTAGCAGTAACCTATCAATTCAACACGCATCTAAGGGTCTGATCTGTCTCTGCTTGCAAAATACGATGATTTGTGCCAAGGATTTCTTGCTAAGAAAGAACACAAGCATTTTCTTTTTTTTTTTCCTTCCAAACGCAGCTGTAAGCCAAGCACTCAAGCCTGGACCCTTGGGTGCCTTTCAAGCCCCAACTTCTGATTTAGGCATTCTGCTTCACCTTTAGGATATGAAACTTGGTCGTCTTAAGATTTCTTATGTGCTTGAAAGGAGGTATGCTCTTTGCCACTTTGTTGTGCAGTCAGCCAAGGGGACCAAGATCCCTCAGAGAGGGTTATACTAAAGCTGAGTATCGCGTGTTTAAAGACCAGGAAAACAGCTCCTGTTAGGAGAGGATGCAAGTGCAGGCCTCCTTCTACTGGTAAGCTATGCTGACTGTGTTCAACTCACACAAGAGTGTAGGGAGTCCCCAGCACTCCAAAAACTGGGTGATGAAGCTGGATGGTGCAGCAGGAGAGGCTTGCACAGGTCGGTTTTGCTCCTGGCTCTGGCTCACACCAGGGCTGAGAGTTGCTGCTTTGCATCCACATCTTCCCATTAGGAACTGGGAAAAAAAAATGGTTATTTTTGCATGTGTAGCATAGAGGGAGAGGGAGAATAGGACAATATTGATTTTTTTTGAAGGAGCATTGTCAAAACATCTTTGCTGCCTGGCAAAGCAGCCTGCCCAGGCTGGCCCAGCAGCAGCTCTGTACAATGGGGTTGCTCGCAGCCCCAGCAGAGCCACCTTTGGGATTAAAGCCCTCACAAGAGGCTTTAATGGAAATCTCCTCTCCCAAAGATATGTATGCATTAGGGCTTATCTCACTGCTTCATTAAGGAATAGAACCAGGGGCAACCTCAGGGGTCACCAAATCCCGTCTCCTGCCATTGCAGGTAGACGTGCTGTCTAATCCCTTTATTATTGTATAAGGGCAGAGGTGAACATTGGCAGGGACCTGAGCTCGTGCAGCCTGTCAGCCCTGGAAATGTCGCTGAGAAAGGCCCACAGTCCTTTTACTTGACATCTGCCAGGGTTACATCCATCTAAGGGCACGTCTGCTGGGATGGTGCAGCCCAGGAGGAGGCAGCCTGGCTTATTAATTTTAAATGTGCTTGAGATGCTGTAGTACGAAAAGCTATCATCATGAAAGCGCTCAACAGCATGTAATCAGTGCTTGGCCTTACAAAGAGACCTCTGTTGTGCTCAGGCTTCTCCAAAGGCCAGTTACAATCTACATTATTTATGTGGAAAAGTGTTATTAGCCGAGTTTCCTTTATTTTCATTTTTTTTTTTTTCATGGAAGGATTTTAAGGGAGTTCTTTGTAAGGAGTGCTCAGAGACTCTGGGACTTTCTCTCTCTCTGTTTCCTGGTGGGACCAGATTTTTTATTTATTTATTTTTTTTTTAACAGAATATTTCAAATACCAGGAAGCGATATAACGTTAAAGCCAAGCCAGTCAATGCCTAATTGTGGCACCAGTCTAGCCGGTGTGAAGAACGATATTTTCTGTGTTATTATGAGAGCCTGGGAACTTTAAAAGTTTACCTTTTAACAGCCTCCATAAGAACATGGGCACACATTAATGCTCGGAACAGGCAATTAAAAGCAAAAAATGGCTCACACTTTGGATGGCGCAGGATGGGGTTTGTAATGAATTAGACCTAGAAATAGATACCAGCAAAAAGCACCTCCGTAATTATTTTTTAAAAAAAGAACAGCTTGCGGCTAGATTGTGCATTGCAGAAATCAGTGTGGATTTTTTCAACCACTGCGGTGGCTGTGCCTATGCTTTGGGTTTTGTGGAGAGGTTTCAGTGAGTTTCCCCTGCTAGTGCCAGGCTGGGCATGAGTCCTTCTGCCTGGCGGCTGATTGTCCTGGCAGCAAGTTGTTGCAGACAAAAGATGGAGAATGGGCCAACTGGCCAGTTTTGGGGTAATCTGGAGCGGGTCCAGGGCTGATCCACTCAGACTCGGCAACCCCTTAAAGCATGTTTTTGCACTGACACTGAATTACCTGCAAACGGTGTTTTATGGAAGTGGGGCCTTGTGGAAGCATGGGTGCTCCCACAGAAGTCATGACAGAAAGAAAGTACCTGCTTAGGGTCTGCTCTGGACAGCACTGGACTTAATGTATAAGTACATTAACTCATTAGTGCCTTGAATCATCAGGCATTTGGGATAAATGATGGTAAGAACTGGGTGTCAGAATTGCCAGGGAACTAATGCAGCCTTGTCACCGTAGGACGGTGGTGCTTTTGCATCTTGAGGTGCAGCCCAGCATCCTGCTGAACCGGACTCTGCACCAGGTCCAAGCTGGCTCTGGGCCGGTGTGTCTCTGGGCCATTCTCTCCAACCCTGGCATACAGCGGGATTTTTTTTTCTTCTGTGATTGTTACACCTCATTTTCTTCAAATATTTCCAGCATTAATTCCAAATTAGTCTTTCTGTCTTTTGTAATGCTGCTCATTGTATATTCAGAATTTTAAGCAAAATGCCGTGTCCAGTATTTGCTGTAAATATGTATAAATGCTTATTGGATCTTTCCCAGTAGCAGCTATTTCTTCTGATGAGGCCTATGATACGGAAGAAAAATGCAAACAGGAGCCTTCTAAATGAAATGGCAAATTTAGCCCGTGTCACGTACAGAATACTAATGAGCAATCTGACAGAGCCGCTGCGCGTTCGTGCATTACTGGCACTGAACAATGACCTTGCTCAAATGTGCGGGAGAAGGGAGTCCTTGCACCTGAGAACAAATAGATGACTCTGATTAAACTACAGCCACCTCACCTCTCTGGGGACCTTCATAGCCAAGCACCAGAAGATTAAAGAGCTTACTCTTCCAGCAAGCACCTGAATTCAGCTCACGCTCTGCAGTAGTTTTGCAGCAAGCCCTCCCTTTCCCTGCAACCCCCTTCGATCCCCACCGTTGCCTTCATTGTCACAGTACGCTGGGTGAGCTCTCATATTAATAAAAATACCAGATTGGCACTCTATTCCCTTGTGCAGCCTCAAGCTGGTCAATTATTCTACTTTAATTACCCCCTTAAACATGCTTTTTATAGGCGTGGGCCTTTGCTGTGTTTGTGGCTAATAAAGTAATGAAGTGATGCAGTGATAAATTACTCTTCTGTTTAAGGTGGGGATGGGACATGACAAGTGCAGGTGGGGGTTCAGAGAAGTTTAGTGCATTGCTGTGCTTCAGAGAAACCTTAATTTTTCCCCCTGGAATGTCTTTGTCTCTCCTTTGGTTTTGCAGCAATTTTGATGTTTTAGCATAAGTTTGTCTTTTATGTGACTGAAAATGAAAATGCTGGAAGTGTCTTTGTTCAGCAGGTTAATTTTCTTGCTGATGATTAAAAGGAGACAATCATTTAAGACAGCAGAATAAAAATCGCACTTGGGAATTTCACTAGACCAAGAAATAGAGTGGAGGGTTTTTAATAAGGGGCTGTCTCATTTGGTTTTCTTTCATTTTAACTAGAACATGGAGACTGCTTTCCATTATGTAAGATCAATAATGGCATTTTTTTAAAATCTCATTTTCATATTTAATCATTTGATTAATATTGGTGCTGGATCTTTCTGCAATTCCAGCATGACCCCAAAATCCAATGCAGGGATATTTTCTGCAGAGGCCTCCTATGGAAAAACAGCAATTATGTCTCCCAGCAATGATTGCTGTTCTTCTGTACTGGGGAGAACAAAAAGATAAAGAGCAGATGAGATGCTGGCATGACAGAGGGTGGCACATACAATGGGATCTGAGTCGTATGTGGACTTCGAGCATCTGCAAAATGACAGGTACCTCTAGTCCAGGGAGTTTCTTTCCATGTGCCATCAGCAAACCCCTCCGTGCAATATCCACAGGCTGGGGGTCACTGCTAGAGCTGGCACAGCTCAAGGGACTTCTGCTCTTACCCTGAGGTCCCTCCACATTGTTGCTGGTCACCTTTTAATTCAAGCCAATATTCAGGCTGGCAATCTTGCTGCATACGAAAAATAACTCCCCGAGCTTGGTTTGCTGGAGCCAAATGATCAAAAGGTTAGTGTAATATATAACAGGAGGGTTTATTTTTTTTATTTCTGGTCTCCTTCTCTAGACTCTCAGGTGCATGCGCTCCTGCCCATCCTCATGAACATCTTTAAGACCTGACATAAAACAGGTAGGGAGCCTCTTGAGTGGTCTTATGAGGCAGATTGAGGAAATTCAGGTGCAGGGCTCTGTGGAGTTCTTTCCCCCTGGGTCTCCAGGTGCTGTTGTGGTATCACAGCTGGCACTTTGCTGGGTTATGTCCTCAGCTCCTGGTGGCAGCCTGGAGCCCTCTGGCCCCAACCAGTCCCCGGTGTCCCATGGCTGGGGCTTGTCATGCTTTACTGGGTTTCATGATGAATGGATGGATGGATGGATGGATGGATGGATGGATGGATGGATGGATGTTTTCAGTGCTGGCAGAATGTGCCAGCCGTCGGACACTATCTCCTTGCAGCCATGCTCAGCAGCTCCCTCCATGCACAGCTGGAAACCCTCTTAGAAAACTTGTTAAAAGTAAGTGAAGGCCAGGCTACCCTGGAGCAAAGAGAGCTCCCTCAGAAACAACATTTGCAACCCCTCCCTCCCCTGAGCACTTCTCAAAGCAGCCCTGTGTTATAGGTAAGGATGTGGCTGAGCAGCTATTGAAAATATGTAAAGCTGTAGAAAATAGATGGGCTAGATCTGCAATAACTCTCAGTGCTGCTGCTGGCCTCTTGAAACAGCCATTTCATCACCGCACACCACTGCGTGTCTCCTTACGCTTACACACGCAGTGCGCCGCTTTCCATGGCGCATGGGGAGCGGTTAGGGTGGAAAAGAAGCCCTGGGCAGCCAAGATGTGAAATGCAGATGGCTTGCAGTGAAGGTGAAGTATGTGAAATGGGGAGGAAAAATAATTTCTCAAACAAACCTTGCCTCGCAAGCATGGGCGGGGTGTTTAAGCAGGTCGTGGCAGCAGGGAGAGCTGGTCCCCCGCCCCCTGCAACCCCGTCCACTCTCGTGTGGGGCTCTGGCATTGCCCTGCACACGGCTGCGTGCGATGCGTAGTGCATTTCTATACTTGTGCGATGCATAAATGCATCAAGTCTTTACTTAATACACTTTTGCTTTTCCTCTTCCAGGCTTTTTATCCTATGGGGTGGGGTTTTTTTCCTCTTACAGGTAGCCCACTTTATTGAATCATGGTGTATCTCAACTTGAAAGGGACCCATTAATACCACCAAGTCCAACTCTCTGCTCCTTGCAGGACTACTTAAAACTAAACCATATGACTAAGAGCATTGTCCAGATGCTCCCTGAACTCTGACAGTCTTGGTTCATGACCACTTCCCTGAGGAGCCTGTTCCAGTGGTTGACCATCCTCTCAGTGAAGAAACTTTTCCTAATGTCCAATCTGCCCATTCATCCCCTTCCCTCTGCACTGGCTTTGGAAGGTGGTCTTTTCTCTCCTTCCAGCTCTATGCAGTATGAGCCCTGGCAGCTTTTCTCTACCTGGCCCCACAACAGCACCTCAGACCTCTTGCTTTTCCCATTAGGAGTTAGGAAATTCTGGGGGTTTCTCCCTGCCTGCATCCCTCCTTACCTCCCTTTTGCACTCTGCACGGTTTCCATATGTGCATCTCCAGGGTCTTGGCTCAGCTTGGCCCATAAGCACAAAAGCTGCAGATATGTGTGGTGACCTTCAAACAAAGATGTAATGAATCCTCTAGCCTGTGTCCTCCCTACTTGGGAGGCTTTGTAGGGAGCAGACCCTGAACAGGCACTGGGCTGCTAGCCAGCCTGCACTTGACCAAGTTAAGCATTGCAGGGCAAATGTCATGATGGATCACAACTCTGGCTGTGGGAAGGCACCACTTTTCCCAGAATAATGATGTCTCCTTCTGGACAGGGCAAAATAATCTTGTCTGACAGTTTGTATTGCCCTGGGTGCAACCCATGAGATTGTCCCACGGTGGCTATTGATCCTACAGAGCAAGGGCAATCAGGAGGGAGGATATAGAGCTGGAGATTCATTGCCTGGAAAACTGGAGAAGAGCACGTGGTGGGACATGAGTAGGGAACTGGGGAATAGCCGTTTGCCTCTGCTCTTCCCCAGATTCCCAAGCAATCTCCTAAATTCTTGGAGGACAGGAAGAGGCAGGAGTATGAGGAGGGCAGATTGGCCTTTCTGGCCCTGTCTGGTTCAGGACACAAGGTCCAGGTCTAGAGGCACCTTGATACCCTTTCCTTGGAGGAGGAACTCTCTTACCCGAAGCCACACATGACTTCATATGGATTTTTAGCATCTCCTGAAATGGCAATACAAAGCCCCTTGCCTGTCCCTGCTACTGTACCCTGTCATGCACATCAATGTCTCACTCCAAGAGTCCCTCTCCTCTCAGTGACATACACCACCAGCCTTATCTGCATGTATCTGCATCAATTCAAATGCTCATGTCATGTCAGTCATGTCTAAATCCTCTGAGATCTCTCCTGCCTTTCTCAGACATGACAAATGTGCAAGTGGCAAAACCATCTCCAGTTTTCCGTGCTGCTTCCCTGCAGAAAATCCCTGCTCAGGCAAGAAGGCAAACCTGCACAGTAAAGCTCTATCCAGCTAATTCGTGGTCTTCTGCAGGACAGGAAAAACTTTTCCATGAGCTGAAGAAGTAAAAGCTATTGAGCACAGCGGGTGCAGAAACAGCCAGTTCTCTGGGGAGGTACGGACCCCAGTTTGCAGGCATGTGTAGCAGCTGAATTGTGTTGGGTGAAAAGCACATAGAGCTGTAAAAAAGTACACCTTGATTTACCTTCAACACTAGCAAGCAGCACATGCCTGGGGAAAAGTAGCAGGACAAAACTTGCATAGAGTGATAACTCTCTGATAGACTCTCTACTGCTCTGCAATGCAGAGAGTTCACAGGTCAAAGTTGGTATCTTTGTCTTTAACAGACCTTGAGGGGTTTTTCTCCTATGAATATGTCTCAAACATTGCTTAAGCAAAGGAAACTTCCAGCCATCGCTGTGCCCTGTGCTGAGGAGCACCACAGTTAAACCCATAATGCGTGATGAAGCAACTCCTTTTTTTTTTTTTTTTTTTGTGCCTATTTTTTGCTGCTGTTTTTTATCTCCCACAGATAATTTCATGGGCTGAACCTCAGCTTTTGCAATATGTGGGGTAGTGAGTAAAACCTACCCATTCACCTCCCTTGGGTCATTCATGAGGTTCGATTTCTTCCTTTTTTCCTTTTCTGGGATTAAATGGGCTGTGTCTCTGTCTCCGTCTCCTGTTACTTGAGCAGCTTCTGTACTGCCGAACCTGTTGGTCAACCTCCTCTGCACCATATGTGTTTCACTGCCATCTTGCTGAGATGCTGAAAGGCAAACAAATACAATATTCAAGGTGGAGGCCTGTCATAGTCTTATGTAGCTGTCTAGCGAGGATTTCTGGCTTATTCTCTATTCCTGATCAAACATTTCTCACTTCGCCTTGCCAGGGGTTTTCTGACAGCTACCAGCCTCGGTGCTGATGTTTCCATCATGCTGTCTGCTGTAGTTGCTTGTTTGCCTTTGCAGTGTCTCCTACACATTACTTTAATGCTTTATCTTTGCAGCATAGATTTCCCCCACAGTCAGTTCCCTGAAATCAGCTTCTGAGTGGTAGCTCTTAGCTCTAGCAGGCAACTGGATCAGTTTAGGTGATGTGCCTGTCTCCCAACATCATTGGCAAAGAGTCTAGAAGATGCATGGACAAAGTCTCGGTCGTGTTAGTGTGAAGTCCCTAGAGCTCTGGGTTAACTGCGTGCATTGTCCAAAGGCTTTACATAAAACCAATTGAAGATGCAGACAAATGGACAGTACCATAACTAATAGGAGGTTATGTTGGCTCCTGCAGAACTCACTGAAAATGTTGCCAGCTGGATACAAGAAAGGAAAAGTAATACTGAATAATTTATTTTTAAATAAAACACACATATGTTGCAAAGTGACTGTATTAAAGCTTTTGGGACTTGGGGAATTTCATGGAATGCATGTGAAATTCAAAATGTGTAGTGTGCTGAGTTGAAGATTAGGCTGTTTCCAACTTTGATATTTCTTAGCTCTCCCTCACCTGCCTTCCAGTGGCCCTGGGCAGTTTAAGCTGTGTTATCAGATGTGCACTGGACATGTCTGATGAATGCCAAGATCTCACAGTTTGAGCAGACAGCTACTACTCTGATCTGAATTTGCTGCAGACTTTGAACAGGCTGTGTTTAAGCTGAGAGTGGGTGGTCTGAGTTGTCTGCAGACAGTCTAACTTGAGAGGGATCTTATTCCTGGAGCATATCTAAAGCCATATATCAAAAGTTACTTTGATTCTTATCAATATTCTGGAGGCAAAACTTCAAAATATGCCATTAAAACAAAGAGACATGACTGATCTTTGTAAGAACTCTTGGGAATTTATTGTTGTCCTAAAGTCAAACAACCTAGGAACAGAAAATATATTTTCTGAGTAGATATCTAGGTTAAAGCAACTTCCTCTGTAAAAAAAAAAAACCTTTGGAAAGTCTATTTCTTCAGACCTTCCTGACATTGCTCTAGTTGAAGTAAGCAGTCTCCTTAAAGCAGATCTCACAGTGCAGTTAAAAATGACCTCCAGCAAGAGACATTTTCTTCAGTAAACAGCCAACAAACACCCTATTAAAAAAAAGTATCCTCATTCCTTAAATGACATGCAAGCTAAAATAATGGGCTTGTGCTGTCTTTGTTTCTTCGCGATGTACGTTCTGAGCCCAAGGGGATTTTCCATAAAGAGAGGAGGGCATGGATGGTCATAGGGTAGATATGTAGCTATGTAAATCCACAAAGATTTCTGTTATTTTATGCTCATTTATATTAGCTGCAGATAATATAACTTCCTTTCCCACCTACATCACAGATTCATGTTGTGTTTGTAGTACTCTGTTGCTTGAATGTCTCTGGGAAAAATGATAGTTTTATTACACAAGAAAGGTCAAGGAAAGGGAAAACTTTGCTGGGAGTTCTGTGCTCTCTTAACTTTTACTTCTTTCATTCAGGTCAAATTAATACATTATTTAAAGTTAAAAATCTCTTGATGAAAATTCAAGAGCCAGTAGGTTAAAGACACTGTTATCTAAACTTTCTGATGCTTGCTTTGTTGGAAGGAGAGGCATAATTGATGGAGGTAGAGAAAATCCCTACAACCCCTTCCAGAACTGACCACTTGTGTTTCAAAAACCCGGGGCACAGACTGAACATCCACATCCTTTTCTGTATCAGTCTTAAAATATCAGTGGGACAAAGTCTCCACAAGTGCTTTGGAAAGCAAGAAACAGCCTCCTTATTTCAGCTGTATTATTTGGTATTTACATGTGTGTGGCAGAGGGAAAAAATGTGATTTAATTAGCTTTTCAACCCTGTGTATGCTTTTAAGATATAATGCTTAAATGATTTGAAGCAGTCTTGTGTTGGAGACAGGCTTCTTAAAAAAAATTACTCTCCCTGTGTAATTACTCATAACAAAGCATAATGTGACTTTGCAAACAGCAAGCACTTTGTTTTTTTTCCAATTTCATATTAATTTTATTGGCCCTGAATTTAGGGTTGTGTTTTTGTATTTGGGATTTTACCAGAGTAGAATATCTCCTGTGAAAATGTTGTTAACTTGCCGGCATTATAAGTGTTTCCTCCTCCATAGTTTTGCTCTGAAAGAGCTGGTAGATTTATGTAAGCTGAACACACTTTCCTAGTGATATTGGTTTTTCTGGTGATAGTTATTTCCTAGAGGGTGCAGGCTTGTCTCTTTGGTTTATACTGTTTTCTGCCAGTGGGGAAAAGCATATACATCTGTGTCGGTCGATTTACACAAAGAACAGCTGTTTTAGCCCCTGTAGAGATATTTTCCACTTGAAGAGGATTGTTTGGTCTTGTCTTTACTGCTAAATTTTTTAAATCTTTCTTTTCACCCCAAGGGAATCAGTGCTCATCCAATATCCCGAGGTAAGGACACAAACAAGATGGTAAAACTAAAGCACCCTGTGAGATAAATTTGCAGAGGTCAACTGCAAGCAGGAACAGCATTGACCTTGGTGTTTACCCACAGTAAAACTCAAGTCCTTCATCCTGGCTGTGCTGTTTACCTCAAGAGAGCTGCTGGACATTAGTTACCTTCCAGTGAAAAGAAATATAACTGTTTTTCTGTAATGAAGACAAGTCTTTGGAGATTTGACAAAACCTGAGTTTAAATGTATTGTCAGAATTCAAAATAAAGTGGAGATTCTGCTACCTTTAACTCCCGAGAGCAGCTTCAGCAGAAGTGTATTTGGGAGAGCGTGTGCTGGCTGAGCGAGCCCTTCCTGGCCAAATCTGCTGCTTCCCTGCCCCACTTCACTACCCTGCCTTGGGCAAGTTCACAGGTGGACCCGGAGGGCTTTAAGTCCAGTGCCAAAGTATTGAATCTTCACGTGTCCAGAAAGATGTGTCTGATAAGCATACCAAAATGAGTCAGGGAGCAGGGTGAGGGTTATAGAGGGCATAGGATATGACATTTTGAAACCCAAAGGTGATGGTCCTTTGAACTTGGAAAAAGAGCTGCAAGACTTAGCCAGGATTCACCTGGGTCAAACTTAGATTGGTTCTTCTTTGCAGAACAAAGTGGAGAACAGTCGCATTCTTTTTTTTTTTTTTTTTCCCCTGGCCTTGAAGTTGGTAAAAGTGGCGCTGCCAGTGGTTTTACATTATTCTGAGTGGCTTCATTTTAAAGGATGCCTGCATGGTGTTTTGCTGCTTTCCTTTGAATTCGGTGGGACAGGGTCAGTGGGACGGGCACTGAGCCGCTGACGGGGCTGTTAGCACATCTGCGAGTGCTGGCTGCAGTGCTGGGAAGGAGGATGGAAAGCAAGTGCTGATGGAGATTGCTTTAAACAAAAAAGCAGAGTGGAGACAGGCCAGAAACCACACTGCAAAGGTCTTTGGGGAGCAGTAATAATTCCTCTTACTGGCCAAAGGCTACTTCCTGCTGGTCTGTGCAAACAACCCCGCTGCATTAACAGGGTCCTCAGGCATCCGAGGAGAAGTGGGATTTGGCACTGGTCATGCTGTGCGTGTGAGCAGGTCCAGAAAGGAGACCCGTCCTCTGCAAATGGGGGTTTGCACAAGCCCCGGCTGCTCTTTTTGCAAATCCCCCAGTGGGGCTGTAGTTCTCAGCACCACACCCAGGAATTAGAAACTGGGCTCAACCCCAAGGTATTTCTCTGTGACATTAAGCATGATAGGAAGACAGGCTCTTAGCCACAGAGGAGCTCTCTCTTTCCTGGCCGGTCGCCCTGCCAGTGTAAAAATCAAAAAGTGCTCAGCTGTTGTGGTTTGCAATGTTAATATTTCAAGCCCGAGGAAGCATTTGTTCCTGAAGAAAAAAAAATGAACTTTTCAGAAATGAACTTTTGAAAGATGAACTTTTTCAAATTATATCAGTTGCTTCCTATAAACCTCGCCTGGAAAGAGTAACTGTTCCCCAAGGGAGCTGAGTATTTGAGACAGTCCTGACCTCTCCCCACATGTAATGTGCATGTAAGAAGGGTTTTCACCAGGTGCTGTTTGTTTAAATAGATTTCTGGTGACGGCACGCTTACGTATGACCTTTGGGGACAGGGTTGATAAGGAAGGAGCAATTAAAACAAAACCCTGAAAGCAGATATGGAGACCTATCAGGAAGCCAGGGATGCAGATGAAAGAGCATTGGCCCCACAGTTCTGAAAAAACCTAGGGGAGACAGTCCTGTGGGCTGCAAGATGGCTGGAAGAGGCTAGTGCTTCTGGGCAAAGAGATGTGTGATCCAGCCCTGGGATAAAAACTGCGTGTTTTTTGTAAATGTGCAATTGTATCAATATATCTACCTGTATTGCCAGTTTTGTTGTCTTAACAGAAACAACCAACAAACCTCAAATATGATCAGATCAGAATTTATTGATTTATTGATAGTTTTGAGGTAGGGAGTTTCGATAGTTGAAGTTGGCAGAGGGAAGGCAACATGCACAAGGTCACCTAGAAAATCTGTGGCAGAGGGTGCTCATGGATGTCTTAAACTCCAAGTGAATGCCCTAACTGCTACAGCATACAACATCCTTTTGCTCTGACAAGAGGTCTTGAGTCCCTGTTCCTTCTGTACTAGGGCTGCTGCAGGAGCCAAACAGTTGAGCTTCATCCATTCCTTATTACATTTTATTCATTTATTTTCCATTGTTTGCTATCTCATTATGGGGTGAACCATCCTTGAGCACCCTGCGGTTTTGATTCAGATCTTTCCCCTCTCAGGCACCATTCTTCACCTAGTCACAAGTTCAGGATACCAACACCCTTGTGTTACCCCTGCTGTGAATTTGGTGGGTTTTGAGCTTGTGAAAAGGTTTTGTGTTGAAGCCTAGGGCATCAACTTATGAAAAGTGTCTCAGAAACCACTATGGCTCATAATTCTCGTAGCCTCCATGTCCTGGCTGTGTGGGAGATAAGGACAAGCTGATCAGCCAGCCAGGGGCTAATGGGAACAGATAGAGACATTCCTCCTCTCTTTGCCTCTCCAGAAGTGCTTGGTTAGGTTTCTCTCCTTTTGTGCAGGTGATAAGTTTCTCTTTGTCTGTTCAGTGAGAAACAAATCAGTAGGAGCATTATCTTGGGGGCATCTACCCCTCTTTTGAATGTCGTTAAAATTGGCAAGCTTGTTCAAAAGTTTGAAGGTGGAACCAACAGGCTGTATCCTCATATAAACCTTGCTTCCTGAGATAAAAATGGGTCCTACACCTTCTGCACAAACTTAACCACCTCTCGCTGTGTATCAGGCAGCTAATTGCTCGCAGCAAGTAACGAACTCATCTGCTCATGATCTGCCCTGACTATGTCGAAAGGAATCCTCCTTCGCTCTCCATCTCTTTTTGCACCACCCACCGCCCTCACCACCGCCCACCCAAACCTGCTCTGCCTTCCAGGGTCTTGGAGGCTTGAGGTCTCCTTTTATCCAAGGCTTAGCTCTGCGAAGAATAACTTGCTCTAACTGGGATGTGTCCAGCCACTGTTAATCTTCATGCCTTTGAAGTTGTCTATTTGCAGTGCACTTCTCTGTACCATTGTTTTTACTCCTCCACGTCCTTTTTAACATCCCCTTCACAGCTGCCTTTGCCTCCACCCCAGGCATTTGGCAGTGCAAAACCAAACAGGGAAGTGGAGTCGCCCATAATCTTAATAAGATATTCCCTCCCCATCCCATGGGCTGGAGACAGTGGCTCTGGGAGGAGGATTTGCTGGCTGTGATGAGGGCTGCTTTCGTTTACCCAGTGTCCCACTAGCTCTTTCCCATGAGGCAAATTGCAGCAGTCTGCCATGACCCCAGGGCTGAGCAGCACGGTGGTATAAAACCAGTACAGCTATCATGCTGACTGGAAATGAGCCCAGATGAAAATCCCTGCTTCAAATAGCTTCAAGCTTTCAAGAGACGTTTTAATTCCAGACCAAGAACTGATTAGTAAGAGGTTTTTTTGTTTTTTTTTTTCCTCAATGCATTTATCCTCTGCTCATCGCCAGGGTACCTGGACTTCTAGCAGTGAGAGAAAAAGCAATACCTGCAAAATCTTAAGGTATTCGGAAGTTGATCAGGATGATATGAATGTTGAACCTGAGTATTTCATCATGCACTGAAAAACAGTACTGGGATGGTCTTTGCAGAAGGACAATCATTATAGAGGATTACAGTTCATTCTGAGGGCAAGGTGAAATCTCAGAGTGCATGATGTTTAACTGGGAATACGTAAATTAATTCTCCATTCAATTTGGCCTTTGCTCAGGACAAGCGGTTGAGTTCCCCCTCCCCGACCTCACTTATTGAAAACATATCTTTGTTTAAAACCATAGGGAGTTCATTAGAGTTGTCTGTCTCAGGGCGACTAAAGATTAAGGTGTGCATACATTAGCCAAAGCAAAATACATCAGGCCAAGGAGAGAAAATAAACCAGGCTGTATTCACTACAGCTGACTACAATTGTGCGCTGCCACACACCAGTGAATATGGCCCTGGATCTCTCACATCTGATTCTGCACAGAAATAAATCAGGAATGAATATGGGATCTATTTGTATGTCAGCCTGCAGGACTCTAAGCGTGACTCCTGGCAGAGGTTACTTGGAACGGAGCCCACGAAACCCCACTGAGATTCCCATTGAGATACATATAGACCATTGTGTATTGCACATTAATGCAGAGTAATTATGTCGTACTGGAAACCTTTCAAGTCAGCATTCATCATTCAGAAATCGTCTTAAACCAGTTTGTGCTGCTCTTGTGCTTGAAAGTGAATTGTGTGAAATTGGCAGCCATAACCACCACTGCAACAGAGCGTATAAAAGCCCTTTCATTGTGGAGTTAGTGGTTTTACTGTAACTTTCCTGTCTCATCAATGAGCACCATAATTCACTGAAAAAATCTATAAATCCTGGAACATCCTGAGCCTTTGGCTTGTTGAGCATGAGTGACTCCAGTCTGAGCTGTGGTGGGATCATTGCTCCACGTCCCGAGTGTACCATCAGCAGGCAGACATCAAGCCTGGAGTCCCATGAAAATGGGTCCAGATTGCACTTTCCAGGTGGTACGGCTGCGCTTTCTGGGTGGGAGTAGGGCGGTAGGAGGAACTTCATCCTCAGCAGCAGTTCTCTAGTTGAGCTAATACAGAGGCGAGCAGGCATTTGCAAATATCATGCTGGGCAAATTCTCCAAGGCCTCTGTCCCAGCTGCAACATGAGAGAGATGATAATGAATATCTAGTCTGTTCTGTGGCCTTTTGGGCTGTTCCTGAGTTTGCGGCAGGATTACTGTATGCAAAGAACAAGCCTCCAGCCTCATGCACCAAATTATGTGGTAAAAATAATTGTGAAGCAATTTGTGGCTCGGTTTCATTATGTTGTGTTTTCTTTCTTTAGGAGCTGCGGTGTGCTGCAGACGCATGAGAATATCCTCAAGACTTCTCTGAAAAAAAGGGTATAAATAAAGAACTGTGAAGATTTTAGTTGGTGAAGATCTTCCAGCTCGATCGGTTTTGAAATCCAGTTCCGTATCATTGCAGTGTCAGGCATACCAATGAAGAAATAGCCATCCAGGTTGCTAGTGGTGGGAAGGAGTGAAACAAAGGTAAAACTCTTTGAAACTCACAGGTAAAACACCGTCCCCACTAAGTTCAATGCAAACCTTCACCGATCTCATTACAGCCAGATCTTCACCAGGCTCTGATTTTAGCGGAGCTGCTCACATGCTTACAGCGAGAGTCTTAATAAGCTGTTGCAAACTTGGAGCCTTAACTCATGGTCCCAGCTGCTGGAGGTGGGAAAGATATATTAGTCCAGCTTTTTGCCATGTGGAAGACCGCTCTCTACACGACATTAATTGCTCTCTGCCTAGCTTAATAAGAGTCTGCTTTCAGCAGCTGAATATAACCATGTAATCGGAAGAATTTCTGTTTATTGTTAAAATGTTTTCATGCCTAGAAAACGAGGACTTCTGGAATGTGTCTGATGGAACACGGAATGGGCGTTAGGAGCAAGCACAAACGTCTGGAGTGCTGAGCTGTGATTTGCTCCGCAGCCACCCCATGCCCTGCTCTGCAATCTAAAGCAGCCGATGCAGAATTTAATTTCACATTACGGAGCCTAAGGCAGCAAGGACTTTTCATTATAAGTGAGGAAATAGCGTGCCAGCTATGCTGCCTGCTTGCATGTGTTTTGTGTGTGTGAGCACACAAGCATAACTGGTGATCCACCATGATCGGAAATGATGAGCAGCTGGGATGTGTCCTGAGCACATGCACAACTCCTGGAGTGAGGGTGAGCTGTCAGATGTGTTGCTGCTTTCCCACAGCAGGGATGGCACGAAAACAGCATCAGCAACACCCTTCTTTCCAGGATAATCCCATGCCAGCTGTCCACACCATCCCCACAGCTATGCCCTGGCACGCCATGAAAGGAAGGAGAGGACAGTCCAGCCTTTGGGGTGCCAGCTTGCACTTTAGGATGTTGTCACCTTTGGCCATGACTCTGACAATCATCATCCCCTCTGGTCCTCTCCACCCCTGGAAGTTGTCCCATGTGTTTTGCATGGGAAGAGGGCTTCAGGGCAGAGGGTTTTCCTTCTCGAGTGGGACTTTCTCCAGGAACCATCTCCCAGGTGCCCTCATCTATTGCAGGAGCTGTGCTGGAGAAAGCTGGGCTCAACAAAAGACACTCTCCCTCAAAAAAAAAAAAAAATCTCTCTAACTACTGCTGATGGTTTTTAATTGGGCAGCACCTTCTCAGTTAAATTAACTGGTGCTTGGCTGGTTCATCCTGTCTGAACACTCCCCCACCCCAAACCTCAGACTAGCATCCACTGGGTCTCAGCTGGATCTAATTAGCGCTGGAAGAAAATAACATTTGAGAAGCTGTGTCAGAAACAGGCATTTTTCAAAGCTCTTTTGCCTCTGGGTGTTTGATGAAGAAAGCCACCATGCTGGAGAGCAGGCTGTGTGTCAGGGGACACATCTGCAGCGTGTCCCCACTCTCAGCATCACAGAGAGTGGTTCCTGTAGCACTCAGCGGCTGAGCTGTGGCAGCGGCAGGGACATGCATGCCGCAGGCATCCCATGCGCCAACCAGCCTTGGCTTTACCTATTTATTTTTCAGTAAGTGCATCTGAGCCAGGAAAGTTACTGTTTTGGCTGCTTCTCCCTTCATCCGTGAGTGTTTTTTTCATCTCCAGGCAGCCACCTGCATGTGGGGCACAAGGGACTCAGTAAGAAGTGAAAAGCACTGATTTTTTTTTTTTTTTTTTTTTCCATTGCATTCTGCACGTTTCCAAGGGGAGACCTCTCCCCTCTTCCAAGGTTCAATGCAGCTCTTATGCACTAGATCCACAAAAAAGCAGTAAATACAGCACAGAAGCATGCTTTGTGTGCTCTCCTGCCCAAGAAAAGTGTTGTAGAGCAACTAGAGTTTCAAAGCTTCCTCCGATAGGACGTTTCATTCCCCGCGGGATTTTGGGCACCGTGAAGCCTAGCTAACTCAGCAAATGTGTTTACTTTTGTGAACCGGAGAGCCACAAGGCAGGAATTCACAGCAACCCCAACTTCTTAGCACAGAACCAATAACATTTTGAGCACCTCAGGGCAGCTGTGAACAAGGGCTTCTTTTATAGACGGGAAAGTGTAATACAAAGTGATTCTCGGCCACAGGAAAAGGGAAAATCGCCCAGGTAAATGTGCAGTGGGAACTGCAAACTGGATTCTTTCTGAAAAGTCTAATAATTCTGTGCTATTCTGTAAAAGCTTTCCAGTATTATGAGGACTAACCCCCTCCCCCATCCCTACATGTTAAAGTAATTAGATTGCAAAATGCAATGACTGTAGAATGTATCTATGGCTTTTGTTATTTAGCAGGGTTTGGGTTGGTTTTTTTTTTGGTTTGTTTCTCTACCCCCATGATGAGTCTAATTGAAATCCAAATGAAATCAGAGTATAAAATAAATGGTGACAAGCTGGGTGCTTCCTCTGGGTCTGTGGCCCCACTGACACGCACATTTTGTTCAAAACCGTCTAGAAAATATAAAGCCAAATTAGAAAAGTCTTATTATAATATGCCCAGATGCTGCAGGAGATGTTTGGCTGTTCCTCAGGAACTGGTTCTCCAGATCAGTTCTTTAACTGTGAGGATTTTTTTCTTTCCAGTCAGCCTAGCACAGTGGTTTTGCTAAATTAAATTACACAGGGATCACCAGCACAAGGAAAAGAAAAAGAAAACCTACCATTCCCCAGATAAAGGGTTCTAGTGTATTGTCTTGTCAGACTGGAAGGAAATTCCAGTTTATCAGGGAAATAGCAATGTTAGGCTATTTTCTAAAGATTAAGCAACACCACTCCTACCTTGAATTGAATAAAAGACTCTTGTAATTGCTTCATATTTTTTCTGGCTGTTTGACCAGAGAGGAGTTTGGATGCAGAGTCAGGTGCTTCCTAGAGAGCTGAGAGACACCAGCAAAAAGTTCTGGCACTGCTTCCATCCCCACAGAGAGAGGAAAAGCAGAGGTCACGTCCTGAAGGGCCGGTGCTGAGCTATCAGGAGGGGGAGCTCTGGCCACGCAACCCAGCTGCAAGCCTTTTCCCCTTGCTCCCAGATTCCTGCCCACATCTTCAGTCCTCCCTGGTTTGTACTGGCACGTGCATTAGCACCCAGCCCCATCTCACTCTGCTCTATACACCTGCAGCAAAGGTCTCTGCATCACTACCGTCTGCTCAGGGGAATGAGATCTCCCCCCCCCGCCCCCCTGATAGCACTTTCGGGGTTCCCCAGGAGACAGAACAGAAAGGATTTGGTGCCTGGTAGAGAGTCCCTTTCCCTGTCACAGCACAAACCATCAGACCCTGTGGCCCTCTCTGTGTTTATAGTGTCCCGGGGAAGCTTTTCATAAGCTGTTGTTCTTAATGGAAGTTTTTAACACTTGCATCTGTAATGCTGAATGTGTCTTGCAGAATGCTTTTGACTAGATAAATGAAATCCAGTTATTTCAATTTATGTAAAAACTCTTCAATGCATGTAAGAGTATTTTTAAAATGCACGGCATAAAGGGATGCTACAGAAAAAGCAGATACTGAGGACTATCTGTCAGATGCTGGGATCCTGCTGATAGGTATCAGTCCTCGTGACAGAGCAGAACAGGGCAGAAAATGATGAATAGGAATTTTCACCACCATACTAATTCCTGTAGTACCTGGTGGCTTCCCAGTCCCCTAATAAATTTAGCCTCATGACCTCCTGAGGTGCCAGGTGCTCTGAAGGGGACCGAAGGCACAGCCCAACATGCCATTTTGGCTTTAGGCTTGAAACTTTTTTCCTGTCTTAGATCCCTTTAAATCTGACCCCCAGGGTTTGAGGAGGACACTGTAGCCCCAAGACATTGTTTGTCTCTGCATCTGTGTTAGAGGAAAGTGAGGGACTCTGGGGATTTTGTTGACATTCATTTGTAACAGGAGATTTGAGAAACCTTAACAGCCCAACATCTGTAGGTGACTGTTTCATTTCTTCTGCCAGTGCTTCTTGTGTTCAGGTCCATGCTGGTTTAGCACCTTCTTGATGAAAAAAACATACGAAAATCTACCCCAGCCTGAAACAGTGACACCTTCCCAAAGAAGGCTCCTCTAGGACCTGTCCCTGCTGCCATACAAATACCTGCCTGAGAAAACTGATATAAAGGAACTGTGCCAGGACTAGTTTGAGCCCATCCTCCTTAAGAAAATACAATACGTATATCTCAGAATGTCTGTTGTTAAGAGAAGATGTCACAAGGTTCAGACCTTCGATGGCTGGGTTGCAGGGAGGGTGCCAAGGGAGGATGGATCCAGCCCTGTCCTGGACCATCCCAGTCCTATCCAAGACCGCCGTGCCCAGATGAGCTGCATGCCTTCTGCAAGCTGGTATGTGAATTAAATGGAGAGGGATGAAATGGATGCATATCATAAAACTGCTGGGCTCTGAAATGAAATGATTGTGAAAAGAAGTTTAAAATATGTTGCCTGTCCCTCCTCGAAAATATACTTTCAGTTGCAAAGTGTTCAGCTTCCTCAACCCCTTTCTAGGCCACAACCTGGTTCATGTTTCCCTGTGCTGGGCTTTTCCTCTCCAAGTGGTCCAGTCATTGTTTCCACTCCAGAAGTTTCTCTGATGGGGAGAACTTTCCCTTTCTGAAGCATTTCTGCTCTCTGTGGATTAAGCACAGTCCCAGCCCCTTGTAAATTAGAGGGGTCTGTGTGTTGAACAATGAACACTCCTAACCAAGACTTAATAAAAACTTAAAGACGTCACAGTGGAAGCAAAAGCAGCTGGAACCAGAAGGCTTCCTTGCATCTCTAAATGCTCTCTTAATGCTGAGGAGTGTTGCAAAAGGCGACACTCTTTTTTGGAGTGGCATTTCTCTACTTCTGCTTGCTGTCAAGAGTAAGCACAGGAGTGAGGCCGGTCCCAGCCCTTAGCTGCTGCTGGAAATGCTGGGCTCGGTGTAAGAGCCTGTGACCAGTGCTGGGCTTACCTGGCCATCCAGTAGCAGTGATGGCTGTTCAGAGTTGCAACTTCCCCCTAGAAGCTTTTAAAAATCCAGTGTAAAATATTGTCAAAATACAAATCAAAGAGGCTTATTTGTCATGGAGCATCAGTTTCCCTCTCCACAGCTGGCTTCATGTGGTGGTCTGAAATATTACTTGTAATATTATGAGATCCAAAGTGATCTTCATATTGATGATGTCCCTTTAAAATGACTTTCAAAAATCCTTTTAAAGTAGATGGCAGAATTTTAATACCGCCCGCAGAGTTCAGCATGTATCAATGTCACTGTTCCCACACAGCTGTAAAAAACTCTCTCCATCTGGACTTTAAAAGATTTGACTGAAAAAAAAAGCAAAACAGCAAACCCCTAATCATTAACCAGGAACCATTTGCAATAGAGATCTATGAAATTAAAGAGTGCTCATGTTAAATTACTTCCATCCAATATGTACAACACATTAGATTTGTTACAGTTTGGGAAATCGTGATATTAGTTCTGCTATTACTAGGCAGAAATATAAAAATTCCTAATAAAAGAACACACACATATGAAAAATCAGATTCTTGTGGCATTTCTCTTTGAAGCTGCTCTGGCTCTGTGCCAGTGGGCGGTCACAGACCCATCTGCAGACGCTGTACATGCTCTCTGCATTACTGGACCCCGTCTGCTAACAGAGACAGCTGGACTCAAGGCCAAAATTTGAGTCAATATCCTCTCTCTCATGCTACTATGATCAGTACGGCACTTTGCAGGCCCCAAACGCTTTGCTTTTTTTTTTTTTTTTTCTTTTTTTAAAAAATCTATTTCTTGCTTTTCAGAAAATTCAAACTGTTGCTGTCTTAAGTGCAACAGGTGACTGCATTGAGAGAGCTGCAGTTCAGCACCAAGGGATATTGTGTGTCTGTGAGGGGAAAGTCACCTCCTAGCATCTTCTCCAGCAGCAGTCCTATCTCTCGTCCTCAGAACCTGCTCTCTCTAGCTAAGAGTTTGTCCTGGCTTTGATAGCCATCTGCCTCTGGTTTTGTGCAGGTTATCCAAGGATACGAAGCAGGAGGACTTATCCTAAGTGTGGTAGCATCAAAGACACATGGGTTATCTGAGGGGTGAGTTGTGAGTATGAGAAACAGTTGATTGAAATCAGACGTGCAAAACTGTTGAGAAATGTGGTAAGCCCCTGTGAAGCCTTGCATCCTCCTTGTCCTCCCACATCCAAGTATGTGTGGGCCCTGCCTCAGTTAGAAAAATGTACAAATAGCCAGGAACCCCACAGGTGTGAGGTAGGGGAGAGGGTGAGTCTACAAGAACATGAAGAAGAAAATGAGGAAGAGTTGATTTTTATTGACATCTTCCACAGGCTGACCTTTATCTTCACCTTCTGTGGAGAGCTGATCTTATTTGTCAGGTCCTTGTGAATCCTTGTGAGATGTGCCCAGAGATGATGCCTGAGACTCCAGTGTTTGAGGGAGGGATGGATGGATGATGGATGGATGGATGGATGGATGGATGGATGGATGGGCACAAGTAGACACATAACATATCCTCTCTATTCTCCCTGCTTCTCCAATTTTTCTATAGAAATATACATGCCCCATCATTTATCACTTCCTTCAATCCTGACAGCTGATGAGAAAGTGTTGTTTAGGACTCAAGGTCTTTATTTAGTTTTCTAATCAAATAATTTAAATGTATGAGTTGACACAATAGACGAAGAACCGCAAGTCCCACTGCTTTCTATTATGTGTGATTCTCCTTTGAGCAAATATATAATCACAGCCCTAAGTTATAATAATTATGTAATATTTCTTGATAGGAGCAATTGGAATCTATTGTGTAGGGAAGTAATTACAGCCTACTTTAGTTCCTTTGTTTCTGAGCGGGTGGCATTTATGGGCAAAAAATTATGCATACTCAAAAATCTTTATAAAATGTTGGGTTCTCAGAAAGTCTTGGACTTCCTCAGATGTATGGGGGTTTTAAGGAATAATAACTTCTCTTTATTTTCTTCAGTGCAAAATGTTTATTCAATTAACCAAGAAACATTTAGTTCTAAGGATGGTAGAACACCAAGACAAATGTTTTCCTTACAAGAAAAGGAGAGTTTATAAATTTACACATTCAAAGAGGCTTGATGGGTGTGTGCACATTCCCCCTCACACACACAGAAGATACGAGCTGCTTTTAATCTGACACCTTAAACATTGATTTTTATCCTGTAGCAATTTCATGTTGGAGGGTTTTTTCTGGTAATTAAATTGTTGAGAAAACCTGCACAGTAGTGACAGTGCAAAAATTGGCTCAAAGGAATAAATTAACAGTAATAGCACTAAAGAAGGAATGTTAAGCAGACTTCTACAACACTGTCAAATTTGCTTCTCCGATCGCATCAGTCAAGGTCTGGAAATAACCAAATGCATTAACGTTTATCTAGAAATGAAAGTTGCTATCCTGTCAGATATTCAGTTGGTTTATTAATTACCAGCAGAAACATGAGATGGGATGTGTGTTGGTTCAACTACTTAACTGCTCACCGGAGAATGTTTTTAAAGGGATTTCCTGTAGAGGAATAAGAGATGTTTGGGAAATATTTTTGAAGCTTGAAAACAAAAATGTTAAGTTTCAGTTCCTGCCATGATCTTTCTAAGTCTTTCATCGAGCGTTTAGGGGACTAGTAAAGGATGCAGGAAGTGGGCTGAAGAGGAGAAAAGATCATAAAAACATAAATATTTATCCTGGAGGCATGGGGTGGCTTTTTATACGTAGCAAGCTAAGGGGCTCCTCTTATAGCACGGTGTACTCAATCAATCCTGCACCCGTTATGGTCATGCTGGGTGCCAGAATTAGTGTTGACGAAGCTGGAATGGGTGTTTTCTGTGTCAGAGGTAGCACTTGCATCATCTTCAGCCCTGGCAATGTCTTTTCTCACTGAAACAGAGTGTTGACTCTGGAGATTAGATGAGACATCTCCCAGACCCAGGATATCTGGTGACAGAAATTTCTTCGGGTCTGTGCTTTCTGCTTGAATTTAATTTGCTCAAATAAACCAGCTCATCTTTGGTGTTTGTTTTATATTACCTTGCATCTTTTTCTGTGATGCTACCGTTCTAAAGGATGCTTTTCCCCAGATCTGCCCCAGCATACCTTTCTGAAGTAAACTGCATTTCTTGGGGTTTGGGGAATACAAGAAAATGTATTTGAGGTACCACCGTGGCAGCTCCTTTATCTCTGTGCCCATTCTTGGGGTCAGAGAGAGAAGGGGCTGGTGGGACACCAGTGGTCAGTGTCTCATGTCCCTCTCTGTCATCATGTGGTCTGAACCAAGAGTAGTCTTGCTGAAAACATTTTCCAGAGGTTTGTGGGGGCATCACCTCAGAAAAGGAATTATTTGGTGCTAATCTTCAATTCCTAGACTCAATTTCAGTGACGGTAAAGTACAAGAACCCAGCTGGGAGTCTCTGTTATCATTAATATTTAGGCGCGAGCACCAGCTGAGAAACTGGCCCATGGCTTAATTTTCTCCTTATTGACACAGAGGTTTAAAAACATCAGCTGCAAAGACACCTTCAGAGCCATCACTGGGCTGATAGCACTAAGTATTCCTTCTGCTTAGATCTGCATATTTCATCTACCTGCTTCCCATGGAAAGCCTTGTAAGTGGCTTCCTAAGATGAAAAAAAAAAAAAAAGCTATTTTCCTCCCATTACATGTAGACCCAGATACTTTTCTTCCTTTTGACCTGATTCCCTGGTTTCTGATCAATAGGCCAACATTTTAGCTAGTGACCCTTTCCAAAATATTCTCCCAGCCACTAGAGAATCTCTAATTTACCCTAACAATTTTCCTGGTAAGAGCAGAAATATGCAGCGTGGTCCCAGCCCTGTGCAGTGCAGATGCACAGGCTGTAACTCCATGCTTACATCTGGGTAAAGCTCTGCTGGGTGTAGACCTACGTGCCTACCCCCAAAGTGGAAACCTTTTCTCTGTGGCTGAGCTGCACTTAAGATTTTTCAAGTGTAAATTTTACTCTAGATGCCTGCTGCTTAAAACAGTGATGTCAGGATAACAAAGCCCACCCTCTTCCACATATTTTGACTAACTGCCTCAAAACATCCTGTGTTAGATTCAGGCTGTGTTTTACAGCCACAGCATCAGCATTTTCTTGTACATTTTATTTCACTGGCTTTCTGAAGCAAGGCTGTGAGCTGCCGAACTCCTCGGACATAAATTAGAGGTCAGAGTCTTCACTGCTGCTCCTGAGTGACGTGGACAAGGAGAAAGCCCCAACTCTTCCCCATCCTACAGGACAGTTCCTGTGTAGCTGTGAAAAACTTAGTTTGCAAAGAGGATAAAGAAACTTTATACTGCATTTGATGGGAAACATAACTGATCAGTGTGGGAGGTGGTTGAAAATCCCCCCTGAAGCTCTTTGTACAAGGTTTAGAGAGGCAGATTGATGGTGGGTGCTGTTCCACACATCCCTGGCCATGAAGCCTGTTTTTTCTCCAGACCTGAGTCTCACCTGGAAGGAGACTTTCTCAGGAACAGACACTTCAGGGCTGTGCCAACTACATAGCTGCTGCTTACCTTATTGATGCTTCGTATTGAGATTCAAATTTTTTTTTGAAAGATTGCAATTTAAGCATCAGTTTTATTGTATCTGGGGAGATTCCTTAATAACTTCCTGTCAAATACAAAATGCAAGTTAATTTCTGATCCTAAAGAGGTGCTGTGACAAAGGCAGTTTTAATGACAATGTTTGGTACAGCCAAGCCCCAAGCCAGTCTGCTCCTGCAGGTCAGTATGTACAGCTCATGCCCCCGTAATTGCTGCCCTGATGTCCTTCACACCATAAAATAACACTGTAATTCTCACTTGATTGGAAAAAGTCAGGCCAAGTTAAGAAAGAATTTGTTTTCACCTAAATCTTAGAGGGATAAATTTGGCCTGTTGGTTTCAGAAACTGCAAATGTGACATCGTCCCAGGTGAGAGCTTTTAGGAATATGCCTGATTGACAGCCGGCTGAGCAGGAGCCAGCAGTGTGCGCAGGTGGCCAAGAAGGCAAATGGCATCCTGGCTTGTGTCAGCAATAGCGTGGCCAGCAGGGACAGGGAAGGGATCTGAGACCTGTGCTGGGCACTGGTGAGGCCGCCCCTCGATTCCTGGGTTCAGTTTTGGGCCCCTCACCCCAAAAAGGCCATTGAATGACTCGAGTGTGTCCAGAGAAGGGCAACGGAGCTGGGGCAGGGTCTGGAGCACAGGTCTGCTGGGGAGCGGCTGGGGGAACTGGGGGGGTTTAGTCTGGAGAAGAGGAGGCTGAGGGGAGACCTCCTGGCCCTCTGCAACTCCCTGACAGGAGGGTGCAGAGAGGGGGGATGAGTCTCTGGAGCCAAGCAGTAAGAGATAGGACAAGAGGGAATGGCCTCAAGTTTTGCCAGGGAAAGTTTAGAGTAGATGTCAGGAAGTATTTCTTTGCAGAAGGGGCTGTTGGGCATTGGAATGGGCTGCCCAGGGCAGGGGGGAGTCCCCATCCCTGGGGGGGTTGAAGAGTCGGGTGATTTAGTGCTTAAGGATCTGGTGTAGTTGGGAACTGTCAGTGCTGGGTGAACGGTTGGACTGGATGATCTTCAAGGTCCTTTCCAACCCAGATAATTCTGTGATTCTGATAGCTCCAGAGTGACTTGCTTCAGCAGCCCACATTTCTCCACGTGCACAGTTGTCTCTGCCTGCTGTGGCATTAATAAATAACACCTTCGTTTTCACAGCGTGTACGCTGAGACGGAAAGTCATTGTCCCAGAAGCCAAACATCTCTTATGATTCATAAAAGAGTTAACAGGCAATCCTGCACCTCGCAGGGAGACCTTTGCTACACATTTTTAATGGCCTGGGCTCTTGGTAGGTGAAAGGAAAGTTCCAAGCAATAATTCAGGTTTAAAATACTGTCTCAGTGCCAAGTAATCAAACTAGTTTTAAGTGAAGCAATTAGCAAGCATTAGAAAGGCAGCTATTTCCTGCTTGAAGGTGGTAAACTCTGTGTCTCTTATTATGATTTCTCTGGGGATGTGAGTAATGGGCTATGGGCTTTTTTTGGGAGGAGTGGGGAGGTTTTTTTGTGTCCATGGAAATACTGGCAATGTCCTAACTCCTTGACAATTTACTAGATACAAATGACGATGAAGGTGGAACAAAGTCCTTACTCATTTCTGGTGGATTGAGCAATATATGTGTCGAAGTCAAAGAGGTGGTTTTCTCATTAGTTGCTTAAATCCAGGTTTTTCATTGTGGGTTCAGGCTCACTGCCTCACCAGATCACCATCTTTGGGACCAGGTTAGCGCTTGGTGCCTGGAATGAGCAGAGTGGGCAAAAGCTGATCACTTTGCCACATTTGCTAGATTTTGTTGTGGGATTGATGAAACACAGGCAGGGATCACGTCTCCCTGAAGGAGAGGTTCCTCTTTGGCACCAGGTTGATTTTCTGCCCAGGGGAGCTCTCCGCCTGCATTTCCAAGATCTGCAGCAGTGGGGTGGCTCCTGGTGGGTCCAGCTGCTTCAGCAGTCTGTTATAAAATAACTGGGTGCTTTTGGAGCCAATCTGCCACTTGCTCTAATTTCCTACACTTTGCTTTGTACAGGTGACCTGCCCTGGAGAGCCAGACCAGGTGTCTCCCCTATCCCCTTAATGCCTCTCCCCTCTACCACAGCCTTATACACTGCCATCCACATCTAAAGCTCCTCAGATTAATAAGAAATTCCCCTGTTGGCTCTGCTGGGCTTTGAAAAAGGCCTCAGGGGCTCCAACTGAATGGATGTGCAGCCAAATCAAGGTGAGAAGCAAGTCTGACACCTTGCAAAAATGCCTGAGGTGCAGGAAGGTGTCCCTGGAGGCTCAGCATCCCCTGGGGGCAAACTGTTGTCCCAAAGGGAAACCTCTGTGGGAAACAGACACTCTGTGACCGTTTTGTTGCAATTTATTTTTCTTGTTTTGACTTTGGGGAAAAAAAAAATCTGCCTTTTCTAAGTGAAAAGTGTGAATCTCAGGAAATATTAAAGCCAGTTTGCTTTCTATGGTTTATGTTCCTTCCCCATCAAACTCAGGTAGGATGGCAAGAGGCTGGAAAGCCTGAAAACCAAATTCTTCAGTAGCAATTCATATTTGTGCGAGCACGTGTCCTTATCTAGTACTGAGCCTGACGAGACCAGTTTTATTTTAACAAACCTGTATCATAAATTTGATCAGATGGCAGTTTGTAGTAGTACCAGCTGAAACCTGTACTCATAGAATTATTGCTGAGTATAAGCAAAATAGGAAAGCACACACAGAAAGCTGGAATCTTACCTCAGCTTGAAGAAACAATGGGAAGTTTGGCAGAAAATCTGGAACTATGTCCTTTTTTAAAAGTTTGGAGTTTTCAGGACCACAGGAAGAAGAGGGGGAAGGTCCCCGTCCTATACCCTGGATTTTCAATCAATTTGCTCTTAATTCTTTCTCTGAACATATAGGACAACTTGGGCTTTTCTGACAGGATGTCTAGGTACTGAAGATAACCACAGCTGTGCTTAAACTAATGGATTTTCTGGCTGAGCGCTGGGATAAAGAGCAGAAGAAGAAACAGTATCCCCAACATGCAGGACCTCAGCCCAGATAGGTATTGGCAAAAGAAACTCCTGTTTCAAAAAAGAGGGAAGCTGACTATCTCCTTTCCAGCTGACAACTCAGCTGATGAGTCTATCAGCTCATCAAAAAGCCTCTTGCCTGCTCTTTATTTATGATTATCATGGCATCTGTGCAAAATTTGGTGTTTTTCACAGCTTTGATTTTCACACTTGAGTTTTTCTGGTGGGGGCACGAATGCCTTCACATTCTAAGCACCTTCCTAGTAGACTTGAATTCATAGAGAAACAGGCCAGAGATTGAAAACTGTTAGATTGCAGCTGATAGTTAGATGTGATACTTTCCATCAGAAGACCCAGCATTCTTTTTTTTTTAGAGCTTTTCGAGTCCAGCCTGCTTCAGATGGGAATTTTGCTGTGTGTCTCTGGTCAGGTCAGACTCCTCGGAGATGGGGCACTAATTATGTGCTGCTGGTCTCTTCAGCCCCCAGCTTGTGACCCCCTTCTGCCAGACACAAGGGTGAGGCTCTCATGATTGCAGATGCAGTCAAAGGGGACCTGTACTATGACCAAGTAAAGTGCTATGGAAATAAGTACTCTGAAAAAATCAAGCCTTCAGCTTTCTCAAATTAGCAGATGCTTTTAACAATGTTGACCTTCCTATCTCTGCAGTTCTGTTCCCCGTCTCTGAAAATGGGGATAATAGTATCATTTTGTGGCACAGAACTCTGCGGAAGATACACCCATTAGTGCTGGTGAGGTTTTCAATCTCAAAGAGAGAGCACTTCACAGGGAAGCTCAGTCCAGGGTTTGAAAGATAGGCAAGCGAATGAAGACGAGAGGCTGTGTGTGATGAACAGGGACAGAAATAATGCAACAACCGTCTTGTCTGGGGGTGTGGATCACTCTGTACAGAGCAAAGCAGGGTTTGGTGGAGGGCGGAGCAACACGTCTGTGATCACATCTTCCTAGACCACATAGTAACATATGCAGAGGAGACCGAGTCAGTGTATGGCACTGTGTAAGTGTGTGTGCACACAGCAAACATGCGGCATCTAATCTTAAATTAACTGCTAGGGTGAGGCTGTGATTTCTAACGGTGAGATTCACAGGAGTGAGTGTGAAGTTGAGGATGACTGTGAAATGTATATTTATAGAAAAATAAATAAAATCAGGGATTTTTCTAATACTGCTATGGAAAGATCCTCTGATGCCACGAAAGTTATCAAAACAGCAGAAAAATTACCCACGGTAGCAACAAACTCTTAGGGCATCACACTGTAGCACAGGCAGGCTCCCAGGCATTTCTGAATGACAATAACCAGGGCTGCTGAGACAGGCCTCAAAGGCTTGGGATGTTACCAGGCACCAAAATCCTTCCAGCGTGTCCACCCGCTTGTCTGAACCAGGAGACCCTCCTGCGCTGGCTGTGCGCTGCTCTCTGCCTGGGTCTGGGGTCTCCACCACTTCCCACTTGCATCTGCCCCTGGCCGCCCTTTAGCCAGGACCTGCTCAGTGTTAAGGTGGTATTTGTTATTTTTGCAGCCAGATCTCTTCAGGGATGGGGTTTGAAAGGCAGAGAAATGTCTGTGTTGTGCTGCTGGTGGGGTGGTAACCTCTGGCTGGCTGGGGCAGCTGGGGCTGAGAGAGGGTTATAAACCTTTGATATCTAATTCCTCCTGCATCAGACTTCTGGGGTGGAACAGCAAGATTTGCTTCTCACAGCTTATGTCTTGCTAACAACACTCTCCAAACTCTCTTCAACCCTGCCCACCAGCCAATTACAAGTGTCTCTTTATACATATTTTGTTTCCAGCTTGAGCATCCAAACTTTATCCTGCTCATGTTCACTCATTTGAAGATTGAATCCTCTATATCCTCTATTTACTCTGTTTTCTTTCAGACAGGCCTGATTGCTGCTTGAAATATTCCCATTACCTCCAACTGATCAAGATTTTTCACAGTGGAGCACAGTGCATTCACCTGGAGTGTATCCACCTGATTTCATCATGCTGTGTTATTTGCTTGGGAAGCTATGACCTTGAAGGCTTTATATTTAATTTATTTCAACATTCCAGTCATAGAGATGTTTGCTCTGATTAGACCCAGTAAATTACCCTCTACAGATGAATTATCAGGGGATTTTCTTCTTTTTTTTTTTTTTTTTTTTCCCCTGCCCATTCTCAAACTACTCAGAACGAGCCCAGGTATGTAGCTGTGTGTGTCTGGATAGCTTAAATGACTCCTTTTCCGTAGCACAGGTCTCTAAACAGTTTACGGTGAGTTTTCCTGAATGACTCATGGCTCATCATGTATGTGCCATTTACGGTGTCACCCAGGTGGCTAATTTGATCATCAAAACTTTTCAATAATTAAAAAAATCACAAATTATTTGCAGTTTTGGCCAGTGATTAGCAAATAGATAGCAGATCCATAGGGATATTCAGATCTACACCCCAGATAAGACATAAGCAGCCCTTCTTTTAGCATACTGGGAAGGAGAGGAGTTTTCTTATCAGTTCAGGAAAGCAGACATACAAATAATGAACGAACAACAGAAGGCCTGAATGAAAGTCCACAGATGCTGGCTTTCTAGAATTAAGTGTCTTGATTTATATAGTCTGCTATTGCAGTGACCTTGGCTTCTCTAGATGAATAATATTGCTTGCAGAAATGTTTGGTATTCTGGTAATAGAAAAATGGGAATTTGGTCTTGGTACATGAACCTCAGACACACTGACCAGACAGAAGGAGGGCTGAACCAAATCTTTAACATTTTTTCTGATTCTATATGAGCAAGAGGTGTGCTTTTTCTGCAACCAGAGATATAGCAAGTACTTGCAAGCAGTTGAGTTACAGAAGCTTAATTCTTTATCACTTTTGCCCCAGCAAGAAGCTTTGTACGACTCTGAGCCAAATGCAAATGTAAAGTAAAGCATATTAGCTCCAGTCACCCTGCAGGGACATTTTGTTTTGCATTTGCAGGAAGCTAAAAGCCTGCACATGGGTAGTCACCATAGCTGACTTGTTAGCAGTAACTTTTGCTGAGCTTCCCTAATTTGGTCACCTGCAGCTACATGAATATATCCTTAGGGAAGAGATGGTTATATTAGCATGTAGAAAAGGGCTTTTTCCAGAATGACTCAAAGATTAAAAATAAGGATATAGATGCACCCTTCTGTAGGTGTTTTCTTCTCCTTGGGGGACATCTTTTCTTTAAGCAGGAGCTGTAGCATGTGCAGAGGCCAGGTTTAAGCCAGCGTGCTCATGATTCCCAGCAGAGCAGTCAAAGAGCCTGTTAGGACAAGCGTTCACCCTGCAAGATCCAGGGCTGTGCTACCTTACCTATGACCTGCCCAGGTTCCTGCAGGCTCCTCAGCTTCACCTCCCATCTGGAACAGTGATGAATATTGCCTGCTCTGCTGCGCCCCTGTGCTGGCATGCTTCCAGCACTGGGCTTGGGGACTCCATCGGGAGCTTATTGCATTCTCAGACAAAGCTATCTTTACAAAAAGCATTATCTGCTAATATCTCTGCAGCTCCATGAGAAGGTATTTCCCCCACAAACTCATTTTCTAGTTTCGATGAGGTTGGAAGTGATGGGAGCTGGTGGCTCTGGGTCCCCTGACATTTGTTTCCATGCAGTGATTTGGATAATGCTTCCTAACTCTGGGGGAAGGAGAGCTGGATTTTTTTTTGTTTTTATACCGAGGACTGGAAATTGTGATTTAATCCTTGAACTGTGTAAATAAAATCCTAAATGCAGAATTACTGGAAAAGGCACAGGGGCTACTTCAGCCAGGAAATAGCTTCATCAAATGTTTTTTGGATCAAAACTGCTCAAAGTGTATTTTACACTTTTAATAAAAAAAAAAAAAGGAAAAAAGTGTTGCAATAAATGAGGATACATAGTTATTTGAACTCTAGCATAAAATGCTAACATAACATTTTCTTGCACCATTAGCTCTGTTTCTTTGGGGTATGTATAGCTACAGGCAATTCAGAGCCTTGGCAGGTCAGGGTAACATTTGCTTAAAACATGTTTAAGCCTGGGCTCCAGTGACCTCACTAACCAAATAGAAGGAGCTAAAAATAAATGTGAGATGTTGTAGACACACAGGAGCCCCTGTTCCCCCAACTGTTTGCAAAAGGAAGAGACTGATTCTCCTGGTCGCAGTTTGTCATTGGAGATAAGAGCTCACATCAGACAGTTTGGGTGGGGGGTCCTTTGGTCTCATTTTCTCAGACAGCAAATACTGCATAGAGATCCTCCAGAAATCCCCACTGCTCTCTGCATTCCCATTCCCCAAATACTTCAGACCCTTACAATTTTATGGCTAGATAATGAGGCCAGGCCAAATCTGTCATCTGATCTCTTTGCTAACGTAGCAGACACAGTTTTCCAATCCCAGTTTAAGCCGATTTTACTTAACTGTGACCTCCGCAGCTGATGAGAAGTGAAACAAAACTTCTTCAGTTCAGGTCCTAGGTTTTGGACAATGTCTGACTGCTACTCTCTACAGGCCCATTTGAAAATCCATAGAAGTAGCGAGTCAAGATAGTTTAGAGTAACTAATTATCTTAAGCAAATAATTAGGCTCAGCTGCAGAAGTGGAACTTTATATTCACAAACAATTTGAGAATCAAACTGAGCTGGTACAGAAAGATTACAATAGACGACAGACAGTTGTCAGTTTTCCCACGTAACATGGATACAGAATGGCTTCAACAAAGGTTTGGATGTGCTGTGCAGATGGATGTGCTGTGAAGATGGTCTTCCACGAGTCTGGATGAGTCTGATTCTTTTGAAGCTACAGGAAGCAGAAGTGAGTGATGGTAACCAATCATGTTTACTTTGTGTTGACACAGCTCTGATTGACAGAGTTGACTCCTTTTGTCTTCACCCCCAAATGAGACTGAGGCACGTTTCTTTCAGCTAGTGGAGAGTTAAGAGACTTTACAGTGGCTCATGCAGGCAGACACAGGGCACCTGCAGCACCAAAGGTGTAACTGGGACACCTAAAGAGTCTGGAAGTCTCATTTGCAACCAGCCACACCGTGACAGTTAACATTGGCATGGGTCTCCACAGCCGTTGTTCCTTCCCCTCTTAATTAGACATGGCTTTATAATAGTGAGGCTGTCAGATCCAAAGGGATCTGGGTCCCGTGGGCTGGGCAGGGAGACTGGCCATCCCCACTGTTCCCCAGATTGAGGCAATTTCCTGCTTTTTGTATTTGGAAGGGAGCTGGGATGGGGGGAGGCAGGGTTCTTTAGGGGATATTTTAAATTATTTTTCCTGCTGGCAGAAAAGCTTCCAGAATGAGACCTGACCTTTTGCGTGCCGTGGCACCAGCTCCCAGAGAGGCCCGTTGAATTCCTCCCTAATGAGGAAGAACTTTGTTTTTGCACCGTGGCCGAGTTCACTGAGAATAGCCCCGTTTTCCTGCTGATCAGCTGGAAAACTTCCTCTCTCGGGGCTCACATGAGCTCCTCTGGCCGACAGCTCATCCCATCCACCTCATGCACGGGAAGCCCACTGCATGCCAGCTTATGGGACTTTCTGCCCAGGAATGGCTTGGTCTCTTCAGCATTTCTTCCGCAGGTGACCCCAAGGACCTCCACAGCTGCCAGTCAACTCAGGGAGGCCCAGGAGCTCTGACTAAACCCCAAAGCCCCTGGGTAAATCTGATCTGCCTCTACTATTTCTTAAAAGAGCCTCACAGCCCCAGCTAGTCCCAATGGAGGGAGAGTTTGGGGAGTGCAGACAACTCTTTTCTTCCAGGAAAGGCAGAGATGTCTCCTCCACTGATTGTTCCCTGCTCTGTGCCCCAGTCCCCACTTTATACAGTCAATTCCCTTTGTTCTCCACTGTAGCCAACCTCCCCTCATCTCTCCATCCCTCTTTCCTTGCCCTGCACCTGGTAGCTGTTGAGGAAGATGAAGGAAAACTGCACATTGCAGCAAAAGGGATAAAAATGGTTTTTCTTCTTTGCTCCATGCTGAAATGCAGCTTTGCTCTTTTTCACCCTCTGTTCTCCTATGATCATCTCCAGTGAAGTTTGCAGGCTAACTCCAGTGTCAGCTCAGCTCTGTGAAAATTTGTAATATATGTATGTAAAGAAAACCCAAAACCTTGTCCCTTTTTGTAAAAAAAAAAAAAAAAAAAAGGAAAAAAAGACTGGTGGGAATGTGTCAGCTGTAACAGCTGCAACAAAGGGAAGGGGAAGCAGTTGGAGCTGGAGTATGAAGGATGAAAAGTTTCCACCAGGGATACCCTGGGATGCAGGTAAGGTGAAAAGGGAGAGAAGAGAGCTGAGGACATGTTGCAAACAGGAGATGGGAGAGGAGGTTCAGTCTCCCATTTGCTCCCTGCTGGTGGGGCTTGGCAAGGACAGGCTGGAGTTTGAGATTTACGCTTAAAACTTTGCTTCTGCTTTTGGCCAAATCACTGAGCCTGGCTGCATCTTGTCTGCAAGAGGGTATTCACTGCATGGAACTGTACACAAATAACTGCATTCACAGCCCCGAAGGGCCTGAGCACAGCAGCACCAGGGACTGTATGCACAGCCGAGATCCACCATGCACCCTTTTCTTTGCCCTGTTTGTGAATCACGAGGGTGAACCGTGTTTGTTAAATCGGAACACCTCTGAGGGGGCTGACACGTTTCACCAAGCAGGTACAAATAATTGCTTTACGCTGCACAAAAGAAGCCGAGGGCTGTTAAAATGTTTGCGGTGACACTGTGCCAGGCTCTGTGATGGGAATTCACCTTCATGTAATTAATTCTGAGGCTCTGTCACTGAATCTAGTTGTCCTCAGATAAAGCCGGTGTTAAATAGGCTCAAAAACTTGCCATGTCAGTTCGCTTTGTGCTTGAGAGGAGACATGTACCTTGGGGTAGGGGGAAGGGAGGGAAGGCAAATATGCTGATGACTGAGACACACTAAGATATGCTGGTAATGGGGCCAGCCAAGAGCCAGAGAGGGAATAAATAAACATAATTTGCTAGTGACAGTCTGTCTGGCATTGTACTGCGTTCTGCTAAGATTTCTTTTTTTAAAGGATGCAGTAATATAGTGAAAGCAATACGGTGAAAGGGCTCTGGTGTTATCGATTATCTTTGATCCATAAATTGCTGCTGAGTTCCTTGAAAATGCATGAGCCATGCAGGATAGACTGGGGCCAGATCTGGACTTATGCATGGGTCTCGATGGTACTAGCACCACAAAATGTGATCTTAAAGCCAACTTGAGTGGCAATGCCCTGTGTTGGGGCTTGGCTGGGTGTAAAGCTAATGAAACCGGCTCTACTCAAGCCCTTCAGGGTCCTCCTACAGTTTAGGGACACCGTGTTGGGCTGCAGTGGCAAGGAAGCCTGTTTGAAGTGTCTCAGGATGGGTGTGAAGTAAGCCCCGTGGAGATGACGTGCTGAGCTGGGAGCTGGAGGGGGAGTAGAGACAACCCAAACTGGTGGCTAGCAGAGCCAGTGTGTGTGCTGGGCTCCTCCAGTCTCCTAATGCACCCTTTCTGTCGCACATTTGCTCTTGGTTTTAGGTGAGTTACCACAACCATAAGTGGGTTGCAAGCCCTTGGGCTATGGAAAATATGTGAGTTGAAACCTTATCCCTTGTGATTCCTCCTCTAAGGGAGGTTTCTTTGCAATCTCAGGTTGGACAGCGTTATCAGAAATGCTTATTCCCACAGACAAATTTGAGAATCTGAGCTCTGTTTGGAGGAAATCTGACCAGATCGTTTTCTGAGCAGTGAAACATTTCATAGGGCCCTAACCCCTAAGCGATGTAAAAATATTCATCTCATCTGTGCAATGCTTGCAGGCCTGACATCTCAAAACATGGTTATGTCGCAGCATTGCAAGTGCTGTTGCATGTCTCTGAATGCACAGCTTAGATCCCTCAGACACAAATTTCCTATGGCTGTTATGTCACTGGAGCCGTGAGCAGGGCTGGTAGCGAAGAGCGGACTCACGCAAGGATCTTTCTGTGTAGAGTCAGGCTTCCACAGAGCCTGGAACTGGCAAATGCATTGCAAGTTGCCAGCAAGTCTTTCCTGCCTTTGCCTGTTGAACCTCCAGACAAACACATTCTCAGCCTCTAGTGATTCAGGATGGACATTTTATTGCATTAGGGATCAGTTGTGGTCAGATTTGGCAAAGCCAATGACATCTTGCCAGCTGTCAGATGTTTAGTCTTCAAAGAGGTGTGTAAGGAACAGAGTATCCCCTTCTTATTGCAGACGGGAAACAGCTTATTTTAAGCATCTTGTCTTGCAATGATCTCCAGAGTGCTCCAAGTCTGATCAGGGAAGTAATTTGCTTTTCTTTGGACCATCACTGCTTCCTCATGGGTCTTTATGGGTAGCACACTTGCTAAGCTCTTTCTCACAGCACCAGCTCCTTTTGCAGTTGGTGCTGGAGCTCTCCTGACTTATCCTCCCACTGAAGTCTGTATCCACCTGGCTCCAAGTCAGTGACACATTGCCCATCCAAACTGCCACTGTTTCTTCAGGATCAAGCCATACGTGCTGGTCTTCAAGGGCTTGGATCTGAACACTAGAAGTGTCTATGGAGAAATTCCTGTTTGTTTCAGCTTTGGACCTGGTGCCAAGTTCTCAGCACTGTACTGAGTACAAGCCAGCATCCTGCTGGAGGCAATATCTGATGCAGCACCATGTTACCTCTTTGCATTCCCTGTCTTCAGCTTTTAAACCCCAGAATAAGTATTTCAGTCATCTCCCTATGGTTATTCAAGAACACAAGATGGAAAGACCCTTCCTTGAATCATCAAGGCTAATTCCCTGCTCCCTTGGGCAACCATGCCGCTCAAATCCTTGCCTAAACCTCAGTTTTGGTGGTAATTAAACTGTTTGACCCTTTAAACCATGGATAGTCTCTCATGCATGTTGCACTCTTTTTCTGCCCAATATGCAAGTGTGTTGTAGAGTCTTTTCTAGCAGAGCTTGGCTGCTGTCATTATCAGCTCACACCTTCTACTCCCACCCCATCTGTGCCTGGCTCTATTTTCATGCATAATACATCGATCATCTGCAGCCTGGTGGGGGGGAAATCATCACTTCAAGTCACTTGTCTGAATTCAAGCCACATCTGAGCTGTATCCTTTGCTGAATCCCGTATCTATAGTCTGATGGAGGGGGGGGGGGGCGGGGGGTGGCAGGGAGGGGAAGCCAGCCAGAAGATCTCAGGCTCCTCCTGTCTGCAAGGACTCCAAAGAAAATATTGCTTACATTTATAGAGGCCTTTGAGAGCCTTATGGGTCACAGTCAAAGCTGGTGGAAATCCATACAAGTCTGATGCACCCTTGCGGCAATGCCAGCTGACACTAGGCAAGGGATAAGGGCCGCGTGTCTTTGCATGTTTTGGCTTTCTGCAATGCAAAGGATTAGGCTCTCCTCTTCTGCAGATTGTTTGTGACCCCATGAATGTTTACCAATTTTCAAGTGTACTACTCTTGATTTATACCAACATTGCTGGGAAGAGCGTTGGTATTTCATTCTGGAAGACAGATCTTCAAAGAGTAATGTACACTTAACAAACTTGGTTTTGAAGTCTCTCAGGAAGGCTTTGAAAAAAAATGCTCAAATTCCAGAGTAAGTCGAAAGTCCTTGGTTCCTAGTGGTGAAAGATTCCTACCAGAATTATTCCCAGAGGAAGTATAGACTTTGCATTTTGCCTCATCTAAATGCATTAGGAGGAGTATTAGATTTCACATGTGCTGCATGTTGATGTAATTCTCCTGACATGTCTGTTTGCACCATTATGAAATAAGGGATTTCCTTTCCCTTTCTTTCCACATTTGCCCTGCTCTCTAGGGATCTCAAGGATATGATCCATTGGCATACAAGGATTATGCCTTTTACACAGAGGACTTAAAAAAAGCTTCGTCATTGTGCTAACAGAGGTCTGGAACAACATCCCGCACTAGCAGTGTTTGACTTAACTGACAACCTATGACTGGAAGAGATACATTAATCTTCTGTGACACGATCCCTCCAGTCACCCCTGGCCCTGCTCAGACTTTGCTATGTGCAGCTCTGATCTTAGGATGAACACTTTGGAGCGGGAGGATCTTGCGGGTCTTTTCATGATAAAAAACCACAAACACCGCTGTGGCCTACAAGAGTTGGGGAATCTGGAATCTCCTTCATTAATTTTTTGTTTTGATCTGGTGTTAGAGGGAGTATGTGTTTAAATAAACAGCTCCTCAATCTCCCCCCAGTTATCTGCAGGTGCAAGGTTAGGCTGGAGGTTGCTCCCTGAGACCCTGCACATCCCTCCTCCGCAGCCTATGAAAGGGTGATCAACGGTCTCTGTTGGGTCTCACACCTCTGCTGCCCCAAAGCTTGGCATCAGGGGCCATGCTGCTGTATTTATGACTTTATTCTGCATCACAGCTCCACCCTGTGTCAGAAACAATGTAAATGCCTGATTTGAGCAGAATCTGGGGCCTTTTCCTTCTCAATAAATTTTGAATGCATTTAAATCTGGTGGGCTGTAAGGAGAGAGCAGAGTTAAGGGGAAGAAGAAACAGAGATGGGATTTTTTTAAAGTGTTTTGTTGTTTGTTTGTTTTTTTGGGTTTTTTTTTGCTAATAGGTAAATTTACATTGCTGAAAGAGTGGCATAAAATGAACTTAACAGGCTGAGGGGAATAGAGGAGACAACCAATTTCTTGACCAGTTAATGTCAACCTTAGTACATAGAGTTGAAGGCATGCTGCTTTCCTCTACTGAGGGACCCAACCCATGCTTATGTTCTCAGATCCTTTATCCAGGGCAGATTGCTTTGTTTCTCAGCTCATCACTTGCATGGCTCACAGGAATGTGTACTGGAAGAGATGAATATGCATAAGGTTAGAAAAGAAACTGGAGGGCATGCCTTGCTTTTACCTTCATGAAAAGTTGTCAGCAAAGAGGCTGTTATTCTTAAGACCAAAAGTTATATATATGTATATATATATATGATGAGGTAGGTATGTACGTAGGTGATGAACACCTACACATACAGAAGCCCACATGTGGTCCACATCAGTATAATGTGCATGTAAAATGCTTGTGTGCACAGCTACAAACTACATCCCTTGGTTTTGTCTGTGAACTGAGCACTTGTTTCAGGTGAATTGGAAACTCTCGTCTGTCTCTTTGTTCCAGGTACTGGCAGGAGAGTGTTTCTGGAAGTCAAATCCTGCAGGTGGGGTTTTTCTGCACTTGCTTGGGTTGCTGCTGACATCTGGAGGCTATGTGGTGGCAGTGCAGATGCACAATTATAACATGGATTTTTACTCATCTTCATAGTTGCCTTTTGTGAGAAGCACCTTTTGGCTATCGGGCTATGCCAGGGTGATTTGACCCCGGGTCATGCCTAATTTTCTGGATATATTTGCTGAAATCCTGCTGCTGATTTGGGTAGCGTTTAGCATGTTTGCTCTGGTTCCCTCTGTTTGTTGCATCTGCTCGTGATGTGGTTAATAGCTGTGAGCCCAAACTTGAACAAGGCAGTTCTGGATACCAGACAAGCGATGATCTGACCAAGTGTAAAAGTCAGGGAAAACTGAATTAGGCTTTCAGATGATGGCAAATGGACTTACTGTCTCAGCTGATGTACATCTAGAGCATCGCTGCTGTTCATAAGGGGAGTTCACCTGTAATGCCAGCTATCTTACACCACTGACCCCAAAAATGAGCTGCTATCCATAATCCCATAGGGAAGAGTTCTCTGCCTGTCCTCCTTCTCTGTGCCACCTCTCCTTGCCATGCTGTCACCACGTATGATGGATGAGCCTGGTGGTGGAGTGACAATGTTACTGTAACCCACTTTTCTGCTTTCTGGCATCAGTGAGGTAAGAGCGAGCTTTGGGGTTTTTAGCATGAGGTTGCCATTCTCTGCTTTTACCCATGAACCATTTTAACTGAGAAAACTCTGTGCCAAAGCAAGGCTCTTTATATGGAAATTTCCAGTCATTCTTTTAACTTCCTAGAAGTGTAGCTGAAAGGCACCCTGGCTGCTACACCAAAGCCCTACCCACTTTGGTATGGATTATTACTTTTTGTTACTACAGATACCAGTATGCAAATCGTCATGCATAAGAAATCGTGCTTCTTCCTTAACATTTGCATCCTAAGAGGATGTTTTCCACCTTCACTGGTCTGTTTGCCAAAGCAGGCTGAGTCCCCACAGAGGGCTGCAGGATGATGACTGGGAAGTCTCATTTCCAAATCCCAGCCCTACAAATGAGCCACATTTGAGCAAAGACCCAGGGCAACTTATATTCAGGCTTTTGCTTAGAGACTTACTGCATGAAAGGAATAGACTTTTACAACCGCTGCTGGGAATTCCTCTTTTTGGTTTCCTCCTGGCAATTTTTGGCTATTTGGTATCACCAAATTGTGCTACCACTGCTGCTATTACACTCAGCTTTTAAGCACTTTGTAGACCCTGCTGCTGGGCCATGTTTCTCTAGGAGCTGCCCAAGCATTTCTGGGACTGCAGTGAGCTCTGCTACATCCATTCTTCATTCCCGCACCAACTTGAGAGCTGTAAGAAAGAAAGAAATAAGGAAGAAAAGGAAGAAAGGAACAAAATCTATTAAAAAAAAAAAAAAAAAAAAAAAAGGTCTGCATTGGAATTTTATACTGGCACTTGGGAAACTGGCCGAAGTTCTGCAGAGATGGGCATTTAATCTCTAATTGATTTCCATCTACTTTGGGGCAATATACATATCCTAATGCCAGCATTTCTGTTACACCAGACTTGCACAATAGAGATGCTGAACAGCCCCTGCATGTTTTGTGAAGAGGCAGACTGCTTGAATAGGGAGAACTGGTGTCTAGCAATTGGAAGGTTCCTATGCCGGGCTTCTTGCGTCTTTCTCATTCTGAGCCAGTGTGTATTATATCTTGTGATGAATGCCTGCACTTTTTATGTTGAGACTAGACAGATGTCTGCTCGGGTTTCATCCTTGGTTTCTAGCAAATGTCTAAAGCCATTTTAAATTTAAGACCTTAACCTTGTTTGAAAAGCACTCAGTGAACAGAACTGTGAATTCTGGTGGATTTTCAGCAAAAATTCTAACATGTTCTTTTCTGGTCTTGATGCATGTTTTTCTCCATGCCTTGCTATGATGAATCATCTTTGACTTTGAGAAGCTGGATTCACCTTAAGCCACATTTGTTCTTTAAGAATATCAGCATCTTTCTGGCTAATCCCTCTCAAGGAAGCCATTAACTTAAATTGTAAGTTGTACCTCCCTTCATTTTTCAATGACGCATGCTTGTTATTATTATTGTTCTGCTTATCAGTATATCTGTCTTTCTGGCGATACATTATTTCATGCTTAGGCATCTCACCACAGAAGTACAGCTATGGTTTCCAACCACATATGTGAGAGTAATTGAAAGAGAATTTTGGAAAGTCTTTATTCAGGAGACATGTCTCCTAAATCATGTAGGAACGGTAATTAAATTGATTCAATAATTACCCTAACTTCAACTCAGCAAAATGAGCCTTTCCAAATCAAGTCCAGAGCCCCTCGTGATAGAAAATGTTGAATTTTCCAAACGTATTTGGGGCTGTTTGAGTTCATGTCCTGAGGTGGAGGTGAGGCCAGCTGTGGGGACAAAAAAGCATGGAAAAGGTTCTCTGGAGGACAGCACTTTTGCTTCCTCCAACTTCTTAGTCCCAGAATAGCTAACTATTGACTTTGCTAGCATGGAACCAGCAATGTTGCCCCAGTCTTGTCCTCAGACATACATGCCAAGGATCCCGGGGATCTCCTTTCCTTACAGTGTAAAAGCTGGTATAAAATCTCGCAGGAAATCTTCAAGACCACTTTGAATCCTGATGGAATGGTACAAGGGGACTTGGTTGATACCAGAATCTGATTTTTTTGTTTCTTTGGTTACAATCGTGAGGGATGGAGAACAGGAGAGTGATTAGTTATGTCTGTTACACCAGTTCTGAGCTGGATCCCCAGTGCCTTTTGGTCATAAGTCAGGCAAGAAACCACATGTCCAAGTGTGACAGAGTGGAAAATAACATGTGTGTGGCCCCCGTTTAGTAATTTCTGTAAAAAAATTATCCCACTGGCTATATGATGTTACATTAACCAAGCTATTCCACTGCTTTGAGTACTTTCTCTGCTTCCAAAAAAAATGTAATCTCTCCAAATGAACTGGCTATTAATTGAAGGAGACCTCAGAAGTTCCCTAAATAATCCCATGTACTAATTAAAATCAGATCAAAGTGCAGCTTTTCCTATTCTCTCTGGAGGCAATTGAATTTCTGAGGGACTTCTTTCTGAGGGAAAGAGGATTCCTCATGGCATTTCCTTGGTTTCAAGTGCAGAAACGCACACTGCTAGCTGGCAACAAAGACGTAGGTGATATATGAGGAGCAGCCCAGATTGAATGCAGGAACATGCTGCTGCCATTTAATCCAAGATAATATATTTCATGATCATACTCCTGGAGTTTTTCAGCAACTGGTTTAATGTGCAGGAAAGTATTTGGCCTGCCTTGGAAATTTTTCCCATTTGAAAACAAGCTGCAGTGGGAGAGCTGGCAGTTGCACAGGAGGCAGCTCCATGAAAATTGCATTTCCCGGAGTGGTGCAGGGGCGCTGGGTCACAGCGAGGGCTTTTGAACAGCTCCAGGCTGTGCAGATCTGCCGATGGAGAACTCCTCTGCCTGGTCTCTGGAGGACTGCTGCTGCCTCGCCACTTGGCAGAACAGGGAATTTGGGATGGATTTTATTCCTGTTTTCTGTCCTTTGGTCAAGGGGAACGTGCAGAAGAGCCAGAGCCTAGTTTACACTCATGATTTAAAAGTCTTGCGACCATTTTAAATCTCCAACTGTGGAGGAGAAGTTGTGTTCTAATTTTGCTGTCTATTCAAGATTATTTTTCTTAACCTCAGCAACTGCAGAACCACTAGTTGGGTCTAATTTATTAGAAAGCAATACCAGGACACCTGGTCCTGGTTGAGAGAGCACCAGACCATGTGTTTGCCAAAGGTCTTATGCATGAGCTCAGGTGATACACTTAATTTTCTCCAGGGGCCCTTACTATCTGCACAGAAAGCAACAGCTCCCCCTTTCAGGGGTAACGCGAGGACAAAATATGCTGCGGTTGTGCAGTGCTCAGAGGATGATAAAGCTGGAAGAGGCTGCTTGCTCCAGCCCTGGAGAGATTTGTTGCTGTGCCTAAGCCCTTCTGAAGACAGCTTTATTGTTCAGTGTAAACATGAGGAACAATATAAAATCCAAAAAAGTTCCTCTCCCACCCTGGCTTGCAGCTTTCCTGGGCTTTTCCCTTGCCTTTCCCAGTGGAGAGGACCACACACCCTTTGATGCTGTTTCTTTCTTCCATATATCTGCAGCTTCTATCTCCCCCCCCTTCTGCTACCTGAAGCACTACCTGCCCTTGAGGCTGCCACAGAGCCAGCCAGCTCATCCTGGCCCCAGAGCCTGCAGCCAAACCTGCCATTTTGCAGATTTTTTCTGGGCCATTCCCTTTCCTCGTGGGACAGACGGTGTGAATGTGTGCCTCGGTCCTGCAGCAGACGTTCTGCAGGGGATGCTGGTGCATGGGGCGTGTGATACGAGCGTACCCCATCATCAGCACCGTGCGTGCTGCCAGGGAGGGTCCTTCGCATGATGGTTCACTGACAGAAAGCTGTTGCATCCCCAGCTGACCTCCACAAAGCTGTTTTAGTGTGGGTACAAGGCAGGACCTCTGGCTGGATGAGTTCGGGGTGCCTATCCCCACCTTTTTCTAGAGAATGAGGCATGTCTTAGTCCTTAGTGAGCTCGTCTGCACTGCATAAAAACACGGGATGGCTTCCTCTGGTTCACACTGACAAAACTGCTGCTCTGGGATTTGCGCCGGCCACGGCTGTACCAGCTACATCAGCTGAACTGCACAGTATGAAGCAGAGTAAAACTGCCTGTACTTGGCAGAAATTCAGAGGGAGGGGGACTGCATCACACAGCTGAGAGAGGGCACAGGAAGCAAAGCTGAGACCCTTCAAAAGGCCTCCCTGTGGGTATGAGGATTTATGAAAGGCTAATTTTCTTTCTCAGAGCAGTTACCTGAATTTCTCCTGAGAGCTTTTATGGGTATTATGCTTGTGGATGTGTTTTCTCTGTTCCCAGGCTGGCATCTACAGCTGAAGGGACACCTCAGTTCTTGGAGTCTGAAGGAGGACAGCCCCATGACAGCCATTCCCAACTCACCTTTCCCACATCCCCTGGCCCTGGGTGAGTTGTTCAGTCCCTCTGTGCCTTGTCTGGAGGGGCACATCCTTACCTGGGGAGTGTGGCAAGAGGGAATTGGTTAGAAGGTGAATTGCCTGCACCCGCAGTAGCTGCACGGGGCAGACTGAATTTTGGAAAGTGCTTGATTTTTGAGGCTCATTATTAAACACCCACCAGTGTGAAGGACAGAGAATTTGTCCTGTTCTGCTCAAAGAGCCACTGCTTGGCTCTGTGCTTGCTGTTCACGGTCAGAGCCCATGGGCCATGTCTCTTGCCCTTCCTGAAATGTCTAAACAAGCATCCTCGATTGCTCTGTGTTGCAATGGGACGTTACCAGCTTGTTTCAGGGCCAGGTATGTTATTTGTCATGACAGGGAACAAGTCGGGACAGAGAGAACAAGTTATAGAAAACCCACCAGAGGTGTGTTGACTTCAAGATGTTCCTTGGAGTCTTTCTCCCCAGCAATAGAGACAGCAAATCGACACGCATTGTGCTGGCCCAGAGGCCCTGCCTGACACCTTTGGGGCTGGGGGGCATCAAACACCAGGAACTGACCTGGTAGGAACTATGAGAGGCTGTGCAAAATGGCCATCACATCCTAAGACAGGACTGCTTCTCCCTAAACCAGCCCTGACAGTACCTCTGTTAGGTTGGGGATGGTGTTAATGATTCTTGGAGGAAGGGCTGGGAAAAAACAGAAGAGAAAAAAAGATGCCTGGAAAATAATAATGTGAGCCAATATTTGATGAGAGGGGAACACAGAGAGGTGAAGAGGTCCCTCTCCAGGAATATCCAGCTGCTTTCTCTGCCTGGCTATGGTGTTGCCTTGTGATAGCAACAGGGTCATGGCTTGCACAAGGACCACTGTGTCCTATGATACCCCTGCCACCTTGCCCCAATTTTGGTCATTTCTTGTTCCTTCTGCCTCAGAAAGGTTTACTGAGGGTGAGACATATTAGACAAGAAGTCAGCCTTGAGGGCAACACTGGAAAATAAGTTGGGGAGGGCAAGAAAGTACATATTTGGTCAGGTCTACATGCCAGGTCTTGAACCAGCAGAGCTGTTTTGGCAAGAAGTGTGGTTTTGTTTGATTGAAATAGTTATGAGTTCAAGGTTGATTGCATCTTTATGGCCTAAAATTGCTTTATAGCTGTAATTTATTATTCCTTTTATACAGGAATAGCTCTGGCAAGGGCTGGTCTCGCTGTAACTAACACATGGAGGGTGAGCTGAGAACAATTATTCACTGTCTGACAAAATAGGAACTTGAGGATATCACAAAAACCTGTCGAGCACCATCAAAGGGAGGCAGCTCGTGTACTGAACCTATGGTCTGCCTCGCGTGGGTCCTGTGGGTGCTGATATGAGTTCAGCATTTGGGCAGGTTCATGGATTTTGAAGTACAGAGACCCTACCTCTTGCTTGGGCAGCCTTTGAGGCACCAGCTACTGGAAGAGGGAGCGTGGGAGCATGGCAGAGCTGCCTCATTCTGACGCTGTTTGGAGGCATATGCTAGTAGGCATGGTCTGAGACAGGATACTGGACTAGACTGACTTTTAGTATCACCATATACACCCACGGGACTTTTCACCTCTATGACTGTGTCTACCACAGCTGCTTTGCCAGCACTTCAGGGTAGAGTTTTCATGCACTCTTGACACACACAAAGCACCCGACGCAGAGATTGAGCCTTTAAAAGGCCAGGATCTTCACTCAGGGATGGCCTGCAAGCCTGGAGGAACATCTGAAACACCGTGTCCAGATTTGACATCTTTTTTTACCTGATTGATGGTAAGGCTGCACTGTTTATACAACACTTGCACTTGGAAAGCTACCTTAGCACAGCATAACAGAATAATTTTTAAATGTTGTTATAGCTCCTATGGAATATAAACATAGCAGGAAGGCTCTGATGCAGTGAGGACTCCTCCATTCAAACCATCTCTGTAGTTATAAAATACTTATAGGATAAAATTATTATAAAATTTCAATTAAAGACATGGGTTTATATGTGTGTTCTTTAGAAATACCATCAGAAAGGTTTTTCAAAGCCACAGGGATAAAAGCTGAAATTGCCTTTGTTCATCTTACTATAAAACAAGAAGAGGTAGAATTAATAATTTCTAACATGATAACCTTTTTCTAACCCTGTCCATTAGATGCTTCTAGTGTCTCTGAACTGAGTCCAGGCCTTGTCCTTTAAACATACCTTTCAGATCATAATAGCTTATCCAATATGATGGCTCAAATCAGGCATCTGATCCAATATACCCTTATTTTTTCTTCCAAAGGTGCTACGCCATGCCTCAGAAAAGCTTGTGCATGTCAGTTCCTGGAAGAGACACAATTTCTTGCAAGCAGCAAAGTCCAAGTAGAACCAGCAAGCTCTGCCATGCCCCTCCTCTGCATTTTTGTGGAAGCACCTTAAAAAAACCTTGCAGAAGAAGTGCACTTCTCAGGTTGTCAGCACAACCTAGCTGCAAATTGAGGAGCAAATGTCTTACCATTAGTATTCAGATTTGTGTAACTGCAAGTCTTAAGTTCTGAAAGGTCATATCTTAGCAAAAGGTAGGAGAAATTTTACTTCCATGGGCATTTCTGTAGAATAATTCACTAGCAACTGTCCAATGAGGAATTCAATTCTCATATGTTGTGGTAATAGGTTTGCTATTTAAAATTTTTTTTTTTTCATTTTTTGTGTGTTCAGAATCTGCTGCTAACGACTCCATTTCCTGCTTATCCCCTCCAGCACATGGCGGTAGTAGTTCTTCTTCTGGAATAAATTGAGCAGGCCAGCATCTTCTTTGTTGGCTTTCTTCATTGTCCTTACTCACCTTTCCAATTTGATGGAGATCTTTGACAATTATTTTTTCAGTATCTTCTAGTACAGTTGTCAATAAATTAAATAGGAGAGCAATCCATGCAAGGCCGAAAAGAATCCAAATGGCCACCAGTGTTCGGTAGTAGGAAAAGTAATTCCTGCCAGGTTGTTTACCTGCAGATAAGAGGAGAGAAAGCAGAAGAAAATTAAGGAGTTAAAATTGCTTTGCCTGGGTGAAGTGGGCCAGCCTAACGGACTCAGTAATGTGAGTATTTTAAAGGGACTTCTTCATTGTAGTGGAGTCTCTCACCTCCCCAGCATTAGGTTAAAGCTGGGAAAGTCTCTTCTTGTTGCAATAAACTGATATATGCTAGTACAAACATACTGGCTTGTCCAAAAGACATACTGGGATTGTGGTGAATTAGTAGCACAGAAGGATATTTTTTTCCCCTTATAGCATACCAATCCCAGTTCAACCTCTGCATCTACAGGTAAATGTAATGATGTGGGAAGCAGTGTAAAATTGTGCTGTATTACCTTGAAAATATAACCAAACTCCCTAAGCACAAAAAGTAAAGCACAGTGGCTCACTATAACCACACGACTATTACTACCTAGGTTATGGTAATTCTGTGTATTTCTATAAAGAGTGAGTATAACCTAATAAATATTTGCTTTAAATGATAGGTACCCTTGATCATACAAAGAGAGTAGTTGCATCTCCTACTTCACTTTTGAACGGCTTCAGGATCTTCCTCCATTAAAAAACTAGGTGCCTGATGAGAACCCACTGACATGTGCCAAGAACACAACTTTCTGTGTTGGAAATCGGTTGACCAAAGCTTATTTCACGCAATCCAAACCTCTTAACATCATCCAGTATTGCACGCCAACTTTTCTACATGGGTCATTTTGTTTGTTTCTTCAGACACCAGCAATCCACCACCAACATACAGAGAGCATTTTCTCCCACTGTACTCAGTCCCACACAAAGTTGCCATCATGGTACAGCTGATATGGCCCTGGCATCTGCAGGAAAACTTGGTGATATTGCTTATTGAGTGCTGTAAGTCACAGTTAAGGATGGCTACATAGTAGATAACACGGCAGTGTGCATAGACAGGGAGATCACCAAGAACCGGGTGGATCATTTCCCATTGCCAAGCTGTCCAGAAGGAGCCAGGATGCTGGCAACACTTTTCAAGTCCTGCAGTGCTCTGTGCTGCACAGATCAATGTGCAGGATTTTTGTACCTCATCATGCAAGATCTTTGGAAACGGGGCAGGTTGTCATCATGGATAGATATCCAACAGCAGTTTCTTTTTCTTCTGCAGGGGTTGAGTTGACAGAGGGGATTCCAGCCTTGCTACAAAGGATCTCCTTCTGTGCTCTTATCTGAAGTTCATGACGTGGGGTTAGCAAAGCAACTAGTAGTATCTTCCCAATGTTAACTCAAAACTGGACTTCAACAGGGCATAAATTCAGTTTACAGCCCAAGGGCAGTTTCACCCTAAAAGTATCACCTATGTGTATATGTACTACAGACAGTTAAATCCAGACTCTGACATCTTCCTAGGATGTCTCCCTACCCAAAACAGGCTTTATCTCATGTTTGAAGTACAACAGCTACAAAACAGTTTTGAATTACTAAAATGCAAATAAACTCAAACCTGTTCTGTTTCACTTGGCCAGAGAAAATCCATTTGTCATCTGTAAGCAGTTCTAAATGCATAATACTTAGAGCAGTCTTCGATTCTTCTTCTTTCATTGTGAAGGTGTGAGGCACTAAACTTCTCATCATTCTATCAGCGTTGTTTAAGGCTAATTGAAATAAATACTGCAGGGAAAAAATTTTCAGCTCCAGTTAAGTCATCTTAAAGAAGATGAAAACACAGAGCCAGGAGGCCTCTCTAATTGTAATTTTAAAACTGTATTTATAAAATAATGTGGTTGCAGAGGAGGAAAGTGCTATGGAGGTAGTGGTTTTAAGGCTGTAACTTTCTGTCACAAGTGTAAACATTTAATTTGGACAAGGGAAGAGAATGCACCAGTCTGATGGTCACATTTTCTCCTGCACAGCACCATTCACTCTTAACCTTCCAGTATTCCACGTCACTGAAGTTCAAGGTGCTCTGTATCACACAGACCACGCTTATCAGTCCTACAGATGATTAGGAAAGAAATGCCTGTGCCCTATTGTCCTCTACTGCAGTGACAAAGATTGGCTCAGGCAGGAGAAAACAATGAGCAGAGGCCACGGGTGTGTGATACAGATTCCTTGCTGATGCCCAAGTTCTGTATCGTGTTCATGGCAGTACTGCTTAACCCCTGTTGGAGACAAAGAATCTTCTCTCTGGATTATGTGAAAAGCGTAATTTCAGGGGACACTGGTTTCCTGTGCTTTGTAGCAAGAGGGAGCAGTTAGCTCGCAGAAATCTGGCCTAATCAACTCATTGCCATTGCATGAATTAACCATCAGTTAGGCTACAAGATCATTATGATCACTAAACTCATGCAAACAAGCAAGATGTCAACTGGATCATCAAAGCCCTATCCAGCCTCTTTAGCTGACTCAGAGAAATTAAGGTTGGCAGGGAACAGCAGACAGTATCTGGAAAAGCTCGTGGGTTCCCTCTGCCAGAGTTGTCAGCCTGATGTAAGAAATATTTCAAATGCACAGCAAGGCTGACAGCCAGCCCCCAAGGCCCCCTGCCAGTCTCCGAGGCCTCTCTTGCATCTCTGCAAGTCTTGAGAGCTTGGGGTTTGTTGTGTGGTGGATGTCTGACCACCAGATAGGGACACAAGGCTTACAGATTCTCTGTAGGGACACGGCTGGTGCTCAGGTATCAGCTTCAGAGCTTCCTTCACATATCCCCACTGAAGAGAAGTTCAGGCTGGCAAGATGCTGGAGGTTGCTGTAGAGAAATCTTTGATTCTCCATAGAGTCCAGGTGTTTGATTGCTTCTTCTGTGGACACTGATTTGGCTCCTGGTGATCATTTTGGAGTTCCTCCAGAAGCTGATTCCATGGAGCGTACATTTTGGTCAGCAGACCCACAAGAAGTGTTTCGAGAAGCACTCCAGCACACTAGAGTGTAGCTTAAACAGTTCATCTTCAGGGGAAATCCTAAGCTTTGGCTTGTGAAGATGGAGAGCCTCCAGTGATCACTGGAGACTTAAGAAGGCCACTTTCACATTGATATGTATTTTTGAACTCCACTTCTCACAGAGTGAGTAGATTTCCTCACTTTCCTATGGCTGGGATTTCCACCTCTCAGTCTGTTGTGTAAAATCCTGTCTTCTGAAACACGACCACTTATTTCTTGACTCTACACTTTGAAACATAAGTCTTAGATAGCAAAAGCAGGAATACATGCCTTATTTTGCATGACTGTTGCAAATGGTTACCTTTTAGTATATGAAAATTCCTAGGCTTCTTGAATTCTCCCTCTATGTTTCCCCTTCCCTCCCCAAAAGAGTTGGCTTCTTTGCACCCCAAAGCACAACATTCCATTATATTTAGACAATTTTGTGCTTTTGTCAGCACATGCAATCCCAGAGAAATGAGTACTTCCCCCAGAACTGTACAAGGCAAAGACTAGTCAAAGACTGAGACAAAAGATTTGTCTCTACAGTACATTGGCAGCCTGTGCAGTCAACCCATGGTAATCACAGTCATAACCCTGGGGCTTTGCTGTGTCTCCTCTCTGAAATCAACCTTACCTACTACATAATCTCCAAAGCCAATGGTGCTGAGGGTGATAAATGCAAAGTAAATTCCTTCACTGTAGGACCAGCCCTCTGTTATCTGGAAGAAGAGTGATGGCAAGCACAGGAAAACTAGGATCCCCGTTGCCAGGAAGAACAAAAGGGTCAGAAATTTGATCTTCTTCTGAAAAAGAAAGAGACCAATTCAATTGTAATCATGATCTGACACACAAGCAGGCCATAGATAAGGGTGGCTATTCAAAATGGGTGGCTATCTAGGGCCTCTTCCTCTAAAGGTACCCTGCCCTTGCTGTGAAGCGTGGGGAAGCCATGTATTATGGGTGTTGCGTGTCCACAGTAGCCCTGGGAGATGTACTCTTATACTGGATTGTATCAACCTCCAGTGACCATGACAGTAGGAGGAATTCCTATCCAATGACTTTTACTGGGGTCAGACTATTTCTACTTTTCACCAGACAACTTCACTTTTAGGTTTTAGGTATTCAGGTGTGACACCTAAAGAATATTCAAATTTGCCTTGGAAAATTGACTTTTTAAAAAAAATATTTACACTATTTCTGACAGTATTATCTCCAAGAGTCTTGAAGGTTGACTGTTTCTTATTGCATCAGTGCCACAAATTGGCTCCTATCCCATGGATACCTTACTACAAGAAGACCTTTAACAAATGAGCTGATGAAGCTCCTGGAGAGTGACTTTTGAACTATCCTACTTCCCAGCAGTCCTGAAGAAGCTTTGTCTGGAGAAAAAGACTTGATATATTAAGATTCATCAGTCAGATGCACATATAGTTTATGTATAGAATTTTTTAAGTCCAGACTGTCTGAAAATTAATGGCAACTCCTGGATAATTTTTAATGCGTTTGTGCATGTGCTTGAGTCTACATCTCATTGTGCTGGGCTGGTGTGTGGCGGGGGGTTTGGTAGCGGGTTAGGGGGCTACAGTGGTGGCTTCCATGAGAAGCTTCTCAAAAATCTCCCCCAGCTCCAAGCCAGACCCATCTCTGGCCAAGGCCAAGCCAATTAGCGATAGTGGCTGTGCCTCTGCAATAACATATTTAAGAAGGGGAATCTGGGATGAGGAGTTGGAGTTGTGAGGAACAGTTGTGAGGGAGACACCTATGCAAACACCGAGGTCAGTGGACGAAAGGAGGAAGAGAAGGAGAAGTGGAGGGGGAGGTGTTTTTTTAAGATGTGGTTATACCTCTCACTGTCCTACTCTGATTGATTGTTAAATTAAGTGCTGTTGTTGTTTGAATTAAGGTTATATTATTCTTCTTCCCCTAATGAGTCTGTCTTTTGCCTGTGAACATAAGAGGTGTTCCTCATCCTGTCTTTGTCTTGATTCCCGAGCCTTTTGTTTTATTTTCTTCTTCCCGTTCCTGAGGGGGAAAAGAAGTGAGCAGCTGCGTGGTGCACAGTTGCCCTCTGGGCTCAAACCACGACACTCATAGAATCATAGAATGGTTTAGGTTGGATGGAACCTTAAAGATCACCTAGTTCCTATTCCCCCACCATGGGCACAGACACCTTCCACTAGATGAGGTTGCTCGAAGCCCTGTCCAACTCTGGGCAACTTGTTCCAGTATGTTGCCACCCTCACAATAAAGAACTTCTTCCTTATATCTAATCTAAATCTACCCTCTGTTTTTTAAAACCATTACCCCTCATCCTATCACTACAGGCCCTTGTAAAAAGTCCCTCCCCATCTTTCTTGCAGCCCCCTTTAAATACTGGAAGGCTGCTAGAAGGTGTCTCCAGACCCTTCTCTAGGCTATATCTGATCAAGCCTTATATTCTATTTAAGTTCACCAGACACAGTGAGAAATTTAACAATTTGAAGAGGGTTGTCTGTAGTGTTCATACCTTGTCCTGAAAGGGAATTACAGTAGGAGACACAGAAAAGCTATTTTCATTTCCTCAGTAGTGGTGAGAGAAAGGGAGGAGCTGCAGATAACTGGGGCCATGACCAGGCAAGACACATCCCATCTCTAGCCCTTTATGGGTGCCTCCTCACCTCTCAGCAACTGGGCTCAAATGGACAACTTCAGCCTGAGGTTTCCTTTCTGCCAAAGTCAAGGGAGGAGAGGGCTCAAAGGCCTGCATCATGTATAAAGAGGGGTGACACACTAGGCATTGAGTCAATGTCTATTGAAGCCCTTACAGCTCACCTATTTTTACAGCTTTTTACAGCTCACTTGCTTTCTGCTGCCTCAAGTTGAGATGTTTAATCATCTCTCTCTTTGCTAGTTATAAAGGGAAACAGGTACTTCCCTCGAGTGTTACCTCTTGAGGTAAGTGTCTAGAGAAGTGGGATGAGGTGCCCACTCTCTCCATTGATTGCTGAAGGGGGCTGGATGTCTGCCACTTCGATGAGTAGACAAAATGCATCTTCTCTGAATATCTCCTCTACGGCTGCCTTGTCAGCTCTGCAAGTGAACGTCTTTCCCTCTCCTAGTACAATGTCTAACACAGCATGAGAGAAAGGAGCATACAACTATGCCTGAGTAAGTAAAACTAATTACCTTTCTCATTCCTTTCTCGTACAGGAATTTCCCCAGCTTTTTGCACAGCAGTGACAGCATCTTACCGACACGGTGCAGAAAAACAATATTCAGAGGGATTCCAAACAGGGCAAAAAAGACACAGAAGATCTGGCCCCCAGCAGTTTTAGGACGTAGTGTGCCATAGCCTATGAAAAAAGATGGTTCAGAGGAGATATTCCAGACAACTGGAGCAGTCTACATTCACACCTACCCCAATCTGGTCTGCCTTTGACCCCAAAAGATGTGGCTAGCACTTCTCAGTCCACATGCACTCTTTTTTTTCTGAAAAAGGCAGTCAGCAGATGAAGCGATTCATCCTGCGTGTTATGGGGGATGCAGAGAGCACTGCGTGTTTCCAACCCAGCCTTAGTGGGAACGAAAGCACAATCTAATAGCAGTTATGGAGAACATGCTCTGTTCTGTGATAAATACATGGAAATACAGAGACCAGAAGTCGGGGGACCTGGAAGACATCAAGGCTGGAGTCCCAGGCTGTTTGCTGTGCTGGAATCTCTAGCTTCTAGTCCATCTGCTTGTGTGTTAGTGACCTCCCTGGCTAAATGCCAGTTAGTTGGTATGCCCAGATACTGGCTCCAGTCCTGGAGGCAGGGCAGTGTGCTTTAGAATAGAGGGTGCTAATTAGTGCAGACCTTACTGGTGTCTGATTTATTCATGACAGAGAGATATTAATCCTAAAGAGGATTTATCTCACTAGTGGAACAACAGCTGCAGAATTCCAGACATGTCCTTTAATGGACTGGAGACCGTTCATTTAGACCCATGAGGTACATTCCTGAGTGCAAGAGTCCTGTACTTTGTATATGTCTTTACCAGTGGCCCCAAGAAAAGGCACTTTTCTGAGCACAGTTCATCTCATGGCATCCATTACTTGGAAAATGAAATGTTTTCTTTGGGGGGAAAAGCCCAATAAAACAACTGACTTATTGGCTATTAGGCCCCCAAATGCTTAAGCTGTCTTGTGCTCCCTGTTGCAGAAATACTTAATCACAAATCTCGAAGATGAGTGGAAGTACCTGATGTACCTTCACAACAGACCTCTGTGGTGAGGGTGCAGAGAAACAGGCACTGTTGCACTTTTCCTGGGACAGCCTGTCTGCCTCACCAGGGAAACAAATTTGATGGGAAATGACTGATTTGTTTGGCAGAGAAGTGCTGCAATGAAAAAGCACAATAATACAAGTGGTGGCAAGGAATGGATTGGCTAGTAGCAGGGTGCTGACAGACTAGGGAAGCTTTATCTATAGGTGGATGTTGTTGTAGCTGATGTGATGACTGAGAATCCTTTCTTTCTTCTACAGCAGGAGGTCTCCACATGGGTTCACACAACACCTACACACCTGCCATAGTGCTGGGACACCACCCGGGCTCTTGTGACATGTCACACTCACGGATCAGTGGAGCAGTTGTGCCTAGGGGTGTCGGGGGAGTGAGGCCTCAGCTTCACTCTGCAAAAACATAGATTTGACTTTCACTGCATGAGAGTGTGAAGCAGGAGCCAAGAGTGTGGATTTTATGCTTAAATTTGGCAGGCCTGCACTTTTTGAGATGTATATTTGAGAGAAAGGGAGAGGCAGGCAGGGGCCAGCAGCCCCTGAAAAGGTCAGAACAGCTTGAAGCAGCAGTGTAAAAAGTCTCAGCATTTGCCCTGCCCTCTTCCCCTTTTTTCTCTCCTGGCATGTTACTAATTTAATATGTGCACTAACAGCTCAGCACGAGTTATTAAGACAGTGTCCATGCCCCAGCAGAGTGCACTTCTTTCCTACCATTCTTTTATGCTTTACAGCACTCTTGAATTTAAAACCTATTTGACCCTAGAATAAAGATTGGGAAAGTGAAGCTTATCTCCCACCCACAACTGGCAGCAGAGTGAACATTTTAACAGATGGGTCGAAAAGAAGAAATAAGTGGGAAAGAATACGAAAGGCCACTGGTATTTCACAAGCCAAAATAATGCACCAAGAGCTGTGCAGTAGTGAGGCCTTAGGACCAAGTTCATTGCTGCTTACCATCCATGACACCACAAGGCTGGGGTTTTATCCTTGAAAGTATTATCCATTCAGGTCCTAATAACCAGACATAATAAGCATCACACACATACACACAAACATGGAAAGCATTAGACCTACCTATTGTGGACACAACCGTGCCTGCAAAGAAGAAGGAGTTACTGAAATCCCAGTTGCTGTCTTCAATCCGTGATTCATTTCCGACAGGGTATACTCCATTCTGAATGGCTTCTGTCAGGTCCTGAGGGGGAAAACAAAGTTTGGTATCGACATGGCTGATTTCCTCAAGTGCTTGCTGCAGGAATACTACCGATTTAGCCAACTACTGCTCCTTTCCCAAGAATTCCACTCACCTGCCCTCAGCCATACTCTGACACCTTTACCTCCAAGGTTGGGTAGCAGCCAGCCACTGGTTTGGAGTGTTAATCTTTTGCCCTGCTTATGCTGATTGCTCTAGTGAGTGTTAGAACTTGTTTCTTCTAGTGTGATCAAGGACCTCCATTCTTTTAGGCTAAGTACTTTGGAAAAAATGGTCCTATAGATGACTAGGATGTGGCAGAGCAAGAGAGCCCACTGGCTTAGGTGATGGAGTGGCTGCTTGCTGCTTTTGAGTTTGCCCTTAAGATGGCAGCAGTGGATCTAATCACCCACCTGTATGCAGGTACACCAAACAGTGACTTCGATCCCTCCCAGCGGGGCATCGGTGAGTTATAGCAGGGTACACATGACACACACAGAGTATTTCATTTTAAGAGTGTATTCTGATCAGTGTCATAGATCTAAAGTCAAAGAAAGCCCACAGATTTGCGAAGCACTACTCTTGGTACGACCACAAACAGAATTCAGTCTGACATACACACTCTCCTCCAAACTGCATGCATGAACACACATGCACATATTTGCAATGCGGCCTTTGAGATGAGGTAAGATGAACGTCCCTCAGAGATGGTTTGTGCTGAGCTGAGACTTCCCTGCCACATGGGGTTTGACTAGATGTTTCTCCTCAGCCCCTCCAGCCCTATCATCTAATCATGCCATGCATTTTCAGACTCTTCCTTTCTTCCTTGTTTTTAATTCTAAGTGCGGTCATATTTTTTAAGTTAAAAAAATAAATTAAAATACCCAAGGAATAGCCAGCTGTCCGTGCCTTTAGCCAACAGAGAACATTGGACTGGATGTCTAGAAGGCAGGCTGGTTTGTACAGAAGCAACCTAGATAAATTCCAGGGCTGAGCATTTCCACATTCCCATATGGAAACGCTTACAGCAAGGCTATTTGCACTCCCCATTTTCTTCTGCATTGTAACAGATAGAGCTAGGAAATACCAAAGATGAAGAGACAGCCGTACTCATTCTCAGCTTCCTGTGCTGTGACCAGAAACACTTTTCCCTTGGCTAGGCTACCTGTTTCACAGCATCTTCAAAAAGTAAACCCTATGACACTCTCCTTGTAGTGATTTGGGCTGCTTTTTTTTTTTTTTTTTTTTTTTTTTTCCCCCAACAGATTATTTCAGACCTTGCTGTATTGTTTCTTTGCACTATCTGTGACACTGTGGTGTTGATGTGACCACTCCATTTCAGACGGCCTCATTTTTCCTGCCATGCCACCACTGTAGGTGAGCACAGCCCCACTGAAAGCTGAATCAAGAGGAGGCAAGACCCCAAATTGGGACATCGCAGGGTGGGGACCATTAATAGCTAACACACAAGGTTTTGTCAGCTACACCAGCTGTATTTAGCATCAGTGTGACTTGCCTGATCAGACGGGAGAGTGGGTTAGGGGTTAGCTAAAATCATCCAAATGACTACATCGGTAGGAAGGCAGTGAAAGTCATCTGTGTAGCAAGGCTGAGCAGGAAACATCATCTGACGGGGAAACAGGAGGGAGAAAGGGTTGTGTAGGGCTGGGACTTACCTTCATAAACTGCTCCATCTCCGCCACCGTGAGGTGGGTGAAGTTCTGCAGAAAAGCCTCCTTCATCTGGGCAGCTGCTATCTTCTCCTGCTTCTCAGCAGTCCTCTCCAGCGCCTGGAACACGGCTGCACCCACCAGCAAGTAGACGAAGTAGCCAGCCACCAGCAGCCCTGTCTGCAGCTTGCCACTGCACATGGCCTTTGGTAAGACAGAGCAAGGGATGGGGAGTGAAAGGTGGCGATTGGTAAATCCCTCACACTCCTGGGAAGTCTCCTCCTGGCAGGAAGAGCCCTCCCAGCTCCAATTTCCTCTGGGACCCTGCGCAGACAGGGAGAGCAAGCTGTTGAATTAATCCATCAGGAAGCTGGGGAAAAAAAACAAAACAAAACAAAACAAAAAACAAACCCAACCCCCCAAAAAAAAACTTTCCACTCTCTGGGCTGCATGCACTTTAGGGATTTCCTCTTGTCTGTGAAACTCTGCTTTGCTGAGTTCTCAGGAAAAGTGGGTCAGGATGTAAGGCGCTGGCAGGTGGCCATCTCCTGCTCAAGAGACTCTGGGGACAGGTGAGGACAGCTTGCAAAGGGCCCACAGGGGAGTTTGCTTGGAAAAACATTCTTTTCCCTCCTCTGCCTCCTGCTGACTCAGAGGACTGAACTCCAGGTCAAGCCCTGATGACCTCAGAAGCTCCATCTTGCCCTATGTTCAGGGACAGCTTCGGGGAAATGCAACTGGGCTGCTCTGCTGGACTTCACTTGTCCACTTGCAGCACAGGGCAGGGCCATGCAGCCCTGCACAACCACAACAGCTTGCAGCAAAACCTCGGAGATAGAGGCAAACGGCTGCAAGTTGCGTATGTGCCAGGCCTGGACAGGTTCTTCCGCCAGCATTTCTTACGCTGTGTATCCAAGAGAGGAATCTCAGTGTCACTGGGTGCACAACTGTATTAAAAAAAGGTCATGCCGTCAGATTCATAGAATTACAGAATCACGGAATCAACAAATCATTTAGGTTGGAAAAGACCCTTAAGATCATAGAGGCCCAACTGCAAACCTAACACTGCCAAGCCCACCACTAAACCATGTCCCCAAGCACCACATCTACATGTCTTTTAAATACCTCCAGGGATGGTGACTCAACTGCTTCCCTGGGCAGCCTGTTCCAATGCTTGACAACCCTTTTGTTGAAGAAATTTTCCCTAATATCCAAGCTAAATCTCCCCTGGTGCAACTTGAGGCTATTTTGGGGGCGGGGGGGGGGTGGGGGTGGGGGGTGGGGGTGGTGGGACGTGAGGAACAGAGAAAGTCCTGATGCTGTGCAAACATTTTTCAGCAAAAGCTAGAATATTAATGTGTTATCAGCACTGGTTTTGTTTTGGTCAGGAATCTAAAATACAGCAGTGTATAAGCTGCTAAGAAGAAAATTAACTCTATCCTAGCCAGGCCAAATACATCATGTCAGATGACAACACTGTGCCAACCTCTTGGTATGCCCTAAACATGTGAAAAGAACCTCAAAAACTACAGGTTTGATCCTAAAGGGTGTACAGGATGACATACCTCTAACATTCATGGGGATTTTGCCTGGATTGGATCTCTGGGCACCAGCAAACAAAGCATCTGTGTACTGATTCCAATGGGACTTCTCTATAATAAAGTCTTCCATGACATCACAGGATAACTCATGTGGGAAGAGACTTCAGGAGGTCTCTAGTCCAACCTCCTGCTCAAAGCAACACCGGCTTTGAGGTCAGAGCAGGTAGCTCGGGGTTTTGTCCAGCTGGGTGTTACAAAATCTCCAAGGATGGAAACTGTGCAACCTGTCAGATCCTCAGGCTCTTTGTCCCAGGTCTGATCTCCAGTTAGTCGATCCTCAGCCTATATCCTTGCAAGGTGTTTTACTTTCCCAGGGGCATGACTTTGCATTGGGCCCTGTTGAATTTCATAAAGTTCCTTTTGGCTGATTCCTTCAGCCTTAGCAGGTGGCAGCCCTGCCTGCAAACAAATTTCCTGGTCCTCTCAATTTGCAGTTACCTGCAAACTTGATGAGAGTTCATTCTGTCACCTCCTCCAGGTCACTGATAAAGATGTTTAACAGGCGAGACCTCAGGACAGACCCCTGTGGTACTCCACTGCACTTGAAAAAGTACAACCCATTAACCATTAACCTCAGAATATCTTTAATATTTTTATTCATCATCTGGATGGGGGGATCGAGTGCACCCTCAGTAAATTTGCAGACAATGTCATGTTGGGCGGGAGTGTTGATCTGCTTGAGGGTAGGAAGGCTCTACAGAGGGATCTGGATAGGCTGGATTGATCGGCCGTGGCCAACTGTACGAGGTTCAACAGGGCTTAGTGACAGGTCTTGCACTTGGGTCACAACAAGGGAACTGGGGGTGTTTAGCCTGGAGAAAAGGATGTTCAGGGGAAACCTTATCACTCTCTACAACTACCTGAAAGGAGGTTGTAGTGGGCTGGGTGCTGGTCTCTTTTCCGTGGTAACAAGCAATAGGACAAGAGGAAACAGCCTCAAGATGTGCCAGGGGAGGGTTTAAATTGGATATTAGGAAACATTTCCTTACCAAAAGGGTTGGAACAGGCTACCCATGGGAGTGTTTGAGTCACCATGCCTGAAGGTATTTAAAAGATGTGTAGATGTGATGCTTAGGGACATGGTTTAGTGGTGGGCTTGGCAAGCTTTGCATCTTAAGGGCCTTTTCCAACATAAATGATTCTGTGATTCTATGTTAGCTACACTAATTTAGCCTCTACTGAGGTCAGAAGGATGGTTCCCATGTACTGGGAAATCACTTACGTAAGTGTCAGAGCTTGTTCCCATCAGGTCCAATGGGAATCCGGCCATCACTGAGAAGAATTTGTAGGATGGGAGAGCAAAGCCCTTGAATGAAGATACTGACTGGAACAGCTACCAGACAGATCTTCTTGGCTGTACCATGGACATTCTTAACACTCAGATTAACTTGCTTGACCCTAGATTTTCCAGCATTTTCATTTGCTCTGTGCACAATTTCTTTGCTATTTCAGCAGATACCCTGCTTTAATCATGAGAAAACACTGAAACAAATAAGCCTTTGCAGAAGCATTTAAAATGTGTCACTTATTCTGCTCTTCAAGCCTTTGTGTTTTTACTGAGTTTGAAAATACAAGAGAAGGCAGAGACTCTGGCATTAGCTCCGCAGGACCAGTGTAAACAAGAAGTGGCAGGTGGCTTCCCTCTGTCAAGTGCAGGTTGTCCTTTCACACATAAATCTGTTTTACCTCCAAGGAAAACAGGAAAACTAGGAATGAAGGTAAGTGGCTTTGCAAGCCCGTAAAACTATAAAGATTTTCTTCAGAGTTACTGGAAAAGGGTTTGTAAAAGCAGGATGTTTCATGTTTCCTTCCACTTCTTTTGAAACTACCAGGTGTCAAAGGTGTGTGTCCTCCTCAGTTTTAAACTATTTCTATACAAATAATGGCACCTATGGCTTCACCCTTTTGCGTGTCTCAGACTCCCAGCCCTGTGAGACAAGAGAAATCCCTTTAAATGTAGAGATGCAGTATTTCCTTGTCTGCACAGCAGGCATGAATACATGTGGAGTCTTTCCTCAGTATATCTGCGGGGAAAATGGATCTAAAAACTATGAGACTCATGGAAGATGGTGAGAATTTTGATACTAACTTCAGTCGTAGTAGTTGGATCAGGGTAGGTAAGGTGTCAGGAAACCTCACCTTTCTCATGCTGTCTGCTCTAAGCTGCATTTCTCCTTAACCCTATCTCAGAGATAACAGGTTTTCTATTTGTGCACACATCTCCAGAGGCCCTTGACTGCAAGAAAACATTCAGAAGTTTGGTGATATTTGTTTTCCTCTAGCTCTGGAAAAGGAAATACACACCGTCCTTTCTCAATATGTTTCTTCATACCTGTCTGCGAATCGTTAATAGCCATTGCAGATGGTTCTGACATGAGAAGAGTGTCCCATCACACAGCATCTTGTTCGTACTTGGGTTGACACTTGCAGAGGAAAAGGGAGAGAAAGTGCAGTATCTGTTCACTACAGGGATCTTCACAAATAAGTTGGTTTGGGGAAGAAAGGAAGGCGGAACCCATGTTCACTCAGTGGAGTGCTCCACTTGAAGCCATTCCTCATACAGGTGAGAATAATTTCCCTTAGCTGTGACTCTGCTCCTCTCCTTACTTTGCTTAGATTAAAAACTGCAGAACACGCTTTTGGTGGAGGTTGCTGGAGCTGTGCCATATGTTGTAGCTCCTGAGTGAAAGTCGCTGAGAGAAGGGGGATCTGGGCTGAGCCAAAGCACCATCACTGACTCCTCCCCACCCCAGGTGTCTGGACGCTGAGCTAGCCTGACACCACGCACCCCAGTCGTGCAAATTGAGCACTTCCTAAGTGCTGGGAGCTGCTGTAGGTACAACATGCTCATGAGGGCTGATGCTGGCACCTCACACCTGCCTCATAACCACGGTGATAACCTGTCTAGATAGCTGGGAAGGTAAATGGGGTTAGTCGATACGATGAACCAGTGACCATTATTGCTGTGCGCTGGGAGATCATAAATATAACCCACCTAGATGCAAGTTAATATAACCCTCCTAGAAGCTAGTTAATCACAACAAATCACTGGTGAGGGCAGCTCTTCTCTCAAGTTCCCCAAGACTTTGGGCCAGCTGGACTGACAGATCTATTCAATGCCACTTGTTCCTCAAGGAGGAGCAGAAGAAGTGGACATAAGGCCTCATCACTGTACTTTTCAGCAGTGGGAAACCAACAGATCCAGCTATCAAGCAGTAACACTTCACAGCTCATAAATTGACAGGGGGACTGCTGTTGGCACAGTTCAACCTTCCCTTGGGGCTGCCTCGCTGCCACCTCATCTGCATCTTGCGGTTACAGCAACAAGAGGATCTATTAGGGTGCAGGAGGCTGTGAGTGGTTTGGGGTGAAGTTTCCTGGCAAGGATTTGCAGCAGAATCTAGGTATCGTGGCATTGAGGATGCTTGTGCTAGGGTGCAGCAAGAGCCAGCAGCTCCTTCAGGGCCCGGGAGTTGGGAATTGAGTGTGCTAACACCAAGCCCTCTCCCACCGCCCCCATCGGGGGAGCAGGGCAGGCCTGGAGACCCTTGGCAGGTTCAGTCACGCTGGAAGATCATCAAGCAATACTTTTTGTTCCTAAGCTAGGAGAGACCAGTGATGCAGTTATGGGGCCAGGGCAAGAGAAGTGATGCAGACTTCTTGCACCTGCATTTGTTACCCAGTCCACTGCAGGGAAACCCACGTAGTGAGATTCAGTGGTAATGGAGGGCAGGGAGCATCTCCCGCCTGTGACACAACACACTGGGACAGGGTTTTTTTACACCAAGTCCTGCTCTTGCTCCTTCCCACTCCCATCATACCCACAGTTCAGGCATTTCCTTTCTGTACTTACGGCATTAGCTATCTTGCTGCACCCTTATGTGTTCTGTGTTCTTAGGCACATGATAGCCTGAAATTAATTCCAGCTTAATGGAAAATCTTATCAGTTGCCATGGAAATGCCTTACCATGTGATTGTGGTTGTACTTCCTGTTGTGCTTAGGGCTAAAACCATTAGATGACCCTCATTTTTACGCTTTCTTACGGTTCTCCTATAAATATCTGTTACTCATAACTGTGGTCAGAACATTCAGTCTTCTAACACAGGTCATTTTAGTTTTTATGCTGTGATCTTACGCCAGGCTATTAAGCACTTATGCTAAAGTTTTCTTCAACACAGATCCTCAGACTTCCTGGGTTGTTCTTTAAGATCTGCAAAGCCAAATTCCTGCAGATAACTATCAGCTGTCAAGGAAATGGGCTGATTTCCATGAGTGAAGAAAATAGGAAAGCTGGTCACTCACCTTAACTAGCTGGCTGATACTGAGGTAAGAGCTCCAGTATGCGGGAGGTAAGGGCTGCTGTGCCAGGCAGCCCAGCATGGAAAATGCCCCAAGTGCTGGGTGACTCCTGGCCACAGTGTTAGCCACTGTAAACAGCACATCCTTTTGCCGTATATCTGCCATCACTAACAGCTCATTTGGGGATCTGTACTGGCTCTTTCTTTGTTCATCATATAGATTAGGGATTCAGGTAATGCAGCTTTGTACAAGCTCATCTCTGCTGTTGCCATCATCAAAGAAAAGAATCCCCCCACCATCAGCAGTGCCCCCTCCAACAATATTTGGACAACGCTTTCATTACTGGTAGCTCCACCTGAAGGCCTCCAGAGCAATGGAAACATCTGCACTATAACGTCTTTCACCCCCACAACAAGGTCACCAAGGCGTTTGATCCTCACTGTCACAATCAGAGCAACATAGAGAATTTGGGTTGGGAGAGACCTCTGGAGGTCTTTAGTCTAGCTCCCTACTCAAAGCAGGGCTAACACCAAAGTTAGGACAGGTGTCACCTCCCTCTCAGATGAGGGAGACCAGCGACTCAGATTTGCAAATCCCCAACAGAGCGGACAACGCTGAGACAAGTCTCAAAGTCCAAACACTTACTAATTTCTACTAATTGGACACATGATAACTACCTAAGTATATAACGAGTTGTGGCAGACAATACAGTATGCCTTGCAATTCTTAATAGTAGTGAAGGAAAAAGGGGAAAAAGAAAAGGAGGGAGATAGAGGAAATAGAGGAATAGAGATCACCGGTCTGTGTCTCTGCATCAATCCCAACCAGCGAGGGTTCCAGGAGGCATCTGTCTTCGCTTCACTGCACTTTACAGCCCCCCCCTCCCCCCCCCTTTCCTCCCCCTTGATTTATACCCACTTTCCTTGGGTCTGTCCCCTAGGTCGACCCACATACCTCCCACATACTCCCCATACGTATGGGGAGTGGTAAGGTGTTTCATGGGATGATGTAATTAGCATGATCTTGTTAGTCTTTGTTAGCATATTCAGGGTGTTAACTTTAATATGCATTTCATGGATAATGAAGCAAACGTTATTCACCAGACAGATGGCCCTTGAAACTTGACCAGGTACCCCAGAGCAGAGCCATCCCGTCTCCACAGGACTCCCTCCTTCAGATGCATCCTGTGTTATTCGGGCAGCCTTATCAGCTTCAGCCTCCGCACCATCCACCCCGTGACTATAGTTTCATTATTTGCGAGTGTTTGAGGCATTCCTTAGCTTGGGGGGCCTCAACTTTTATCTCTTTCTCAGGCTGTTTTTCTCGGTCTCGCAGGCCTTTTTTTTGATCTCTCACAACATGTCGCTCAGGGTCTTGTCCAGATGAACTTTCAATGTTGCGAAAGGAGATTCCTCACCCCCTCTGACTCCCTCTTCCAGGGCTTGTCTGCTCTCATGGAATACTACCCTTGGCACAAGTGGGTGATCATTGACAGAGCTGCAGCATCAGCCTGTCACCAAGAGTCACTTATGCACACAGATAGGGGCAGTATAACCTGTGGGATCCTCTCTAGATTTCACTCTGTCCTTAACCACCCCTGCACACCTCTTGGCATGCTTACTCAGGGCCACTGGCATGGACTGCAGGCTCACATGCAACTGTGACCTGGCTATTACTCAGTGGATAGTGCCACGCATGGACGAATCTATGTACTGTCTGAAACACTTCCTTCACTGACCTTTTCTTACAGTTGTAAGCTTGCAACATGAACATCCTCATGCCTACAGACTCTTGGCATTTAAAAGGCCTCACAGTTGCACAGAAAACCAGACAAGCACCTTCTTCCTTATGCAGCCTGCTCCTAGGAGCCCTACTTCCCTGGCATCCTGGGGCTCCCAGGAACTAGCCCCAGGCTGTACTAATTCCCTTCTTGACAGGAATCCTGTCTCCTCTCTGCAGCATGACAGCCAAGGGACTTGGGGAAGGGACACAACTGACAGCAAGCTGCCAATGCTGCCAGGCAGGTCCTTCAGCATGCTCCTGGGCAAGAGGCAGCTGCTGGCTGGGGCACTGCTGGGACCCAGGGGCTGTACAGGGGGTGTTTAGTTGTGCCTGAACACAACTGGGATGGAAATCCCACAGCAGCTGCCTATCTGTGCCAGTTGTACTCTGGGAGTCAGAAAACAGCCTGGTCAAGAAAAGTTTTGAGTAACGCTGCTGTGATCAGCGTTGTCAGTGGCTCAGGCTTTTTACAGAATATGAAAAGGAGAAAATTCAATCCAGGATACTCCTCTCCAAGAAGAGACTGCAGACGGGTAAGCAACTCTGAGGAAGTGACAGGAAATTACTGGAAAACCTGGGGCCTCTTGGAATGGGAACCAGTTAACGTGACGAACGTGCTTTGGCCTGGGTCACTGCCAAGCCTGCCTTTGTGCTAACAACCTGTTCGGATGCAGAGGGCTAAGCAATTCTACATAAATGGCAGATCCAAAGGTCCACGAGAGGAACAAAGAAAACTATTACTGCACAATCAATTAGATAAATTCCCAGGATTTAATCCAGGACACTTAATCCCTCACTGTTTTTAAGAGGAGGGCTCTCAACCTCGAGGCTTTTCCTTGGGCAGCGTCCTGACCCAAGGGGAGGGTCCTCGACTGCAGGGAGCTGCTCCAGAGGGGACTGGCTCAAAATGGCCTCCCCAAGGGGCTCCATTTATACCTGAGCCAAATCTGACCTGTGGTCAAGACCAGCTCCCACTGGGCAAGGCCCCCAGGTACTGTAAAGGCCTGAGAACAAGGGTGCAAAAAAGGAATCAGCAGCCACTATGTCTCAACAGCCAGGGTGTGTGCACCTGCCACGATGGGGAATGAGTCCCATGCTCTTGGGATACTCCAAGAGCTGCTGGCAGGATGGGTGCTCCTGCTTGTGCCCAGCAGCCTGGGTGCAGAGAGACCCTGATGCTGAAATTCAGGGTTTTCGACAAGTCCTGGGAGCTTTTGCATAGTGGGGAGGACTGGATGCTTCTCCACAGTGCTGCAGAAATGCACAACAGCCCCAAATTTCCTCATTTCCTTCCTTGTTGTCTATGATAACAATTACACCACAAGGCTTTAGAAATTTACTTTATTTGCCCCATATTCTCTGTCAAAATTACGTCCCACGTAATGTATAAAGAACAGGTGATTTAAAAATTTAAAAAAGAAACTATTGGGCTTGTCTAAGCCTCTGGTTGCATGCATGCGTATTTTAAACATATATCGATCTGTAATAACATTGCAAAAGCAGGGATAGAGTAGTTTTTGTCACTACCTTGTCATTTACATCACACTTTTGTCACTATGTGAACATTTTTTCCTTATCTTTCCTACACCCTGAAACACCGTCTAAGCTTTGGCTAAGCCTTGAAACACTTTTTGAGCCTTGAAACGTCTTGAAGCTCGGCAGAGGGAGAGAATGAAGCAGCTTGCCTTTCACTGATGACCCACGAGCATCCTCTAGTGTATATTCAAGGTAATACTTACACGTCCCCTGACTGGTTGCCTTAAGAAAAATGATATTGTTAGGGGCAAAGGAGCAAAAAACCCTCCATGAAGTTCGTGATAAAAGGCAGCACAAGATGCTAGCTGAGGCAGTAGATGCAAACAGAAGCAGTAAGTGTTTCCCCCCATTCAAGGCTGACTTCAGGAGGAGCCAAGAGCTGAAAAGAGTGTGAAAACCCCACAGGGCCAAGCCTGTCAATGGGGTAGTTGGGTAGCTGTCATCTATAAAACTCCGAGAGAAATTGAGAGCCAACCATTTCATCATGTTAGGTGTATTGATGCGTCCAGGTATATTAAAAACGGAAGACTTGATGCAGACAAGCACCTTAAAACGAATTAAAATGCGTATGATGTTCTTCTAGATAACAGTGATGTCTGTAGGGGGCATGTTTTGACTGCAAATGTATTTTGCTAATTAGAAAAGGTAAGTGAAACCACCTTTGAGGTTGTGCGGTGTAAACCTACTTTATATTTTTGGTAACAGTAACCAATTTCCCGCACTGGGACATTTTGATTTTTTACTACACTGCGAAAAATGGTGCGTAATGAAGGGTGTAGCTAAAGATTTAAAAATAGCCATTACATGGCTATTCTGTGTATTTATGCTATTAGGGTATTATATGACACAATTCTAGTCCCCCTGTTCCTTATTTTTTTTCTCCTGTAAAATGGAAAAAAAAAGGCTAATTTTCCCTGCCTTAGAAGGGAATAAACGTATTATCTTGTATGCTCAGCTAAAAGGTGATGGGGAGCTGTATAAATGTTACAGGTGAGTGGACATGTGGCCAATGACAACATACCATGTTCCAATGTCTGGACAGCAGAGATGATGCCATGCTTTCCTTCCCTGCCTCACTGCATCTTAGCATTTTGGCTTTCCTCTGCTAGCAAACTACCCATTTCCAATAGAGTCATGGCACTGAGAGGGTTTCCTCTTGCCATCTTGTCATGGTTTAACCCCAGCCAGCACCTAAGCAGCGCACAGCTGCTCACTCACTCCCCCCAGGCAGGATGGGGAGACAATCAGAAGGGTAAAAGTGAGAAAAAACATGGGTTGGGATAAAGACAGTTTAATAAGTAACGCAAAAGCTGAACACGCAAGCAAAGCAAAACAAGGAATGCATTCACCATTCACCGCTCCCCATCAGTGGGCATGTGCCATCTCCAGGAAAGCAGGGCTCTGTCACAGGTAACGGTTACTTGGGAAGACAAACACCATCACTCTGAATGCTGCCTCTTCCTTCTTCTTCCCCCAGCTTTATACGCTGAGCATGACATCATATGGTCTGGGACATCCCTTTGCTCAGTTGGGGTCAGCTGTCCTGGCCGTGTCCCCTCCCAGCTTCTTGTGCAGCCCCAGGCTACTCGCTGGTGGGGTGAGAAGTGGAAAAGGCTTTGACTCTGTGTAAGTGCTGCTCAGCAAGAATGAAAACATCTCTGTATTATCAACACTGTTTCCAGCACAAATCCAAAACACAGCCCCGTACTAGCTACTATGAAGAAAATTAACTCTCTCACAGTCAAAACCAGCACACACCTCCTTTTGAAGAATGTCTACTCCAAGCCTGACTCTGTGCACGCACATGTTCATAGAATAGATCACAGATCATAGAATGGTTTGGGTTGGAAATGCCTTTAAAGACCATTCAGTTCCAACACCCCTGCCACGGGCAGGGACACCTTCCACTAGCCCAGGTTGCCCAAAGCCCCGTCCAACCTGGCCTTGAACACTGCCAGGGAGGGGGCAGCCACAGCTTCTCTGGACAACCTGTGCCAGTGTCTCACCACCCTCACAGCAAAGAATTTCTTCCTAATATCTAATCTAAATCTACCCTCTCTGAGTTTAAAACCACTACCCCTTGTCCTGTCACTACATTCCCTGACAAAAAGTCCCTCCCCATCTTTCCTGTAGGTCCCCTTTAAGTACAAAAACTATCCTGTTACCAGGGTGGGGTTTTTTTGCAGTTGTTGTTATTGTCTGATAAAGGCCTGTGGCAAAACACTCCTGAAAAATTCTGCAGGAAAGGAAAGCAGCATAGCTCTAATTTGCAGATATTAGGACAAGTAACATACTCTGTATGTGTGCAAACTTGAAACGAGTAGAGAGGAAGGGTGAGATCAGGACAGCCACACGTTAGATTAATCTCACCTCTGTGGGATGAAAGGCTTTGAGAGAAACCTTGAAGAATTGAGCATCTACTAACATGGAAGCAAATAGAAAAAGAGATAACATCCAACAGAGCTTACCCAAAGTCCACCATGCCAGCCTAACCTGTTAGCTTTCTTTGATAAGAGAACTGATCTTCCAGACAAGATCTACTGCATCCATACATTATCTGCCTTGTCTGTCAGAGCAGTTGCTAAAGTGCCATTCGGGAAATTACGCATTAAGATGGGAATTAGTAGGAGTGTTCTGGTGGGATAAGGAACTAGCCAGGGCAATGTGATAGTAAAAAAGGCCTTGGGGGAAGCTGCTGGAGCAGTTGCTCAAGAAGGAGACTGGAAAACCATTGCCAGTACAGGGGAGCTGCTGTGTCCCAGTGGGGCACAGATGGAAGGACTAGGAGAAGGGGATGAAATTCAGTTGCTATGAGCATGAGCTCATGGAGTAACAACAGAGTTTCTGCCATGAAACTGGTGCTCAGCACTTGGGAATGACTAGGAAGGAGAACACCTCAGTGCTTCCTCTGAGAGCAGGAGGACTGAGATCCATCACCACGCCATGGCTCTGACAGTGGTGTGTTCACTCCTAGGACGTAAGGGGTGGGGATGGATTTCCAGTAGATACAAGATGGGATAAAGGCCATGGTACGGAGGTTGTTAAGACTTCACCTGGGATGCTCTGCTCAGTCTGGTCCTCTGTGTGAAAGGAAAATGAATGTAGGAGGAGGCAATGAGACAGGAGCATTTAAAGGTGGTGTGGCAACCAAAGGGAGCAGTCCTGCCACCGAAGAACTGTCCTGCACTAAAACAATGTGTTTTCTTCTTCCTTTTTTTTTTTTTTTCTTTTTTTTCCCTCTTTATTTATGTGCCCAATGTGAATTTTACCCTGGCACAATCAAGGAGTACTTGGGTGGGAAGCAGCAGCCCTGGTGAGGAAAAGGAGGGGCAACTATTTCCAGGATGGTTCCATTGCACAGCATGGAACACACTCTTTCACCATCACCTCTCATTCAAAAGATACTGGAGATGGCTAGTGGGGCCCAGTCAGACAAACTGGAGCTGGAGAGGCCATGGCCACATCTCTGGCCACACTGCTGCAGTGCAGTGTGTTGTGGGAACCATGTGGTGGGGAGGGTGAAGGGACTGCCTTCTGGCTTCAATGCTGGCACCAGGATCAGCAAATCCAGGTTGCCTCATGAGTAGTTTTGGTTGGGAATGAGCCAGCTTCTAACTCTTTGGGCTGGAAGAGTGTTCTTGTAGGGATGAGTATCAGGAAGAGAAGCCCAAAGTGATTGTCAAGCTAGAGCTTGATCTGTTTATATGCGGGGTGTTGTGACGTAGTTGCCTGAGGCTAAGAAAGGACCAAGCTCAACCTGTGAGGTAGCTTAGCTTTATAATACACCTAAGGAAATCTATGCTAAAAAAGAGGAACGAGGAAGGGAAAAGGACCTGAAATTTGGGAGCATTTATTTTTTGATGGAAGAGCATGAAATACTGAGAAGTAAGAAAATCAAATAAGGCAATTCTGAGTGAGTGCTCTGAAAGGAAGTGTGACCATCATAGAAGGGCTCATTTTAAGGCATTCCCTCCTCCTGTTTCACCTTTGTATCGCATCCTAGATGCAATCGTTTGGGTGCAGAAGCAATTTCCATTTCTGTTTCTACCTCTTTAACTATACTGGTGTGGACATGACAGACAATTCCTCACCCATCTCCCTCCTTCACGCAGGCACAGTTTTCAGTATAAAAGGGATTGTGACAATTCTTTTATTTAATTTTGGAGGGGAAGATGGCTAGACAGGTATAAGCCAGCCTTACACTGGTAGTCTGCATCACAATAAGTTTATTTAGCTTTCAAAAAATAGAGTTCACATTCTCAAAGATTCTTGAAGGCTGGTGGTTTTTTTTCAATTAAGCACACACTAGTGTATACAAATAATTACATATTTGTATGCCAATCGTTGTGGAATTCATGTGCTACCTTGTATGGAATCAGTGTTGAAACAGTTGAAGGAATCGCAGCAAAAGCAGGAACTTAGAAAGTCCATCGTGCACAAAGGGATCTTAAAATCCCTTATTTCATTTAGACACTCTCAAAATTATTTTCTAAATATGAATATCTCTTGATGTGATCAGATAGATGAAGCAACAAGTTCACAGCCTATTACAAATCTTGGAGAGGACTGAAACCACAGAATGTTGAGTTCAGTTAACATAATACATTGTATAGCTGAGGTTGACAGTGCTACTTCTAACTTCCTCTCATAAACCCATTTTCACTCAGTTATATTTGGTTTAAGGCTTATTCATTTGGGTTAAACCTCTCAATTCGCTCTTTGCCTCAGGCCCAGAACTGAAGCTAAATTTCTTTTTAGTTATTTCTAAGAAAGACTAGAAGGAAACAGAAATGCTGGCAACCCACTCTCTTTAGAAACTTCAGCAGTGTGCTGTGTTTCAACAAGATGGTGAGATCTGGCAGGAGCTTGGCCTTCACTTTTGCTTTTGTTCTACACCTGACCCATCTTCCTCACTCAGACACACTGACATATGACCAAATGGAGATGTCCGAGTTGCCACCTATGCCCCTTCACTTGCCATTTCCCACTGCCTGAGTCTTCAGAGCAGACTTGATGATCATAAGGGTCTTTTCCAACGTAAATAATAATATGATTCTATGATGATGAAGGAGCAAAACAGCACCCGGATGAACCCAGAGCATCTGAATATGGCCCAGTCCTTATACCTCAGGCTTCCTGTCCCCATCTACTTTTACATCATTTCAACCCATGACAAAGCAAGGTTTCCAGAAAGTTTTCTTCACTGGCCCCAAGGAACTTCAGTAAATTCTAAGACACATGCTTGGGATGTCAAATTTTAAATTAAATGCTTCTTGTGATAAAACTACAAGTAACTGTGTAAAGCTGGATCTACTGGGAAGTACTGGGCATATCTACTAGGCAAGGCAGGCGGCTTTGGGGAGAACATGCACAGCTTTTTATAGGCAAATATTGCAGTTGGACTAGATGATTGTTGTAGATCCCTTCCAACTGAAACTATTCTATTCTATTCCGATACCTTGAAGAGAACTGCTGGGCATACACCATAATTTTGAGCTTAGTTCTTCTGCTGACTTGTGATTTAATCAGGTCACGGAGCTAAACACAAGATAAACAGGTTCAAGCAACACAGATCTTGAAAATCAAAGTAGAAATATTCATGTCAGCAAGGCCACTCTGGATTTTGCCGGTTCAAGATGTTAACTGAATCACAGATTGCTGAGTTTTGAAGACTGACATCCTCCTATCTGCAGCTGGGGTGGTTTTGTGCATTGGGAGCATAAGTGTGTGTGAATATTTGCCCATGGTCTTGCAGGGCTGATTGCTCATCTCCTGCCCTGCCTTGATCTTGTATCCTCTGGGTAACATATTGCAATCCCACCTTGAGAGCATGCAGACAGCATTCAGTTTATATTGTCAGTGGTTCCAGTAGGACAGTATGGATAATAGAAGCATTGCAACAAATGTCTGTCATGAATAGACACAGGTGGGGCCAAATGCTATGTCATTTGGTCAATAGAAAGCCTCTCAATAATACTTGATCCAGATTGTAGAGCTGCTGCATAACAGTGGTGAGGAGACGTGTTGCTGGAGTTATTAATCCAACCTCATGCAAAATCTTGCAACTCCCTGTCATGTCCCGTCACTCCCTGCTGTAAAGAGCAGTGGCTTAGCTGCTGATCAAAATGCGCATTGGATCAGGTGTTGGTGAACACTGTATTTTCTTCCACTCTCTGTTTTAACTGGTAATGGCACTTGCAGCAGTGACTGCCAGTTTTCTCCTTAGATATTGAGTGATGCTGCCTCTGCTGTCTTCTTGGTATCTCCCTGCCTTTTGTCTTTCTAACCAGGTTTTTACCCATTGACTCAGCCTGTGCTATTTGCCTTTGCCTGTTGCAGGAGGGTGGGCTCTGGAGTCACTTCTGTGTTGCCCTTTGGCTTCTTGGCTTCTGTCATTTTTGTGGAAATACATCCTACCTTGCCAGCATCCAGCCCTGTCTCCCAAATCCAGCCTTCTAGCTATGCTGCCTCCCTTTAAGTCTTGGATATCCAGAAGCTGCTTTTCTCGGGCAAAGAAGCTAAGCTTGATTTATAAAGTCTATGGTCGTGATTAGTGCAGGTGACCGCTGAACTTCTTTTAAGCCTTTCCTTTTCCCTAGAAGGCTTAGCCCTTGCAAGATCCTTTGTATTCACCTCATGGTCTTGCTGAGCACAGTGCTTGCGGTGGGAAGCCTTCCAAAGTCATATCACCTTGTGCATGACTCAACTCAGGTGAATCGTTAGCACTCAGTGCCAAGAAATCACAGTAATTGCATAAGGGCCTGAAGGAAAAGTCAGTGCAAGCTGATCTATAACAGCCTTCAAATGCAGTGAGCCCTCTGAATACAGGGGTCCTAATTCCCCCCCCTGCCTCTGCCGGTACTGGGGAGCCCACTGTACCCTGGTGAGGGAAGGCAAAACGTGGCCCCATGTGCCTTATATCTCTTTGGTGCAACATTACATTGCGAATGATACAAATTCTGCAGAGTTCACGGAGAGGCTGGGCAAATTTGCAAAAGACTGTTTAGCAGAGGGAAACCACACAGACCTCAGGCAGCCCCTGAGCTGCAAATGGCTGGCAGCCAGGCAATACGCAGGGCAAGTAGGTATTTTTTCATTTTTCTCGAGGAATTCACTTTGGCTGTGGCCAATGAAGCACTGCTGTTAGGTGGCCCCTTGCCTGACGGGTATGGCCATTCCCAGGAAAGCCATTGCTTCCCAGAGCATGTGTGAACCCTCGGTTCTCCTGCTCATCACACACTGGCTGCCCTCGGTGGGAGCAGGTCGCAGGGGCATCGGGAGCCTTTGTAGTCTGGACCCGTCTGCCTCACGTCAAGAGCAAAGCAAAAGCTGCTGTGCTTCCTGAAACGCAGCTGGCAGTGCCAACTTTAGGTCAAGAGCGTTTAATTTCCCTGCAAATAGCAAAGGCTGCAGTTTAAACCTTCCCTGAGCGTGGGGCAACGTCTGTCGCTAACAGACAAGGGTGCAGTGTGTAAAAACTTTCCTCACTGAAGTCAGCAGGAGTTCACCCCTTCCCTCGAATGAGGGGCTTTTCTGGCCATCCCCTACCTTTCCATTGTGAAGGAGCAGAGACATGCAGTCCCACGCAACAGTCTGCAGTCAGCAAATCCTCCTGTCGAGAGCAGCAAATTTATGAATTTTCATGGTATCCATTAGTAGTAAGCAGAAGTTGCCTTGAGACAGACTTTTTGTTAATTAACCTTCTGAACACACACTTTTGTTTCTAACTGGTGAATGAATTTGGTGTTCAAAGTCTTTCCCACATGATCCTGCTTTTTTCTTTTTCTCTTCCAGGTTAATGCCATTGTAATCCTTCATGGATAGTAAAATAATTACCAGGAGGCAAGAGAGGTAATTACACGGAGCAGAATAAATGCATGTGGTCAGACCCTCTGCTAAAGTAAATAGATTTTGAGGGATCTATTCCTACTAGATGAGGGTGTTCAAAGCCTCTCCAGCCCTTCTTCTTCCCCCAGAAGAGGAACTTAACAGTGTAAGTTCTCAGGAATGTGAAATATCGCTGTGTAAGGATGTTAGCATCTCCATGTTTACTTCTCGGCTTTTTATTTTTACACTGTCTTAGCAAAAGCAGTCAGAGCACAGATGAAGCACTCAGCTGTGCTAAATGCTCTCAGCATGACTGCTTTGGTGACCAGAAACTGGAATCCCAAATGCTGAGCCTCTTGTGCTCTCATGAGTCTCTGAAGCTGGATGGCAGCACACAGGGCTGGGAGGTTTCCAGGAGTGATGCACGAGAGGACACGGCCTATCTCCAGCCAGTGGGTGATCTCGTGATCCGAGAGGGTTGGAGTGGGATCTGGGGGTTCTGCATGGTGTCAAAGCAGACTGGTTCAGATTGACTTGCTTCTGCATCTGACCAGCACTTTTCCCTTGTGCCACTGCTGGGAGAGAGGCCCCAGGGCTGAGCTCCTGCCCCACACCCGCTCTGGATTTTGTATACCCAGAGGGACCAGCTGCAGCCCTGTTACGGGATGATATTTTTTCATAGCCAGTTGCAGAGGAGTCAGTGGTACAAAACTGACTTCAGCTGGCACTCCTACAAAACATGACATCCCCATTTTTTAAATTAATTTTAGTTTTACACAAACTACACAAAACACTCCCCTTAGAAAAAGCATCAGGATGATGTTGGGTACAGTATCAGGACCTGGTTACACTTCTGTTTCTCACTGAGTCTTTACCAAAATCTGTATTTTACTTAAGACTTGCCAGTTTGTCAGTTCTTAATTCACTTACCTGGTATTAGTTATTGTGAGAATTTCTGAGACCACTGCAAATGATAAAGCAATTAACAAAAGGCAAATATCTTATGTCTATTTAGTAGCTGTTATCAACCACACCAATAATTTAAGGAAAAAAGAAAATCAAGTTTCGTTCACAAGATTTTTTCCCTGTAAATTATGTTGACCCCTATTATTTCCACTGACATTCTTTATTTGCTGACTTCTATACTAGTATTTCATTACTTTGCCCAGAATTGCTAAGCTGACTGGCTTAGAATTAATTACATTGCACTAGTGATTTTTTTTTTTTTAATGATTTACCCAAAATACAGCATTTCTCCAGTCCTCTAAAACATTTGCAGCCCTCCAAGATTAAGTGGGAGTGGGTCAGAGATCCCTTGAGCCAATTAATTTCATTTGTGAGGGTGACAGTTGTCTGAACCTGTTAAGGTAATAATGTTTATCTCTAGTAATGCTGTTTAATAGCCTTCTTGGTTACTAATGGGATGCAAAGTGCATTGTCCTCATGACATCAGTGCATGATTCTTCTTGTTTCCAGATTCAGAATAAAAGTATTTATTGAACACCTGAGTCCTTTTCACATCATCATCAACAATTTTACCATTTCCATCTCGTGATGCAAGTGCCTTTGAAGCAAGCATCATCTTAATGTAAACTAGAGCCAAATGCCAGCTTATTGCCCTGTTCTATTTAATGTACTTGTGACTGATTTAGGACCTGATTGTTCAAGACATATGAAAATCCTAAAGGACCTTCAGGGGTGAACTCAACCTCACAGGATATAGAATCACAGAAACGTTTGAGTTGGAAGGGACCTTAAAAATTGTCTAGTTCCAACCCCCCTGCCACAGGTAAGGACACCTTCCACTAGACCAGGTTGCTCAAAGTCCCGTCCAACTTGGCCTTGAACACTTTCAAGGATGGTGCATCCACAGCTTCTCTAGTATATTTGCTGCTGCCTGCTAAAATTACTTCAGAGATTGAAATGGGCAATGACTGACGCAGCGTATGGTCTTATCGATTTTGCTACAGCTAAAAATGGCTGCGATTCAAGTTTTAAATTAGTCAGAAAGGCTGCACAGTACTTTCCTTAAGACAACGGCATTCTTATATTTGTTTTACAACAGTAGACATCTTTCATACAATGCTTTTAGAAGCTGGTTTCTTTGCACCATCTGCTCTAAGTGCTTCTAATGTAAAAAATTAACCAGGTGAGATGGAGGAAAATAATGTCTTAAATCTGATAGCACAGCACAGAAATGGCACAGAGCTACAAAAGTGCACCATGAGGAAGTGCCCGATGGCCAATGACATCATCGCTGCCACTGATAACATCTACGGTCTGTGACCTGACCTTGATTAGGTCTCTGAAGGAACCGACATCACTTCACGTGGGTTATGTTACATCAGGTAAACTTCTGTCTTTCTGGACACTCTTGGTCTCAAGCTTCATGCTGCTGTGAGCTGGGCAGTGATGAGGGGCTGTGTTCCTGCTGCTCTGGGGTTCTTGTGGTGAGAGCACTCCAGTCCCACCAACGCAGCGCCTCTCCTATTCACTGTGGGGGGGGCTCTGCAACACCCTCGGAATTATACAGTTGCTCTCATTTTTTCCAACTCCATTCCCCCTTTCTTTAAGGAAGAACAAAAAGCATATTTTAAAAGACAGCTATTTTGGATGGGTGGGTTTTTTTGCTTTAAAGCAGGAAATGACATCTCTTTGAAAGCTATTGTTCCCATTTCTGTTTGCAAAGGTAGATGTGTAGGGACAAGGAAACCTAAGCCATGCTTCTGTGTTTTTATCCTGCAGGGTGGAAAAACCCAACCTAGCAAATAATTGGCCAATGCACTAGGCAGAGTTCAAAATGCTTTCAAGTATTAACTGGAAATTTCAAAAGTCCTTTTGTGCCACCAGGACAGTATTGGATTGCTTTTTTTTCTTCCCTTCAGATGCTTGCAAAAGACATTTGCATAAAGTTTGCTGAATTCACTGTGAAAGCACATAGCGAGCTCTCTGCAGAGTGTAGTCAACCTCAGCTCCTCTCCCTGTCCAGACGTGTCCCGAACAATCAGCTTATGGCTGAAAAACAGATCATAGGACGAGTTGAACTACAAGCTCTAGAATTTCCTATTCATCTTCTTATGTTAATAAGATGACTTGTTATAGATGTGATCATTTGAATAAAAGGCGTTGCTCAGTTCCTTTTTTTCTGCTCAGCTATTACCAGTCTATCAAATAAATTATAGACCACGTCATCAACCTTAACTATACCACCATCTCTCTTCCCTCCTCAGTTTATTGTCTTCATAGTTACATTCTAACAATAAGCTATCTCCAGTTTACCTAGGGTCTCAGAGGGATCGGATTTTCAACCCTGTCAGGTATACATCACATTCCGTTGAATGATTATTTGTATTGCAGGAGTGCTGGGAAGTTCAATGTAGAGTACAAAGTGTAAGAGGCAGTCCCTGACTCAAAATGCTTGCAGTCTTCTTGGATACCAGATGACAGGGGGGAAAATAGCTGTGAAGTGGGACAACTCTCATGTCCCACCTGTTCTCAATCTTGTACACCACCTCGATCTCCAGCCTTTTTCTTGCTCTCCTTGCATTTTCTTTCATGTTTGCTTTTTCCTGACCATCCAGGCTCAATGCATACACTTGGAGCACCTCTTCATGGCATCTCTCTGCTGTGTTGGCTCCTCCATTCTCCTCTATGTGTCTGAGCTGATGCATATGCAAGACCAGGCGCTGAGAAATTCTGATGTGCAGTGGGGTAAATAATCCTTGAGAATGAATGAGAAATTAAGATAAAAAACAGTGTTAATGAATGTCTCTGTATTTAAATTCAACTCACAGTGAGTGGGCAGAAAGCTCTAGAATGTTTCTTCAAGATCACAAAAGAAGAAATTTGACCTGTAGCAGCTAGTGCCAAAGACAAAATGAAGCTAGACATGGCTGAGATGGTGATGTGTTGTAGAGAAGGCTCTGCCCTGTGATGTGATGCAGAACCTATTCTTTATGTCCCTGTGCAAAAAAAGGATGGCTACAGCCCCTCAGTGAGATTTAGTAGCATAATCCATTCTCATACCTAAATACTCAGCTGTTGGGCAGGTGTGATCAGCATTAATTGGTGTTACAGTCACTGTTTTTTCCTAGAGGCACAATTTGCTGCTGGCGTTATCTGCTTCCTCTCCTCTCTAGAACAGGTGCTCAAGTCAGTGAAAAAGAGAAAACCTGCACAAATCTGCTGTGCCCCAGGGAAAGGAGAGGCATCAGCCAAAGCTGATGACTGGATCCTCCTCTCAAAGCTCCTACACCCTCTGATATTAGATCTGGCCAATGAGCTACAACATGGTCCTTCTGCATGCAGTGGCCAGGTGTGATCAGTTCAGAGTTGTTTCTGCTAAAGCTTTTCCTGCAGAAAATGCAATTGATCTGCAAACACTGAAGCTGATACTAACAATGGCAGTTGGATGGTGCCATTATCTAACAGCAGGCATTCATCTTGTAGTTATAGGTACTGAAAAGGCCCAGAATTTTATTAATCTCGAAAATACTTCAAGAATGTGAAACTCAGTGGAGGTGAGAAGTATTCTGAGTCTCTTCTGGACAATTTAAACCAAGCATCCTGTATGCGTAGGAAGTACACAGCTGCTCAGCAGATAACCAACACTGTGGTACCTCTGGTTCTTCTTTGGGTGTCACTTCGTCTTCTTCAATCAGTTACCTCACCTAGCCACAACCCATTTTTGAGAGTTAATTTCACCAGCATGGAAATACCCTGGAACTTGAGCCTTGCCAGGAGTGTTGAAATGATACAGTGATCTGTGCCCAGCTTACCTGAGAGCGTCTGTCGGTAGGGATCACTCTATTTACCTGAAATGGATGGAGCTTACTTATAAAATCTGTTGGGAGAGGACAGCCCCAAGCACGTGTGCAGTTAGCTAACATGCATATGTTGCAGGGTTTTAAGGTGATTTAACTCATGTGGAACACATGGGAGTTCATGCACCTGCAGACCAAAGAAGATTATCGCAAAGTATCCTGAAGCTGTTAAGAATCCGTATGTAATGATTCCACTACTACTGCATCTCAAAAACACTGCCCTCCTGGTCTCCTTCTGGTGGCTTTTATTCTTCCACGGTGCTGCTAATTCAACTGTTTTCCCCAAAGAAATAATTATTGCTTTGATGAGTTCTTATGTCTAGCAAGCATATAAATCTCCAACTGATGGCTTGTATGCTATAAATTACTAAAGCTGCCCCTAGAGTTGACCCCATGGAAGCAGGCTGGCTCATCCTGACACTGCTGACCTTTTAATCTATATTCATAACCTTCTTCTCCACCATTCTCAAGTGAAGGAAGAGCATTGCAGAAGATCAACACAGTGGAATACGGTTTTAACTTCACAGGGTGGAAAATAGGTGAATCTCCAAGTGATTTAATAAATTATTCCCTGCAGGCCAGCAAATTATGAACCTTCTCTTCCTGTAAGGCGTTTGCTACATTGGATGTTACTGTAACTATATCCTTCAATTTAAAGGGAACTCTGATTTTTTAAAAAATGTATCTGTTAAATATTTCATCAAAGCTTTTAATCTCGCAGGCAAAAATTATAATGCAACAGAATGCAAGAAACCAACAAGCAGAACTGACATTTTCATTAAATTGCAATACAATGATCTAGTATTGGTCAGCAGAGTAAACACTTGGCTACAGAGACAATAGTAATGATTCCTCTAGAGATGCAACTGTCTACTGCAACCTAAAATCTCCTTTCTTTATTTGTCTTATCTGTAAGTCTCCTTACCTTTACCCCTCCAATTCTCTCTCCCACCCCCTGTGTGGTGTTTGGCTGCCATCCGTGTTTAAACCACAACAATAAGGCCAGCAAAGAAAGTTCAGCAGTCTTGGATTTCCAGTAAAACACATTAATTTGATCAAAATGCATAGGAATGGCTTCTTTTTTATGAGTTCTCATTCACCTGTTGCTGAGTCTCTAAGTCTTGTCTCAGTAAGTCTCTCAGGCAAGGAGCAACTTTGTGCAGTTCATAAACCAGTGAGCTCCTGCCGAACAACAATCTTGGTTTCCTTTAGTGTAAACTGATGTTTAAATTTGGACTAGGGTTTTCATCCTCTTCATGAATATCAATCAAATGGCCTCAGTGAACCAAATATCAAGAGGATTCTCCCAGAAAGGCATGAAACCGATCCAAAAGAGAAGTTCTATAAAGCATCTTCAGAACACGCAGACTCTTGGAACAGGGTAGCTGAGGATCAGCTGTGGGGAACAGAGTCTGTAGAGAATGTACTCCCAAAACAAACCTTGGGTGAGGTCTGAAAATGTGGAAGTGCATGAGCGGAGTAGTAGGGGAAAGGAAGGAAAAGAGAAAGAGGCGATTACTGGAGCAAAACTGCTTAAGGAAATCTTGCATCTCTGGTATTCAACAAAATATTCATGCCTTAGCATTATAATAGCAACCACAGAGAGACAGAAGGAGTTTGCTCATGGTTGAGGGCAAAGTACAGTCCTCTAGTCATGCATGTTGCATTGGATTCTCCAGGCCATGTGAAATCATTTTTCGGTTTAAGTAGGCCTGCAACCTTTATCATAAGAAACACGCGCATCCATGAAAATTAATTGAAAGAGTAAGAGTAACAAAACTGAAACAGAGACGATCTCAAGCTGGCTGTTGTTCCCATTCTCCCACACAGGAGTCCTCAAAACCCTGCTGCTTCTCTTATGAAACCAATCAACTTTCCCTGAGAAGCTATTTCTTTAAATGTGATATCAAAATGGCTCCGACTTGCCATAAGGTGATTCCCACTTAAGATGCCACACCATACAACCATGTATCATCTGACCTAATCTCATCAGACAGCACGACATCATCATTGCTGAGCTTTTACTAATTAAAAATGCCAAAAATGAGCTCAGTTAAGTGTATATTTTTAATTCTTTCAGCCATGTTTTATGCCACAGAAATCCTAGGTGAGACATTCTGACAATGTTCACACTACACCAGCTCTACTCTTTTATTGCATTGATATTTATTTCCCCCCCCCCAAGTTATGTGGGTCATAAATTAAAAATAGCTGTATGATTTTGGATACATAATAAAAAGAAAATAATTTTTGTGGCATAGCAGGGGAATAAAAGAGGATGACTGGAAAAGGCCATACTGCACATTCTGAAAAGGAGTGTTAAATGCATATACGGTTTTATATTAGTAAATTCCATAGAAGTAAATGTTATGTTGGTACATAGGACTATGCTGTGGGTAAAAATACCGGAAAAATTATCCAGATGGTATAAAACAAGGATGCCAAACTGAGGCCATTTTGCACAGTGCTACCACACTCCAGCTAAGAATCTGTCCCTATAGCTGGTTAATGAATGGGTTAAAAATACTAGTATTGTAAAAAGCCATCTTGTAGAACCATCTAAATGACAGAGGTCTGTCCCAGTCAGACTGTATCTATGCAAACATTTATGCCAGTGAATAACCATGCACATGAATGGACTTACTGTTTTCCAGTTGACTAGGCAGGACTGGGGCCTGTTCCCGGCTGTACAGGAGAGGGGAATGTTGGCAACCGGCACAACAGAGATATTGGGCAGAGCGAAAGATTGATGCTTAGACAGAGAGAAAGGGTGGATTGCTTTTGCTGGTCCAAACTCCGTTCAGCAGCTTTGTTACAGCAGTCTAACTAAAATTAAGATAAACATCCATACTCCTGACAAACACCTAGTCATTTAAAAATCAGTCACCGAGAAATAAAAAAAAATCAAAGGAAAGATTTTCAAAATGGCACTTAAAAAGTGCATATTCAGGAGGAGGATTATTTGCATATTATGATGATCCAGCTCATGCTGGTACACAGAACCAGTGATGAAAAGCTTTGGTCTCAGGCTCTATAGGAAAGAACTCAGTGCTGCACTTTCTCTTGGCAATCAACAGCACCAAGGACACAGGTTCAGACCTGCAGTGTCCTCTTGCAAAAGTCCACAGATTGCTTGCATCAAAAATCCAGGCAGAAATCCTGATCCAAAGTGAGAACACTGCAGGTGCACACCAGGAATGCATGGCCCCTGCAGCAGAACTGACCTGGCTGCAATATTGACTTTCTGGAAAAGATACATCAGTGGGGAGCAGAATCCATCTGAATGAAGAAGGAGGTTAAGAAACCCTGCGTGACCTACTTGTGAACCTCTTCTCATGCATCCTGAAGTTAGCAAAGAGCAAATGAAATAATCTTGGGGAACAGTGCCTGACGACTATCTCTACGGTCTCTTTGATGCAAAGCAGCCAGGAATTAATGATTTGTCTACATACCTGTGAATATATATGCATGCAGCTGTGTACACCAGATGTCAGCCAGCCTGTGATGGGTTAATCGGGCAGAGGTCACCTAGCTGTCCTGCACACCTTTACTTATAAGTTACCCACCATGTCAATATCTAAGCAATAACCAAAATTACTTATTTTCCTTAGCTCATACACCAGGAAAACTGCCCTTCAGGGGGAAGCCACATGGGCTATCTGGATCAGGCTATGATCTGTCTGGAGCAGAAGCCTCCTCTGCAGCAAGATGCAGCAAGAGGGTTCATGTTTTGGAACTCTGTCAAAAATCTCCCTTACATCAGAGCCTGGCAGAAAGAGCCTGATTCAGTTCAGGTCCTCTGGGAATGGTGGGATCTTTATTTTGAAGAAGGGATCTGAAGTGGTTCTGCTCCAAGTTGTGATAGCTGTGGTTTCTGCCTGTCAGTAGAGCAGACAACCTAATTCAACAGCTCTGGCTTTCCTACAGCCCTGTGACCTGCTGTTATTCTTCTGCCTGGACATTTTGTTTCACCTTCAGTCTTCTTGTTTACTGGGAATATTTGTGCTTTGGGACAGGGACTGGTCCTTACTCTGCATCTGCACAGTACAGGGAACCTCTCGCCACCTGGGTCATGCAGACTGATACAGCCGTGGGCATGTCCCTTGTCACTGAAGGTGACAGTGCTGTAGATAAACATGGAGAGATTTGCATGATAAGATCCTTCTGTTGAAAACTTAGTGTGAGCCACATTGAGGTGGTGCTGCTGCACTTGGCTTCTTGAGGTCTTTCTCAGGCCTTCCCTCCTCCCTGCAGGAAGAGATAGTTTTAAGACACTTCCACAGTATCCTATTTTCAAAGGCAGTTCTGTGTTTAGTCAGCCTGTGAGTAGCCCAAAGTTTGCAGTGACTGCCAACAGGGCTTGTTCCAATAAGAAAAAAATGTAAAATCAAAGTACAGCAGTGCAACAGCTTCTCTTCCCCAAAGACACACTCTCTGCCTGGGATTTAAAGATGACAGTGTAGCACCAGGCAATTCTGCAGCCGCAGTGCTCACACACTGCTTTGGGAGGGGTGAAGGGAAAGGAGAAGGAAGGACTCACTAGGTTTTTTATTCCCTTTAGATCACTGGAATAAAATAAATAGGCTGTAATGCAGCTTTCAGCCAGGCCCAGTGTATTGGCCTCAACTGCATCTTCAACTGGGTCAGAAGACACGTGGTGTGAACAGGAACTATTTTTCTTCTCTATAAATAGTGAAGTACTGACTGCTCAGATAAATACACATGTATAAATGATCAGTAAAACCGGGCTTAAAGAGAGACTAAAGCAAACACTAACCTTTTTATAGTAACTTATAACAAAGATTTGCCTAGATGGCAGGCTTGTATAAAGAAGTAAATTATCCTGCTTCCTCATGGCAGTATAGAGATGCTCTACGAATCAGCTCATAAAGCAGACTCTCCAGTAAGTAGATGTGGTTCAGAGAGAAGTGAATAATATTTGTAAAAACTTAAGCTACAGGTCAGTTAAATCACTAATAAAATATCATTCAACGACAGGACAAACTGGCAAATATGGTGAAAATCCATTTTGATTTATAAAGGTTTTCTATTACTTTATGGCAACGCTCAATGCAAAAGCCTTTAAAGTGCCCTGGAAGTGGAGGCCGCTCACTCCCTCCTCCTGCCTGGTGTGCTGCAAGGGCGTGGTGCTTTGCTCCCAGGAGATACCAAGAGCACTCCAAGAAAACGTAGATGCTGCAGCCTCAGCCCGCTTCGAAGACTTTAAAGATAATCGTACCTTCAAATCACTGTGGGGCGTGATGTATTTGCCAGGGAAGAAGTCAAATGTTGATTAAAGAAGGCAATAATGCTGTTAATTAAATAATAATGAAGTCGTACAGCTCTTCAGAAGGAGGAAAAAGAAGAAGTGCTGTTTTCCTTCCTTCCTCACGTTCCTGCTGCAGCTCACTTTGCCTCCCCTGGCTCCTCAGCCTTGCAGTAAGGCTGTAGGCCAGGAGTAAGCCCACGGAGTGATGCTGCTGTAGGACTGCTCCCAGCGAGTGGTGTACTGGACTTATGGTTTCCATGCCACCAGACTTCATTAAGGTTACATTCTGAGCCAAAATTCTAAATGACAGCACTGAAGACACCGAGGGAAGCTCCTGCAGGTAACTGAGAAGCAATACTCAAAACCAAACATAGTGTATAAATGCAAAGACACCTTTCCAGCTGGAATACGAGTCTGGGGAAACATTTTTATGAACTTGCTGTCTTCCTATGGTCTTTCCTTAGCAGCTGGTGCCAGCTGGAGCCAGCGCAAAGCTGCTGCTGTTCGCAGCTCCACCGAGTTCTGCAGGAGCTGGGGGCTCTCTTGAAACAGCTCTTGCATCAGCAAATAATTGGATCCATTACCGTGATACTCAGTTTTCCTCCCGATGGGAATAAACGTGGTCATTGTGTTATCCGAAAAGCGGATTCGTGGCCGTTGTGCAATAAACCCATCTTAACACGCTCAGGAGAGATACTGTATTTATTCAGGCCTGGGTGCTCGGTGGACTTTTCCACACGTCAAGCACACCACCAGCAGGTTTTCATGCTCCTTTTATACACAAAAATCAGAAGTTAGTGCTTTTCCGTAACACGCCTATTAGATACTGATTGGTTAGTGATTATCACACACTTCTAATGCGGGTTACCTAATGCCTGTAATACTACGCATGCTCAGGGGAAGGGTCTTAACCTGACTCTGTCAATTGCTCTCTGCACTTACTGCTGTGCAGGAATTTTCTAGTCACCTACAACTGAAAAGAACCCAAAAAATGGTGCGTCCTTTCACAGCACCCATTTGGGGCTCTTATTCCACGGTCAGATCCTCGAGATTAATTCAGTCCTGGCCACTACCTTGAGGTACTGCCCTGCGAGGGGTGTGGAGGTGGGTGCCAACCTACCCCCCCAAGGCCGGTGGAGAGGGAGGGAGAAGAGGCCGGTGCTGGCACTAGCGGAGGCAGCATCTCCGGTCCCACGACCTCGAGCTCGCCTGTCGGGCCCTCCACGGTCAGGGGCCGCTGCGTCCCGGTCCCAGAGGGGCTGTGAGGCCCCGCTGCGCCTGGCGAGCCCCGGCCATGGCTGTTACCGCGCTGAGGAGCCGCGCCCCGGCCGCCCCGCCGGCCGCTGTCACACCCGCCGCCCAGGTGCCGGGCCCCGGGGAGGGCCGGAGCCGGGGCCGGCCCGAGGGGCGCGGGCAGGGCGGGGGGGCGGCCGGGCCCGGCTGGAGCCGCCTCCTGACGTCGGGAACCTGCCGCGCGCGGGGGCGGGGCGGGCGCCGGGAGCGGCCCGCGGGGCAGGCAGAGCCGGCTGGCGGGGCGCGGCGCCCGGCCTGCCACCGCGCCCAGGGCCGCAGCAGGTACGGGCGGCGGGCCGGGGGCGGCGGGGGGAGCCGGGCGCCGGCAGACAAAGGGCCGGGTCCGCCCGGCATGGTGGGGGGGAAGCGGGAGCCCCGCGCCGCACCTGGCCCGCCGCGGCCCCTCCGGCCGGGGCTGCCCGCCCTCCCCTCGGCAAGCGAGCGCGGCCCGGCCGAGGCCCCGGGGAAGCGGCCGGTGCCGGGGGCCGCTCCGCAGCGCGGCCCGTGCTCGGGGCGGTGCGGGGCGGCCCCGGGGGCTCGGCCGGCGGCGCCCGGGTCCCCTCCCCGGGCGCTTTGTCGGGGAGGCGGCGTTGGGCGGCAGGGCCGGGCGGCGGGCGCGGCGTGTGGCGCGGCCGCTCGCATGTCGCGACACGGGCACGGCAGCCCGGACCGCCGGCTCCCAGAGAGGGTTTGCGCGTCCGCAGCGGGGGAGAGGGCGGCGGGGGGTGCGAGCTCGCTCCGTGTGTGTGTGTCCCCGCCAGGCCTCCGCCTTGGCGGGGGAGGTCATTCATCCTCCCCGCGGGAGTCACCCCGGGGCCGCGGCGGCGGGGGAGGCCGGCGATCCGGCCGGGGAGCGCAGCGCAGCCCGGCTAAAATGGAGATCTCCTTCCCTCGGTGCATTTAGGAATGCAAGTTCGATGCCGGGAGGTGGGTGAGGGGAAGGCGAGAGCCTGATGAGTGCCACTTTTATTTTCTTTTAGCCAGAGAGAGGAAGATGCGATATTGTGGGAGAGGGAGGAGGAGAGGCCGTAGGAGCTGGCAGCCTGCAGCCGGGCTGTAGCAGCGACAACAAGCCGGTGCTGCTGGGAGAGTTGCCGGTGAGTGCTGCACGCCGCCGCTGCCCGCGCAGGTGGCAGCTGCCTGCTCCTCTGCCTGCTGCGGGGGGGAGAGGGGCGGTGTACACCACAGCCCCCCGCTGGGAACGGCAGCCTGTGTTTCCTGTCCTGGGGTAGCAGCAGTGCGGTTTGGGTTTTGGACCAGCTCATGCTGTGAGGGAGGAAGGATCTGTGGGCTCCCAGCTGCTGGCAGCGTGGAAGTGGGATGAGCCATAGGGGAGGTTCTTCTCCTCCGCAGCACCTGTGTAACCGCTCCTGGGACTGCGCTGTGAAAGGTTAGAGGAGCCAGGTTATGTCACCTTACTGATACACTGGCCCAGATCTTTGATGACAGGGGAAGCTCAGACTGTGATTTGTGCACAGTGCTAGCAACGAGGAAATGTTCTGGAAAAGAGGTCTTATTTTTTTCCCCCACCACATTTCATAATTTCATTGATTGGATTCATCTGCGCGCTTACTTAATTTTTTTAAACAATCCTTTCTTTAGACCTCTAGCCTTACTTTGCGGTGGGAGTATTTCCAGGATTGCAGAGCTCCTACACATGGCACTTGGGCAGCAGATCCAGGCACACACTTCACAACTGCTTGTTGCCATGAGAAATTTAAGACATCAACACAAAGTGCAAGAGGCAGCGCTGGGTTCCATGGTGCAGGGAAATGTGGTAACTGCAGCTATGCACTGGTATACTTCCACGCTTCATTATTAGCTGACCGTCTCTCATGTTTTTTGTATTTAGGATGTATAAAGATTAAATGCCAAGCGCCAAAATGAGCGTGACTTCGTGGTTCTTGGTGAGCAGCACTGGCATTCGCCATCGGCTCCCTCGGGAGATGATATTTGTTGGCAGAGATGACTGTGAACTGATGCTCCAGGTAACATGGCTTTTTTTGGTTATTTCTTCTGAAGATGCAGTAGATGTGTATCTAACACTGGGGATCTGTAGAGATGTTTCATGCTTTCTTCAAATGACATCTCTTAAAATGAACTTCCTTTTTTATGTGGTCTGTTGTTCCCACGAAGACTTTATATGTTTGTGAAAGTGCAAGTGAAGCTTCTTTCAAACTGCTATGTCATCAGATGGATGGGAGCTGTAGCGGTTGGAGATTAATCAAATAGATAAACTATCTTGATACTGCTAGGAGTAGTAAGCAAAGACATACCGTTCTGTCCCGATCTGCAGTTATGATGGTGGGTTTTGTAGCTTTTAATACATGCACTGTTTACTACTACACGTGATTTGAATGGGGGCAGGGCTTTTTGTTTGCCTGTTTTTCCATGTGAGTTTGATTAAACTGTCTGTGCTTGTATTTCTCACTTGGATGGTTTTTTTATTATTGTTACGGTAGGTAATACTGCTTTTTAGCAGAGAAACTCTAGCTGTTTTGGTGGGGTGAGTAAGGTGGTGACTCCTCCCTAAAGCAATTGTGTTAATAAGGCAAACTTGCAGCTTCTGTTAGTGATTCCCATACCGGTATGTGTTTCTGGACCTGATGCAGTGTGTCTGAAAAGTTGACTATGGTCTCACGTTTGATATCATAATGTAACGGATGTCACTCCAAACAAATGGAGCTGGACTCTCACAAAGAGCTTTTGACGGGGTCAGTTTGGCTCAGGAATTTGTAGAAGCTCAGAATTAAATCAGTGTTTCTGCTAGGCCCATGCCGTGAGTACTTAAATGCAAAAAAATGTTTGACCACACCTGCGTGTCCCCCTTTTGCTGCTTTACAAAAGTGCCTGTTGGTGGCAAAATTAGGAAGCTGCCTGCACAGCTGGGTCTCCTTCCTCATAATTTCCACTGCTACGCTGTCCTGATGATCTACCAAGTTACTGCAGGGTTTTTGTGTGATGCGTTAGCAGGAGGTCTCTTCAGGGGTGTAGAAGTTCTTGTATGAGGTGTACTTGGAAGGAAAAGTGTTGACTAGCTGTAATAAAATGTTAGTGTCCACAAAAGGAGAACTTACAGTGTCTGTACTGCTTTCCTAGCTGATAGTGAATGGCATGGCTGTGTGTTTTGCTGATCGAGGATGCCAATTAAACTCAGACACCAGAGTGAAAAGAGTAGGCTTATTTTGCTGTTAGTAATTAAAGGATATAACCAAGTAATACAGAAAATCAGCAATAAGAAAAATACAGAATAGTATACTTTATTATTGCTACATACAGTTAACTAGAAAATAACAGTTAATACAGTTAACAGAAAATAAGAATAAGCAAGGCAATGCACCTAATCATCACTACACGATGGGGAGAATATTGATTAAGAAAGATACATCACCACTTGCGTACGTTACCAACGTCCAGATCTGCAGTCGTTGGGGAGCCCTGGTTGCAGCGAGGATTTGGAGAACCTTTCCCTGCAAGTGGGAAGTCTTACACAGTGCGTCCACCCGTAGGTGAGGCATCCAAAACCACAGCAAGAGGGTCCAGCCTTACATACCAAAAATCAGCAGATTTTTGAGCAAAAACATTTGGTTTCATCCTCCTGCTGAATTCCACCCAGAGCCTGCCCAGGGCTCGGGGGAGAGAACCAAGGGACTTTCTCACAAGGGCAAACACGTGGGTTCTCAGCCTTGAACAAGGCTAAACAAGGAAAGTTGGATACATTCTCACGACATTTCATCCCCACTACAATTTTGTCTAAACTACATCTTTCACTAATAAGCATACATATTGCGTTAATGATCAAACACTAATAATAAATGCTAATGGTAATATAGATTTTACTAATTAGCATATACTAATAATGGATAACGTTTGGTTGTGAGGTTCATCTAGAGGTCAACTTTGTTTCAAGGCCTGTTATTCAGGCCCTAGCACCACACTGTGCTTCAGTCTGAAGCATACTCCTGTTCACAGCAGATCATTTGTTTGGATTTTCCCATGAATCACGCTGGTTTTTATTTCATGTTTCTACGTGTCTGACTGGTGAGGCTTGTAAAGGTGAGACATTAAAAATGTCCTGATATTTTCTGTAAGTCTGCATTTGACTGCTCGGAAACCTGATTGCCGTGTTCTCTTGTGACTTGAAGGGAGAAAACGTACACAGTGGCCTTCGTTTCCAAAAATGGCCTGAGTTCTAGGGTGTCCATCTTAATACCTTTTGAAGGTACTTGATTTTTTTTTTTTAAATTACTGTTAGGGTTCAGCACTCTGAGAGTCATGTGTCTTTAAGTTGCGCACCCTAAAATAAAAGTACCCAAATATCAGTCATGCTTAAAAGGTATTGCTTATTTCTCTGGATATTTATGGGGTTGACTGGACAGCGTGGATTGTGGGCCACTCCATACCACACGGAGTATTGCATGTTTCTCTGCAAGTCTGAGCTGGCTTGTCGGTGCTGTATGTGGACTAGCAACCTTATGATGCTCTACATTTGCCATGTTCTTTTCTGCAAGGTAAATGAATTGAGATTCTTGGAGGAGCCAGCAGTATCTGTGAGAGTGAAGAGCCATAGGTGGGCTCATAGGTGGTGGTATTAAAGGAAGTTTTCATTATTTCACGAGAATGAAGCCTCTGCATTGTCTGTAAAAGCCAGCTGCTTATTTTCATGGGGTGAGTTACATGTGACCCATTATAAACATATTAGTTTACTATATCCAGAAATAAAGCTTTTTCATGGATCACATGTAAGGCCTTATTTGGAACAGCACAGCATGTTATTTTCCTAGCCATTTACTACTTATAAAGATGTTTTCCAGAGCTACCTTGGGCTCCAGATGAGATGACCATAGTAAGGCTCAGTGTGGACTGTGAACAGAGATTTGATACCCAAGCAAAATTGTGTGTGAGCAGATGGAGGATGAGATCTAAAAATAGACTTTTTTCCTACTGTGACTGTCCGTGTCACAAAATCATTGTGCAGACTGGCACAATCATTTGTCTTGGGGAAAGCTTAAGAAGCAGGGCAGTTATCGGAGCAGATGGGCAGAGCTCTTGTGACAGTGTTTGCACCTGTAGTGTTTCTGTGGTGCTGCCCCTGAAACTGTATATTCACTGCACGATTATTTTGCTTATGTATTTCAAGATACTGGCATTTAATCCCTTGAAGTGCACAACTGGGAGCAGGCTGGCAGTGTCTGGGGAACAGACTGGATGACCTGATTGGTGGTTTTTTATCTGTAAGACTGTTACTGCTTAGTGATTTCATCATGATACAGTTTGTGGTTCCCTGTTGACTCCATGTGTATTAGATGGCACGCAAGCATATGACACAGATAACTTTTGTCCTGGAGACTTTGCAGTCTTACCTTTCTCATTTTACTGTTTTAGGAGTAGTCGTATCTTTTGACATTTTCTTAGAACATGTTGTCTCAAGGTATTGGATCCCTAAACAGCAAAAAATGATGTCTTTGTCACCAAACAATCGAACTCGAGTTTCACGTGTGTTTACTTGTTCATACAGGTACTAGATTTGCTTTCTGGTTAACAAAGTGGTGAAGAAATCCAGTCTTTAAGCTTAATTTTAAGTAGGTTTGATGGTGGGGAAACATAATCTACCTTGAAATCTTCTGTGCCTACTAAGAGGATTACAAATATTTTAAATGTTTTTGCAGCACTGTAAAGCTTCTAGTACAAGTAAATGCGAGATTTACGTTGGGTTTGAATGTTAATGCATGAGGAAAAATGCCATGTAGCATAGCTTGGCATGCACAGTGTTGTTACGCAGAGTCGAGGGCTCAGTTCTGCCCTTTTCTGAAGAACAGTGCTCAATTTCTTCAACTGTCTCACTGGCTCCCTTCAGGTAACAGTCAACAAACAGCAGGAGTATTGAAATCTAGACTTTTACTAACTTGCACTAGTGTTTTTTTTTTTTTCTGTGAAGCTTGATGGTGGTAGGAAGTAATTCTCTGAAAAGGTTTACTTTTTTGTAAAACCAAAATTAAGAGGGTTTTTGGACCATCTAGAACAAAATAATCACCCCCATCCTTACTGGGAATATAGTTGCCATTTTTATCAGCTTTGATAATTTGCTTAATGTGATGTGTATTTACTCAGGCATAAACATTTTGCAAACTCAACATTTTCATTTAACTATTAAAACTTTCCCCTCTGCCCCTAAAGAAAACATCTTTTGTGTTTTTGCTAGATGTAAATATTTAACAGAAGGGAAGGCAGGGTCATGATTTTCCTGTTTTTCTTTGAGAGAGAGATGTTTACTGAAAATTTGGAAATGCAAAATGTTTGACCAGTGCTCCCTTGTGTGTTTCCATCTCTTTAGAGCAGTGGTTTGGGCATGCTATTGTCACACACCGGGTGAGTTTGTTCATGTGAGTGTGTTACAGCAGGAGTAGGTGCAGACGGCGTGATGCTTTCTGTTTTATGCCTTTGTCCTCTGAGCCTTTTAACAGCTCAATTGCTTATAACTCTGCTAAACTTTGTAGCTGTTTGGGATGAGAGTTTATTTTCCAGGCATCTGTTTTAGGCAGTGTGTTCTGGATGTGATCAGCTCCCTTCTTTGGTCTTTGCTGTGAGCAACTCTGAGAAAAATGCCATTTTCTTCATGTAAACTATTTAATACTATGTTTAACGTATTATTTGAAGTTCTGATATTGTAGAGCTGGGGGGGTGACACTTTTCAAGTGTGAATGCCTAGGTCAGGGGTGATCTCCCTTCCACCAATCAATAATCTAAGTGTGTTTGACCAAGTTCCAAACCTTTGAAAAAAAGTTGGGGTTTGCATATGGTCAGCAGGGACTTGATTGATACTGTTGTCTTAGTCATATTTTATCTGGTAGTGAGGTTGGTGAGAGGACAGATTGGAGGACAGAACTGTCACAGGTTGGGCAAGGAGGAACTAGGTGCAGGAGTGCACAAGGCTGGGCTTTAGATGTAAGAGCAACTGCGTTAGATTAGATTGAGGAGCACCTAGCCCGTATCCTGACTCAGACAGTGGTCAAAGCAGCTGTTGAGGAAAGCCAAGAGTATAATGATACTTCCAGAATACTTGCTCAACCTCTTGACCTGTGTTTCAGGAAGCCAGAGGCCAGATCTTTGCATCTAGTCATTGGATTTCTACCCTATAAAGCCTCACCAGGAGATAAGGATTTGGCTGGGCAGGGAGGCACAACAAGGAGTCTGTCCTCTGTGCAGAGTGAGAGGAGGGCAGGACTTGGAAAAGCAGAGGGTGTGTAAGGGGCAGAAGCTGTTCAGTGTGGGGAAAGCAGGCATTGCAGGATGGGACTGCTGAGCAGCATCTCCTGTAGGCCTGAGGTGGGTTAAGACTCTATTCTGGTGTCAGCGGATAGCTGTGAACACTACTAGCCAAGCATCTGTCACTGGTCCATATGGGACATGGCATGCTGCTTGTGGTATCAATTAGTCAGTTCAAGTGTTAGGGGCTTGTGAGCTGAGCATACAAGTTCGTTCTGCTGGTGAATCGGATAAATGGTTATGATGCTGCTTGAATAGACATTTTCCTCTTTTTAGCTTGCTTTGGTAAAATGCTGCGGAATTACAAGCATTCTAGGCACTGAAGGAACATTCTTATGACTGCTAAGCCAAGTGTTTATAACTGCAGAGCAGTGATGACATACCAGTGTGAAGGTTGCCTGTGTAATCCTGCTTCTGTCCCTGTGTACACAGGCATGAAGATGCAATCTGTTACTGTGTCGTTACTGGGTATTTTTTCCCTGCAGGATCTGTTCTGTGTTTGGTACACAGGGTGCACTCTGCAAATAATACAGTGTGGTGGTGAACTCTGCCTGGATGTGACATCTGGTCAAATTGAGGTTTCATTGACCTGATGTTTCATGTCTTCCCTGGGCTGTACTTGGTAATATGATGTCTCTCTTATGTAGTTGAGTAACTGTATACATAAACAAGTGTGAATGGGTGTGGTGTATCAATAGTTTGTCTACAGCATTATGCTGGGAGAAAGCAGGTGGTGTGAACTTGGTAGATTACCTTTTTCCTGGTACTTCTGGGTGAGTTCACTGCCGTGCAGAAGTTGTATCCCTCCATCACTCAGGTATTTCCTGCACTGGGAGCTCCCAGTAGAAGCCACGGGGAATCTCTGCTGCCTGTTGTGTCCCCGACCTCCTTCCCCATGGAGGTGTGGGGCTGGAGTGGAAAGCTGTAGTTGGGACAGGGCGGTGCCCCACTTGTGCTGTTTTAGTGCAGTTATCCAGAGGGTGTAAACTAGCACCTGAGTTAGTCCCAGGGCATTGGGAATTGCATTCATTAGGTGTCACAAGGGAAGTAGGTGTCTTACAGGCAGAAGGGAAAGGATCTAGCCTTGGGAAGCCTCTGCTTTTTGACAGGTAGTGTTTCTAGGTGCCTGGGCAGCAGCTGTGAGAGGAAGGAGGCACATCCTGTATTTCCTGGCCTAAAGTTGTCTTTTTGGCTCTTGCCTCTCTCATTGTTTTGTGTTAACATGCAGTTGACAGGAGGATTACAATGACTGATGAAATGTGAGTTGAGGAGGCTGGAGACATGGCAGGACTGGCAAACCTGGGTGAGGGAATTCATTGCTGGAAACAGGGGAGGGAGGGAGGTGATGGTGGCACTGCAGACAGGTGGTTATTAGGGTTGAGAGGGCTACATGTGGCTGGTGAGGCGCTGAAAGCTTGGCCTGAGGAGGGAGGGTTTGTCCCTCTCTGAAGCAGGCAGAGAAAAAGGGGACCGCTGCCATGTCTGAGATCCTGATCCAGGTGCTAGCATGCAGCTTGGCTGTGCTGTAGAAATTCAGGCTTCTGTGCCACTGAAGATAATGCTTTTCCATGCCTCCTGAGTGGCCATGTAAGACCAAGGGAAAGCCGGTGCTGCTGTGGGCAGCATGTTCCCTGAGTGCGGTCAGGATCTGACCCTGGGTCACTTAACCCATGCTGCACTTTGGGAAGGGGAACCGGCAAGCAAAAAATCCATTCTACCCCAAAAAGAATGGGTTAAATTGTTATGGGAACTATGCCAGCCTCCAAATCCCTGTGCCAAGCTGTGGGGATTACAGTTTCATTTTCCTGGGGGATTTCTTTCTTTTGTTCGGTGCCTTATTTTTTGCATGAATACTCAGGCCCTGGTCCTGCCACAGATCTGTGATCTTGGTGGTAGCAAAGCTGAAGGCAGAAGCCTCTGCAGCTTGGGAGCTGTAAAGTGAGTCCAATCCCAGGATGAGGTGGCTACTTTTGCTGAAGAGACATTTGTCTGCTTAGGCAGAGTCATTTAGAAACAGGCAGCACATGCCCCTGGGAGGGATCAGGCTGCCTCGTGTCGGGGTGTCACACTTATAACCAGCCTGGGGTGGGATGGACCATTCGCTGATATTCTGGAAAAGTACTGAATTGGCCAATATATACCACTCTGTGAAATGCATCGTGGTGAAAGAGGGAGACTCGGTGTTCCTATCTGTCAGTGAATGTTGTCTGGGGTTTTACTCCCGAGGAGCAAAAACTATATTTCAGGCCAGAATACAAGGTATTTTTGTTTGTTTGTTTTTTTTGTTTAAATTTGGCTTTGTCTGTCTCCCTTCTAAAGTGGGACACTGGGAGAGGTTTGTATTTCCTTACTGGGACACTTGTGCGGAGCACAGTACTGGCAGAAATGTAACCTGTTCTCTGTGGAAAGTATTTGAGCAAATGTTTATTGTGTGCTGCCACCAGAATGCTGCAGTTATCTTGTGCCAGACATGCACAGCAGACTCCACTGAGGAATAGGGAAACTGCTCTCGTTTGTTTATTTTATCCAGTACCACGATGCCTCGTGGCAGTGCCAGGGCAGAGGTCCAAATCTCAACCCTGAGCAGTAGGTTTTTGCCCATGGTAATTCTCCTGGGGAAAAAGCAGCATCTGTATCCACGTAGACAGCTGAGCTGCGTCTGCTCCCCGGCCCTGTGGGGAAATGCAGGCTGGCTGGCTGTATCTCCTCTTGCCTTCCTAAGCAGGTTTTGTTTCTTGTGGATTTTGTTTGGCATCTCTGCAGCTCATGCCTTCATCCTGAGTGCTCTGTCCTACATATCAGACCCCTCACCAAACACAGAGCTGGAGGGTATCTGCAGCACGTGTAGCCAGCATGATATCTGTGGAGATTCCTGCGTGTTACTGAAGCTGCTTTCGCTGCTCCCATGCTAAGCAGGGCCTTTTGCTGGTTTGATGCCTGCAGTTTTGAGAATTGCAAGCGAGCTGCCTGATTGCATGACTGGAGATTGATGACCTAAGATGTGTAGGAGTGGCAGACCCAGAGGTGCTTAGTATCATCTTGGAAGAAAGAAGAGCTATAAAATACCACTGTCTTTAGATATGTGCTGTATGTGCATTTTGTCTGCTAGGTGTTTAAAACATGTTGCATTGTAGATAGTATGATGGAGAAGCAGGACAGCCTTGTATTAGGAAGTGATTTAAATGTCTAGAAATGCAAGCCCTGGATGAGCTTAGTGTAGGAACAAATCAGTGTCCATGTTTTCCCTTCAGAGAAGCGTAAATGTTGTTAATCAGAAAAGCACACATTGTGTTTTCCCAAGAGTTGTTTTCATTTGATAACAGGTCTGGTGTTGGGAGATGGTGAGGATGCTATGTTCTTCCTTCATTCCCAGCCTCTCAGAGTGTAGCCTTATTTCTTGCATGCTGATCACTAGTTCTTGGCAGGACACCTCCCTTACTTGCCTCCTTTGCCCTTCTCCATCTCATCTGAGGTGCTCCAGCTCTGGTTTTGTTCGGATCCAAGCAGTGATCTTTGCCATAGCTCAAGAGTGCTGCTTACCCCATTGGAATTGCTTTTCTGGTGAAAAAAACAGGTTATCTGCTAGGGTGTACTGGTTGTTTTCTGCTTTTGACATCTGGATAATTCAGGGTTTTTTTAACACTTTATTGGAAATTCTTTTTTTTTTTTTTTCCACTGGGACCTGTCTGTCCCCTCCCAGCATCAGTCTTGCCTTTGGTTGTGGAGGTTGTGATTGATCATAAGCAAGGCTCAGTATGTGGTGCAAGTGTGCATTTAAGCTAGGGAGTCCTCTTACATCTGTGATTCAGTCAACTTAATTGCAGCTTTGAAATTTATAGATGCCTCAAATCTTTCCAGAGGAGTTGCAGACCTTTGGGAGCTCTGCACCTGTGGGTTGCTCTATAACATGTATTGACTAGAGCTTCTTAAATCACTTTCTGTGATGTAGTGGGTCATGGAATAGAAACCACTGGCCTGCTGGGCTGAAAGAGACTTCTGCAGGACTGTTCTTGGGCTCACCAGTCTAGAAACTTTTGAACTGGAATTGAGGCAGTTGGCTTCTCTCTGAGAACAAAAGCACTATCAGGCACTGGGTTGCTGCTGTCGCTGCAGACAGGAGTGGTTTATGTTAAATGTGACTGATGTTGAAATAAACCACACCTCAGTTCTCAGTAAGAGCAATCTTTAGCAAGCCTGCATTAAAATAAGTAAGGTGTGATTTATTTTTTTTTTTTTTTGAGTGTCCTTGGAGACAGGCCCATAGGGACTCCTGCTGCCAGTTCCTGTGATGTTTGCTGATTTATTGTAAACAAAACTAAGAAAATTCCTCTCTTCTCCACAAAAACATGAAATTTCATAGAAGTGCAATCTATGTAACAGTTTGCCATGTTCCTGATGTGCTCTTTAAAGAAATGCTGAGAGGTAGTATCAGGACAACAGGTCAAATTTTGCATATCATTTTGACTCTGTCTTGAACACAGATGAAGTTACCTTGGAGGATGGGAACTTTTGGCATAAATTAGTTTCTTTGCTGACCTCTTCCTGCTTTTATGTAGGGGACTATCATGCTGCTGGAATACATCTCTGTTCCCCTATGATGACCCTTGTCTGGTCTGGGACCCCTGAGTGGCTGTGGTCAGCTGTTGTAAAATACAGCAGCCCAAAGGCTGTGCTGACTTACATCAGGGTCAGATCCAGGGAGACAGCTGATTCCCAGAAATAAACCCTTTTTTAAATGACATGTGACTAGCTAACAGATACCCTAATTTTTTGTCTGGATTAGCTTTTGGGGGTGGAAGCCTTTCTGCCCTTGGAAGGAGGCTAAATTCTGTTAATCTTTAAATGAGCATCCGTGACATGCTGTAAAAAGCTAAAGCAAACACTGTTGCACTAGTTAATCAACATTCCCTTGCACCCTGTTGAGGACAATGGTGTCCACAATTTTGGGTAGCAGAGGGACCAGGACAGACGTCGCCTCTGCGCACTGTGCAGGTGGGACCCCTGTGCATCGTTGTCTTTGAGTCCAGCAGGATGAAATGTGGTTATATAAATGCCCATGGATGGGGAAAGGGGATTTCTATACCTGATGATTGTGGGAATTGACTCTGGGCAGGCAGGGTGGTGGGAATAAACCCTCTCACATCCTCCCAAAGGGTGTGAGGGACTGGGACAGCCCCAGCTCGTGAAGCATCAGCTGCTGCGATACATGCAGATTCTGGGCAGCATCTCTCAACCATCCTTACCTGGACCATCCTCATGTTACACTGCACATACCTGCTGCAGCCACTTGGGCGATCGCAAATCAGACTGAGGGGCTGCATCTGACAGGAACAGTAACAGAGAGAAGCAGCAGCTTTGCACTGCAAACACTTAACCACCTGCCCTACCTTCAGGTCAGGGTCAGACACCAAGCGTGGGGATTGAATGGGGGTGAGAGCGTGTGCCCCTCCTGGGAGAGCGTTGCTGTATGTCACTTCCCCTATTTAGGGTTCAGCGTGGCAGGAGATATGAGTGGGGTGTCCACAACTGCATTGGCTCTGCCTGACCCACTGGTTCTTTGTTTCTTTGGGGAGCGATTGCTCTCTGAGTGGCCCTAGTTGGGCAGCAACGCATTGAGTGCTGCCTCTTTTTTTTCGGCTGGGACTCATGTGAGCTGACATCTGGTAAATTCAGCAGTGTCTGGGTAGCTGTATTACTGCGGCAGCTGGAGGCTTGGAGTCACCTGCCCCTCTCCTCACTGCCTCTGCTGGCAGTAGCATGTTTGAATGATGTGAGGGACATCGCAAGGTGGAAGGGCAGCCTTCTGCTCAAGTAAATGCTTGCTTAGTATTGGTACTTCAGGGTCGTTCTGGACAGGTCTCCTGGGCTCACATGCTCTGCAGGGGAGGTGCTGTTTAGCAGCTGTTCGGTTATTACCATTGTGCTTGACATTGGCAGGGGCAGAAGAAATTCCTGCAAATGGTAGTAGATTGTCTGGAAAAAGCCTCTGTGTTCTCACCAAGGAGTTCCCTTAAAACAATCTTTGCCTCTGCATGCTTGCAAGGAAGTAGATAATGGCTTGCTGAGAGTGATGCTGTGGAAACAAGTGTGTTTATACTTGGGAAGAGAGAGGGACTTTTCACCAAGAACTTGTTCGTGGATCCCCAGGAAAAAGAGGATTAGCTCACTTAGAGCCTGGCTTATCTCCCTGCTCTGGTAGCATGCCCTACCCTCCCCTGGCCTGAGATACCAGGGAGGTCTCGATGTCTGTCGCGTGCGTGTGCTGGTGGAGTGACCGCTTCCAGTGACTGCTTGAGGTCAACTGCAGCAAGAATTCAAGTTACGAGAGAGAGGTCTAAATACAGACAGTCTGGTGTCTTTATAGCTGTGACACTTAGGCCATATTTCAAAATTATTTAGAGAGTGTGTTCTCACACTTCTTCCTTGGAAGTCTGACACTATTTCTGCTGAAGTGTCATACTGTGTTTTGAAGATAAGGTGCATTTGGTACGTGTGTATTGTGGCAAAGCTGATGGTGCCAAATCACTGTCCAGTTCAGTGTTCTAAAACATAGCTTTAAATTTGAATTTTCCTAGAGTTGCTTTCTTTCTCATCCCAAGTTTACTAACCTCCCTCCAACTTGGAAAACATCCTAGAATTTAAATCAACTCCAGTATACATTGTTGTGAATAAGTTTGGTTTATAACTTCAGAAAATGATATATTTTTTTTCCTTTGAAAAACAGGAAGAAATCATCCCACATAGGAATGTCCCTAGTGATGAGGCCACTGGCTTCAGCTGGTGAAAAATGGAGCTCTTCTAGTTTGCACTAGCTGAGATCCTGCCCCCCAGGCTTTCAGTTTGACTGGGTTTGTTTTCACTGTGTATTGATATAATTTTATTGAAATTATGGCGTAGTCTTGACAGCCTTCAGTGATGATTTCTTTTTTTTTCCCCTCTCCAAGCAAATAGTGTATTGTCTGCCGTGAACTGTTTAAACAACCATGGAAGCATTTACTGTTTATCCTTTGGTTATTTATAGTAGTAAATAATATTTAATCCTTCCTGCTTTTCTCTCCCTGTACCCCCATATCAAGTTAGTTTAACGTCTGAATGTTGCTTTGATTAACAGTGTCTCTTATGCCTGACTGGTCTCACATTCATTGTACTTTCATTGCCAGTCCCGCAGTGTCGATAAGCAGCACGCTGTAATCAACTATGACAAGGAGAAAGATGAGCACTGGGTGAAGGATCTCGGGAGCTTAAACGGCGTAAGTAGCAAACCTCCTGGCTGACGGAGGTGAATGCATGGCGTGCCGAGTCTGCAAGCGCTTGTGCGCTTACTTAATTCTACTGTTAGATCCTTTTGGGTCACTGCAACTGTTGGCATGAATTAAGCTAAACATACGTAATTATTTGCAAGGCCTGAGGTGGAGGTCACGTAGCATCTCATCTTAAAATTGGAAAGCTTTGGTGGATGTTTTATTTCTTTTTCCCTTTCTTCTGGTGTCCTTGCAGAATGCTTCAAGGCTCACAAAATCATAGAGCCTCTTGCAAAAGAGGAGGAAATAAATTCAGTCTCATTTCGTGGATGTTAGGATTAAACTGGTGAAGATTCTGGAGCAGCTGTTCAGTATGAGCAGGGTGACCTTTTGGCAATTCAGTTGTCAGTGCATGGAGTGATATATGGGATGATGAGGCATTTAATTTCTTTGGGGAGAAACTATTTAAAACCACCTTTTTTTTTTTTTTTTTATAATAAAAATTGCTCTTTTGCCTGCCTTGAGCCTGGTTTGTGTGAAGACCGAGAGATAATGGGAGCCCAGAACAGGGAGCTGAGCCTGCCTGAAGCTTATTCCTTGCTCTGGTTCTGACTCATTCTGTGGTGTTAGGCAGCTGGGTGAGGACTTTGTTCGCCCACTTGAGTCCTGTGATTTTTAAATACACCATCATACTTAAAACTGTCCTGATGTCATAGCATGCCTCTTTTTTGACTGTTTCTTCATACCAGCAGAGCTATTCCTCAGCTGGAGCAGGTCTAAGCTAGATTCACATAATTGTCTTCCCAGTAGGGATTTTACTGCAGTCATTGTTTTGGGCTTAGAAGCAGAAGCCCTTCACCATCACAACCACAAAAGCATGAGAGGAACCCAGAAACTTGAACAAAAACAGTGGCTAAAGCAGACCTCAACTGTTCTGCCTCTTCTGGCATCTGGAAACAGCAAGAATGAGTGTTAAAAGGCTTCTTAGCCTAATAGCTGAAGGCCCAGAGTCCTGCTGAAATGGGAATATTTCCAGTAACTGGTCTGGGCTCTGACTGGATCCCTGGTTCAAAACCTGTGGTATTTAACTCATGGTGGCAAAAAAGCAGTTGAAAATTCTGCTTGAAAGAGAGGGAGTCTTAAACCTCTAATTATCTTCTACCTTCACATGCTAAAGAGTATGAATTTGCAACATTTCAATAATAGGCTTGTGTTCAGAGGGGCAGTGAAGAGAATGGAGTTATAGCAGTGCCTGTCTTCTGCAGCTGGTCAACCACACTTCAGTTGAAAAAAATTCAGTTTGGCCACAACAATCTATTTTGCATGAAAAAAACATAGGTCCTTATTTGAAAATTTTCATGAAAACTTGTTTTCTCCACTGAAACTGAAGAAATCACTTTTGAGGACCTTGATTTTAATTTCACTTTCAGAATCTGCTTTTATTTTGTATTTACTTTCTGGCTTGTCAACAATGCATTATATGGCTTTACTGCGTAATCTGGTTTATATTAATTGTTGAAACGTTTTGTATTGGGTTTATTATAATATTCAGCTAATTCTACAGTCTCTATTAAGGGTCTTCAGGGTTTGAAGGTAGTGTTTCTATCTGCAAGAAGCAGTTTCCTTGGGTTATTTTATTTGAAGTAACCATGGATGAATAGGTAACAACATCAAATGGGTTTTCTTGCAGACTTTTTTTTTCAGAAAATCCAGCAAATAATTATTCCTCTTCCAGATGTGACTGTTGTGGGATTTTTAAATATTAAAAAATTTCATGCAAATAGGAATTCCGTGCATTTTAACCAGCTTCACTGCTTTTATTCTGAAATTACAGGCCTGTTCCCCAGCTCTCCTGTAAATTGCCAGGAAGCTGGGGGGGCTGTTGTCTGCTGAGGTTCTGTTTTCCTGCTTTAGCATTTATTTTTCCCCTGTGGTTAATACTTGGTCTTATCATGCATGTTTGGCTTGGCTGAGGTGAGAAGGCAGAAGGAGAAGATTGTGCCTCAGTGGTGAAAGCATGTAAATTCATTTTCTAGCATAATTTTAATTCATCAGAGCATAGGAAAAATGAGTATGTGAATCTTTTGAGCGAAGGGCCTGTGGTATGGGTCTGTGGTGTCTGGGACATCGTGGCCATGCCACTGCAAATGCTTGTTTTCCTGTGCATTTTTGTTTCCCCCCTCCTCTGTGATAGGCTTTGCTTGTTAACTTATCAGGCCTTGGGGCTGACACCAGTCTTGTTTGACATGCAGCAGAAAGCTGATTCCCAGCTCAATAATTAAGAGTATGAGTTGCATCATTTGCTGTTCCTGCTGTTTGTGAAGGGTGGAGGAGAACGGAGAGCATCTGAAGTTCCTAACTTCAGGCATCTCATTTATGTGTTCAAGTTGGAGACTAAAATTTCATTTGCAGTTGGTGGAAAGGTAAATCTCCCTAGAGGTCCCGTCAGAGCATCTTGCTTTGAAGCATAATTGGGGTGCTCTAACTTGTCCATGGGAGCTACTTGCTGGTGTTGATTTTTCTTAGAGCACTTAGCTCCTCGCCTGGCTGACTGTGTGCTAGTGCACCCTGAATGTATGCAGTGCTGTTGGCAGATGGGATGGGTGCCCTCCAGGAGCCCCATCCATCTGAGATGCATCACCCTGATACCCTCAGTCAAAAATCATTCCTGTGCTTCTTTCCTACAGACGTTCGTCAATGATGTGAGGATTCCTGACCAGAAATACATCACCCTAAAACTGAATGATGTCATTCGCTTCGGCTATGATATCCTTCTCGACTGAAGAGGGAGCGGGATACAGTCTTTGGGTTTTGTGCTGTTTGCTGCATGGAGAGTTAACAGTACTAATTGTGACTAATGAGGAAGGGTGGTGTTTTGCCTCCAGGAGCCTTTGGATGGCTCATAAGCTTTTGTTTCTCCACCATGGACCTGATTCAGAGCATATTAATCATGATGCCTGCTACCTTCATTGGAGTTTGAATCAGGCCCTGCACTGGTAGTAGTGACTGTAGAGGTGCCTCATCAGTCTCTTTCTAAGGAGGTTTTTTTTCTTTTTATTTGTGTGTTTTTGTTTGGGTGGCAACTGTAGCTGGTACCAGCTGGGGAGCAAACATATTTCATATGCTTTTGTATGAACTAACATGCCTCTATTTTTTTTTTTTTTCATCCAACTTGTGTGGTTTTATTAATCATTTCACCCAAATACTTGCTTTCAGACAATCTGCTGGTCTTCAGCCTTAAACATTTAGCTTTGGGGCTCGTGGTCACTTCCTTAACTCTGTATCGACTGAAGTTTGCCTGTGTAAATTGCTTCTGCAACAAAATGCAAGAGTAAATCTCTTTAGCAATAGCAAATTTCACCTCTATTGAGGGAGGCTAGGCTGCAGTTACTGCTTTGTTTGTCACAAATCCTGCTAGTGTCTGCAAAACCACCTTTGCCTTCATCCCTTTTTTTTCCTGATGTGACTGTATTACTGCCTATAAGCATAGATATTGGAATGCCTTTCTGAGCCAGCAGAGCAAGCAACAGTGGTAAGTAGAGGCTCCTATTGCAGCATGTAATCTAATCCTTTTTGACACTTTTTTGTTCAGTTGCTTCTGTCTTTCAAACTTTACCTGCTCAGGCCGAGTTTAGAAGTAGCAAGTGTCTTCTTCAGGTTTCTTTTTTCTTTTATGGGGAAATTTTGATTAAAACAGTCCAGGCATTTCTGAGAATACAGGCAGAGACTAAGTCTTACCATTGGTGGGGTGGAGAGGAAGTGTTTGGCTGGAAAACTCTTGCTCACCTTTCTGGAGCCCAGGGAGCTGAAGCATCAAGGAGAGGCTGAGCCTCGCTGGCCTTTCAGGGTTCTGGTGCCTCAGCTCCAAGCAATGACAGTGCAGGAGCACTCACTGTTGTAACGGGGATGCTTAAAATGATGTGTGTGCAATCCTGGATCTGCTGGAGTGGAGGGTTTTCTAGGCCTTGTGTAAGATCATATTCTTGGTCTTGGTCTCACTCTGTCTCTTGCCATTTTAGAAATAACAAATCCATACTTCACAGTGGTATTTCTGGGTTGGTTTTTTTGGTTTTTGTTTTTTTTTTTTTTTAAAAGGGAGGTAGGTAGTTGCTGAATCTTTTTTTTAGAAAGAATAAGAAAGGAGAGAGATTGTTTGCGTTCAGATCAGTATTTGAAGAGGGTGCAGTTGATGAGGGTTTGGGCATACATGGGAGAAAAAATACTGAGTAGGCCCTTACTGAGTGCTGCCCAATAAAAGAGCACTGTCATCTGGGGCCATGTCATTAAAGGTGTTGTCTCAGTGCACATGTGATGAAGTCTGTTACTGTCCCATAGGCAACCTCAGTTCTAGATGGTTTTGAATGTGTAACTTTGCAAATGTTTTTTTGATGTAACCGGTCATGTGTCTTCTGGTCTCTAGATGTGTGGGGAAACTCGTAGAAGATACGCTGTGAACTCCAGTCTGGTGAAGGCATAAGCCAGTGCCTAGAGTGTGGGTAGGTTTTAATGGCTGCGATACAGGTTTAAACTTTTTATAGAAAGCAATTCTGTGTACTAAGCAGCTGAGTTGGAAGTGTTTAGTCCTGCAGCCCTTACATGGATATTCTTGTAGCATGAATGATTGCATTTATGAATTGTAGAATTTATTGCCCTCAACAGGAAAGCTTTAAAGAGTGTAGGTTTTAGTCATCTTTTTACTTCAGCGTAGTTGCTATGGCAGTTACAATCTCTTCTTCTTCTTCTTTGCTGCTTCAGTGCCACCCTCTAGCAGTGCTTTCTGTGCATACCACATTCAGCTCAGTGTGGATGGCAGCATCTCCTGAGGTCTTGGAGTCAGCTGTGTGCTGTTGCATAAGAGCATTTGTCTCTTTTCCATTTACAGTTTCACTTACCGAGAGTGCAGTTTCCCTGCTATGCCAGTATCACTTGGTTTATTTTTAGTCTAACATTTTCCATCTTTCCTTTTTCCTCCCCTTTTCTCTGTGCTGTCCTGATTGGGTTGTTCATGATGACATTGCCAGACACTTCCTTTTTTTTTTTTTTTTTTTTTTTTTTTCAAGCAGCATGGCAAGGATTATTGCTTAGGCTCAGCCATGTTGAATGCCTCCCTTCCTAAGAGATTAGGGCAGCTCACAACCTGATTTACTTTTCATCCAGGAAACTGCAGTGGCTGAGAGGCCTTGTCAGGGCAAGAGAGCACCATAGCCCAAATCATCCTTGCAGGGATCAGAGACCTGAACTCTACTGTTCCTTTGTCTGGAGCACATGCAACGCACGCAAGATTGCCCCATCTTGGCCAGGATACCACGGGGAGAGAGTGGTCTGCTTGGAGCTGCCAGCTGGGTAGAGAGGGGTGTGGGTGACTCAGGGCTCTGGTTGCTCTCCTGGGGCCTGGACAGAGCTGCTAGTGCTCCCCCAAGCCTTTCCTCCCCTGCTGCCCTTCAGCTGGCATGGGTCTGGCCAGCAGATGGGATTGCACGCTCTCTTCCAAATCATGCAAGACAAAGACCATGGTGGGATCAAGCACAGGCAACTTTTAGTACCATGCATATGTTAAGGTTCTCTGGTTTTATGATCTTGCTTTCTTTCTGTGACTAAATGCTAGATTTCTTTGTCCATCCAATTCCTTTGTCATTACCTTAACAAGTTATGTACATTCAAACATGTATGTCCTGGAACAAATTCAACACAAAGTCCCAGAAGAAGCATTAAAGGTAAGAGTGTCTGGATGCGGGTGCATTTAAAAAAAAAAAAAAAAAAAATCAAGTGCTCTAGTAATGGTCAAGCAGACTGAAATATTAAAATACTCTTGGTGACAGTAAAATGTTCCACAATGTGAGTCTCTCCTTGGATTGGAACTGAATAAAACCTTCCTTTGAGGAGAGATGCATTTCCCAGTTATCTCAGCTCTAATCTCTCTTATCCCTGTGCTAACAAGTTATTTATGATTTCATGACTGCCAGTAAAAAAGTTTACTAAAGCTGTAATGTATTAAAGAACAATCAGCACATTAACTTGTGGGTGAAGCACAGCAGAACTTGTTCCCTCCCAGAAATAGAGTGCAGATGCCTTTTTCTGAGTTCAGTGACTTAGGCCAGCTCCATCACACTTCCTCCAGCAGGCTAAAGTTTGCTTAATTTATTCCTGTATATCAACTAATTTTTGCCTTCAGGCTCCCAATTCTTACTTACTGAGGAGTCCTCTTATGAGTGAGGTGTTTTTTAAACAAAGAGTTCAGTAACAGGTACGAAATATTCAAGCATCTTCTTATCTGAAGCAGGAAAGCAACCCCCTCTAGGCAAGAAAGTTGTCACGTTCACCCAAACATCACCTCTTGGCTAGCAGATACTATCTTAGCCCTGGTTCCATGTTTAGGACCTGGAGAGGATGGGAAATGTAACAGCTAGAATTGGTTAAATGATTCATTGAATTTACTCAGGGGTAATCTGGATGGGTACACCCTTCTATTAATTTACTTGTAATAAACCCACTTTTAAATAGCTCGTTTACCATGTTAATGTGGAGCCTGTTTTAAGGCAGAATCACTTTCCTGGCTGGAGAGAGGGTTTGGAGAGAAATAATTAAAATATATTTTAATTGCCTTTGCTGAAAAACTGAGATAATGCAGATGAGCGCCCTGCAAGAATTTATAATGTTGCTTTAAGAACAAAGGGGATTTCAGGATTTGAATCCTGAATGGAAAATGGCCTAAATTCTGATTCTTCTCAGTTTATTCTTTAAAGGGATTCCTAATTAGCTGTTTTGCAGAGCTAAGTCGCAGTGACCTTCTCCTGGGCTAGAATTATCACTTAATGTCTTCTAAATGGGGTATTTGAAAGCCTCTCTGGCTGGAATTTCTGCTGTTCTGTAGCCTCTACTCAGGTGTGTTTTCTTTTTGTTTCAGAACATAGCTGTGGTATTTGCCTTTGCCTGATCCGTTTGTGGGGAAGGGTGGTTTATCTTTTCCATGGGCTAGCCCACAAATTGCACAGGCACCCTGCAACTGTTGCTTGTGTCTCTCTAGCATGAGAAGTACACCAGCCAACTTCAGATGAATTACAAAGGCACGGCATTGAAGAGGGCGGAGCAGCCCATGGAGCATGGCGTCTACACTGAGTCCCCACAAGCAAAGCTGGAGAAAGGAGAGAGGAAAGCAATTACAGGTACTTGCTCAGGAACCAGTTAATCAAGATTCAGAACAAAGTGCAGCTTGAGCCCTGCGCTGGGTCATGATTCTGACAGTGCAGCTTTGCGGGTTGCATCTAGGAGCAGTTCCAGAAGGGTCATCTTCCTAAACCTCTGCATATTACAGACTCTTTTAGTTTTTGGAGATACAGCTTCTAATAAAAAATCATCTGGCATGATGGCTCACACATGCCTTGTTGCTGTGTGTGTGCTGGAGAACCTGTGAGCTGAGCAGGTTTGGTAAGTTCTTTGGCACCTGTCTGGTCTATTTTTAATTTCCTCATCGTGAGCTGGTGTTTGAACAGGGACGATGACTCAGAGTAGGAAATGTATGGCTGCTGTGGTGTGGTGCTGGCAGGCAAAGAAGCAACAAACCATTTCTTTCAAAAAAGCCCTGTATGGTCTTAAATGACTGTATTTCCTAGTGTGCCAAGGTATGGGATTGAAACTGACTGCCAGCCTGGGAGACATTTGCTTCAGGTTCACTGTTCCCTAGCTGCAAACCTTTTCCATTTGAAAAATTCCTTCTGTTCTCCATTGCTTTACCCACTGCTGCCTTCAAATACCCTTTGTCAAACTTGCTTCCTCCCTGTTCCCCATCACGTTGAACCGAGACCTCCCCAGCAGTCTTGTCTCACCCATCTCGTCCAACTTCCCCTCTCCTGTACATACCACCCTGGCAGGTCTCTCCCCAGTTCTGCTCAGATATCAGTTGGTCTTCTTGAGTTGGCCTTCTCAAGCTTTATGACGTGTGGGAGGAACAAACATGGTTTTAAAGCATCCCAGTGATGGACGGCGGTGGTCTTGTGACACCAGGATGGCTGAGCAACTGGAAATCTTTAGGTTTAGCAGAGAGACTGCCCGCTGGATCTGTTGCAGGAAGAAGCAGGGAGGTGAATGGAGGGAAGAGGATGGGCAGGTGAAAGAGTGAGACAGCATCTTGGGTGAGATGACCTAGAGACAGATATAGCAGCTTTCTAGAAAAGTGTACTACTTCAGGTAAATCCATTAAGGCTTCATAATAACTAATTGGAGTGACTGACCTTAATCTCCCATGTATCTTTATGGAAAATCCCTCTAAGCTGACACGGAGTACTCAAACTGTGATTTTTCACCCTGGTCTCACTGTTGCTTCCAGCTGTGTGTGGAAGCACATGCTCTCATGTGTCCAACTCCCATTTTTCACAGTGCAAAACCTTTCTTTGTGTTACTTTAGCTGTGTCTGTATGTTGCCTCCCCCATGGATGTGGCATTTGTGACTTTGCCTCACAAGTGTGCAGTTAAAGGGATGAAGTTGGCGATAATTAACCATGAGAATTAACATGAAAGTGGTGAACCTCACTGGGGGGGAGAGCTTTCCAGCTGCCTTTCAAGGGGCTTGGGGCTCTTGAAAAGCATTGCCAATAACTGGGCCAGTTTGCCAGTAACTGGAACCAGTTTGCGTTTGCTGCTGTCTGATTGCATGAACATTCTCATTTTTATTCTTGTCACCTTCTAAAATACTCACTGGCTGGCTTTAACCTACATAGCGTAAGCGGATGATATTTGGAACACCTTCAGAGTCAGGACGTTGGGTGACTCTTCAGCAAGCTGACCCATTTCTCTAGCGTCTGGTTTGCAGACCTGCATTAGTTTGTTGTTGTTAGTGGGCACGGACCATAGATCTAAGGCAAAAAGGGCTGTGAGTACTTAATTGGGGTCTAATGTTGAAATATGTCACATGCAGTGGGACTGATGGACAGATATAAAAAAAAAAAAAATCTTGAAGTGCTGCTAACCCCACTGAAAGGTAGAGGAATTCAGGACTTTTTGTTGGAAGTATTTTACTGGATTGGACTGAAAGAGGGGGCAGTATGAGCATTAAATCAGCCCCTCACTCTCTAAAAATCATCTCTGTCATGTGAGCAGGATGATCGTGGGTCCCTTTTTCATCTGCGATGTGACTGATTCACCTTGTTTTCAGCTACGCACATGCACAGTTTCTCCTTGGTTGCTTGGAGGAGTGGCAGCAATTTAAAATGGTTAGTGGAAAGAAAAATGTAGTATTCTTACGGGGAGTGGGCTTGTGGCAGCAGAAAGAGGCTTTGGGGAAAGAGCTGTTTCGCTAAGCCTGTAGGTATTTAGGAATTTGCATTGACTAATTAAAGCAAGGTCTGGGGTGACAGAAGCCTTTAGAAGGATTGCTTCCCAGGGCCTGGGTGGAAAAGAGGCAGAGGGAATGCAAGCTTTCAGGAAAGAGGTTTAACAAAACAATGTGAACAATTAGAGCTGCTTAGAAATGGGAGGAGGTGAGGGGCTGAGGATAAAGAGATCCAGAGCAGTGAATGGGAAACAGCCATTTAGTCTTTATGCTTGTTGAACTTGCAGCTTTTGGGTGTATGTTGCCTGTAAGCAGAAAATCATCAGGCTTTGTGAAATGTTTGAGGCAAGGAGCTTGGTAAGCTCTATGGGTTGGATATGGATATGAGTAAGAAAAGTGCCCACAGTTCAGCTAGTGAATACTAAAAATAGCTAGCCATCAGCTCTCATGTTTAAAGCCTTAAGCCATCGGGTGGCCAGGTACAGCCTTGAACTGAGCAGATTTTTAAGACTGTCACAATCCCCATCTGTTGCTACCTGAGTTGAGGTACTGGATGAGATAAGCTACTTTGTCGTCTGTTCTCGCTGATCTTAATTTTTTTTTTTAAAGTCTTCACAGGCTTATGGGACTAGATAATGCTGAATCTGATGACTATCTTCTGAATAACTGCTGTAGGCCTGCGTTTCCAGGGGTGGAGGTGGCCTGCAGCATCCAGCTGAAATGGTCATCACCACTGCAGGAGCAGGACTTTAGCTTCTCCCGGGATGTGTTAAATAGGATTGCTTGCCAGGTCAGCATCCGTGTCATTAGGGAGTCCTCTCAACAGAGTGGCCAACTTGAAAGTCTTGCTGGTGTGTGGGGCTGAGGTCAGTAGGCAGCGTGGACAGAGGCAGTGGGAGTTGTGCCCAGTTGTGAAGTGGTTTCCATGGTCTTTGGCTGCTTTCCCCATGAGATCATAGTAATAACTATTTAGACGCACAGCTCTACCCTAGCCTTTAATTTAGGGGAGTGGTGGTGGTGTATCTGCTTTTCCTCTGAGCTAGGGGTGGTGGTACCTGCAGCACGTTAAAGGTTTGACCGTGTAACTGATACAGATATATTTGTGATTATCAGCCTGATTTGAAAGCCTCTGGGATCTGTGTATGTTCACAGCAGGTACAAAAGACCAGATCTTAGGTTTGCCATACACATGTGAAATAAATACTGCAGCAAAGAGTCAGAGAATTGCTTTATGGTTATTCCTACTAGATCTGAATTCTCTATTTTGCAGAGGAGTTAAAAAGCAGAGATGTAAGGAATTAATTTTAAAATGTTATAGCTAGATCATCTTTTTTTTGCCTCTACTGTAAGAAGCCTACTCAGCATCTTCTGAAGATGAACGTTACTGTTATTAATAATGAATCAAAATTGGTTTGACTTCAAGCTGGATTTCTCATGCTTTTGTTATGACTTGCTATAGACAGCTTCAAAGCTGCGTGTGCTTCTGTCAGCAAAGACGTTTGCTGTTGCTGTCTGTCTCTTGTGATGGTTTGAAGCTTTGTGAGGACCTGGGTGAAGCGCAGCCCTCAGTCCTGTCCTGACCACAGGGGACACCTTCAAGGGAAATCAGGCCCCTCTGGAGTGGGAGCTGTGTGCTTGTCATGAGAGCTCTTTTGCCCACTTGCTGATAGAAAGCAGCATTAACGCAGGCTTTCTCCTTACTCTTTCATCCCTTGGAGTGTGTTTTCGGTTCTGTCTTTGTGCTGTTCTGTGTGGTTCACTTCTCCATAAATACATCTTTTGTATTGACACGTCTCATTCTCTCTTGTTGTGGTGCTTCTCCTTCAGGTGTTCAATAGGTCTGTATTAATTTAACAGGCCACATTCTTGTCAGATTTGTTAAACAAATGGACCTCCCTTGTTCTGCGCTAAAACAGCCTTCGTTTTTTCTTTTGAATGACTGCCTCAAAGACTGAAATCCAGGAGCAGAACATGTGTATGTCAGTGGTCTTCCCTGTATTACACCGTCACCCATAGCTCAGTATTTATCTGGCTGAATGCTTGTGCTGACCTCAATTCAGTTATCTAAAAGGATGGTTTTCAGGCTGTCTGCCTGAATTGATGAGCCAAGAAATATGTCTAAATGAATTGGCACCATCTGGGCACCCTGGCACAGAGTGGAGAGAGGTGGTAATGAGCTGCCATCAATTGGAGGAAGTCTCATGTCATTAAAAAGACTGAGCAGTTAGTTTTCATTGGTGTTCCTCACTTTACCACTAACTTGGGCAAGCCGAGGGTCTCTCTGCTCTTGCAAGAGCTTCTATCTTACACTAAAATATAAAAGACAGGCAGTGGCTTCAGGGTGGTATGCATGTCTCGGGACACAGGCAGATGTGCTGCTCTGGATGCTGCATTGTCCAGGTTGAGGTCACAACCCAAAATGCATCCCAGCTGATGAAGAGCAAAGCCTCCTTGGCACAACTACCTATGTAGCTGCTCCCTGGCCCACTTCTGTCCCAGCCATGTGTTTTAGCTGCCTTCCTATCATGCTTTTTTGTTTTACACACCCCCCATCCCCCCTATTTATACAGTATTGTTGTGTTATTGCTGAAGTGAGGAGACGTGTCAGGTCATTTGTGCTGGCAAATTAGGAGGGACAGAAGCGTCTGACATGAGCAGGGCAGCAAATTCCTGTAGCTTTCTGAAGTCAGGGAAATTTTACTCTGGCTCGGGATCTGGCCACTTTTGGCAGTAGCTGAGAATGAGGGTGTCTGTGTCACTTCATAATGTTATTCAAAATGCAAATTAATATGAAGGCTAAGTGGAAACATTAATTGCTCTTAAAATATTGAAACTGTCCCTAAATAGCAAGATACTGACTCCTCAGCTTTCCATTTGTGCTTTTTGCAGTCTTTAAAATGAAGTTCCAGTTTATTGTGGAGGCTGAGAGAGGGAAGGAATGGAAAAAAATCCCCACAGAAGCGAGCAGAAGCAAGCAGATGTATTACACCTGCTGTAACAGAGCATTGCTGGTGGGGCAAGGTTGAGCTTTGTGTTGTCGGGCAGGAGGGACCTTCTGCTGCCATGCAGTGAGTGCAGCGGAGCGGATCCCACCCTGGTGGCCCCAGGTCTGCACACTCTGGGCAGTCTGATTTGCTTTCTGTAGGTGCTTCTTGATGTGCCCTGAGGTTTTGGCTTTGTGCTAGCTTTTGTCAGAGAAGGAATCTGGGAAATTTCCAAGCACCTATTAGGGCTCTTTAGGATAGAGGAGGAAATATGAGAACGCAGAGGTGCTGGCTCATTATTCTTCTTGGTAAATCCTCTTTTTTTCCTTGCAGTCACGAAATTCCCCATCAACAGAAAAGGTCTGACCAAGGTTGACTTGCTCCCTTAGCTGCCTTTTCCCTGTAGTAGGAAAGCTCCTGTTCACTACACAGGTGGGACACAGACCTTGGGACTGGAGCAGCTTCTGGGAAGAAGTTTGTCCTGCAGGATGCATGTGATGTCTCTTAGCTCACTTCTCCCCCTTTGGAAACAAAATTTTCTCAGAACAGGAACTAGAATCTTCTAGACTAGGGGGTCTTTGGGATCCTGCAAGGGGCTGGTATAAGCTGGAGAGATAAAGCTGTAACAAGGCAAGGTAACAGCACCCATGCTTGGGAAAGATGCTGCTGTGCAAGAGCCAAGTGTGAGATGGTCTTGCATTAAATCTGTAGGGTAGTATGCTCAGGATTTGTTCCACCAGCAACTTAAAATAAACCACTGATGCTTTCATAATTGATCATATTAATTTGAGGCAAGTATCTAAAGTCTCATGTGTTTCTTCAGGGTTGAACCTTTCACTGTGCCCATTGACCTTTAGGCATGAGTTACCCCAGACATAGCTGGTTGTTGTTAATGAATTTGTCCATCACCCCTAAGTGTTATACTCCTCCTGGCCCTGACTGCCTTTTGGCCATCAACCCTATGATAATACTGCAATTCAGAGGGTGATAATCAAATGCAGCGTGTGCCCAGAAAAGTGCCTGGCATTGGTAGAGCAGATACTACGTGGTTGGGAACAGGGGTTTGGTGAGCAAGTCATGGCATGAAGAGAAAGTGGTAGGTTTTTGCTAGTCAGTGTGACGGAAGATTTCAGCCTAGCAGAGACCAAACCTTGCGTTTGGGTGCCTCTGTTCACTGACAAGCTTGTGAATAGTTTGGTGTTGTGGGTTTTTTTTGTCCCCTCTCCTTTGAGTGATTTACCCATCCTCAGTTATGAAACATGCTGCTTGGCAATTCCAATTTATTCATGGTGAGAATGCTTCCTCCTTTGAACTTTCAAAGGCCGCCTACATAATGGGAACACGGTTTATCTTCCACGCACTCTAGGCAGAGAGTAATACTTTCAGCCTCTTTTGATCCTCAGTGTGAAGGGAGGCAGCGTGGTTAATTTTGAAACACGAAGAAGATCTCTTGAAAAGGGCCTGTGGGCTGCATCTGTAAAGCAAAATTATTGCTTGTGGACTGTCAGTCTATGAGCTTATGTATCTCTGGAACTATTCTAGAAAAAAACCCATCTGAAGTAGTGGCCATTGGGTCTGTGTAGCTTTAGAAACAGCAGCATAAAATCAGGCTTATTTTTTTTCTTTTGACTTAATTCGCCTTCCTCTCCTGATTTCCCTTATGCTAACAAATACTTTCTATCAAGTCCCTATGAAAGTAGGGAATGCGAAATTGCAGGGCTCTTTGAGGACTACTGCTTCACACAGAGCAGCGTGGGGTTTTGAAACCACAAGCTGAGCAGCAGCTGGCGGTAGAAGCCCGGCTATGGCTCTGTAGCTGGAGCCAGTGTTTAAGACAACAGCCAGTGAAGTGTGTGCTGATGGCTGTTATGGGTAGAGGCAGAAGCAGCTAACAAAGCTGGAGCTTAACCTCAGCCCCTGACCTATCCTTGTGTTTCTGTCACCTCTAGATGAAAGAACAAAAGCTACTTTATTTGCTTCTCTTAAACTATTATAAAAACATAATAATAACTGTACCACAGGTAAATTGAGGTGTATTCTTTTTACTTGTTGCATAAACAGCAGCAGCCCAAGGCACTGCTGAAAACACAATCTTGTTTTGTGGGAGACAAAACAAGCAGCAGTGGATCAGCTCCTTCAGGTACCAGTTGTTGCAGCGAAGCCCTGATCTTGCAGTGAGTGCTTGCTGAGCAGAGAAGGTGATAAAAGCCTGGCTCTTCTAGGGGAAGCTTCTCCATTAGAAAAACCTCTGTCCTGAAATGACTCTGGAATCCATTTGGTTTACTTTAAGCTTTAGAGAACAAGACTTTACTACTACTTTATGTATGTGTAAGGAGATGGTTTTACCATTTTCCCTAAATCTGTAACGCTTCAAGAATTTCCTGTGGTGGAATGTGTGTCACTCAGAGTGGGAGTGGTTGGTGAATAGTTGGAAAATATTCCTGGCCTCACAACATCCAAAGACACGGTGGGGCAAGAAAGGGCAGAGCTGAAGTCTTCCTAATTAAGATCAGGGAAAAAAGTCTGATTTTCACCTGAATTGCAGGTGAGTTGCAGACAGTTTTGTGGTTAGTGTTTTGTACTCTGTCCTGCCAAAAAATCTTCCACTTCCTGTGAATAATGAGGCTAGGAGGAGAGAAAAGCCAGTATTTAGGAAACACAGCTATTACAGACAGTAAAGGGAGGTGGAGTCAGCATCTTGCAGCAGAATGTAAAGAAAAGGGGGGGAAAAAGGAAAAGCCTGAACATACTCATTGTTATGTATAATTCGCTGCTGTTATAACTGCAATGTAACAGGTACATGATCTCATCTGACCCTGCTTTTTTTTTCCCTTTTTGTCATGTGGTTGACTTCTGTGAACCTGGTAAATTGGTATTTTCCGTGTTAAAGTATTTTCTTATCCTGTTCCTAGAAACCAATACCTACCGCACCCCTCTTTATGGGCAGCCCTCCTGGTGGGGGGAAGATGATGCAAATAACAAGGAAGACAGAAGGCAAGAGGAACATTACTCAGGTAATGGAGGTGATTTGAGGTGGGGGAAGATGGAGGGACCAAATTTCTGTGCACTTCTGATCTTTACTGTGTGAAGCCATCCTGCTTCGAGGCTTTAATTACCACTTTTTTGTGCTTATTTGCACATTCCTATGTGTAGATTGCTGCTGATGTAACCAGAATAAGGGAAAATTAAAATGTTTCCCCTAAAATATTTGAATGTTAGAAACAGCACTTGTGGAATAATTTGGTATGGATGAGAAAGGCCTTGCTAAGCTTGTTTTAGACCTAGTTACACAGCAGTGCTGTATGTGTGATTGTATGCAGCCCACCTGAATAAACCATCCACTGTGTCTCCCAGGAGTTTCCTATCCGAGAGGCACTTCTAAGAGCTCATGCATTGACTGGTTTTGATTAATATGGAAGCAATCTGTTTCTCACCTCATCATCCTTGGAAGCCATTTAGTCTTGCCATTTTTGTTGTGAATCTGTATGCATGGAAGATGCATCTTTTTTCACTTATGCAGCAAACCTGATGTTTCTATCAAGCATATGCTTTACTGCCCAAAGAAGTGTTTTATTTCAGTGCAATGTAGGGTACCTGTTCTCTAGCAGAGAGGGTTGTGCTTAGCAACCCTCCCAAGAGGTTGAAATAAGGAAGTGACCCTCTAGACAAGAAGTTTGGGTCCTACTGGAAAAATGTGGTTTTATCCTTGGTGACGTTACAGAATTAGGTGTTCACCCAGCAAAACTGTGCCTGTGATTAGCTTTGCTCACTCAAGCTTTTCCTTTGAACTGTGGAAAGCTGCATAGGCGTGCATGTAAGTGAATTGAGCAAAGTGAAACAGGATCTTCCTTCCGCATCAGCCCAGGCATACAGAAACCTTGAAATGCCACCAACCGCATAGGTTCTGTCAAAACTTAAAACTCTGTGTGTGTGTGTGCGCTCAACGCTCTCTTGGGGAGTGGTGGAAGGAAGGACAAAGTGAATATAGCAAATGTTGGTCAGACTATAGCAGTGCAGTAAGCACTGGTTTCAATGATGAGGCCAGAGTACAAAGCTGTCTAAAACAGAACTTGGTATTTTTTTCTTTAATCCATTTCAGCTAATGTTTGTGAATTTCAAGTTTTCTTGCCTTTTTTTTTTTTTTTTTCCTTTTATAGAAAGATCGAAAGAGATAACCCAACATGAAGAGGAATTGAATGGTAATATTTCTGCTTATCGAGATGCCCAAGAACAGTCTGTGTTTGCCTTCCGGAGAGAGCCAAGTTACTTTGAGATTCCAACTAAAGAATTCCAGCAGCCATCAAAATCTTCAGAAACACAGGTCCATGAGATCCCAACAAAGGATGTTGATGCTGTAGTAGCCCCCGTTGTACAGAGCCATGCTTCTTTCACCATTGAATTTGATGATGGTACCCCTGGTAAAATAAAGATAAAAGACCACGTAACTAAATTTTCGCTCAGACAGAGAAGACCATATAGTAAGGAACCAGCTCATACAGAAGTGATGTCAGCAGAGAGCAAAGTGGCTGACTGGCTTGTCCAGAATGACCCAAGCTTGATGAGACGGCAGTCTCCAGGAGATGATGCCTACAGTACAAAGAGTGACCTGCCAGTTCATGTGAGGACTCTTAAAGGTGAGTGAATGTTTTGTCATGTGGACATAGTTCTCTATTATGCTGCATTTGCACAGCCAGTAAAGGAGGAAAACTCTTCTCCTGTCAAGGAGAACTGGACTTAATTATCACTCCTCCAAAACTGTAAGATGAAGAATATTTCTTTAATGACTGTTAATAGTTTTGAATCTGGCTAGCAGGCTCTTCACCTGGCCCTGAAGTCATGTGTGATGCTGGTCTGGGGACACTCTAGTCTGGTTCCTCTACATCTATAAGGCTAGCTCAGCAGTAACAGTGATTGAAAAAGAATTTTGATTCTTAAAAGTCTAAATTTCCATGTGGTCAGGCAGGCTGGTAAACGGGTATTTCAGTGGATTTTCTTCTCTTGGCTTCTCCTAGCTGAAGGAATGACTTTTTGAAGGAATGACCTAGCTGAAGGAATGAAGGAAGGAGCTTGTAGTCCAGAGGAGGCTAAGTGTAAGCATCCTGATGGCTGTCATGACCAGAGCCACTTGATTGGGATGACTAAAGGTCCTGACACAGAGACTGATGATAGAGTTGAGATATACATGATCCCTAATGGTGAGAAGAGGGTAGAAGGTTTCTTCTCTTAAACTAAGGCTTCTATGAAATCCTGCTCTGTTCAAAACCATCAGGTTTCGTGGGCCTGTGTCCTGTTATGTCACTGGGAGGTGTTCTTTGGGGTTTTTCAAAGGTCTGAAGTGTAGTTTGGAGCTCAGTTCTTGGTGCAGCTGGTGGGTCTCACGTGATTCTCATGCGACTGTAAATATATTTTGCAAGATATGGGCTTAACTTGGATGTCTCTTTTGGGCTATGCACTGAACAGCTAGGAGGAGACCACTGATTGCTGCATTCTCACTGCCTTGCAGGCCTCTGGAAAAGCTATTGTTCTGAACTGCAACTTTGTCTGATGAAGTCGTACTGAAGGTTACTAGACCTGTGTGTGCTTGAGATCGTTCCTAAATGAGAGCAATACCTTGTTTTCCCTTAAAGGAGTATTTGCTTGGTCCGTGTTAAAAAACCCCTCCTTGTATCTGAGAAGCTCATATGGTCAAAAAGGTCTCACAAATCCAGCCCTGGTCTTTGGCATGGCATGGAAATTGAACTGTTTTGCTGTCATTGTTTCTAGTTCTTCCCAATACGGGACAGTGTTGAGGTGCTCTGCCTGGTTATTTAGGGTTTAGTTTCAGTCTGGTGTGACTGTGTGATAGAGGGTTTTGGGGATGAAGTGTTTTTGTTGTTGTGATACTGGATTTTGTTGACTTTGCTGGAGAACATTGTCAGGGATAGAAATGTGCTTCAGTAGTTTTGCTCTTTTGTCTTGGAGAAAACTAGAGAGTTTGGCAGCTGCTGCTCATCGTAGGATTTTCCTGAGTGATGCACAGGAATGCTAGACTGACTGCACTTGCCTCCTTACAGTCCATAAGGCATGGAAAGAAGCTGAGGTGATTTAATGCATAATTTGCATATTAAGAAATCAACTCTTTGGACATTTGATTAAAACATACAGTGTTGGTGGCCTGAGGAGTTTATCCACCTCTGCCTCAGCGGAGGACAGGGCGTTATTTATCTGCGATAGCTGTGTAACGTGTTCTTCTGGCAGGGCTAATTCTCAAGATGTCTTGAAAGCTACCACTGGCTGCCTACCAGGTTTGGGTCTCCAGGATCATAGACGCCCACCGTTGAGGTTCATTAGTAACATTTGTTCCCTCTCAGGAGCAATGTGGTAAATGCAAAACCTGTTATCAAAGACTAGAGAGTTCAGGTTTTAGCATCTTGAGGGGATGTTTGTGGTGTTCTGCTGGAGCATCCATGGGCACAGTGGGTGTTATTCCTTGTGTCCTCACCATTTTGCGTTCATCAGAGTTTGCAGCCAAGACCCTTTAATTTAAGAACTTTCCAAGCATGAAGCTTATCAGCCCTCAGGGCACGATGCAAAGTTTGCTGGCTTCCTTCATGAGGGTGTTAGGAAACTCTTCAGAGGACTGACTCCTGGGTTGAATGGATCTTGTATTAAATTCTAATCTTTCACAGCTAACTCGAGGTAATAATTGGTCTTCACCCATGTGTCTGGAGAACTTGCAAAGTAGGTTTGAGCAGTTTTCCTTTCAAACACGTGGTATTTTAGCCAGTGTATCTTGCTGCATATTACAGTCTAGAGCGCAGAGACCTCTTTCCCCATTCTCCCGATGACAGGTTCCTGGTCGTTGACTGAATCGTGTTGTGTGCCTTCACACCTGTTTCCTTCTCCAAAAAAAGGTTTGTTTTTTGTTTTACTTTTAACTTTTTGTTTACTTTAACTTACTTTCTGAGAGTCTTGAACTAAGGTTCTGAGGGGCAGGCATCACTGATACACAGAGAAGGTTTTAAAGATGATCGTTGCTAACATAATTGAAAATAATCACAAGCTTATTTTAAGTTTAGCAAACTCTTAAGTAATGTTTTAACCTTTGCTTGGCTGGTGATAGAATGGTGTAACTCATGGGGGTGTCATTCTTAAATCTTCAGGAGAAGTGGAGAATCCTGCAAATTCACTTTTATTTTAGTCTCTGGTTTATTTCCCCCATGTAGAGCAGGGTAATGTGGGTGCACAGAGGTGCATGCACTCGTAACACACTGATCTGGTTGATCTGCACTGTGGGGATTTGGTTTCATGGGATGCAGCGTGTGGGGTTTATTGACTGATCCCGCAGAGATATTTCTGCTCTGTAACAGAGAGAACCTAATGAGGTGATCTTGGATTACAGTAAATTGGCAGAACAGCAAAATAATGCCATTGTTTTTATTTAAATGGAGAAAAAAGAAACAAAGCATTAGGTATCTAAAACAATCAGTGTTACAAAATCAGAAACCCTTGGGGTTGAAAATATTTCTTGAATTGTTTTTTAATAACTTGATAGCCAATCAGTTGTGAAAAGTGGGGTCAGGAGACAGCTGCCTCTCTCTTGTTTTCTCCGATAGGATGCAATCCCTGTACCTCAGCAGATATCTTTGGAGTTGTTTAATCCTATAGGATTTTTAACTGAAATGATAAATTTCAAGTGGAAGGTAATGACAGGGCCACAGCGACTGAGAATATGAAAGTCAAATCTACATACCTTGTTTCCAGGCAATAGGCACGAGGACGGGACTCAGAGTGACTCTGAAGACCCCGTGGCGCCCAAGGCAGAGAAGGAGACGACAACCGGCAGCGAGCGTGCAACGGAGCAAACCAGGCTGCAGCGCCAGATGAGGCGTGACCCCCATGAGATGCTGCACAACAAGCAGGCCTTCGTCATCGAGTTCTTTGAGGACACACCGCGGAAGAAGCGGTCTCAGTCTTTCACGCACAGCGCTCACTCCTCCCAGAGCGACACCGATCCAGGGCTGAAGACCAAGGTTGAGAAGCGCAAGAACACGTTGCCAGCCGACAAGTTGGGAAATTCGGTACCACCATCCCACCTTGGGGCCCAGGCAGGCAAACCCAGTAACAGCTCCTCTGGGACCCAAAGAACTAGTTCCTTCAAGAGGGAGAAGACGGAGGATCGGATCAGTTCTTCGTCCTCCTCTGCTTCTAGAACGTCGGCCAAAACTTATGGAAGTGTTGGAAGGAAGTCTAAAATGGCTCAGGATTTTATGGCTGAGTACTTGCGGGAGACTGCTCAGTCTGGGAAGCCAAGTGCTGAGAAACCGGCACCTCTGCCCATGCCGGTAGCTCCACGCATGGGTGTATCGTCAGAACCAGAGTCTGCCTCTGCTCCACCTCCGGAGGTAAAGTCAGCCCAGGGCAGGAGGAATGATGAGGAAGACAGCGTAAGCGAGACGGGCACATACACCATTGAGACAGAGTCGCAGGATAAAGAGGTGGAGGAAGCGCGAAAAATGATAGATCAGGTAAATGCTGCTTTTCTGTGCTTAGCCACTGAGCTGAGGGCTGAAGGCTTGGGCTTCTGCACCTTGTGCTGGAGGGCCTGATTTCATTAGCTGTTGCTGTGCAGGACTGCTCCCTTCGGAATTGGGTGCAGCAAGGGATTATGGTTAGGGGTGGATAATCATCCTGGGTGACTTGTGCTAAGGATAGGCCCCAATAGATGGTGAGGCTGGTCTTTAAAAAGAACTTGAACAAAACAACAGAATTACAAACAAATAAAAAGACCACGGAGTGTAAGAAAGCAAGGTAAGCCTGCAGCAAAGAGTGCCTTGCTTCCAAAATGAGGTTTGGGTGCAAAGGTGCAAGAGTGGGCTTGCTACCTCTTTAGGGGAAAGGCAACAGCAGAATAAAGATCAGGCTGTTCCTGCTGAGAGCTGTGGCTGGAAGTAGCGCTGCTCTCTAGAACTGCTCCCAAGCCTCTGCCTTGGTGTTGCATCCCCTCCTGCCCACTGTTACGAAGACAGGAGCTGCAGCCCATCACTGATGCAGCATCCTGTGGTAGGCCAAAGGAGATGCAGGCCAAGGGCTGGTGCTCTTGGTCCTTCACAAGCCTTAATGGTAGGTGGTTCTGTATATGGCTGTGCTTGGTTATAAAGGGTGTGCTTCCTGGCAGGGCAAGTGGCAGCTGGTTGAGATAGTGAAGGGTGTGGTCTAGGGCAAAACCAATCCTAGATGGATCTATACTTTTTGAATTTTGCAGAGTGAATGATAGCCTAAAAACAGAACTCCAGAGATGGAGAGGCTTAAAAAAACCCCACCCAACTAAGCAACCGGCGGGCAAACCAAAGTTTGTCTGATTTTCAGGTTTAACTTTCATCTGTGGTCTATTATGAAAACAAAACTGACAAGCTGCTATGAAGATTTAGTGAAGTGTAGGCAGGAGGATAGTGAGATTTAAAGGAAGCCTTAGTTGAACTTGGCTTTAGAGCTTTGTATGCAGCATTCTGTGAGCATAGAGCTAGCTTCCCTCTTTATTACATTTATTCTTTGTGTTGTTTGAAATGTGATTGGAAGCTGTCAGGGCAGGATGTTTGAGCCACAGCAAGGCCCCAGTCCTGACATTAGATGGTTAATTGTTCTGGTGGGGAAATACGAGGAAAAATGCCACAAATGCAGTTATTTTTGGGGAGTGGTCTTGGCAGCCACGTGACTTGTGCAGGCAAGCTGGCCAAGTTCTGCTCCTGACTCTGTCATAAACTTGGTGCCATGCAGACCTGACACTTAAGAAACAAATAATAACTGGACCTCAATGTTTCTGTCCAGGAAGAAAGATGATATGAATTCTGGACTTGCTGAGGTTTTGAGGTGACTGTGCTTTTTATTGCCCCACTATTGCACACACACACATGTTTTTTTAATACGAGAGTGGAGAACTTTATGGCTATCTCTGCCCAGACTAGACACCCTTCACGGTGGCATCTTCCTCTGAATTACTTGTAATCAGGGAAGAGAAACAAGCTCTTCTGAGGTATGGATCTTGGTCACCCCCCTGGAAGGCCTGTTTATCTCCAGAGGAAATCTGACCGACTAGCTCAAACACTCACCCATCTCAGGCGCATCCTTTCCCAGGTCCTCACGTGGCAGTGCAAGCTGCTTTGTTCAGCCTACTCTCTGCTACAGTCTACGAAAGACTCTGGAGATAGAGCTTTCCCCTTTTTTTTTCTTTTTTTTTTTTTCCTAATTCGTCATGAATGAGCTGGTAATAGCTTTCCTGACACTCATCCTAAATTTCTCAGGGCTGAAAAGGGACTCATTTTCAGTGAAAGTCACTACTGTTAGAGGCAAAACACTGAAATAATGAGGGAAAGAGGAAAGGTGGGTGTGAGTGGGATTCTATGAATAAGTGTATTTAAAGCTGCTACCTTGAAGTAGGTGGATTTACATAGTTTGTATGGAAACGATCATAAGTGTTTCTGGACCTTTGAGATGATAGTTTGTGTGTGACTAATGCTTTGGGGATTTGGATTTGGGGCTAATGTTTTTCTATTTTCTTGGTTTTTAATCTTTCCCATCCAAACACCTTTTCAGGTTTTTGGTGTTCTTGAGTCGCCTGAATTTTCCAGAATCTCTTCAGCCTTTAGACCAATAATTAAAGGTGAAAAAGATGACTCTGGTTCTCATCAGCATCTAATCAGTGAAAATGGCACTAGCCAGAAGTCACCCTTGCTCCAGGCATTTGCCTCAAAAGCTGTGAGTGGGTCTCAGGCTGATGTGCAGGTATGGGCAGTCCAGGTGGATTTGCTGGGATGGTGGAGGAATAGATGGGTTTTCTGTCTTGATAGAAATGTGATGCATGGTTTGATTTCCATTTTGAGGAGACTGAGTGATGTGTGTATGAGAGAAGAGGTTTTGTGTCTAGGATTTGGTTTACAAACCCTCTTTCTGACACCACTTTCCCTGCCTTCTTGTAGATGTCTGCAGCTTCTCAAGGGAGTCAGAAGTGGGTGTCTAGGTGGGCAAGCCTTGCGGACAGTTACTCTGACTCTGGATCTGTCTCTGGGCAGGGTGATGGAGGTTCAGGTAAGTCTCATCCTGACATTACTGTTTGAAGGTGACTGGACCTAAGACAGGATGTGGAAAGCAGAAATTAAGGGCTTCCGTGCATCTGGCTGTGGTTTATTTTCTGTTTTGGCTAATGTATTTGGGGATGGGAAGGACAGAGTGAATCATTCCCAGCATAGTAAAGATGGAGAGAGCCTCTGGTTTGCATTTCAGTCATCCAAGAAGTTCGTAAATGTTTGACATGACTGAAGGGCACCTGGGAAGGAGGAAGATCGTAAGGGCCTTTGGTGTTAACTAGCCCTGAGTAGTGATTCTTTAGACTGCCTTATGATGCCAGATGAAAGCCCTTTGCGAGTTGCCTTGGACTTAATTGCTGACTTGTGCTTTTTTGGTGTGCTTCTCCTGTGGCTGACCATGCTGAGAATTCTAGGCTGTTCTGGGTTTTGCTGTCAGGTGGCAGGTTTGAAGTGTAGAGATCAGCGTAGAAAACTGGGTGAGGATGGGAGAAGGGGAGCAGGAGGAAGGAGATCAGGCTCCTGCTGTAACTGGGAAGACAGCTTACAGACCCCGTGGTCCTGTTGGTATGTGAGAAAGGGAGAAGTGTGCTTTTGTTGGCTTTTGTAAACATTTTCAACTTTTTTGGTTGGAAATATTTGACATTACCTTCTTGCCATCAACAGCTGTAGATACATTCAGTAAAGATTAGAAGCAGCTTTTGTTTCAGAAGTCACTGCTGCTGTTTTCACAGTGTGTGAGAACCTGACTCCCAGATTGTTTGAAATATTACCATAGTCAAATAACCAGTTATCCTGGTATTTAAAGGTGGTATCAGATACAAAGTCCTGGCCACCGGCATGGGAGAATGAGAGTGCTCTTTCTGTGAAGTGTCTTAATACTGAGAAGCCCACTCATGCTGGAGTGGTGAGCTCTAATTCAGAGCCCCTTAATTGTTACACAGTCTTTCTCCTGAGACTTTGCTGTGGGATATGATTGTATGAGAACTTGTACTGTGAAAAACACCTTCTATTTAGTCAAATGGACTACGCTGTGTGGAATGGCACTTAAAACACTGCATCACTGCAGTGGTTTGTCTGATGGCTCTTCATCTCATTCCTGTGGCCTGATTTATGGTAGATACATGCCAGCACTGCCATTAGCCTCTAAAGTATGTGCTTGTACTGAGAGGTATATTATGGGAGAATGAGTGTGAAATCCTACCTTGAGAGAGGAAAAGCGTTGAGCACTGTGATCCAGCAAAGGAATTAAGTATAGTGTCCGTATTGATAAACCTGATGAGTGAGCACCAGCCAGGCCCTGTTGATGTTCATATTTACATAAAAGCTTAGTTCTAAGCATGTGTCTTGTGAGTGCTTCTGTGGAATTGCACTATGCAGGATCAAGCTCTTCCTAAATAAATAAGTAGTATAGTTGTACAACATCTGATTCTTGTCCGCTTAACTCTCTTCAGAAAGTGGTGTAGCCCCAAAACCAGGGGAACCAGAAAACGCTGTGCCCTTGAGAACAAGGCGCCTTCTTCCCCAGCTCCCACCGAGCGATAAATCAGACAGCCCCACACCCACAGTTCTGGTTTGCCAGGAGTCCTATTCTGAGGTTACCAAGAGAACCATCGTGAAGGACCACTGCATGGAAGCCTATGGTGATCCCAGCAGCCACCTCTTCATCCAAGAAGACTTGGATCCAGATAGCCTCAGTGATGCCAGCAGATCTGATGATGGCTTCAGCACGGAAAAAGGAAAGAAATATAAAGAGAACAATAAAATGCTAGAGCAGATGGAGGAAGACACAAGATCAGAGAGCCGGCAGCCAGGAGCCTCCCGGGTCTCAAATGTGAGAGCTGTAAGTGAGCCAGTTTCTACTTCGTTCTACATTGGTGATGACAGCAACGACGTGGGGATTCCCTCCAAGCTCTCTCTGAGCGTGTCTCATGCTCGAGCAGACAAAGACAGCAAGGATCAGGAGTTTTCCTTCAAGTCTGCTGGCACAGCAGTTCCTGGAAAGCCACCAGTCAAAGATGTTAGCGCTTACATAAATGCAGCTGGAAAAGTGGTTATTTCCCTCCATCAGAGTCTTCCTCAAGATCAGGAAAACATGGCAGGAAAGGAAACATCATCTTTTGTTAGACAGGAGAGTTTTACCAAAGATAAATCAAGCAGTGGTGTTCCTCAGAATAAACTCCCACATATTTCAAGTCACCCTCTGCTTAAGGATTTAGAGACTGTTCGGTCGACTCGCATGGACTTTGGTCAGGAGACACACCTTCTCCTTAAGGACACTGAAACTGCTTTGGCAGCACTGGAAGCCAAATTACTTGGTCAAAGCCAACAGTTGGAGCCCTCGGAAACTGCTGGTCAGCTGGAGGACTCCTTGTCAGGGGACTCAGATGTAGACACTGCCAGCACGGTCAGCTTGGTGAGTGGCAAAAACGTCCCGACGAGCGCCCCGAAACGCAAAGCGGTCGCGAGCTTGCAGAAGGAGAAATCTTCCTCCACACCATCCATCCAGGACCAGTGTGGGCAGCCCAGCGCTCGGGACAGGCTGACGGAGAAGCGGAAAACACAAGCACCAGAAGCATCAAACCGTGTGGAGGCTGCCAAACGCTTCCAGATGAAGCGGAGTGCTGGGACTCGAGGGTCACTTGACTTCACGGATGATGAGAGAAGCTCGAGCTTGCCCTACTTGCCAGTTCCCGACACAGTTGTGTCTGACCACGAGCACTCTGTAACCCGTCCTGTTCCCAGAAGGAAACCTTTTACTCAAGCCACCAAGGAGGACCACAGCAAAACAACCTCGAATGTGCAGAAAATCCAGCAAGTTCTCACCCGCTCCAACAGTTTATCCACCCCGCGGCCCACAAGGGCCTCAAAGCTACGTCGTGCCCGGCTGGGAGACGCTTCAGACAACGAATGTGTTGATACTGAGAAAACACCAACCAACCCTGAAGCCTCTGCTCCGGGCCCCAGACAGTCCACAGAGACAAAGAAGCTCTCCCGGCTAGACATCCTCGCCATGCCGAGGAAAAGGGCAGGTTCATTTACGGTGCCCAGTGACTCTGAGACAGCGCAGTCGAGGACGGGGTTTTCGGGCCGGAGTGTGGAGTCCTGTCGGAAGACGGGTGTTTCAGATGTTAGAGCTGCAGCGAGGAAAACGGCCGCCGCCGCCTCTGCCAAGCAGCCTTTTAGCAGGACCCGTTCAAGCAGTGTCAAGTATTCCTCCTCGTCCAGTAAGTGCTCGTGCTTTATGTTTCTCCCCTGTTCCCCTCTTTCTGATTTATAGGCTGCACGTGGTTGCCAAGGAGTGGTAGCTCAGTAATACGAGTGCTGCATTGGTGAGTACAAAAGTCTGCATTAACAAGTGGTACAGAGGTTGGGATTTCCTGTGGTTTTGGAGACAGCAAAGCATATCTCATACCCAGTGAGATATTATCATGGTGTTGTCTATGAGGATATTGCAAATAGCTATTTTTCTTTCCTTTTTTTTTCCCCAGTAACTTTGTTTTTTGAACAACCAGCTGTCATTTGACAGGAGAATGTTAGCCATTTTTCTGTTAAAAAGGTAGATTTTAATGCCTTTTCAGTGCTACAAGGAATTATGTTCTGTTTTCCTTTGACTTCTGATTCAAAGTTTGCTCCTAGATGTTGATGACAACTGATGTCCAGGGAGGCAGGTTTGAAGGCATCTGAAACAGGAGAACAAGAAATTCATGTCCCTGTGTTGTGAAGGCTGTTCCCTTGTTCTTCCTGTAAAAACAAATGTGGAGCTGGACACTACATGTTGATTGCCCCAAGAGATTACTGCTACTGTGTGTTTTTGTTCACTTCTGCCATAGATAAGGCAGATGCACAGTCGTGTTTCCCAGGAGGCAGATGTTTGAGGGCTATCTTGCCCTGTAGCTGTGCACTCAACAGACCCTTGCAGTATCAACATTTGTCATATTGAAATCAGCCTTTAATTAAGAGGTGGGGACAACGCAGATGACAACTCTGAGATGATAATTGGTAATCAGAGATTGTCCCTGACACCTTTGGTCTAAATCCTGGTCTATGCCTGTAGTCCTTGATTTACCATGGGTGTGGCAAAGCGATTTGTTTGTTTAGGTTTTTGGGAATGACGGGGCCAAAGGGGCAGGAAGAACCCTTTTGCCAGGGTTTCTCAGGCCTGTTGGGGATATTATTTTCAGCAGATCTGTGTTTTTGTAAGAGGTCGTAGAGTTCTGGATGTGTCCTTTTTGTGTATTTTCATACAGTTGAATTAATTATCCTTTCGTGGTATTAATTTTATTTGCATGCTAAAAATGTTATTTGCTGCTTGCTTTGATTTGAATTGTTTTAGTGCATCCAGCTTCCCTTTTATTTTAATGATTTTTTTTCTTACACGTTTGTATATGCGTGCAAATCAGAATGTGAATAAGCTAAAAGAGTATGTACAGTCTCTTCCCTTGCCTTTTCTGAGGTGATGCTGTTATTGACTTCTTGTTAAACAATAACAAATTTAAAGCAAAATAATGTGGTCAGAGTTTTCCAAACAGCAGGCACTCTGCACTTCGTCTGCGTTTGGACCATAGACTTCAAATCATTTGGAGAAAAATGATAAGTGTTGGCCAGTTCTTGGTTTAAATGAATTGGTTTTTGATTTCCAGAGCTCTGTAGAAGCTTGCTAACAGTTTTCCTTGTGCATAGTTGCAGCAGATGATGCTAATCCTTTCTCTAAATTAGTTGCTCTTAAAATACTAACCTCCTAATTCCTTGATAGGATTGTGGACCTTGCACAAGCTCTAAGAATACTAGTGTACTTCATGCTTCATTGTGCAGTGCCAAGTGTGTGATGCATGTTCCTATACTAATGCTATTATAGATAGAGTGAATCAACACCTAGCACCCTGCTCCTGGAATGAAAGTGAGCTGTTAGTAAGATGAACTATTGCACTGTGCCATCAAGACATTTTTTAGCATGATACAATAATCCTTGAAAGCACTGGGTGTCAAACTTGGGAGTAAGGAGGCAGATGTGGCTGATTTATTCAAGGATGTCTTAAAGTGTTTAGCTAACCACAATAGTTTCCAACTCTCCCAGTGCAAGAAAGTTAATCTTGCTAATGGAGGAACAGAATGACAAGAAATGCCAGTGAATTGTCAGGCCATCTAAAGTAGCTTTATGTGAAATGCACAGGTAACATCAGAATAATCCACGTTACCAATTGTAAAAAGCTAAGGGCCTGTCTCCCCTGCTCCTCTGTACATGATTTGTTTACTCTGTAATTTGAAGTACTGAGGGTGTTGATTCTTATTTCCCGTGGTGTACAGGGATGGAGAATCAGGCTCTTCATTTTAAAATTCCTATTTCATTTAGAATTGCTATGACAGGGTGGCCTCTTGATTCTAAACCTGTGTTTAAAAAAAAACCCCAAAACTCTACTGATGGAATATGAGCAAATTCTTATTTTTTTTCTGTGCATATATATATTTTAATCCTAAAACAAAACATTTATTTAGCTATAGCTGAGATAACAATGTCTAGGAATACTTTTTTCACTGTACAGTAATTATCCCTAGTTTCTACCTGCATCTTATATGCCACATTTGTTATTTTTGTTTGTATGATCTATGATGCTGGTTTAATTCACTTTCAGTGTTTCAGTGTTAAGATAATCTTGGTAACACAGTGAAGCTTTTGGATGTTGTCATTTAAATAACTTGGCTGGTTCTGTGTTTGGTGGGCCTTCATTCTCCAGGGAAAGATGGAAGGGAATGAAGCAATATCCACAGAGAGTGTAGTAAGGCAGCAAACACCCGGAGCCCAGTTTTCAAATAAGGACATCTCAGTGCTTCCCATGCAAGGAGGACGTGGGTGTCTACAGATCTGCAAAACTGGTTGGGACAAGTGGGCAGCTTCCATTTGGCTCCAGGGGTTGGAGCTGGTCCCGACTGTGTGAACACTCTTTCTTGTAGAGTGTCATTAATGGTGAATTGTGAGGCAGGAGGTGAATGTGGGGGTGTGGACTCTTGCAAGTTAACACCAAGGACCGTAGTCTGTTCTTCACTCAAAAACCCCTTCTTTTGCTTGTACTTGCAGCTAATTGGAAAGGTGTCTGCAGGCTTGAAAATTGGGCTCTTTTTAGAAAAGGACTTCTGTGGGACTGTAAGGAGTCTGAAATGTGTGCTGCTTACACACAGAGCTTCTGTGCATGGAAAGCCAAGTCTGTGGTAATAATTTACTACATTGGAGTTGTTAACACAGTCATTTTGCTTTTCCACTGGAATTTCCCACTCCAAATTTTATAGTGAATGGGAGCCATAGAGGTGCTCAACTTTTAAATAAGCCTAAGAATGTGCTTTAAACTTAAAATCTGCACAGAAACTCTCCTCTCCTTATGCTCTTGGGCTAGTTTTGTGTTACCTTTTTGCCCTTTTGTAGTTATTCTTTACTACTTTCCTCGGTCTGAAACCAATTCATTTTTTATAAGCATCAAGGCGGAGACCACAGGGTTCAGATTACACTTCTACTTCGGAGGAGGAATATGGCTCAAATCACAGCTCCCCTAAACACAAACGCTCCCATACTTCAACAGCCACACAAACGCCGAGGATACGTGGCTCTGGGCTGAGCAAGCAGAAGCACAACGGCAGAGAAACGGATGACGATGAAGATTTTGATGACCACCCTGACCCCTACAACTTCATGGCGCAAACAGCAGAAATAGCAGAAATAGCCAGGTGAGGTGGGGCTTGCTGTATTGACCCAGATGTTCAAAATGGGTTGAGTTTTCCTTGGTGTTAAAATCACACCCAGATATGGAGGTAGAAGGAGATGCACTCTCTCCCGTTGTTTGTGTGCCTCCCATATTCAACATAAACTTTTTCAGACTTGGAAAGTTTTCATGAAGCTTTACAGCTAGGATGTGTTGGTTTTACCTTCTCTCTAGAAAATGCCAAGGCGCAGGGCATTGTTTTCTTAGTTTGTTTCTTGTTCAAGCTGTGGACAGGTCTCCTCTTGTAGCTTGAAGTCTGTCAAAATATGTAACTGTCTATACCTGCTTATCTCTGCTTTCTGCTGGAAGTTTCCTGCACACATGGATTGGCTGGTGTGAGCTGCCCCAGTTCTCTGCAGAGGAAGTCAAATGGATTAGCAAAGACTGAATATGTAAACTATTGAAGCTGCTTTGCCTGAAGCCACTGAGGGAGCAGTAAGCAGTTGCTGTGGGGCAGAAACCTCTTTACTTGGCACAATTGAATCCAGACCTGTCTAGGCCCTATGTATAAACGAATCGTTGCTTAGCTTGATGTCCCTGGGTACAGGACCTGTTGTATACTGGTGATCTGATGGTTGCCTGGAGGACCTTGGCGGTAAAGCAAATAGATTCTTTTTTTAAACTGTGGCATTTGAGGTTTGACATCTCTAATATGCAACTGTGTTATGCCAACTTTCCAGAAATACTGGTCTTCAGTTGTACTGGCCATACTTGAAATACTTTAGACTGAGGAAGCCATCTTCTGTCTGCTTTTGGTCAGCATTTCCACAGCACCCATATCGCTTGCCGCACTGATCTCAAAAGGGCTTTTCTTGCCTGAACGTTGCTGTCAGGCTGCCAGAAAGTATGTCAGCCTTCAAACCAGGCTGTGTTACCTGTGCCACACTCAGTGTGCATGTGGGAGACGCTGGCTTCCCTCCGTTCCTAGCCCAGGAGAGTGCTTCGGGTTGCAGCAACTATAAATAAATGGTTGCGTCAGACTTGTCTGGCGCTGCACGTTGCTGGGCTCGGTCACAGAGTCTGCGTCGTAATTGCAGTTCTGATTTCCGTTGCTGCTCCCAAATTAACTGGGAGGGGTTTAGAGGAGTCAGAGAGAGTTAAAAGGGAAAATGCCACTTGTTTACAGTAAATGAATCACATAATGGATGTGTTTGGTGACAGCTCTATCCAAACCAGCACAGATAGGGGGCACCTTAGGCAGGCGGATCAAACGACTTTTTACGAGTTCAATTATGCATTTTCTTTCCGAGGAAATGTTTTGATGAACTGACAGTTTTATTACAGTGCTTGATTTTTCGAATTAAAGAGGAAAGTATCTTTTAGATGAAGCTAGCTAGCTGGAAGATTATTTTTTTTCTCTTAGAAGCTTTTTGTTAAAATTACCACAACAGCCATGGTTGGTCTGAAGGGGTTTGGGTTTTTTTTTAAGCTCATTAGCAACAGTCCAGAGACTTAGAAATTGTTTTTGAGATCTAGAGCGAGTGCTGCAATCACTGAATGTTAACTGGATACCTGTCAAAGGGCTTGAAGTTTCAAGATTTGGTTTCTGAAAACCAGATCCCTCTAAGGTACGCTGTGCTTACCCTGGTAATCCCTCATCCCTTCTGGAGACTGTGGAGGTATACTTTGATTTACAGTCTATGAACCACAAAGGAGAAGGAAAGAGAGTTTGAAATTTTATTATTTAAGTAATAGAGAAAAAAGCTTTTCCTTGTATGGGCTTTTTAAGGGAGAAGAAAGAAGTCTTAAGAAGAAAAAGGGGCTGTGTTCTATTAAAAAAAAAAAAAGGAAGTAGAGTGGATGGGGGGGAGCATTAACATAATTCTTCTTTATGGATTGTCTCCAACACTTTCTGGTAGTGTGTAGTCACTCGAATTTGCTTTATATCAAATGTCTACTTTAAAGCTGGGTTCAGGAGTGGTGTGGATTTATTTTCTTTCTCTTCTATGCAGCCAGAGTATTCCTCAGCACCCTGCCAAGGCACCCCCCAAAAAACCTGCTTTCCCTAGCCTCTGTAGCAGTTATAATTCGTACAAACTTTTGGTGGCTGCTTCCTTTGTATTTTATACAAGGCTTATACAGAGCTTGTTGTATCGTGTGTCCTAATGGCTCCGCTGCATGCCCTGTGCTTCAGACTCAGCCAGACCTTGGTGAAGGATGTGGCTATCCTTGCTCGAGAGATTCACGACGTTGCTGGAGATGGGGACTCACAGAGTTCATCGGGGACGGGTCAAAGCACCCTCAGCTCTGTGCCCAACACTCCTGCTTCTACCATATCAGCGAGAGAAGAGGTAAGATCCCATATGACAGAAATCTCCACCTCTGAGTGCGAGCAAGTGCATGGGGTATAGTTGCGGTGGGAGACCAGGGCAGTATCCCCAGTTGCTGCAACATTAGAAGAACCTCACCCCCTGCCCCCCTGAAAAAATACCAGCAGAAGGATTGACTGCAGTCTGTTTAGGGTGCTCTTTATTTTGCCCTCCCCAGTGCCACAGCCAACGTTGCAAGAGGTGGGAGCAGGCTGAATGAGTCAAGAGCTATACTGGATCTGGGCAGGTTTGGCTTTTGTTGGGGGCATCCTTACTGTGCTACCAGGAAGTAGGAGGACACTAGTGTCAAAATGTTACATTCCTCATATTATTTTCTGTAGGATTTCATGGCCTTTAGTCAGACTTCGGTTGCTGAAGTTTGCATCTGAGGAACAGGATGGGGTGGGGGCATGCTGTGCTGCTATACCAGGGAGCCTGAGCCTCCCTTCTTGTTCCAGATAAGGCACTGACGGTGTGCTCTGGCTGCACACTCTGTATCAGCTCTGTATTTTGTACCTCTGCTGTGTCCTTTCTGTCAGGGCCATTGAAACGCTGTGCAGCTGTTTCTTGAATCTCCTCCCCCCGTCTGGGTATTGATGGGTAAGGGCAGGGACTCTGCTCCCCAGACAGCAAAGTGGGCATGGAGGAAGGCAGTTAGCCTGGGAAGTGCTGTCCTCCAGCCTTCACTGAGCCTGTGGCTTCCTCCCAAACTGTGTATCACAGTTTTTCTGCACTGAAGTGGGAAGGAGAGAGGCCATTTCTTAATTTGGCTCACCAGTGCTGCAGCGTAGGGACTCAGCTCAAACTTGGCTGTAAGGTCACCAGGAAGCTCCAGCTGCTTAAAGCAAAATTGCTGTTGCTGCTGTTTAAATCCCAGTTCCCTCCTGCCTACCACTATTTTGGGCTTAAAAAAACACACAGGGCACTTTATCTGCTGTTCAGATGGGCCACTTTGATTGTTGTGGGAATTACAGTTTGAACCTAAGCAGGGTTCAAAGCTGAGGACCAAGTTTGCTGCCTTGTCAAGAGAGTACTTGGAGGCCCTGTCACCCTGCAGTGATCATCACAGCAGTGAAGCTGCAAAGCAGAAGTTTAGGGAGATAACCCAGAATATCAGGCAAGTGTAGCTTGCTTGTTAAGCCAAGGTCAGCTGCAGCTTGCTCAGGGAGGTTTTTTTTTCCTGGGGCTGGTGGAGCCGCAGTGCACAAATATTTTGCAATAACTTCAGGCTCTGAGATAGTGTTTTACTGCTTCCGTTGCCATGCAAGTGCCACACCTACAAAACTGCCTTTTGCATTATTCTTTTTGAGCAGTTAAGGTGACAAATCTACATTACTTCTGACTTGCAAAAGAAACGTTTGCTTCAGGTTGGTAATAACCAATGCTCAGCACCAATTTCTTTCCAGAAAAGCAGAGTTCCTACTGCTTTGTCAGGTGCCACTGAACGGTGCAGCTGTTAAGTCAGGATATACAGAGGAATGTTCCCTGTTGCTAGAGGAGGAAGAACACCTGCAAAAAGCCTGTGTTTCTACTCTGTGCAAAACGATGGGGTCCAGAGTTCGAGGTAGTGATGCTGAATAGCTTGCCAGGATTGCTCAGACCCAGGCGATCTGAGGGTTTCTCTGTGTCGTGGCTTTGCAGTGCTGCTGTGGGCTGTGTGGGATGTGCCAGTCAGCCCCCTCGCAATGGTCTGGAGAACCAATATAAGGCTGGAGGTAATGTTCCAGGACGTACCCACTGCTAGAACCATTTTTTAGGTCTTACACTGGTGTAAATATAAAGAAGCAGTGGTAGGAGTCTGTGAAGACAGGTCAGGAGCCATAACCTTTGGTATGTTCAGCCAGTGGTGGCTGAAACCACCATAAAGGCTTTTAACTAGATTTGCTCCAAATAGGGTTGAATAAGATTGATTTCAGTAGGGCCAGCGGCTGGGAGGCTGTTTTAGTTACACCCAAAATGCTGATATGTGTCACTGGAGCTGCCCTTAAGTTAGCAATGGCCACGAATGGGTTAAATTGGCAGGAATTTCTACTCCCGATGCTGGAATGTAGAGCTGAATGCTGAATAGCTTGGGATCCATGTTATGAATGGGAGTAATATTAACTGATGTGGGTTTAATAAACACAAATTATGTCTTTGGAACTGGACTAGAATCAGTGGACACACTTCCCTCAGTCTGGGTGCTGCTGAATCTGTGATAAAATAACTATTTTGGCTTAATGCAGGGAAGTTGCTAGGAAATAGTGGAAAATGAGTGTGTGTGATGCTAAACAATTTTGTGAGTGTTTATTAAGCAGCTTTATATTAAGTATTCTAGGAAAGGACACAGGGATGAGAAACAGCTAATATATATTGAAGCATCTGACAAAATTTGTGAATAAGAAATATATTCTGTGTGTGACTGTTTCTTGTACTGCTCTGGCTCTCACAGTGTTGTATGCCATTCTGCTAGCTCTTGATTTTCTACTAGTAAATATTTATACCTATGCTGATAAAGTGGGGGAAAATGCAGGAAAAGTGCTGATGCTGGAATCACTTTTGAGGATTTAATGTCATACTAGAAGCTTCACTTTGGACCAGTGTGTGGCACAGCAATTCCTCAGCCTCAAATGAACTGCTTTTTCAATTACTTTTATTATGAAGCTTGGTTAAAGGTTCAAATAATGAACATTCTCTTAAAAGTTAAGATGGAGCATTAGATTTAAACCTTATTCTTCATGTTCTGTCCTTTCAGGTCCAGTGTTGGCTTGGATGTTTTCCAGGGAGGTTTTCAGTTCCATAGTGGATGTTTGGGGTATTTTTGTTGGGTTTTGTTGCTCTCGGCTGTATGGTATATAATAGTCTAGATTCCTGACATACTGAGCTGAGTACTACTACAAATCAAGCAAAAAACCCCAAACAAACCAAAGAAAGGGTCCAGCAAGGGTAAAACCTTCCTGCTTCCTGTTTACCAAAGCCATGGTTTGTTTGGGATGCCTTGTTGTGGGTGTGCAGTTTTTACAGGACCCGGCTTTCTGCAGAGCTGAGCAGTCAAACTGAAAGCTCAGCTGCTGCAAATGTCAAGTGGGTCATCCCAAATCACTGGCCACTTCTGCAAATTTTAGCCTTGCGTAAAATTCTTCTGCTTGGTCTTTTTTTTAAAGTTGATAATGATATAGCAAAAACCTAAGAGCCCAATTATGTTTAAGTTGTTGTTTAATGTACACAGTATGGATGTTTGTATGGCAAGAGGAAATGCTTACGGGTGTGACAGAACGGAAAACATGAAGAGAGATCAGGTCACGTATGAAAACCTCCTGGTGCTGGGGGAGCAGGTGCTGTCCTCACCGTGTTTTCAACGGGTGGTGCTGAGAACTGCTGGACTGTAGGAATATCTCGTTCCCTTCTGATGCTGTTTCATTGCTGTGAGCAGCCTAACTTACTGTTTCTGTACTTCAGGAAGGGATGCTTAAAAGAAAGAGAAGCTTATTTAGCTAAACATTTTGGCTGTTGTGCCCCTGTGCCGTAATACCTCATACCTTCTGCCTGTGTATAACCCAAGTGCTATTGCATGGAGTGTGGGGAGCCTGGACCTTGGATGGCACAGGGTTTCCTCACAAGAGCTGTGTGCTTTGCCAACCAGAAAACCTCCCGGGCTGTATGTTTAGCCTGTTCTCTGTGCTCAGAGGGCTGCTGAATTTCATTCAGCACAGTCTGTTTTAAAGTAACTGGAGAGCTGCCCAAAGCCGCTTCTGGTTGGTGACCAGGACCCTCATGGGCTTCAGTGCATGTGGGAGGTGGGTATCGAGTACTGATCCTCAGGAATGTGCTTTTGGGAATGTCGACCCAAAATAACCCCAAACCATGTGTTCTCTTTTGGTACTTGCTGTCACAGTCACTCACTAGCATTGATCTCTTTGTTTCTGTTTTAACACAGATTGCTCGTAGATCTTTTCGGCTGGCATATCCATCTCAGGTGCACTTTCCATCCCATTATTTTTGTATCTCTGTCTTGTCACTGTTATTTTCCTCCCCTTCTGTCAGAGTTTTTGTCTCTCAGTCAACCAAACAGGAGTAGCTGTCTTGTCTTTTCTGTTCTTTCTGTTAATTATTTGCATTGTCAGTGGTTTTGTATTGCTTTTTCATCTCTCCCATGTGTTACTAAATGGTTTCTGATTAATTTTAGTGTTGCTTTAATGTTGCATTGATATATTAAAACATAAGATGGGAAAATAGGGCCTTTTTGAGTTTTAGCTAAATTTAAAAAAGGCAAAAATGTACTTTTCAACTACATACTCAAAATTATAAAGTGAAATAGCCCCACTGAGTTTCACAGGATGACTCCAGTGGGTAGATGCTTGCAGGATTGGGGTCTAGTAATTTACTTAGGAACCCATACCTGTCTGAACAAGACTTAAATGAATCAGTGTTCCTCTGGGGCTTGCCTGAAAATCTGCAGTACCTGCAGTGAGTGCCTGTGTGCCTCCTTCCCTACTAATTTTTAATGACTCATTACTCATTATTTCCAAGTTGGTGCAGCACATTCCAGAAGCAAGTCTGAACTACCAGAAAGTGCCTCCGGGATCAGTGGAACTGAAGGATTTTGACCAAAATATGAACGATAATAGAGAAGACGATCCCTCAAGAAAAACGAGGACAAGAAACCGTGAGGAGGCAGGCCACCTTTTTCTTTACTTTATATATGACATTGCTTTAAGCTGCAGTGTGTATACCTGCTCTTTCTAAGCTGCCAAAGGAGGCTACTCAAAAAATAAAAAAAGTGCTTCTCAAGAGCCGTGACTTGTAGGTTTAGAAACAGTGTTTAAAAAAGGAAAAAAAAAAAAAAAAAAAAGAGGAACAGAATCGCCCTTCTTGCCAGTACTGACTGGAAGTTTCCTCTCTTGTGTAAAAACCCCACTAAAACCTGAGGCTTGGTCACTGGTTTGGGAGGAGGCATTCAGTGTCAGAGCCCACTTATTTCACTGCTGTTTTAAAGAAAACCACAAAAATCTCAGCTTTGAAATCCCGGTGACACAAAAATCGCAACTTTGAAATCACCTTCGTTTTCTGCAACCAGTATCCTGGTTAGAGCTGTCCATGAAGCAGCAGTGGCAGAATCTGGACCTTGTGAGGAGTTTCTGCAGCTGGGCTTGAGTGCTGTGGCACAGCTGGTTTGCTGTGTGGTGCCCTACAGATGGCAAAGTCAAAGCCACTTGTTCTGCACTGCTCCCCCCAACATACATGATTTGCTGAAATTCTTCTGGGCTGAGAGCAGGGTGACCTAGAAGTCATGGGGATGATGCTGAAGGGTGAGGAAGCCTGACCTGAAACTGGAGGCTGAGGCAGGTGTTGGGGTGAGGGGTATAGCAGGGTGATGGTATCAGAGAGAGGAGAAGCAGGCTGCTGATGCAACCCTCGGCTGTTGTTTCTGCTTGTTTTCTGCCTGCTGACTCTAGTTGGGTAGGAAGAGCTGGGAGAGAGGCTCCAGGGAGACAGGGCTGACAGGAGGGGAGAGCTGGGCTCCAGCACAGGCACTCAGCTGCTCTGGAGGTGGAGTGTGGCTCAGATGGGAGGATGGGGGGGTGAGCTTAGGCTGAGCCACTGGTACCGATCCTGTCCTGTGACTGACTGAAGCAATCCCTTGCTCTCCTGTCGAGGGGTGCCAAGGCTGAATAAAAGATGCAGGTTCAGAGTGCCCTCAGCTGATGTGGACTTCCCTGGCAGAAGCCTGGGGGCTCTGCTGAGCCACAGGACTTGATTAGTTGGGGTTTGATGGTTTGTTGTTGTTTCTAACAAAGCAGAATATAAGATGGTGGGATACCTGGCTGTGGAGGTGGCTTGAACTCATATAAATCATGTTAGATGGTTTCACTGAGACTGCTTGTGGGACTTCTTGTATTGTGATTTGGCTTTGGGGGGAAGGGTGTGGGGTGTGCCTGTGAGGCTTGGAAAGTCTTAAGCTTTTTGTTTCAGAAATGTTTAAATGGTTACATTACTGCAGACGACTGTCTCTAGAAAAAAAAAAAAATCTGAACAAGTTAGTATTAATCTTTTTTTCCAAAGTGCTGCAACAAAGCTGCACGTCGTCTTCATCTAACTTGAGCTTCAAGTATCACCCACGTAGATGAAGATGTTTCAGTGGAGATCACTTACTGTAAAAAAATTTCCAGTTTTGTAATATGCCACTTTTGCTAGAAGTTTGCTCATTTGCCCTTATATTTTAGGTAATCTTTGACAATCTGATGTTGAACCCAGTGTCCCAGTTATCACACACAATCCGTGAAAATACAGAAAACCTAGCTGAAAAAATGAAGTAAGTAACTTTTTGTCCCTGGCCTGAAATGTTGACTTGCTGCCTGTAGAAGATAATGCACTGTCGCCTTGGAAGGTCTTGTTATCAAGACGCAGGGAATCTAGACGTAGGAAACTGTGTGTGCAGTGAACAAGGGGCAATATGATTATTTGCTGTCTCTTTTCCTCATATATTTGGCCTTTGGAATTTTAATGCTGGATTTGTAATGCCTGTTGATGCCTTAACTTTGAAATGTTGCCTGTCTAAAGATACAGCAGAATATTGGTAGATTGTCTCCTCTTTCCTGCTCTGTCCCAAGGCTCTCAGAAAGCCTGCAGGTCACCAAGCTTACGAAATCTCTTCAAAGCTTGTTGTTGGTATAGAAGACATCAGTTAGTAAAGGACTTTGGACTGTTCCTAAATCAGCTGAAAGGCACTTTATCCAGTCACTAATCCACTAATCTCCTTTGTTGCCACATCTTGTGATAATTAAGTCTTTTAAACGATCAGCTTTTGGATGGCAATTTTAAGGCCTGCTCCACTTCTTGTGCTGCAGGATTCTGTTTCAAAACTCGGAAAGGACCTGGGAGGAGATGGAGGCCAAAATGAATTCAGAAAATGAAGTGCCAATTCTGAAGACATCAAACAAGGTAAGACCATGCAAACAAGTGAAATACTGAAGGCTTTTGTCCATGAAAGCTTTGTAAGAAAGCAAAACAACAAGCTCTGGCCCTTTTCAAATCCGTTTCTGAAATTTCTAGTCCATTTGCATGTGTTGAACTGCTGGGTTCTGTTGCTATTTGAAATGTGACAAAGTGAGTTCCTTCAGCTGTTGTGTTTCACCAAAATTCCCCTCTTTCTTTGTGATTCATCTTCAGAGACCCAGTCCCTTAACAGATGTTCAAGTTCAGGGTCATTAGGCCTCATTTAAATATCTCCTAAAGCATCACCTACCATGTGGTTGCCACAGCTTTGGTTGTAGACAGGTGTTTCCCACGAATGTTTGTTTTCTTCACCTGTAACAGTTTGTTAATAGGGCAATAAAAAAGCCTTCAGCCCTAGGGTGGTGTTTGTGCTCTCATGACCCCTTCTTGTCATCGATGGGGACTGACAGTGGTACAATAATGGACCCAGTAAATACGTTTAATGCTAAGTGTACATACAACACTGTACAGGACCTGTGTAGCTCAGTGCTACAGCAGTATATGTGTGGTCAATTGCTTTGTCTGATCTAGGAGCTGAGTTTACAAATATCTCCGTGCATTTGGTATTAAGGGGCATGTGAGGAACCTTTGTACAGTTAATCTGGCTAACATGTCAAATCTAAAAACCTCTGTGGCTATGAAATGGGTGGTGGTGTAGCACTTGGTGAAATGATACAGAGCAGAGGTCCCTGTGCACTGACCAAAGGCACCTCGATACAGATGCTAGCCTTGTCTTTTCTGTTAAACAAGCAAGGTTGGAACTGACTTGAATCTTTCTGATGATCAGATAAAGCAGGAGGAGTTAAGACTAGATTCCTGGGCCAGTCGAGCGCTTTGTTGCTTAATTTTCCATTCTGATGCTTTTGTTTCTAGGAAATCAGTTCTATCCTGAAGGAGCTTAGGAGAGTTCAAAAACAGCTTGAAGGTTGGTAATTTAAAATGTTCTTTTTGTCTCTCAAATGCCAGTAAGTTGCACAAAATAAAATGGCTTGATTTGCCAGTGAAAGCTGGGAAAGGATGCAGAAGTATAGTTTGTTCGCACAGTGCTCTCTGACAAGTGCATATGGAATGAAGAGTAGATTTATCTTGTGCTGCCAATTTTGAAGAAAATTTTGACTATTGAAATGTGGAAGCTGTTGCTGTGGAAATGCTTTGTTTGTGGAAATTAGCATATTCTCATAAGATGAACTGGCAAAGGTCTGTTCTGCTGAAATAATACTTAGCAGCTCTTTGAGCTGATAAGCTGTGCTACATTTTTTGGACTTGAATTTTGCAGATAGAGCTGTGCAATAGAAAAGGCAAAACAAGCTCTTGCATCATCCAGAAGCTTAATAAAGACATATAAAAACATACAGGCATCATTTCGGCCTTCTGCTAAAAGCTTGCCAGTTTGGCTGCTGTAGTTTGTTTTTTCCAATTTAACCAGAAAGTTGAGTGTCCTCATAGCTTCAGTTTGGGTGAGGTTTTGCTTGTTAAAGCTGCTTAGGCCCGAAGGTACCAATGATAAAAATACAAGTCTCTAAAATTAATGCAGGTACTGCCTACCATTCTACTGCCTTCAGAATGGAGGCAGCAACCTTCTGTTTAGAAACTCTGAGTGCTGCTAATATGACTCTGTATCTCTTTTTTTTTTTTTTTTCTTGTCTCCTCCCTCCCCAGTCATAAACGCTATCATTGACCCTACTGGAAACTTGGATGTAGTTGCCAGTAACAAAGCATCTTCTGCTGCTAAACAACCTACAGCCACTAAAGTCAGGACTGCTAACACTTCTGGGTCCACACTGGAGACTTTGTCCCCAGCACAGATGAGAAACTACACACAGAAATCGAACTGTGGATCTTCTAGCTTACGAGATTCAAATTTCATTCCAGATGGGGAGAAATATGTGATCTGATACAATATTTTGTATTGCTATCATATTGTAATCTACTGTTGCATTAGTATTGTGTATGAGTGGTTTGTGGACAGTTTGTGTGGAGCAGTTGTTTAGATTGCTAACACGTTGCACAAAAAAAAAAAATCTATGCTGTGAGGGTGAATGGAAAGTCTGTGTATGCCTTTTAAACAAGACTAGCACTGTGGAGCAGCACATACTCAACATAGAGGCAAACTGATTTTTAGAAAATTACTCACTTATTCTTCCAGTGTGCCATAAGAAAACAGGCTTTGCATATGCTCCATTCAATACTGCCGAAGCTAAAGTGTTCTTGCATTGGCCTGTTTATAATTATTCAGTTGTAACGAGGGGCAATTTAAAAAAAAAAAAAAACACAACACTTTTTTTGTACTATATTTGGTTTTGGTTTTTTTTGGGTTTTTTTTTTTTTTTTTTTTGAGTGTACAATTGAAGCATTACAACTCTGTTGGAATCAATGTGTAAATCCAACAAAGATCGTGCAATATCATGGGTTTCTAGGAGAAACTCTTACTACAGTTGTATAAGAAGTCCTTTTCAGCTGTCATAAAAAGGCAACCACTTTGAAGTTCTGCATCATTTTTTTTCAGTCCAAAACCCAAAACAAGACAGAATAAACCCTTTGTTTTTCTCTTCAGAAGGTGTAAAAGTTAATAACGGTATGAATGTAAAGACTACTAATACAGTTGCTATTTTTGATGATCTTTCAAGCCCAAAGTTTGAGGTAGGTACAAAAAGTCAGATTTTACTGTTTAGCTTGCCAACTTTTCATGATTTTGGTACAAATGCTGTCTGTGAATTGTTCTTTTTTGTTTGTTTGTTTGTTAATATACAATCTTTTTACAGTGAGCTACAGGTGCTTTTGGCTGGGCCAAAGACTAAGATGTTTGTGATTAGGTAATTGCTGAGACCTAAGAAAAACATCTGTTCCAACGGCTCATGTAATAAACTTAATTGCACGGTTGCTGTGAACTAGTGTTCACTCGACAGCACTGAAAAAATAATGGCTTAAATGTAGCTCCACCTTTACGGCTAGTTCTGTTAAGAATTTTTTTTCCATGCAAAAGTGCTTGAAGACCATCGTTCCATGGTATTCTTCAGAATGAGTGTCAAGCACTTGTTACATTTGGGATTTTTGTCTGGATTTTATTTTTGATCTGTTATAATCCTAGAAACACTAAGGATTATGTGCAGTTGCACTGAGCAATTTCTTGTTTAAAAAAAAGTTGGGTTTTTGTATTGTCTTTCTGTTAAACAGCAAAACATAAAGCAATTTTTGTTGTTTTAAGAACAAAAGTTTTGGTTTTGAGGGGATCTCTTCCAGACGTGTTTGCTCCCAGTTTTTTTTGTCTTGTGTATCGATTCCTTTTTCATTCTTCCTGGTCAATAAACAGTAATTAGGTGAAGAAATTATTTTGTAGCTGTGGAGGATACGTTTACTGGGAAGGGTGAGCAGATGAGTTCCACTTTGCCCTCATACAGTGTGTAGTTTAACCAGTGAAAATGGTTTCCCAAGCTTGACTGCGTCTTGTGTGCTGACTTTATATTTTGGGGTGGGTAGTGGATTCCTTAGTTAGCTTCAATAGTTACCTGAGCTTTTCTGCTAGAATGTTGTAACAGTGGGAAGCTGTTACAATAATTTAATTAAATAGGGATGCTCACAAAGTGTTTAATCTTACTAGCTAAGACCGTGATTGCTTTCCTGGTGAAGCCAGTGGGAACTTTCTATCAATTTCAGCAGAAACAGGATTGGTCCCAAAATGAGAGTATGCCAACAGGCCATTAGTTTCTTTTGAGCGTGCAAGATGCTGGCTGGTAAACAATACGTGCAAATATCCTTCCAAGATTTCCAGTAGGTTATAAGACTCATCTGCTTCTGTGGAGATGCTCTTCCATGAAGAAATCTGCTGGATTTCACATAGATGAATGCAGAATAAAAAAAGAATTCACCCTTGATGTTCTTCTGCCTGTAATATACGCGCTATCTGAATGTGTTCATTCAGTTATTCATTCTGATTTGTTTTTCTTGAAATACCTGACTCTGTCCTTGATGAATATCATAAGTGGTGGTATCATTCCTGACATACGAGACACAACTTCTCAAGCCCTTCTTGGTTAGGGTTTGAACTGACCAGGTGCTACCCCAACTCACTAAGAGTTGAAGGACCTTCACAGATAAGGTGTTGCTGTTAGTTTCAGTTTTGGTGTAGAGACAAGTGAATTACTCGGGCATCTGACTTTTATTCATATTTGTTAACCATGTTTCCACATCATCATGGCTATGCTCTAGTGGATTCTGTTTCTCTACATCATGTCCTTGATGAGACTTCTGTTTACTTGAAAATTGCTTGATTCTTCTTTTGTTCATGAACACATCAGGGATGGATTTTCTTCCTTGGCTGCTCTGTTCTGAACTTGAGAGAGCGCCCGCAGACACCTTACAATTGAATCAAACCGTGAAATTCCTCTTCACATGACTAATAAGGATATAATCGGTGTCTGTTTATAATTTGGAAATGTGTGTGTGAAGGGGTGGGAGGACGCACAGCTTAGTTTTATTTGTGACTCAGCCAAACTATAAAAATGCTTCTGTGTCCTGACACGATGTTCATCCTTGGATCTTTGCATTTAAAACAATTTTGCTAGTCAGTGATGAAATGCAACATATTTTTTTCTTGTATTCTCTGCTTCTGAAGTACGCCCCATTTGCACTTGTCTGCTCCAGATAAGCCAAAGAGCTAGCCACCTGACTATTACTCCTTCGTTGATTGTTCATTCTTACAAGCAGTACTGTATGCAGCCGTGAAAACACACCACTGTGTGACTCCAGCGTGAGCCTCACAGATCTGTAGTGGTGTAGCTGGGTGGCCCAGGGTTGGTGCATAAGGTACCTGTTGGCTTCCATAAGCTACAGATGGGCCTTGGTTTGGGCTCGGTAGGGGTGATGCTGACCTGTGGGTCATTCTCCATACCATATTGCTTTCTTGTGTTTTGTATGTGACTAATGAAATGTAACGAAGGGTGGGATTTTCAAAGTCTTGGGGAAGCAAGTGCTCAGGTCCTTCTGGGTTTCATACGCTTTGGGTGCCTGATGCCATGAGCACCTTTCAAAATCCCAGCCCTCAGCTCTTCCACTATACTTGAAAACCATGTTCTCAGTTTGATGCTTTCAAATGTAAAATCCTCTTACTCTGGTCTGATAACGTGAATGTAAATTCCTGCGATCATCTGTACGAGCTTTGTGAGTGAGGACCTCACTGTATCTACAGTGATGTCATGTCATGGTCGTGCTCGTGCTCCAGGAGAGAAGAACATCTGCATCATCTTCGAGTATTTTAGTAAAGGTACAACTAGTGGAATGTTTACATCCAACCTACTGAAAAAAAAAAAAAAAGAGAAAAAAAAAAAGTTAAAGAAGTGTAAAGTATTTAAGTGCAAGATTCTACTAGTTTTTTCTTGTTTTGCAGATCACACTAGCTATTTTTGAAGTTCTGTAAATGTGTATAACTTTTGCAAAGACCAGACAGAACTACCTGTTCACTTTCGATGTGCCCCGTGCTGAATTGTGCCTATTTCACTCTCTGCTGTTGTTATGCTGCTGATTCTGCTGTTCTGAACTGTTCACTGGATCATTCCATTTGCATGCAACACAAATGCAAGCTGAGCTGTCTGAGAGTAAAGCTGAAACACGTTTGTATAACTTGAATCAATTAATGACTTTCTCTTTTCCACACCCTCTTGAAATGCTGTGTATAATTTTGATTTGTTTCTCCTGCCCTGATTTTTTTTCCTGCTTTTGGTTTGTTTTGTTTTTGTTTTTGTTTTTTTTTTGAATGGTAATTTATTTTTGTTTGGACTATAGGCAGTATCTGTACATTTTGTTTCAAGGTGATATTGTGGATGTCTTTTAAAAAAACAAATTGTTATTTTATATAATTTTATCATAAAGTTGCTCTAATAAATCATTCTTTGATCATGTGACAATGGTTCTGGATTTTGTGTGTTAATTGGGGGGGAGTATGTGTTTGGTGGACTAAATTTTTCAGCTGCCTGTTGACACTGGTGTTAAGTACAGTGCAAGGAAATAATTGTCAGCAACTAAAGACTCACATTGCAACTGGATCCATCCTGGTGGCATCTATGGCTGGGGCAGATCCCTCTCCAGTAGTACAGGAGGTCCCCTTCCCTGCTGCCGTACTTACAGGTTTGAAGTCCCCGTCACATGAGGGTGGTCTTACTTCTGAGTATGGTATGGTGATATTTAATTTTTGGTACAGTTTTATTTCATTGGCATGATTTAACAATGGTAGTTAAAATGAGCCTGAATATGATCATTCCCCAGCAGGTATGTGACTACAGAGAAACATTATTGGTCTCATATATATGTATTAGAGTTTTTGTATCTGTAAAATTCTGATTTTTCCCTTCATTCCATCACTGTCCTCCTTCCCTCCTGCAGTTCTGTCTGACCTTTGCTTCCTTCCTGGAACTTTTGAAACAACATTAATTCCTCCTTCCCCTTCGCACAGGCTCCAGGTATCTGCAGCCTCCCTGTCCTGTTGGTGCCACGTGGGACTCTGCCTCCATGAAGGTTCCATAGGAAGTAGAACATGTGGAGCCAATAACATTGCATTGTTTGCCAGCAATAACTAAAACATGAAGGGAGGAGGAAAAATAATGTTGGTACCTAACCAGGATTCAGCAGGAGACTTCCCATCCCCTGGTGACCTTTCCAGTAGATACTTGAATGTGAGACCTTTAGCTTAAAGTCTTAGGCAGGGATTTTGTGTGTTTTTTAAAAAAAAAAATTAAAAAAATTTTGCCTCTCTTAAAAAGCTTTCTTTTGTGTGCTGTGTAAACAGAGAAAGCTTTCTGTGATCTCTAAAACGCAGGGCTGCGTTATGGACTAGCTACACAGCCTCTCTGCAGGTTTCCCCAGCAGCACTGAGCAGTGTTGGAGTTGGAATGCTGTGCAAAGCGCCCTTTTGAAGCCAATAGCGCAGCCATTTCATTAATTTTTAACAGTATGTCTGAATAAACTTAAGTAGTAGTGGAACTGTGGCCAAAACTATTCGCAGCGTTACAAAAGCTGCAAGCTGGCAGGATTGAAAAATAAAGGATAGATGGCAAAAGTAGTGATCTCTGTGCATCTTCCTTCTGAGAGTTCAGCTGCAATCCTGCAGGCTCTTCAGCGTCCTCATCTAGCAACAGCCTGGTTTTCCACGTGTGTATAGAAGGGAACACCGCAAAGCCTGGCTATCGGCACGGTTTGCAGGATCCTTCCTCAGAGCAAAACTTAAGTCATTGGAGCAACAGGTTCTCAGTTTTTGACTTTGTGTGAAGATCTGCCAGTAGACCCCCATCTATTGGGTCCTGCCCACGCCACGGTGTGAGAGGACCATGCCTTTTCTGACAAGGGCATTTGTGGACTGCTCAAGAGCAAAGTCCTGCTGGTCTCAGCTTTTTCTGGTGAGATGGGGCTGCTGTGGGGCAACAGTGGGTGCTTTGGCTGTGGGGCATGTTACTTTCCTTAGGAGGGGTACGACCATTTGGATGCAACCCTGCAGAGACTTGGAGCACCTGTGCACAGCAGCATGCTTGATGTTATTTAGAAAAAGTTTTTAGTTTTTTAGTTATTTAGCAAAAGGTTTTTTTTAATGGATTGGCTGCTTGGATTTTTGAATGATGTGGGCCAAGCAAGGGAAGCCAAGAAAAATGAACATAAGAAAATAGTACTCACTAGGACTCTACACTGGTTAAGCTTGTTTTTCCTCCTCTGAACAGAAATACTGAAAATACTGTGCTTGCCAGAAGAATTAGTGCCAGAAAAGGCTTTTTCAACAGTAATGCTTCTGCGTTTGTCAACATTCAACTCACAGGAACCACAGGAAGGAGAAAAAAAACAAACCCAAAATGTGGCATCCACCTGGCACCTGGGGACGCTTCGTAGACAAGGAAATGTCCAGAGGCACAGGGGAAATTCGATTTCAGCAAGAGGACCTGTGGCTTTAGCACAGCAGTAACCACAGATACCAGGTCACTCTTTTGGGTGGTATGGATCTCCCTCCTGGCTGCTGATCGCTGGGCAGGCTCGAAGAGGATGGATTATAACAGCCCCGTAACACACCTTCATCACAGGCAACTCTGTGTAAGCAAGGGAGATGTTCTTCAGAAGGATGTGAGGAAAGCAGTTGCTTCGGGCCTGTGGCTTCCTGGGTTTCCAGATACTGTGCACATTGGAGAGGAGTGTAACTTTTGTAATACAATGCCAGATATATGCAAGGCAGACAGCACAGACTGAAGCTTTTCCCAATACTTGTAAGTCATCTTCCCTAGGTGTAATGGGAGGGTGAGTGCTGTGTAAGAGGTGTGACGAGACTGAGACAGCAGAGGACTCTGCAATCACTTGTGTTATGCAAATCACTGATTTTATTTTATTTTTTTCCATTGAAATATTTTTCCAAACAAAATACAGATGACAAGCATTTAATTTTAGGTTGAACAAAAGTGATTCCAAATAAGTGCTAAATACTTCGAGTTAAATGTTTCAAGTCCAGGGTTAGATATTTTAGTGAATTTATTGATTTTTTAAGTGAAAGTTGGGTAAATCGTTAAAAATATTTCCAAACGAAAGAATCACAATTTTATTTAAACTTTGAAATTTTCTCTAGGCTTGTCAGCTGAATCACTTCCCAATCCTTGACCTGAAATGACTTTTTTTTTTTTTTCCCAACACGTTTTGAGTATACAATCTTTTGGTACAAAGTATAAATAGTACATTTTTCTTTTCAAGTGTAAAGACCCTGGCTGCTCCTGCCTCCCATCCTTCTGTCGACTGTTGGTGTTTGCAGCCCAGCTGCCTAGTTCTTGTGAAACCTAAAGTGTAGTTTTGTAGTAATCTCTGCAGTGGTAGCGACGTTTTTGTCTATTATTAGCTCTTGGATATGAGAGCATGTTAAACTGGCAGGTTTTTCTTAGCGAACCTCCCACATAGGCATTAAAAGATCTTTCACTGTATGTTCTACTGCACCCTTCTAACAAACTGGAGTCAGGCATGCTTTTTAGAGAGAGTACATTAACCACAGAGTGGCATCCAACTGTACAGTGAGAGATGGATTTACTCTGTGTGTGGGATGATGGCCAGTCAGCCAGACCAGCTGGTAGAAGGACCCTTGTCTGAGGGACAGGGTAAAGGAGGGATAAAAAAGATTGCTTGTTTGCCCTGAAACTTGCCAGTATTTTTCTTCCATCCTTCCAATTGCATGAATTGGTCAAATAAATCATATTCCCCCTATAAACTCACTTCCATCTGTAAACTCTCAAAGCTGCAACGCTACTATAAGATCAGAAATGTGTAATTTATGTTGGGCTGGTATGTGAGATCAGATAAGCAGAAGGAAATCAGGCTTTTGCAAGCTGGAGAGGAGGAGGACAATTAAATTAATCAGTGCTGTAAGTGGTTAGAGAGCTGCCGAGGAGGAGAAATACAGGTCCTTCTTCTGGAAGCTGCTTTTCTGCCTGATATAACCCAGCCTCTCCCAGTTTGAACTAAACTGGTGATATTTGAACAATAAATGGTAAGTCCTGAACTTCATACACATGTGCTGATGCTTGTGTGGTACAATCCCGAACTTACTGAAGTCAGTGGGAGCTTTTGTGATTTATGTTGGCACACTTCATGCCAGGATTTCGATCCTGCACATAAACAGAGCAAGGCAGCTCCTTGCTAAGCTTGCTGACATGTACAGCACACGCACTGACTTGAACCCATGAGGCGCTTAGCTGAAATATTTAGTTTGGATGCTCAGCCTTTGAAGTCAGAGGAGGGACAAGGACACTTCCCAGAGATGACCTTTAGCATGGTGGCTTACTGGAGTTGCCTCTTTTCCCTGACTGCAGATGAAGCCTTGGTCAAGCAGGATCCTGCCTTCAGTTTCCTGGTAACCTGAGTCTAAAGGGATGGTGGCAGTCTTTGCCTTGGTTTTTAAACCCTGTTTTAATAGAGATTTGGGATGGCCCCAGTGACAGATGATCTGTGTGTGCACAGCAGTAAATTGAGGAGAGAGCTGGCTGATCAGACAGGTGTCCTATCTGCTCCACCATTTTCTCTCACTTTTGTCCTTCTTTGAGTGTTTTGGTCCCAGGGGAAGTAGGCAATTCATGACACATTCAGCTTCCCAGAGAAAGGCCTCTTTCTGCTGTACCTGACCTATCCTATCCTCTGGCTCCTCTTAGCTTTTCCATCATCATCAGTTTACTGTGAGCTATGATAACACCTCGTGATCCTTGCTGGCCCTCGGTTGTGTCTCCATTGTTTCCCCACTACAGCAGACTTCCTCAGGTACTGAACTAGGGAACTGCATCTTTGGTTCAATAGGATGGAGGGACTGCCTGGAGAATAACAGCAGCATTGTCATACTGCCTTGTGTCCACAGAGGTGCAGCCTTTGGATTATTACAGTAGACATAATTTATTAGAAGCTGCTTTGAAGTCAACATTGCATGTAACTTTCTTCCTCAGCAATGTCACAGCAAATTACAAATACCATTTGTTTAAGAAAAAAAATATATTATTTCAAAGGAGCTAGTTTGTTCCCTACGTTTATCCAAGGGTGATTGGGCAGGAGAGTGGCTGCAGGAGGAAGTGGGTAGAGAGGCAGTTTTGGAGGGTTTGTTCCTTGGTTTAAGCTTCTGGTGGGTTGAGTGAAGCAGTGAGTATGCTGCCATGTCTGGGATGCAAACTGCACTGAGGCGGAGTGGTCCTTTCAGCCAGTGTCTTGAGGTGATTTAGGCTCTGATCTTACACCACTGAAGCAGTGAGAAACTTTGCCATTCAGTAGAGTTTGAGCTAGGCCTGGCACTGCAGAAAGTTATGCTAAATATGTGGAGATCAGGACCTGGAGTCTAAGAACTGAGCGGTAACTAGATGAGAACTTGGGCTGCTCTCCGTGTGTTGCAAAACTCAAGTGTTTATGAGGAAGTAATCTGCAGCAGGAGGAGGAGAAAAAACAGAAGAACCTAAAATAAATCTGCTGATGAAAAGCACTGCCTCTTATAAGTAGAGTTGGGGGTAACATCTGACTACAGTTGGACATCCACACAGGAGGAGGTCTTCCAGGATGGTAAGTACATTTGCCATCATCTTGAGAGTGTTGAGGGGTGGTTGTGGAGAGATGAATGCACTTTGTTCATCTGAGGATGTTCAAACAGCTTCTGGGGAGGATTTTGTCTACTGAAAAAGTCTCATTCTCATATTTGAAATCCTAAATCTGAAACAGTTTGGTGATGATGGAGAAAAGAAGTAACAAGAGTTATTTGTGGGCAGAGAGAAAGCAGCCTGATGTTACAAACAACAGTCTCCTGTGTGCACTCAGCAGATTGTGGTATTAGTTTGTGTTCCAGTGTGTGAAGCAACACTAAGCAGCACTTGTATTTATTGCTCTTGGATTAAATTTAGTCATTGAAATTGGCAGCTAGTAAAGCCTGAAAGTTTAAAGGGAGCCATAGTTAATTACTAACCAGCTACAATATTCTTAGTAAGAATTCTGATTGAGTCTGTAATGTTTTCTTTCTTGAAAATTAAACTACATATTTTAGTGCAGTTCTCATGATTTCTGTACAGCAGCAGGGAATCTAACCCATCACCAAAGATATCAAGAAGGACTTTGTTTGATCCAGAGGGTAGATGACTATTATGGCACATATGAGATCTGCTCACTTTCATATTTGATGAGAAATGCTGCTTTTTGAAGCCGTTTTGTAACTGTTCCTGAAAAAGAGAACTGAAAGAAGGCATCACATGGCTGTAAGTGCACCTACAGCTGCAGTTCCTTACCAAAACTCTGCTTGGGTTGGCAAAGGTTTTGTGGGGAGCACTTCAGCACTGGGGGCAGAGGGGCAAGACACCACTTCTCAAGCTCTGGTTCTGACGAGCACCACCCAGGGCAGCTGGGGGGCTGTTTGTTACTGGATAGCCCAGCTGGCTGGGACAGCTACAGCCAAAGCAGGGAGCTGTGGAGTGCGACCTGCAACCTCACTGGGCTCCCCTGGCCTAGGCTGAGGGGCTGCTGCTGTTGGTTTTCAGTCGCCTTTCTCCTCCTCCTTTAAAATCCCTTTGCCTCAGTTTCCTACCAAGCTCCTTCTCTCTTGCTCTCTCCTCCTTTAACGGTTGGACTAGATGATCTTCAAGGTTTTTTCCAACCTAGTTGATTCTGTGGTTTTGTTCCCACTAAGTTTTTTTGGGTTGGTATTTCTCTCAAGAGGGGAATGATGTGATGCTGTCACACAGCTTTCTCTGCGTGGTGTGTTATCTCTCCGCTCCGTGCTTGGGCTGTAAGTTCTTTGGGGTAAGACACTGTGTCTTTGTACTGTGCTTAAAGCATGAACTGAGATTTCAAGGGCATGGGGACCTGACATTCAACAGGGAATGGCCTACTGTCCTTCACTACTAGCAGCAGCAGCTCAGTTTCTCTGGGGCTGGGAGAATGGGTGTTTACCTGCTAGCATTTACAACTATTTCTAGTGTAATTTCTTGTCTCTGAATTTGGGGACAGCTGATATTAACAGGCAAACTCTGAAACAGAAACTTAGCTTTCATCTCTGCAGCTCTAGCATGCTTTCAAGCATGCTTGTTCATACCTTTTCTTCCCCCTCCATCTTACTCATTCTCCCTTGCCCGCTCTTTCACCTTGGCTCCTCTCTTTTCACATTCCTCTCCACATTCCCCAAGTCCCTGTTTCTGATCCACCTCCCTTGTCTCCCAAAACATCCTCCACCTCTTTAATTCTTGTGAGTCAGGTCCCACAAGAAGCCTCCGGGGCTGTGTCCATGCTGTGTCCAGTTCTTGCCTGTACCATGCGGTCACAGCATCTGTACAGAAAGGTGGAGTGGGCAGGGGCTGGACACAGCGTGGATGTGTGTGGCCATGGGGCCCTACTGGGGTGGGAGGGCAGACACTGTGAGCCCATCCAGTTCAGGTGACAGTAGATGTGAACATGTGACAAGATGGATGGGACAAGTCTGGCGGGATCCTTCCTACCTAAAACCTGTTTTGAGTGTGGCCACCCACAGAACAACTGCATATCTGATACCATTACAGCGTGTTCGTCTTCCAGGCTGCAAACACCCAGTGACTCAGGGGTAGGAAGCAGTTGCTTGGGGACTGGACAGGTGATGGTATCATCTGGTAGCACCTTTTGGAATCTACCACACTCCGGGATGTGCTTCTTGTTTCTGAGCACGAAAAATAACAACTGACTCCTATGGGGTAAATTCAGCTCTGCGGATGCAGCGATGATTCATGACCTATTGGGCACATGTGGAGATTTTGGCTTTACCTTTGGAGAAGGCAGAGCAGCCAAGTGGCCAACTACCCCTGCCCTACTATCTGCTTTGAGATTCAGCAGATTTGGGTATTTGCTTTTGTGGTTTCCTCTGTTGGTGATAACACAAGATTGGAGCAATACTGTCTGAGGAGGAAAAGACGTTAACTTATTTTCTAGGGTCATGGTTGCAACAGAGAAGAGGAGTTTATATTTTGTCCTGGTCCCTGTCCGCCTAACAGAGTCCCTTCTGGAAGAGATACTGGCATTGAAGACAACTCACAGGCATAGGAAGAGAGTGGGAGCCTAATAGTCACACACAGGATGACATCGGTGCTGTGCACTCTCACCCATGCCTTCAAAGCTTAATTATTACTTGTTGGCAAATACGTTAGCTTGCAACAGGAAAAAAGTGAGCGTTGAAGTGGGGTAAGTTGAAGAGGCAGCAATGCAGTTGTTTACACACAAAAATCACTGCAGTAATTAATATGTAGACAGAACCAAGGAAAAGCTGCAGGGACCTGTCTCTCCCTCTCATTTTGGAATCATTTTGGAATCTATTAATGTCGCTCAGGACCAATAATACAGTGAGGATGTTGCACAGATCCCTACTTAAATCTCAGAGCACTACATAAAGCAATGGCAGCAACCTGCATCTGTAACTGGCTTTATACAAATGTTGTCATAAAGCTTTATTTTTCCCCTTGCATACGTTTCTGTTTTTCAGATTGTGAAAAAAGCATTAAAAACTTCCCTGATGTTGAATGAGTCCTCCAAGATGAAATTAAGCGTGAACAATCAAAAAGGCGTCAAAACGGTAATTATTGGGATACACTACATTTGCTTACAAGAGCTGAGATTACACTGACATTTCAGAAAAGAAATAGCAGATTAAGAAGAATGATTTTATTACTGGTTTTGAAATCTGGGTAGGTTTTCATCCTGTTTGTAAACAAGTGAGTGACAAAACCCTCATTGATTTGTCCGGTAGGCTGATCAAACCTTGCCGAGGGGGAGTAGTGTGGAGCCTAATCCTGGAGCCCTGGCTCAGGACAGTAAACTGCTCATAAAAATAACCTCACTTCCACCATTAGCACAGCTTTTATTTATTTATTCAGCATGCCTAGACAGCACAGCATACACTGGGCATCATCACAGTGTAGAGCATGGTGACAGCCAAGATATGACTTCAAAATAGATCTCCTACTTTAGAAACGTCTTCTAAAACCTGTGCGATGTTTAAGTCTTACCAAGGTGTTCATGGGATGAAATGCAGAACTGCTAAAAATTGGTGGGATTTATTTTTTTTCCCTCAGTGAGAGGGAGAACAGGCCAAAGGGCAAAAATTTAAATAATTTAAAAATGTTTTTCTCATTCAAATCTGCCTGAAATTGAAGGCAGCACTGTAGATCTTGAGAAAAGTATAGAAAATGAAAAGTAAGAATCTTTATCCACATAGAAATTGAAATAAGATACTTTCAGAGGCAACTGGTTTCTGTGTAATTTTTATATGTTCCCTTTTGGGAGCTCACATTTATAGCTACAGCCTCATGACCACTCCCAGACTCGTTTCTCCTGCCCGGAGGTTCAAAAGCTCAAATCTGAAGTGCACATTGCCTATCACAGGGTGGTGGATGGTCCCAGCTCCCAGGAATTGCCATCAGGAGCCAGACATGATAGTTGTTGGGAGGAGATGGATCTGCCCTGGTAGCTGTCCTTTCCTCCTCAGTTATAGGGCAACATACAGAGCCCAGCGCTATACATTTCAGCATGCGAGTGGCTGGACTCCAGATCTGGATATACCAGGTGGCCAGGGTGTATTTTTTTTCATCGATGTTCAGGAAAAGAAAGGAAGTACAGAAAAAGATAAATGAAGCTAAATCACAATACTAGAGTGATGAGGAAATACTGTTCATTCGCCATGTGTAGTTTCACTTGATGAAGTTTAAGTGAGAAGACAAAGCCAGACCATGTTCAGAAACCAGAAAAAGTCCTTATTCTTCTGACATTTTCAGTCTTGTTTTTTCTCCCCAGCTTCATGAACTTACTCTTTATGGTAGAGCTGGGCTTGATCAGCTAATCTTCTGTTATGGATTTCCTTGTTTGGTTTTGGTAGAGATTTTGTTGTACGCCTATTGTACTAAAATAAAGCTAATCAATATTAAATTATAGAAGGGTTTGGTTGAAATGCACCTTAAAGGTCATCTACTTCCAATCCCCCTGCCATGGGCAGGGACACCTTCCACTAGACTGGGTTGCTCAAAGCCCCGTCCAACCTGGCCTTGAACCTTTCCAGTGAGGGGGCAGCCACAGCTGCTCTGTGACCCCCCCTCCAGGTTCTGGACATCTATTGCCAGCGCTGACATCAGGCTGGTAGGAGTGGGATGGACTGAGGTTTCCCTCCCCCAGCAACTTTAGTTCAAAGCCCTCTTCACCAGCTTGGCAAGTCGATGACTGAAGATGCTTTTCGCCTTCTCTGACAGATGGACCCATCAGCCCCCAGTAGAACAGGTTTCTCAAAGCAAGTCCCATGGTCTAAGCAGCCAAACCCCTGGCTGTGGCACCAGTCCTGTAACCAATTGTTGATTTGCCAGATTCAGCTCGCCCTTTCAAACCCCTTCCCTTGGACTGGGAGAACTGATGAAAAAACTACCTGTGCTCCAGAGTCCCTTACTGCTGCTCCCAGGGCTCTGTCACCCTTCCTGATACTCCCCAGACTGCTCCTGGCTGTGTGGTTGGTGCCCACGTGGAACAACAGCAGCAGATAATAGTCAGGGGACTGCACGAGGCATCATGACACCCCTGATATGAGCCCCCGGTAAGCAGCACAGCTCTCGAGAGTGCGCCGGGTCGGCAGACGGTGCCTCCGCACCTCTCAGAAGAGTCACCTACCGCTGCCACCCGCCGCCTTCTCTTCCTTGTGCTCGTTGTTATACGGGGAGCAGACCAGGCTGCCTTACTCCGCTTCAGCATCTCTCCTGATGTGATGGGTCATTCCTCTGCAGCCTGCAGAGCGGTGAGGTGGTTCTGCAAGGGCACCTCAGGTTTCAGGGCAAATCTCTTCCTCCTGCAGGTCCTTGCCATCGCAAGCTTCCATTCTTCTGCATTACTGGGCTCCCTCCCTTCTGTGTGTGCAGGTGGGGAGTTTCTGGGTGTTTAGCTGTGGGTTGTGGGTCCACTGCAGACTGCCCTTGGGACCAGCTATCTAACTCCTTGATACTACACAGCCTTCTCACCGCCTCCTGCAACTCATCATCACTAATGGTCATAACTTATGATCTAAACTAATCATAAGGTTTGGGAAAAAGAGGGTTTTGATATGTTGGCACAGGAAAAATTAAGCCAAAACTAAAATCATAGTCCTCACATAAACCAACGCCTATGTGGCTTGTGATCCTTACTTTCAGTGCTGTATCTAATAATACTCTCTGCCCATAGCTGAAAGCAAGATTACTATTAAAAGACTGTGATTTACTCACCTCCAACAGGTAGTCATCCATCAGCTGGTGTATTGGTGACTTGGTGATCACTTAAATGTTCTCCTATTTGGATTCTGTTCTAGTTTCAAATCTTAGGGCCAGTTTTGATACTTGGTCTTGTCCTGATGGCTGTTTACTTCATGAAAGTGGACAGTGTGGTTGATCCTAATGAAGAAGAAGCAGTTGTCAGGATTTACAAAGAGTTGGAGCAGGAAGAAGGATTCTACAGAGATCTCCCGGGAACCACGATAACTGAGGACACCAATAGATCCAATGACTCCTGCAGGTAAACCAAGCCTGACATCCAGCCCCAGGGGGTGACTTTTCTCCTCGTCTTTAGGATGGTAAAATGAAAAACTCAGAATGGCTACTGAGAAGCTATTCTGCTGGATTTGGGAGGGTAATGTACATGCTTGGCTATAAAAAATGGAGATGGAGAGTAGTCCCAGCTTTTTGTCCAGCTCAGCTTATTTACTTTTGAGGTTGAAGTCCAAAATGGCCAACTGTATGGCCTGACAGGTGCTTGGTTTCCTGCTGGGGTCAGAGTCACTTGCTTCACAATATACAATTGCCATTGCAGCTTTGAACTTGTGGAAAATGTTCCTTATGACTTACCTTTTGAGATAAATAGCACTGCAGCCAAACCCTTGTACCAAGCCTGGATGAGACTCCTTGATCTAGCCCAGGAAAAAATTCATGTGGCTTCTTACTATTGGTCCCTTACTGGGAAGGATATCAACGTCAATGATTCATCTTCCAAACAGGTAGGAGAAAATCAATGACAAGGACATCTATGGTTATATGCCTCATGTACATGTGACACATGGCAGATTGACTGCTTGGTCTGTCTCCCAGAGACATTGCTTGACTCTTCCTGCAAACCCAGAAAGGTTTTCCATGCTGATCTGAAGCAGCAGACCAACTTTCCTCCTCCAGTTCAGTTAGACTCCACCTGGGCTCTGTCTATGTCTCTGAATATTTCTATGCTATGTTTTAAGAGCAACCAGAGGTCAGCCTCAAAACCACACTCACCCTGCAGATGGTCAACCTGTGGTAGGGGCAGCCAGTGGCAGGGCTGGAGAGCCTACAGGATTCCATACACACAAGTGAATGTGCCAGTTCCCACTGGCTAGCTGGAAGTGCCAGGAAGCAAAGTCTGTTGGAATTTTGCCTGCTTCAGAGGCTGCTTCTCCCCCGTGTACAGACACAGAATCTTCATTCACCTCTTTTGCAGGTGTCCCTGAACCATGCCATTTGACAGCAGCTTAAGACATTCATTCTCCTTTGCAGGGCTGTCCTCCTGGGTACCCTGTGCAGCCAGGCTTCCTGCGGGGCCTCTCCGGCTCCACCACCAAAAGTAAATGACAGAGGCCATGGCACAAGCTCACCTTGCGACCATCCATCATGTTTAATTGTCCCTTGGCTCTCTTTGCCTGTGGCAGCTGGCAACCTCCCAGGCACTCCTGAGCAGGGTCTGGGGGACTTCTGAAAAGTAGAAGGGACAAGGCCACCCTATGTCAGACAGGGATGAAGTTTAGTCAGGTATCAGGATTTGTGCCGTTTGTTGTTAGATCAGATGCTGACCTGTTTAGTACAGTGGGCTGAGCCTCTGCCTCCCTCCTGGCACACCCTCCTCATTGTCATCATGGGCTTTTGGGAACTTCTTGTCTTCCTCCCAGGTGGTTCTGGTGTTGTAAGATGACTCATTTCCTCCACGTGAGAAGAAGTAAAAGTGACAGATGTAAGGCTGAGCCCTGTCTCCGCTAAAGAGACAGCTCAGAGTAGGACAGTCTCTGTTACTTTTATCCTCAGGGTGAAATGACACAGTATATCTATGAAGCATCAGCATCCAGCAGCTGATCTTCACTAGGGCATTCACCTCTGAAGTCTGGGATGTTTGTGGTTGTACTTTAAACCTTATATCTAAGAGCATTACATGACAGAAAATAAACTTTAATTCATACATTGGATCAGAATCTTCTCTTTTTTCTCTGCTTGAAACATTCCTGAAATAGGTGAAATTTCTGACCTTCCTTGGGTTGGGGTTCTTCAAAGGAAGGATCCATTAGTTATATTGTACTTGCGTATATCTTACTAAATGTTCTACAACAAAATATTAAAAATAACAATGTACCATACAGGGTGAAGACATTCTGAAGAGGTTTGAGAGATTACTCGCAGAGAATGTCTCTGTGTATGTTGCAGCAAGTATGCCAACTTTGGCTACAAATTCAACTGACCTCGAGCTTTTAGAAGAAAAAGGTAATTATCTCACTTCAGTGATGCACTCAGGACTTCAGTAGTGCAAAAACACATCTCAGAGAAACGGTCCTGGTCCCCAAGGCCTATTCTGACGTGGTGCTTACGGTCACGGGACAAGGACTACATATTCATTAGTTCATGATTTCTGTGTATGTCGTCATGCCCTTAAAATTTTTTTCTGGAAGTTCACATTTTGTATATTTTTTCAAGTTACTGTACTCCCAGGAATAACTGCTTGTGAGTTTCAGTAGGTATTGCTGGCTGCACATATGATGTCAGTGGAGCAGTATAGATCGCTGGAGCATCACGATGCTGTATCTAAACTCTTTTTTCCCCTCACCATCTGTCTTCAGGGGCTCATGTAAAAAAGATTGATTTTGGACATTTGACAGGAGGAGTGTTGCATAGCAAATTCTGGATTGTAGACATGAAACATATATATATTGGTAGCGCAAATATGGACTGGAGATCTTTATCTCAGGTAAGCTCTGCTGCTGCATATTCAAAAATCCAGAGGAAATTTGATGTTCTAGCACATAACAGAGAAAAATTGTAATGGTGTGAAATATTGACTGAGTGGGAGAAATGGCAAAGAAGCCCCTAGAGGTGGAGGTGGCTCTGGGGCTGTGACATAGCTTTCTCTCTTTGCAGGTGAAAGAGTTTGGTGCTGTGATACACAACTGCAGCTGCTTGGCAAAAGACCTCTGGAAAACGTTTACTACTTACTGGGATCTTGGACATGCTAATGCTACCATCCCATTCCCTTGGCCTCTTAATTATTCTACCCACATTAACAAGTATCATCCTCTGGAAGTAGAATTTAACGGAATCTTAACAAAAGCCTATTTTTCTGTAAGTATGTTTTAAGATAACATGATAGACCATAAACTATGTCTAAGCATTGCCCAGAAAGGTTTCTTAGGTGGCCCTCAGTTACCTGTGTTTCAGCTGGATAATAATTCAACAGGTTTCTCTTGAACTACTCAAGGAATAAGGGTTGACCCAGCTTCTGCTGTCAGGTAGTATGGCCAGAACAGGGTGCACGTTTCCTTTAATCACCTGTGGACTCAATATATCAATAAGTATCTGACCCATGAGGACATGGAAGGCACGAGGAACGATAGTGGTCCACCTTGTGCTATTGTAATGAAAACTGAACAAATCTGAATATAAATGAATCTCGGTCTGACAGAAAAAAAGGATGAAATCACTGACCTGTGTGTTTTCTTCTTTACAGGCTTCTCCTCCAGCATTTTGTCCAAAAGGTCGCACCCACGACCTCTTTGCTATAACCAGTACTATCAGCGAGGCACAGAAATTTGTCTATGTTTCTGTTATGGAATATTTCCCTACCAGCCGTTTTCTTCATCCAGAAAGGTACAGTTTTAATCCTGAGCAAATCAATTGACTGCCACTACTTAAAGGAAAAATATACTATTCCCCCGTTTTGCAAAGATAATATTCAGAGAGAACTGAGGCTTTGCTCTGCATTCATGATTGCCTTGTGCACTGAGCAACACTGATGCTACAGGAAGGATGGTATCCAATGCTGCCCATGTGCTTCACCAGCCTTTTAAAGCAGCCTCCCGTGCTCTTCACACAGCAAGAAACTGTGAAGTGCCAGACTGCAGGTACAGCTCCCTTAAAAATACAACAGAGCAGCTTTACGGATAGAGAGGAGAATGGGAACAGCAGAAATATATCTGACATCAGACTTCCCAGAGAAAATATTCATAGAAGAATCATAGAGTGGTTTGGGTTGGAAAGGACCTTAAATATCATCTAGTTCCAACCCCTCTGCCACGGGCAGGGACACCTTCCACTAGCCCAGGCTGCTCCAAGCCCCGTCCAACCTGGCCTTGAACACTGCCAGGGAGGGGGCAGCCACAGCTTCTCTGGGCAACCTGTGCCAGTGTCTCAGCACCCTCACAGGAAAGAATTTCTTCCTTATATCTAACCCAAAATCTACCCTCTTTCAGTTTAAAGCCATTACCCCTCCTCCTATTACTACACACCCTGATAAAAAGTCCCTCCCCACCTTTCCTGTAACTCCCTTCAGGTACTGGAAGGCCCCTACAAGCTCTCCCTGGAGCCTTCTCCTCTCCAGGCTGAACCCCTGCAACTCTCTCAGCCTGTCCTCACAGGGGGTGCTCCAGCCCCCTCAGCATCTTCGTGGCCTTTCTGGACCCACTCAGGCAGGTCTATGTGTTTCTTATAGTGGCGGCCCCAGAGCTGAACACAGCACTGCAGGTGGGGTCTCATGAGAGTGGAACAGAGGGGGAGAATCACCCTCCACACAATTCTTCATGCAGCCCAGGACACAGTTGCCTTTCTGGGCTGTGAACACATATTGCTGGTTCACAGTCAGTTTTCCATTCACTAATTCCCCAAGTCCTTCTCCTCAGGGCTGTTCTCAATCCCCTCATCACCCAGCCTGTATTTGTGCTTTTGCTTTTTGCTCTCCTCTCCTCTCCTGCTTCTATTTCTTTCTGTTCTTTACTTCTGAAGACTCTTTTTCCTGGCTCTACTTGCCCGTTTGCCATACTTGACTCATAGTTTAGAGGGTGAATATTAACTGTCCTTGTCAACCTGATAGCTTGAACAGTTTCTAAAAGAAACTTCTGGGCTTTTATTTTCCTTTTTTTATAATCCATGTAAGGACATCCAAGTTCCTGAAGCGTGCTGGATGTGTGCAGCATCAGCTCTCAAAGAGATGGTGGTCGTGCTGATCTGGAGTGATCAAATTGTGTGTGGTGGACCACTGCCATGGCTCTAGTGGGCTGCCCAAGGTCGCAGCAGAATTATGCAGACTCTGCACATCAACTCAAATCTGAGTTACACAGAAAGTTAGTCAGTCATGGGGCAACTGCTAAGACTCCAAATCCTCTTAGATATCCTGGAATTAAGATGTTTACATGCAACCAAGTACTCTATTATCTGCTTATAACATTTCTGAGTTTTCCAGTCATAAATAATCTGACTGAGAAAGAAGTTAAAGAAAAATAATTATGTACAGCATGGCCTGGAAAGAGTAGGGTGAGCTCTAGGTTGCCATTTAGCCAGAATTATGCCATGCATCATGTCCTGTGGCATGACTGTGTAAAGCCTCTGTTGTTCAGCTGGGCATGTGTTTGTTAGGAGGAAGAGTGTAGGATAATAGATAGACACAGCTAATTCCACTGTCCTTGAAACAAATTGTCAAAGACTAGCTTCCAGTTTGAAGATGTTTTTTATAAATCAAACAGCTTAGAGGATTTTCAGTTTCTACGTTTTATGGTTGAATCTCTGGGTTTCTCATCTCCTGCTTTTAGCTAAGAACAGGTTCACAGAAGGCTATTTTCCCCTTAGGAATGAGTGTGTTAATACTCCTCATTCTTCATCTGAAGCCTTAATCCACCATTTGTGACAACTAGGGCCTGATCAGATGCAAACAAGAGTTTGAAAGGCCTAGGGAAAGCAGCACGGGGCCTCGGGCTATCTCCACAGCAACCAGCTGTAGTGCAATGAATTGAGGCTGATTAGTTCAGGTTAGGTTCCTCCAGCAGCTGAGGCAGAGGGAACAAAGCTGCTGTCTTAATGCCTAAATGTTAATCAACTAGAAACTGATATATTTAAAAAATGGAAACTGTTCAAAACCAGCATTTCTAAATAGCATGGTTTTTGAGTTTTTTTTAGGATTTACAAGTCAGCCTGAGCCTGAAAGCACATGGCTGGTCTGTTGATCACGATAGAACAATGTGTGGGGGAGGATTAGAGAATTCAGTCCTTTGTACATAAGACCAAAAGGAGCAAGTTAGGCAAATGAATTCACCATTGCTCATGGGACTGTGAGCGAGTGTTGGACCTTTCTCTGTATCAGTCCTCCAATCTGTACCAAAGATGCTTGTTTTCCTCCACGAAGCACTCGTTAGGATCTACGGAATGAAAATGCTACATGGGCTTCTGGAGTTACTCGTCCTGGAATTGTACAGCTCTTAGTGTTGTGTAGTTGGGTGAAGGATTTAAAAAATTTTCCCCAATGCTACTGCCAACACAAGTGTCAGGAAACTGGGCAGCCCTGTGTTCATGAGAGCACAGCTGTGTTTGTCACCTCAGGGGCACACGGCAGATTGAAGAGGGCAAGGAAGGATGGGGAGGGATGGAGCCTGTCCATTCCGGTTGATGGCACAGGACCACTGTGGACACTAGAAACAGTCCCCAAGATCCCAAAATGGCCCTATTCTGCAAAATATCTCTTAAGCTTTCCTCTGGGCTTTGTGCTTCTTACTTGGTGCTGTATGATCTGACTTTACATTGGAGTTGTTACTGTTACATTTAATTTCCTGAGGAAATGAGCATGATGGCACCATGCCGTATGTGTATCTGTGTACATGCATTTTACCAAGCTTTAAACTTTTTGATCAATTTCAACCCAATTTGTCAGAGACTGGAGGTCTCAAAACACACTCTGAAAAGAACTGGCTGGGTAGAAAGCAGAAATCTTATTTATATCTCCACTGAAGGCTCAAGTGCTCCTCTTACTAGACATCAGAGATCCCACCTGTGCATGGTGTCACTTGTGTTCTCAGTTTATTGTCACAGCTTTCTACTGAACAATTTCAAAAATACCCCTTTTTCCACCCACCTACTTTTCTGTAGATACTGGCCAGCCATTGACAATGCTCTGAGACGTGCAGCTTTCAACCACAGAGTACAAATCCGGCTTCTGGTCAGCTGCTGGACCCACTCTGACCCAGCCATGCTCTACTATCTGAGGTCCCTCCGTGCTCTCAACAACCCACATGCCCACATCAGTGTCGACGTGGTATGCTAAGAATCCTGATTTTGGGAAGATAACTTGAAGATTACGTGCCCCACACTGATCTTTGAGTCTAAGCTCCCAGTTGTGTGTGCAAGTATCAGGTTTTAGAGAAGATTGTCCATTGTTGCAGCAACTGTTTCAGGTCCTTGAGAAAATAAGACCCAAGAGATAATCTTTGAGGAAGCAGCTATTGCAAGCAAGTATTGACATCTGGGGATGTGCCTGGCTGCAGCACTTGCAACATTATCCAGGCAGTCACTTTGGCTGAGCACTGTGACAGTTTACGTCACAACTTAGTGTTCTTCTCATAGACCTTTTCCTATATGGAGAATCTTAAATGGGTCTAATTACTATCAGTTTTTTACAAGTGAGAGTCTATACAAATGGACCCATTTTTGAACACTGAATACTACGCACAGGCCATAGGCACTAGGCTGGAATGCACAAAGTGGCGTGGGGACAGTGTGGAAGCTCCCAACATGATGCAGTTACTATAACAGAGAGAAGTCACAGAAGTAAGGAGGAATGTTTTTTACCAAAGAAAACAGGATCAGAAATATAGATTTTAGTAGGAGTTAACACAAAAGTTAGGCAGTATTGTTGCCTGCAGTACCCATCGTGTCTGTGATCAGCCCATTCTAGCACAAAATAAGAGCAGCAATCAGTGGTAAATGCAGATCTATTAAACAGCTGCCTAAAACTGCATTTAATTGTCTGCCCTGTAATGATAATAGCTGTGTCACTAATGGAACATTGTGAAGCAAACATTATCCTTATCTGATCTCAATTGCTTAACCAATTTTATGTATAGTGGAAGTACTATTTATTAGTTTTCTTGGATAAGAGTACAATCTCTTTTATGGTACATTTAATAACAGTCTATGGAATATTCTCTTCTGTTCTTTCTGTACTATTCTATTCTTTGGAAATATAGATAATCTGCATTGTCCAATTATTCAGTCTGTTTCTCACTCTGGTGTTTCTATTTATGTTTTTAATTTCTCTCCCTCCAGAAACTCTTCATTGTTCCAGTTCTGAATCACACAAATATTCCTCATGGGAGAGTGAATCACAACAAATATATGGTCACAGATAAAGTAGCCTATATTGGTATGTATTCCATTATTCCAAACACTTATGATATCTTCAGATCTATGGGACTGAGACCGAGATAGGATGGGCTGCAATATAAAAAAAGACCTCATTTTGCCATGTAGGGCAGATAAACATATCAAAGTGTATGGCTTTATCAGAATGTCTGCCCTGGGTAAAGAAGTGGGGGTGTAAAAGGGAGACAATAATGTAGGTCAAGTTCAATAAGAAAGAGATTATTTCATATGATTGTGAACCATTAAAAACAGAGCATGACAAGTCTGAGTGCACAGCCTGTGACAAGCACAGCAGGAGTTTCACAGACTGTGTGCTCGGAATGATGCAGTGATAGCTGATGCTCTAGTATTTAACGTTGTTGTGCTTTAATAAAAATAAATTGCTGGGAGGAATTAATTCCACGCACTGTTTGTTGAACAGAACTCTAGGAAAGGAAATGAGAAAACAGTAATGTCAATCGCTGCTCAGTTCCTGAAAGTCAGGATGGTGTTTATTTTTCAGTCTTTGTTAGGATCCCTCAAAAAAGGGAAGGTGAAAGGGCTCTGTCATTTCAGTCAGCTCATCCTCCAAACAATGCAAAACAGCAAGTAGCCAGTCTTCCAGTGGGCTTAGGACTTGCAGCTCCAATTGCCTTTAGTAAAACCTGTTTCTTAGTTGTCTTTTGAAGACAAATATGCAGATAATTTGGTTTCATGCCTAAGCACCTTCTGGAACTGCCAGTAGACTTTCCTGGCTAAGGTGAACACCAGAAAAAGTGCTAAGTGATAAAATGTGTGGTTTTTCACAGTGTTTGATTTTCTGAATTGTGGTAGGTTTGGAGAGAACCCTGGACAATGTCTACAGTTGGATTCACAGCCTTGTCTGGTTTTAAAAGCGGGCATTGCCTACTGAGCTCAGAACAGCTCCTGAGGATTCATTGATCAGGGGTGCAGTTTCTCCTCGTTTTCCTTTAACAAGTAAAGAGAATTAAGGCCATTAAGGATTTTTTTCTTTAAACACAGAAACCCATACAAACAATGGCTTTTACCCCTCTTCATAACCTGATGTTGCACTCTGTTCCAATATTTATAAGGAGTAGATTTGTGCATCTCTGTCACAGGCTGTAAGGAATCACAAGGTTATGAAGGTTCAGGGTTGCAGTTAATACTGACTTTCCGAAACCTGAGGCCTGTAATAGGAAGGGGGTGACCTGATTTTTGCTGCTCCATTGGTCCTAATGAGATTTGCAGTTGTACAGCAAATTAGCGAAGCCAGGCAATGTGGACTTAACAAGTATGGAGATCAAACAGAATACTGGGAAACGAATGTTTTCTAATTAGCTACTTTTCCATTGCATAGGGACTTCCAATTGGTCAGAAGATTACTTCATTAATACAGCTGGCGTGGGTCTAATTATCAAACAGAATGCAACCAACCAGCAAAGAAGACAACTGCCTATCCAGGAACAATTAAAAAACCTTTTTGAGCGAGACTGGAATTCCAAATATGCAGTGAATCTGGAAGATGTGCAGGGACAGAAAGACTGTAACTGGAGAGGCAGACTCTGAAGTGAATTGAAATAGACATTTAAAATAGAAACAAAAAATATCTTTGAATCTTGTTCTCCATGTAAAACAAGGAGCTTTCTTCTTCATGTCTTTGTCAGAGAAATTGCTTCCTCGCGGTGTCCACATTGCTCGATGGCGTGAGAACTTTTCATGGCTGACTACCTACAAAACCATTAGTCAGTGTGTGACACTTCTTTTTTTTTGTGTGTGTGTGATTACCTCATCCCCATTAATGAAATGCATCCAATGTTATGTGACAAGCTGTCTGATATTAAAGCAAACAGGGAAGATACAACCAGATCTTAATACATCAGAGACGCAGGTCATCGTTGCGGTGCTGTTTTATCTTAGGAAGCGATCTTATTTCAACCTTAATGTTCCATTAACAGTGTTTGCTTGCATATGTTTATTTTTAATAAACTCCTGGCCACTTTAAGATTTGATTCATGTAAGTAATCACCTACAATAGTGAGGGCTGTTTTTTAAAAGAATATAGGAATTAGAGGTACAGGGAAATACCTGTATTTAAGTGTTGAGACTAGTTGTCAGAGTTGAATGCCTGGGATTTAAATCTTGGGGCCAGCTTTCAGCTCAGCAGCCCTGGACCCCTGAGTGTCTGGGGGTGCTTGGATGTCTGTGCGTTGGCCTCATGCAGCAGATCGGATGGGGAGAGTGGGGCGAAGCTGCTGGATGAGTGCTGGTGTGGCAAAGCATCCCACCTGCACTGTGGGCAGTGCTTGGAGAGCTTCCTTGATCCTTTAGGGCTGTCCTTGTGCTGGTCCTGGCCAGCGTTGTTTCTGGCCTGCCTTTTCCTCTGCAGCCACGCAGGGACCACAAACCCGAGCCATCTGGTGCTTTATGTCTTTATCCACCCCTGCGTAGCGGCTCTGCCCTGGGTGACTCTCAGAATTGACAGAAAAGGAAAGCTCCAGCCGCAGAGCGGTGTGAATGATGCTGGGCTGGAGCTCTGTGAACCTCCCCAGAGCTGTGCACATTTGTCTGACACTGGAAATGAAGTTGCAAAGTGAACTTTTTGCTCCGAGACTGATGTACCCCAGAGGTGAGAGAGCATGGCTCCACAGAAGGGTCAGGCAAACCTCCTGTCCTGGCAGCCTGTCTCCGAGCTCTGAAAGCGCAGCGGACCCCTCCAGCCCCGAAAGGCGTGTGGCAGCTCGTGGCTTCAGTCTCCGTCCTGGCAGGGCCTCGTTCAGCTGCCTTTTGGCTCTGAGGCCGTCTCTCTTGGCACAGACACAACATTGCAGGAGTACAGGCTTCCCCATAAAGGTGTAACCTCCCCACCTTCCAGAGGAAACGTTTTGGTGCTTTTGAATCCCTGCCCTGAGCTGAGAATGACAAAGGGACATGCTGTGATGGTCTGTCTGTGGACTGGTTTATAACTTTGTGGATACATACAAATCCCCCCACAAAAAAGACCTTTTCCTCACGTCTTCTGGAGATATTCCCAACAAATTTTGTGGTTTTTGATTTCCAGAGTGCTCCTTAGCTGTCTTTTCCAGACACTTCCAAGATTCCTTGGATTGTTTTATTCATCATTACAAATCAATGCTTGTTGTTATTAAGGCTGATTTTTATACGTGTAGTTGCATTTACAGGTAATGAGGACATTCTGTGCAAACATATTGAGGAAGATGCAGGCGCTTTTAGTGCTCTCCTCCCCTATATCCTTTCTAGAGGCTGCTTAATGTTTTGAGATTTCCAATCACTCATTAAAATTTCTGGCAAAGTAGAACCTCCCCAGCTGGTTTTCACTAGCTCCATTTCACAGGTTTATTATCCTGTACCAACAAATATAATCTGACCATGTGCTGTATTAATACTTGCATGCAAGAACGACATTGGACAGATTTTTTTTCCCAGTGCAGTGAGCACATGTGAATGGGGGGTCAGTTGGAAAATCTTTTTGAGAAGTTACATCTTTAACCAGCAACTGTTTTCTGTAGTGGAGGACACTCCTCTAGATGGCACTCGAAGCTATGTTTTCACTGGTTTTTGTGGGAGTAGGTATTGCAGGAATAAGAAAACTTCTTTCTCCTCTACTCCTGAGCTCAGACCTGTCAGTGCTGGCTAGATTGTTCAGTGGGACAGTTTCTGGGCAAGCTGGGAGATTTGTCTTCTGGTGATGTAAGACTTGTGTGGGGTAAGGTTCAGCTTATAAAGGAAAAATTGATGCTTATGGGAGTGCTTTTTTATTTTCTTTACCAGCATTGTTTTTCTGCCACATATAAAGGAGGTATTTACAATTAAGACAATGAATTAGATCTAAGAGGAATTTTTGTTTATTTCCCTGTTTTTTTGTGAGACTCTTTAGGCCCTTTCATTGTTTGATTGATTCTAATTTACTTGTTCTCTATTACAAAGGTAGAATATGGTGTAAATTATAACCAGACTTTGAGTCTCTTAGCACTTTTCCATTTACGAAACAGGGTTAATAATAACCCTTATCCACCCACCTGTTGCTTGTCTCATTTAGGTTGTGATTTCTTCAAGCTAAGGACTGTACCAAATGTAAGCTGGGCCCTCTAGTAGTATTCCTTAGCATCTATTTATTATCCTTGGATAGATTCTCTAGCTCGATTTCAGGCAGTTTAGATTTTTCTCAGTATTTGTTTATTCATGTCTAGAAAAAATTGCTGGTTTGGATCTTGAACATGCAGACTCTCCTCTGATCAGCTCATCTCATGCACCTGTGTTATGATGGAGTACGGCTTAAGTGAACCAGCCCTAGTTTGCCTGTATGGCTTTCATGCAGAACTGCTGCACTGCCCCCTCGGCAGTCTCATTTCTGAGACCACTTGGTTTGGTGCGGTGCCTGCGGCTACAGAACTGCTGGCAGCACTGCAGATGACAGCAAGACAGAACCCAGATGGTTCCATAGGTTTGAGTTCTGACAGGACTACCAAGTCACCTGGCTTCATTCATTAGCCACCAGTTTGTTCCAAAAGCTTTAGTATTGTTTGGTTTTGATTTTTTCCCCCTATTGCTCAAGATTTTCCTTTCCCAGCTGTTCCAGATAAATCATACCTTTATTGCTTTCGTCCAGGTACCTAGAAAACTTTTCATCTGCCATTTATGCTATATCAATGTACACTTAATCTCTTGACAGTCATAAGTATCTCCATAATCCTCGGAAGATAGCTCTTCTGTCATGGGCACTGACTCACAGACCTCTGCTCTCTGCAGCTCCTGAGGATGGAAAGTGGAGAGGGAGGTGCTGGTGTCTTCTCCCTCTTCTCCCTGGTATCCAGTGATAAGACATGGGACATGTTCAAAGCTGCGTCAGGGGAGGTTCAGACGATGTTAGGAAGCATTTCTTTACTGAGAGGGCTTCCTAGAGAGATGATCAATGCCCCAAGCCTGCCAGTGGGTGTTTGGACAATGCGCTTAATACCATGCTTTAACTTTTGGTCAGCCTCAAAGTGATCACGCTGTTGGACTAGAACAGAACAAAATGGAACTATTGTGTTCTAGTCGAGTCTAGTCTAGTCATTTCTTCTTCATATGTATTATCATTCAGGATTAATTTTGTCTATCTTGCCTTTAGGATATATCAGAGGTCCTGCTTCAAATTGAACAACAAAACACTCAACCCAATAGACGTGTATTCATGTCTTAACAATGCAAGAAATTACTGAGCTGGGAGGGTCTTTCTTTTTAATGCATTTATACCTTCTTTTGCATGTCAAATCACAGTTGTATATTTGTTTGGCTGCAGACTGTACATAGATGTTTAGCTGAACAGCCCACTTTTTCAGATGTTAAAAAATAAGTAGCAGGTAGCCAAGGAAACTACAGTTAAAAGAACAATCTGAGCATCTCAAGTATACAAGTGGGGTCAGAATCAGCCTGTTGACAAAATATCTTATGTTCTGCAGGTTTCTGTCTGTGCTTCTTGCACATTTTTGATCTCTGGGTAATACCTTGTTAACCTGGTTGTTTTTTTGCTGACCTTCACCTTTCTCAAAGCTGACTGTAGCTTCTTGGAAGGATGATTTTATTGCTACTTCTTTTCTGTACTACTCTTAACTAAATTAATCTTTTAAAAGCAACATAGTGGTTATTGCTCTGTGGTCATTGCTGTCCCAGAGCTCAATTTTAATTGTCTTAATCCTGTCACCTTTGCAACAGACTCCTACAAGCAGTACTGTCTAGGTGGACTCTTATTTGTGGGTCTAAATAAATGGAAGCTACCTTGAGAAACATTTTATGTGAAGGCTGCTTTGCAGGCAGATAGGAGCTGCTGTTAGAACGGGATGTCCTTTATTACATACATCACCTTTTTCTGGACTTAATTCTTCTGTTTCGATCACAATGTTTTCGGCAGTCCTGGTATATGCTGTTACTGTCTGATGTGGTAATTTTGGATCTATTGAACAATGACTTTTATACTTAGGGAAACTTCTGGGAAATACTACATGATCTAAATAAATGATACATGTCTAACTTATGTGAACAGTCTCTTCATAGAGAACTAGCATTCTCTTTAGAATAACTGCTAGCAGTTCTCTTTTAGAATGTTTAAGCCTACTGCAAAGATATAGAAATGAAGAACATCTCAAGCTACAGATGATTAGACAACCAAGTGCACTCACTTCCTTTACAACTGAGTTTCTAAATTTTGCTGTGTCTACTTTCCCTGTACAAAGCAGAACACAAAGAAAGAAAATACAGGTTGAGAAAAGTACTGTAAAAAGCATGTCTGTACATGGAAATCTATAAAACTCAGGATTGTAATGAGTGAAAAGTCTCCATTGCCACTGTATTTAGAAACTGCTGTCACTTCAGCAGATAGTGGGGAATACTCAAACCTTTTGCACACTTAAGCTGGTATTTTCAGAATCAGAAAACTCTACCAGCACTAACAGTAACTCATGCTACTCGAGGAGTTATTCATATGGTGAGTTTATTGTGAATTAAGAATACAGACAGTGTTTTAATACATGTGAAGGCTGTCACATATGCACTCTGGTTTTTGTTGTGTACTTGAGAGAAGCATTAATATAAACAAAGAAGCAAATAATTATATACATCTCCTTTCCCAGAAAATCTTTGAGGCGATTCCACCAGTGTGGCAGATCATTCTGTGCATTTAACTATCCAGTAAATATATACATTAAAATTTATTTATCCACAATTGTCAACATGTTTTGTTTTGGTATTTTAAAAATGTGAAGTAGTTATACGATTTTTGGTCTTGAGTTTATTCTGTTGAGTTTTTTTAAGTTCTTTTAAGGCTAAATATGACCCACCACAATAATAAAAAAATGAGAAGAGAGGAAAAGGTAAAGCTTTAGACTCTCTACACTAGTATTTTGATTTTATTTTGCATTTTAAAATGTTTGTGGAATATACATATTATCTTCACTGACATAAAGAAAAATATTTTAATAAGAAAGGAAAAGTAGGTCAGAAAGGTCCAAAATCTAAACAGGTAAATATAGTTCTCATAGTACTAGTTTATACTCCATTCTGAAAATAATCTATAATCTAAACATAATCAGTGTGTTTTGAGAAGCCTATTTAACAAGTCTTTTGCTATCATCGAGCCTTTCAGTGGTCTAATTTCATGGTTCACTTATCTTTTCAGACTTTGCTAAAACTATGGGCTTCACTGTATCTGCAGTAATTGTTGCCTTTGGGGCAGGTTCAAAGAAATCAGTGCTTTCATTAGCGCACAGCATAGCTTGAAAATTTAAATGTGGTAAATTCTGTTCAACTATTTTCATGAATATCAGCTGTGGGTTTTGTTTAATTTTCAGTTACTAGAAAATGAAGAAAACATTCTTTTCTGTACATGTGGATTATTTTGTTTTCATTGAGGGTTGAGAAAAGACAATATTCATTTGGTTGTATCTCCAGGAATACTAGATTGACTATCTTTTTCTTCTTCCAACAAGATGAGTTCAGTTCTTGCCGAAGATGTCACGATAGTTCGAGAAACTGGAACATTAGATGAGGCCCCATCAATTTCAACTTTTTCACCCTCCATTGTTTCTTTAGGTGATAAGCTTTCTTGTGCATCAAAAAATACATCAGGTTTATCTGATGGGCTATCTTCATCTGAGATTCTTCCCTCTTTTTGGCCCATCTCTTCTTTGTCAACAGTCTTAGCCTTTTTGGAAGGAGATGTGAAACCAAGCTTGGGAAATTTAAACCATCCAGTTTTTTCAGTTTGCTTAGAAGAATCATTATCTGATGTGTCAGCAGGTTTCACATCTTCTGGAACGGATTTTTTTACTTCTGTTTTTGAATCTGTGCTTGTTTCATCACCAGAAGATGAAAAGCCAATACTTGGAAGCCAAAATTTGAATCTTCCAGGAGATCTTTTACTCTCAGTCTTTTCTTTTTCATTGGTTATGTCTTTTTCTTCATCTTCTAGTGCTTCAGCTACATCCTCATCTTTAGAGAGAGGACCTGCAGTTATTCCCTCTGGTGACCTATCAGGAAGACTCTCTTCAAGTTTACTGGAAGGTTTTACTTCAACAGGAAATGTTTTTAACTTTGTCAAACTTACTTCTCCACTAGATTCTTCAGTCTCACTGTGTGGTTTGTCAGATAGTTTAAGCTCAGCACTGCCAGTCCTCTGTGCTCCGAGGCTTTCATCAGCACATTTAGGTTTGCTCACTGATATACCTTCTGTTGAAGATGGTTGCTGGACTAGCACTTCTAAGTTGCTATGTGATTCAGGCAATTTCACCTTGAGCAGTGAGAATCCCAAAGTAGCAGTTTTGACTTCTGATGAGAGAATCTCTGATTCTTTCAGTATTTCAGTAGTGTAAATCTCACACCTTTCAATAGCAACATGTTCAGGTTCTACTTTCTCACTCACTTCTTGGCCTTCTACATACGACCAATGAATGTCTTGCCCTGCATTTGAAGGAGAGGACTCTACAGTAGTAGTCATCTGTGCTGTTTTAATGTCAGGTTCGGTCAGTGTTAGAATTTTGCTTTTTGCTTTTTGGATACCACCCTCTAGAGCCTCTAGTGTTTCTTCAGGGATAGCAGAGCTTTCTTGCAGTTGCACTACTTCAATGTCAGTACTAGATCCCTTTGGATCTGTTACCACTTTTGACACGGAAACATCAGCTTCAATTGGGAGAACTCTGAAAGTGAATCTTGGTATTTTTAGTTTGGGAATTTTTATATTTACTTCTGGGCAACCTTGTGTTTTGTCCACTGTTTCTGCTGTTATTCCAGCAGATGTTTCCATATGATCTAGAGTTGGACTTTTCAGGCCCATAGATCTTTCTGATTTTTGAAACTGCATCTCTGTTGTGCCTATTTCAGTTTTAGATACTGAATCAGATTCTGACTTTGGCAAATTGATATCACCTTCAAAATCCTTCACTTCTGAATGCAACACTCCGAACTTTGGAATCTTAAACTTGTATGTTTTAATTTTACTTGTTTCTGCTCTATCTTCTACTTGCACTTCCACCCCTGCAGACTTGTCCTTTTCAACACTTTTCACTTGAAATTTCATTTCAGGATCTACTCTAGCAATTCTAACATCCACCTTTACTCCTGGAACTTCTACCTTTAGATCTTCCAGCTTAGCTGTAACATAAGCACCATCTTCTGATCCCTTTGTTGTAGACCATTCACATGTAGGCCTTTTTAATTGGCTTCCTTCACTGTCTTTTCCTATAATTTTCATCTCACCCGTTATCTTTCCTTTTTTAATTACTGCCTCTTGATTTTGAATATCTAGCTCTCCTGCTGAAAGACTAACATCTATTTTGTCCTGTGTTGCATCCAGAGAAATTTCAGCTGATGACGGTTTACATCCTACTCCTGAAGTCTCTAACTTAGTGGAACTTTCTACCTTTGGGACTTCTATATCCTGTGATTTGACTTTATGCTCTTGAAGGGTCAGAGTACAAGTAGGAAACCTATTCGTTAGACTGTTGTCTTTGTCAGTTTCTGAAGCACTTAAGTATGATTTAGACAATTCTGCGGAAGACACTATGAATTCTGAAGTATGCATTTTTTGTCCATCAGCACCGTGCTTAACTATGTCTGCGTAAGTTTCAGGAATATTCACTCTATCTGTTTTTTCTGTGGATAATGAAATATCTCCTTCTATCTTTGACAAGCTAACATCAGAACTCTTCACAGAATCTCCTACTTTTGGAATCCCTTCTTTTCCAATAGTAATTTCAGCAACTGCATGTGGTAATGAGAAGGTATTTTCAGCAATACTTGTTTCAGTTTGTACTTTGGCAGAGGGAATGACTGCCTGAGATTTTTCCATACTTCTTTCAATATCAGCACCTTTTTTTTCCTTTAAGGATGTCCTGCCAAAAGTAGGTATTCTAAATTTTGGCATTTTAAACCATCCCTGGTGTTCTTCAGTCTGAACTTCTTCAGCTTTTATTTCTTGTTCTTTTTTAAATTTGATTTCTTTCTCCTCAAGGCTCTCAATTGCTCCCTCTGCCATTGGTTTAGACCCTGACTGAGGGCTTATGTCTACCTTCGGAGCTTCAACGTCAGCTGTCAGAACTTGAGGTGTTTTTATCTTACAAACACCTACTCCTGGGTCTGACATATCAGATGTAAGTTCTGGTGCTGGAATTACCACAGAAATGTCAGCAATTTCATTTGTTGTTTTCAGCTGGGGTAGCTCAGCTTCTATTTTTGGAGAGCTGATCTCTGGCTCTGGGCCTTTCCCTTTTGTTAGGGAGAGTCCAAACTTTGGCTTCTGAAATTTGGGCATTTTAATCTTCCCTTCAGGACCTTCCAACTTCATCTTTCTTCCACCAACAGTTGATGATCTTTCTGTTACTATTTCAGGGCTCCTCAGTTCAGTTGAAGCTTCTCCTTTGGTGAACTTAATACCTGTTTTTTGAAGGGTATCTTCATCAGTAGAACTTGATTGTAGGACAACCTGTTGAAAACTCCCCTCTGACGGAGGCAGAGCAGCATCAATCTTTGATGAGCTGACTGCCATTTCAGTTTGAGCAGCTCCAGTTTCTATTTTGGAAAACTCCAGAGTGGGGATCTTAACATCAGCCAGTTTTATGCTTATTTGTGCCCCTTCTGTTCTTTCAGAATGACTACTTTCTATATCAGGTATCTGTATTGAATCATCACCCTCTCTTTCTGTTTTAGGAACAGTAGTATCAGCTTCAACTTTTGGTGAATGAGTCTGAGATTTGGGAACCTTGATCTTGGAGAGCGAAATTTTAGGCATGACAAATTGGGGCTTTTTAATTGGACTTTTTTGTTCAAATTTTCCTGCAGATATTTCCAGATCAAGGACTGGCCCAGTATCTTGATCATCAATTGCAGTTCCTCTCACTTCTGAGTCTATTGGGCCTGACATTAGAGCAAGTTTATGATCTTCCAAATTTGCTCCAGAATCCAGTTTAACACTTGCTTCTTTCTTTGGTGACCAACTGAAGGATGGCATTTTAAATTTTGGCATTTTGAAATGTCCTTCTTTTTCTTCTCCATCTCCATCTTGCTTTATTTCCCCTTTCATTTTTAGTGCTGCATCTGAATCATGACTATCACTGTCTGGTTTTGGAATAGAAATGTCAGCTGATGGGAGGTCAACATCAGCCTCTGATGCCTTATTATCATCTTCGGTCATTTTGATTTCAGTGCTGTAAGTTTCCGTTCCTGTACCATATTCCACCTCCAAATTTGGTGCTTCAGCAGCAATGTCAGCTATTTCTATCATTGCTTTTAGTTGGGGAACCTTGACTTCTGGTTTGGATTGGCTAACTTCTTTTTCTGACCCTTTCCCTTTTGAATGTGTAATTCCAAACTTTGGCATTTGGAATTTAGACATTTTTGTTTTCCCTTCAGGACCTTCAATTTTATTTTCTACATCACCTACAGCAATCTCATTTGATTTTCTTTCAACATTTCCGTCAGGACTCTTCACCTCAAGGGAGCCTTCAGTTAACATCTTAATAGGTGAGGTGGAGAGGCTGGCATTAGCAGCAGCTGATTTCAATGTCAGGTCATCTTCTTCACGTGTAGGAAGTATGACCTCACCTGTAGGCATCCTAATATCCATCTCTATTTTGGGAGCTTTGACTTCTGGTTTGGAAAATTCCAAAGTAGGGACTGTATCTTTTGGCATTTTTATGCCCATTCCTGCCCCTTCTCCACTACTCCCTTTCTCAGATTTCTGTACTGAAACACATTCTTTTTCTTGTTTGGGACCACAAATGTCAGTTTCCAGTATGGGCAGAGAGGCCTGGACTTTTTGACCCTTAATTTTAGGGAATGAGATCTTTGGCATGATAAAATGGGGCTTCTTGTTTCTGCCCTTTTCACCATCTTTTTCTGTTGATGTATCATATTCCACATGAGGGTATTTATTCTCAGGAGTGGGACATGTTAATTCGGATTCTGTGTCTCCAGATAAAGCAGACAAAGTGGGTTCTTCCAGATGTCCCTCAACTTCAGAAGGAGCATTAGCTTCTTTCTTTGGGGACCAACTAAATGAAGGAAGTTTGAATTTTGATGTTTTAAATTTGTTTTCTTTCTCCTCAGTGTCCTTCTCTCCTGAAACTACTTCTTGTTCTGTCTTGCATTCTAAATCTGGGCCATGGATTTCTGCTTCTAATTTTGGCATGGTAACTTCCATTGATGGGAGACTGACATCCAAAGTTGGTGCATCAGGACCAAATTCAGGTGAAGGCTTGTGCATCTTCACATCTAACTCAGCATTAGAGATCTGAGATTGTTTATCAATATCAGTATAAGTCATATCAGATGTTATCCTTCCCTGGGAAATGTCATATTCAACTTTGGAACCAATAATACATTCTGATGATTTTCCCTTAGACCAAGAAATTCCAAATTTTGGTTTTCGGAATTTAGGAATTTTAACTGTAATCTCTGTGTCACCCACAGATATTTCAGCAGCTGATGTTTTCTCTCCTGGCGTCAGATTTCCTTGCTCCAAAGAACCATCTTCATTTAAAATTTCAAAATCATGTTCTGAAAGAACCTTATCACCAAGAGATGATAATTTTGATTGTGGTTCTACCACATTTTTTTGATACTTAGTAAGAGTAATATCCCCTTTTGGTAAATGGGAATCCTGTTCAATTTTAGAAGAACCAATGTCAACTTTGGAGAAACCCAAGCTAGGAATACTGAACTTAATAGTTTTAGAGCCACTATCTCCCTTAATATCATGAAGAACCTTAGAGCTGACACCGCCTGAAAGAACAGATGGACTTTCCTCTGTTAAAGAATAACAAAGAGCTTCTGACACAGAAAATTCATCTCCAGGTTTACTCTGTGCCTGAGATTTAGAACTTCTAGAAAGGGAAACAGTAGGAATTCTAAAGAGAGAACTTTTAGGTTTACCAGAATCATACTCTTTTAGGGAGGAAGAATCTACAGCAAGCTCCACGCTGGGCGCTTGGATCTCGGACCCGGGCAGGGTCGCATCAACTTCGGCGGTTCCCAAGGGCACCGTCACTTGGGGATCCTTCAGGCTGACGTCCAGGTCAGCGGCCACGGTGCCCTTGGCCTCTTTGCTGCTGGACCAGCCAAAGGAAGGCATGCCGAACTTGGGCATCTTGAACTTGCCATCCTTGGTATTTGCGGCCTCCTTCTCAGGGGCTTTGGCTTCCCCGTCCAGGGTGAGGGCCTTGTCGGGCACCTGCAGGTCGACACTGGACTTTGGCAGGGTGACATCGACGGAGGGGAGGCTGATGTCCACCTTGGGAGCTTTGATGTCAGCCTTGGGCATTTTGAGGGAGGCCTTCTCCAGCTTCCATCCGACCCCTTCAGTTTTGACGTCGGTTTTGACACCCAACGCGGGGCCCTCCCCTGCAGCTGTCATGGTGGTGGATGGGAGGTCAACCTCTGCGGAGGGCAGGCTGACGTCACCTTCGGGCCCTTCTGCCTTGGGGATCGACACTCTGAATTTGGGCTTGTCGAACCTGGGCATCTTCAACTTCCCCTTCAAGCCGGAACCTTCCAGCTCGGCCCCATCCAGCAAGCCTTCGGCAGAGGGGACTTTGAGGTCTATGTCAGGCGCCTGGATCTCGAGGGAACCTTCGACGGAGGGTACCTTCATTTTAGGGGCCTCAATGCTGACGGCACCGACCTTGAGTTCTGCCTCTGGGAGTCTGCTGTCGACTTCGTGCAGGCTGACCTCTGCGTCCATTTTGGGAGACTTGACGGTCGGCTTGGAGAAGGCCACGCTGGGCACCTTGACTTTTGGCATATGTATTTTCATGCCACCGCCCTCAACTTTGCCAGGAGCCATCTCCAGGCTGCCTTCGGCCTCGGGCCCCTGCAGGGCGACTTCACCCTCCTGGACTTCAGCCTGGGCTTTGGGCAGCGAGACCTCGGCCTTTGGCAGGCTGACCTGCACCTGGGGAGCTTTGACTTTGGGCAGCTTGACGCTGGGCATCTTGACGTCCGGCATCTTGAATCGAGCTTTCTTGCCGTCTCCTGTGGCGGCCGTCTCAATGATCAACTCCATGCCGGGCGCTTGGATCTCGGCCCCGGGCAGGGTCACATCAGCTTCAGTGGTTCCCGAGGGCACCGTCACTTGGGGCTCCTTCAGGCTAACGTCCATGTCAACGGCCACGGTGCCCTTGGCCTCTTTGCTGCTGGACCAGCCAAAGGAAGGCATGCCGAACTTGGGCATCTTGAACTTACCATCCTTGGTATTTGCGGCCTCTTTCTCAGGGGCTTTGGCTTCCCCTTCCAGGGTGAGGGCTGCCTTGGGCGCCTGCAGGTCGACCCTGGCCTTTGGCAGGGTGACATCGACGGAGGGGAGGCTGATGTCCACCTTGGGAGCTTTGATGTCAGCCTTGGGCATTTTGAGGGAGGGCTTCTCCAGCTTCCAGCCGGCCCCTTCAGTTTTGACGTCGGCTTTGATGCCCAGTGCGGGCTCATCTCCTGCAGCTGTCATGGTGGCAGAGGGGAGGTCAACCTCTGCGGAGGGCAGGCTGACCTCACCTTTGGGCCCTTCCGCCTTGGGGAACGACACTCCGAATTTGGGCTTGTTGAACCTGGGCATCTTCAACTTCCCCTTCAAGCCAGCGCCTTCCAGCTCGGCCCCGTCGAGCGAGCCCCCGGCAGAGGGGACTTTGAGGTCTATGTCAGGCGCCTGGATCTCGATGGAGCCTTCGACGGAGGGTACCTTGATGTCGGGGGCCTCAATGCTGACGACACCGGCCTTGAGGTCTGCCTCTGGGAGGCTGGCGTCAACTTTCTGCAGGCTAACATCTGCGTCCATTTTGGGAGACTTGACGGTCGGCTTGGAGAAGGCCACACTGGGCACCTTGACTTTTGGCATGTGTATTTTCATGCCGCTGCCCTCAACATTGCCAGAGGCAACTTCCAGGCTGCCTTCGGCCTCGGGCCCCTGCAGGGCGACTTCATCCTCCTGGACTTCAGCCTGGGCTTTGGGCAGCGAGACCTCGGCCTTTGGCAGGCTGACCTGCACCTGGGGAGCTTTGACTTTGGGCAGCTTGACGCTGGGCATCTTGAATTGAGCTTCCTCGTCGTCTCCTGTGGCGGCCGTCTCAATGGTCACCTCCACGCTGGACGCTTGGATCTCGGCCCCGGGCAGGGTCACGTCAACATCAGCGGTTCCTGAGGGCACCGTCACTTGGGGCTCCTTCAGGCTGATGTCCGTGTCAGCGGCCACGGTGCCCTTGGCCTCTTTGCTGCTGGACCAGCCAAAGGAAGGCATGCCGAACTTGGGCATCTTGAACTTGCCGTCCTTGGTCTTTGCGGCCTCCTTCTCAGGGGCTTTGGCTTCCCCGTCCAGGGTGAGGGCCGGCTCGGGAGCCTGCACTTCCACCCTGGTCTTTGGCAGAGTGACATCGACAGAGGGGAGGCTGATGTCCACCTTGGGACCTTTGATGTCAGCCTTGGGCATTTTGAGGGAGGCCTTCTCCAGCTTCCAGCCGGCCCCTTCAGTTTTGACGTCGGCTTTGATATCCACTGCGGGGCCCTCCCCTGCAGCTGTCACGGTGGTGGATGGGAGGTCAACCTCTGCGGAGGGCAGGCTGACGTCACCTTCGGGCCCTTCCGCCTTGGGGAGCGACACTCCGAATTTGGGCTTGTCGAACCTGGGCATCTTCAACTTCCCCTTTAACCCGGTGCCTTCCAGCTCGGCCCCGTCGAGCGAGCCTTCGGCAGAGGGGACTTTGAGGTCTATGTCAGGCGCCTGGATCTCGAAGGAGCCTTCGACGGCGGGTACCTTGATTTCCGGGGCCTCAATGCCAATGGAACCAGCCCTGAGTTCTGCCTCTGGGAGGCTGCCGTCGACTTTGTGCAGTCTGACCTCTGCGTCCATTTTGGGAGACTTGACGGTCGGCTTGGAGAAGACCACGCTGGGCACCTTGACTTTTGGCATATGTATTTTCATGCCGCCACCCTCAACTTTGCCAGAGGCAACTTCCAGGCTGCCTTCGGAGTCAGGGCCCTGCCGGGCGACTTCTCCCTCCTGGACTTCAGCCTGGGCTTTGGGCAGCGAGACCTCAGCCTTTGGCAGGCTGACCTGCACCTGGGGAGCTTTGACTTTGGGCATCTTGACGCTGGGCATCTTGAATCGAGCTTTCTCGCGGTCTCCTGTGGCGTCAGTCTCAACAGTCAATTCCACGCCCGGTGCTTGGATCTCAGCCCCGGGCAGGGTCACATCGACTTCGGCAGTTCCTGAGGGCACCGTCACTTGGGGCTCCCTCAGGCTAACATCCAGGTCAGCGGCCACGGTGCCCTTGGCCTCTTTGCTGCTGGACCAGCCAAAGGAAGGCATGCCGAACTTGGGCATCTTGAACTTACCATCCTTGGTCTTTGCGGCCTCCTTCTCAGGGGCTTTGGCTTCCCCTTCCAGGGTGAGGGCCGCCTCGGACGCCTGCAGGTCGACGCTACTCTTTGGCAGTGTGACATCGACAGAGGGGAGGCTGATGTCCAACTTGGGAGCTTTGATGTCAGCCTTGGGCATTTTGAGGGAGGGCTTCTCCAGCTTCCATCCGACCCCTTCAGTTTTGACGTCGGTTTTGATGTCCAGTGCGGGACCCTCCCCTGCGGCTGTCACGGTGGTGGAGGGGAGGTCAACCTCTGCGGAGGGCAGGCTGACCTCACCTTCGGGCCCTTCCGCCTTGGGGAGCGACACTCCGAATTTGGGCTTGTCGAACCTGGGCATCTTCAACTTCCCCTTTAACCCGGTGCCTTCCAGCTCGGCCCCGTCGAGCGAGCCTTCGGCAGAGGGGACTTTGAGGTCTATGTCAGGCGCCTGGATCTCGAAGGAGCCTTCGACGGCGGGTACCTTGATTTCCGGGGCCTCAATGCCAATGGAACCAGCCCTGAGTTCTGCCTCTGGGAGGCTGCCGTCGACTTTGTGCAGTCTGACCTCTGCGTCCATTTTGGGAGACTTGACGGTCGGCTTGGAGAAGACCACGCTGGGCACCTTGACTTTTGGCATATGTATTTTCATGCCGCCACCCTCAACTTTGCCAGAGGCAACTTCCAGGCTGCCTTCGGAGTCAGGGCCCTGCCGGGCGACTTCTCCCTCCTGGACTTCAGCCTGGGCTTTGGGCAGCGAGACCTCAGCCTTTGGCAGGCTGACCTGCACCTGGGGAGCTTTGACTTTGGGCATCTTGACGCTGGGCATCTTGAATCGAGCTTTCTCGCGGTCTCCTGTGGCGTCAGTCTCAACAGTCAATTCCACGCCCGGTGCTTGGATCTCAGCCCCGGGCAGGGTCACATCGACTTCGGCAGTTCCTGAGGGCACCGTCACTTGGGGCTCCTTCAGGCTAACGTCCAGGTCAGCGGCCACGGTGCCCTTGGCCTCTTTGCTGCTGGACCAGCCAAAGGAAGGCATGCCGAACTTGGGCATCTTGAACTTACCATCCTTGGTCTTTGCGGCCTCCTTCTCAGGGGCTTTGGCTTCCCCTTCCAGGGTGAGGGCCGCCTCGGGAGCCTGCACTTCCACCCTGGTCTTTGGCAGAGTGACATCGACAGAGGGGAGGCTAATGTCCACCTTGGGAGCTTTGATGTCAGCCTTGGGCATTTTGAGGGAGGGCTTCTCCAGCTTCCAGCCGGCCCCTTCAGTTTTGACGTCGGCTTTGATATCCACTGCGGGGCCCTCCCCTGCAGCTGTCACGGTGGTGGATGGGAGGTCAACCTCTGCGGAGGGCAGGCTGACGTCACCTTCGGGCCCTTCTGCCTTGGGGAGCGACACTCCGAATTTGGGCTTGTCGAACCTGGGCATCTTCAACCTCCCCTTTAACCCCGTGCCTTCCAGCTCGGCCCCGTCGAGCGAGCCTTCGGCAGAGGGGACTTTGAGGTCTATGTCAGGCGCCTGGATCTTGAAGGAGCCTTCGACGGCGGGTACCTTGATTTCTGGGGCCTCAACGCTGATGGCACCAGCCTTGAGTTCTGCCTCTGGGAGGCTGCCGTCGACTTTGTGCAGGCTGATGTCTGCGTCCATTTTGGGAGACTTGACGGTCGGCTTGGAGAAGGCCACGCTGGGCACCTTGACTTTTGGCATGTGTATTTTCATGCTACCCCCCTCAACTTTGCCGGCAGCAAAGTCCAGGCTGCCTTCGGCCTCGGGCCCCTGCAGGGCGACTTCACCCTCCTGGACTTCAGCCTGGGCTTTGGGCAGCGAGACCTCAGCCTTTGGCAGGCTGACCTGCACCTGGGGAGCTTTGACTTTGGGCAGCTTGACGCTGGGCATCTTGACGTCCGGCATCTTGAATCGAGCTTTATCGCTGTCTCCTGTGACGGACGTCTCAACGGTCACGTCCACGCCCGGTGCTTGGATCTCGGCCCCGCTCAGGGTCACATCGACTTCGGCGGTTCCTGAGGGCACCGTCACTTGGGGCTCCTTCAGGCTAACGTCCAGGTCAGCGGCCACGGTGCCCTTGGCCTCTTTGCTGCTGGACCAGCCAAAGGAAGGCATGCCGAACTTGGGCATCTTGAACTTACCATCCTTGGTCTTTGCGGCCTCCTTCTCAGGGGCTTTGGCTTCCCCTTCCAGGGTGAGGGCCGCCTCGGGCGCCTGCAGGTCGACGCTACTATTTGGCAGTGTGACATCGACAGAGGGGAGGCTGATGTCCAACTTGGGAGCTTTGATGTCAGCCTTGGGCATTTTGAGGGAGGGCTTCTCCAGCTTCCAGCCGGCCCCTTCAGTTTTGACGTCGGCTTTGATATCCACTGCGGGGCCCTCCCCTGCAGCTGTCACGGTGGTGGATGGGAGGTCAACCTCTGCAGAGGGCAGGCTGACCTCACCTTCGGGCCCTTCCGCCTTGGGGAGCGACACTCCGAATTTGGGCTTGTCGAACCTGGGCATCTTCAACTTCCCCTTTAACCCGGTGCCTTCCAGCTCGGCCCCGTCGAGCGAGCCTTCGGCAGAGGGGACTTTGAGGTCTATGTCAGGAGCCTGGATCTCGAAGGAGCCTTCGACGGAGGGTACCTTGATTTCCGGGGCCTCAACGCTGATGGCACCAGCCTTGAGTTCTGCCTCTGGGAGGCTGCCGTCGACTTTGTGCAGGCTGATGTCTGCGTCCATTTTGGGAGACTTGACGGTAGGCTTGGAGAAGGGCACGCTGGGCACCTTGATTTTTGGCATGTGTATTTTCATGCCGCTGCCCTCAACTTTGCCAGGAGCCACCTCCAGGCTGCCTTCGGCCTCGGGCCCCTGCAGGGCGATTTCACCCTCCTGGACTTCAGCCTGGGCTTTGGGCAGCGAGACCTCAGCCTTTGGCAGGCTGACCTGCACCTGAGGAGCTTTGACTTTGGGCAGCTTGACGCTGGGCATCTTGACGTCAGGCATCTTGAAGCGAGCTTTCTCGCTGTCTCCTGTTACGGCGGTCTCAACGGTCACCTCCAAGCCGGGCACTTGGATCTCGGCCCCGCTCATGGTCACATCGACTTCGGCGGTTCCCAAGGGCACCGTCACTTGGGGCTCCTTCAGGCTGACGTCCAGGTCAGCGGCCACGGTGCCCTTGGCCTCTTTGCTGCTGGACCAGCCAAAGGAAGGCATGCCGAACTTGGGCATCTTGAACTTGCCGTCCTTGGTCTTTGCGGCCTCCTTCTCAGGGGCTTTGGCTTCCCCTTCCAGGGTGAGGGCCGCCTCGGACGCCTGCAGGTCGACGCTACTCTTTGGCAGTGTGACATCGACAGAGGGGAGGCTGATGTCCAACTTGGGAGCTTTGATGTCAGCCTTGGGCATTTTGAGGGAGGGCTTCTCCAGCTTCCATCCGACCCCTTCAGTTTTGACGTCGGTTTTGATGTCCAGTGCGGGACCCTCCCCTGCGGCTGTCACGGTGGTGGAGGGGAGGTCAACCTCTGCGGAGGGCAGGCTGACCTCACCTTCGGGCCCTTCCGCCTTGGGGAGCGACACTCTGAATTTGGGCTTGTCGAACCTGGGCATCTTCAACTTCCCCTTCAAGCCGGAACCTTCCAGCTCGGCCCCGTCGAGCGAGCCTTCGGCAGAGGGGACTTTGAGGTCTATGTCAGGCGCCTGGATCTCGAAGGAGCCTTCGACGGCGGGTACCTTGATTTCCGGGGCCTCAATGCCGATGGCACCAGCCCTGAGTTCTGCCTCTGGGAGGCTGGCGTCGACTTTGTGCAGTCTGACCTCTGCGTCCATTTTGGGAGACTTGACGGTCGGCTTGGAGAAGACCACGCTGGGCACCTTGACTTTTGGCATATGTATTTTCATGCCGCCACCCTCAACTTTGCCAGAGGCAACTTCCAGGCTGCCTTCGGAGTCAGGTCCCTGCAGGGCGACTTCTCCCTCCTGGACTTCAGCCTGGGCTTTGGGCAGCGAGACCTCAGCCTTTGGCAGGCTGACCTGCACCTGGGGAGCTTTGACTTTGGGCATCTTGACGCTGGGCATCTTGAATCGAGCTTTCTCGCGGTCTCCTGTGGCGTCAGTCTCAACAGTCAGCTCCACGCCCGGTGCTTGGATCTCAGCCCCGGGCAGGGTCACATCGACTTCGGCAGTTCCTGAGGGCACCGTCACTTGGGGCTCCTTCAGGCTAACGTCCATGTCAGCGGCCACGGTGCCCTTGGCCTCTTTGCTGCTGGACCAGCCAAAGGAAGGCATGCCAAACTTGGGCATCTTGAACTTGCCGTCCTTGGTCTTTGCGGCCTCCTTCTCAGGGGCTTTGGCTTCCCCGTCCAGGGTGAGGGCCGGCTCGGGAGCCTGCACTTCCACCCCGGTCTTTGGCAGTGTGACATCGACAGAGGGGAGGCTGATGTCCAACTTGGGAGCTTTGATGTCAGCCTTGAGCATTTTGAGGGAGGGCTTCTCCAGCTTCCAGCCGGCCCCTTCAGTTTTGACGTCGGCTTTGATATCCACTGCGGGGCCCTCCCCTGCAGCTGTCACGGTGGTGGATGGGAGGTCAACCTCTGCGGAGGGCAGGCTGACGTCACCTTCGGGCCCTTCTGCCTTGGGGAGCGACACTCCGAATTTGGGCTTGTCGAACCTGGGCATCTTCAACCTCCCCTTTAACCCCGTGCCTTCCAGCTCGGCCCCGTCGAGCGAGCCTTCGGCAGAGGGGACTTTGAGGTCTATGTCAGGCGCCTGGATCTTGAAGGAGCCTTCGACGGCGGGTACCTTGATTTCTGGGGCCTCAACGCTGATGGCACCAGCCTTGAGTTCTGCCTCTGGGAGGCTGCCGTCGACTTTGTGCAGGCTGATGTCTGCGTCCATTTTGGGAGACTTGACGGTCGGCTTGGAGAAGGCCACGCTGGGCACCTTGACTTTTGGCATGTGTATTTTCATGCTACCCCCCTCAACTTTGCCGGCAGCAAAGTCCAGGCTGCCTTCGGCCTCGGGCCCCTGCAGGGCGACTTCACCCTCCTGGACTTCAGCCTGGGCTTTGGGCAGCGAGACCTCAGCCTTTGGCAGGCTGACCTGCACCTGGGGAGCTTTGACTTTGGGCAGCTTGACGCTGGGCATCTTGACGTCCGGCATCTTGAATCGAGCTTTATCGCTGTCTCCTGTGACGGACGTCTCAACGGTCACGTCCACGCCCGGTGCTTGGATCTCGGCCCCGCTCAGGGTCACATCGACTTCGGCGGTTCCTGAGGGCACCGTCACTTGGGGCTCCTTCAGGCTAACGTCCAGGTCAGCGGCCACGGTGCCCTTGGCCTCTTTGCTGCTGGACCAGCCAAAGGAAGGCATGCCGAACTTGGGCATCTTGAACTTACCATCCTTGGTCTTTGCGGCCTCCTTCTCAGGGGCTTTGGCTTCCCCTTCCAGGGTGAGGGCCGCCTCGGGCGCCTGCAGGTCGACGCTACTATTTGGCAGTGTGACATCGACAGAGGGGAGGCTGATGTCCAACTTGGGAGCTTTGATGTCAGCCTTGGGCATTTTGAGGGAGGGCTTCTCCAGCTTCCAGCCGGCCCCTTCAGTTTTGACGTCGGCTTTGATATCCACTGCGGGGCCCTCCCCTGCAGCTGTCACGGTGGTGGATGGGAGGTCAACCTCTGCAGAGGGCAGGCTGACCTCACCTTCGGGCCCTTCCGCCTTGGGGAGCGACACTCCGAATTTGGGCTTGTCGAACCTGGGCATCTTCAACTTCCCCTTTAACCCGGTGCCTTCCAGCTCGGCCCCGTCGAGCGAGCCTTCGGCAGAGGGGACTTTGAGGTCTATGTCAGGAGCCTGGATCTCGAAGGAGCCTTCGACGGAGGGTACCTTGATTTCCGGGGCCTCAACGCTGATGGCACCAGCCTTGAGTTCTGCCTCTGGGAGGCTGCCGTCGACTTTGTGCAGGCTGATGTCTGCGTCCATTTTGGGAGACTTGACGGTAGGCTTGGAGAAGGGCACGCTGGGCACCTTGATTTTTGGCATGTGTATTTTCATGCCGCTGCCCTCAACTTTGCCAGGAGCCACCTCCAGGCTGCCTTCGGCCTCGGGCCCCTGCAGGGCGATTTCACCCTCCTGGACTTCAGCCTGGGCTTTGGGCAGCGAGACCTCAGCCTTTGGCAGGCTGACCTGCACCTGAGGAGCTTTGACTTTGGGCAGCTTGACGCTGGGCATCTTGACGTCAGGCATCTTGAAGCGAGCTTTCTCGCTGTCTCCTGTTACGGCGGTCTCAACGGTCACCTCCAAGCCGGGCACTTGGATCTCGGCCCCGCTCATGGTCACATCGACTTCGGCGGTTCCCAAGGGCACCGTCACTTGGGGCTCCTTCAGGCTGACGTCCAGGTCAGCGGCCACGGTGCCCTTGGCCTCTTTGCTGCTGGACCAGCCAAAGGAAGGCATGCCGAACTTGGGCATCTTGAACTTGCCGTCCTTGGTCTTTGCGGCCTCCTTCTCAGGGGCTTTGGCTTCCCCTTCCAGGGTGAGGGCCGCCTCGGACGCCTGCAGGTCGACGCTACTCTTTGGCAGTGTGACATCGACAGAGGGGAGGCTGATGTCCAACTTGGGAGCTTTGATGTCAGCCTTGGGCATTTTGAGGGAGGGCTTCTCCAGCTTCCATCCGACCCCTTCAGTTTTGACGTCGGTTTTGATGTCCAGTGCGGGACCCTCCCCTGCGGCTGTCACGGTGGTGGAGGGGAGGTCAACCTCTGCGGAGGGCAGGCTGACCTCACCTTCGGGCCCTTCCGCCTTGGGGAGCGACACTCTGAATTTGGGCTTGTCGAACCTGGGCATCTTCAACTTCCCCTTCAAGCCGGAACCTTCCAGCTCGGCCCCGTCGAGCGAGCCTTCGGCAGAGGGGACTTTGAGGTCTATGTCAGGCGCCTGGATCTCGAAGGAGCCTTCGACGGCGGGTACCTTGATTTCCGGGGCCTCAATGCCGATGGCACCAGCCCTGAGTTCTGCCTCTGGGAGGCTGGCGTCGACTTTGTGCAGTCTGACCTCTGCGTCCATTTTGGGAGACTTGACGGTCGGCTTGGAGAAGACCACGCTGGGCACCTTGACTTTTGGCATATGTATTTTCATGCCGCCACCCTCAACTTTGCCAGAGGCAACTTCCAGGCTGCCTTCGGAGTCAGGTCCCTGCAGGGCGACTTCTCCCTCCTGGACTTCAGCCTGGGCTTTGGGCAGCGAGACCTCAGCCTTTGGCAGGCTGACCTGCACCTGGGGAGCTTTGACTTTGGGCATCTTGACGCTGGGCATCTTGAATCGAGCTTTCTCGCGGTCTCCTGTGGCGTCAGTCTCAACAGTCAGCTCCACGCCCGGTGCTTGGATCTCAGCCCCGGGCAGGGTCACATCGACTTCGGCAGTTCCTGAGGGCACCGTCACTTGGGGCTCCTTCAGGCTAACGTCCATGTCAGCGGCCACGGTGCCCTTGGCCTCTTTGCTGCTGGACCAGCCAAAGGAAGGCATGCCAAACTTGGGCATCTTGAACTTGCCGTCCTTGGTCTTTGCGGCCTCCTTCTCAGGGGCTTTGGCTTCCCCGTCCAGGGTGAGGGCCGGCTCGGGAGCCTGCACTTCCACCCCGGTCTTTGGCAGTGTGACATCGACAGAGGGGAGGCTGATGTCCAACTTGGGAGCTTTGATGTCAGCCTTGAGCATTTTGAGGGAGGGCTTCTCCAGCTTCCAGCCGGCCCCTTCAGTTTTGACGTCGGCTTTGATATCCACTGCGGGGCCCTCCCCTGCAGCTGTCACGGTGGTGGATGGGAGGTCAACCTCTGCGGAGGGCAGGCTGACGTCACCTTCGGGCCCTTCTGCCTTGGGGAGCGACACTCCGAATTTGGGCTTGTCAAACCTGGGCATCTTCAACCTCCCCTTTAACCCGGTGCCTTCCAGCTCGGCCCCGTCGAGCGAGCCTTCGGCAGAGGGGACTTTGAGGTCTATGTCAGGCGCCTGGATCTTGAAGGAGCCTTCGACGGCGGGTACCTTGATTTCCGGGGCCTCAATGCTGATGGCACCAGACTTGAGTTCTGCCTCTGGGAGGCTGCTGTCGACTTTGTGCAGGCTGATCTCTGCGTCCATTTTGGGAGACTTGACGGTCGGCTTGGAGAAGGCCACGCTGGGCACCTTGACTTTTGGCATTTGTATTTTCATGCCGCTGCCCTCAACTTTGCCAGGAGGCCCCTCCAGGCTGCCTTCGGCCTCGGGCCCCTGCAGGGCGACTTCACCCTCCTGGACTTCAGCCTGGGCTTTGGGCAGCGAGACCTCGGCCTTTGGCAGGCTGACCTGCACCTGGGGAGATTTGACTTTGGGCAGCTTGACGCTGGGCATCTTGACGTCGGGCATCTTGAATCGAGCTTTCTCGCTGTCTCCTGTGACGGCGGTCTCAACGGTCAGCTCCACGTCAGGCACTTGTATCTCGGCCCCGGGCAGGGTCACATCGACTTCGGCGGTTCCTGAGGGCACCGTCACTTGGGGATCCTTCAGGCTGACGTCCATGTCAGCGGCCACGGTGCCCTTGGCCTCTTTGCTGCTGGACCAGCCAAAGGAAGGCATGCCGAACTTGGGCATCTTGAACTTACCGTCCTTGGTCTTTGCAGCCTCTTTCTCAGGGGCTTTGGATTCCCCTTCCAGGGTGAGGGCCACCTCAGGCGCCTGCAGGTCGACACTGGCCTTTGGCAGGGTGACATCGACGGAGGGGAGGCTGATGTCCACCTTGGGAGCTTTGATGTCAGCCTTGGGCATTTTGAGGGAGGGCTTCTCCAGCTTCCAGCCGGCCCCTTCAGTTTTGACGTCAGCTTTGACACCCAACGCGGGGCCCTCCCCTGCAGCTGTCATGGTGGTGGATGGGAGGTCAACCTCTGCGGAGGGCAGACTGACGTCACCTTTGGGCCCTTCTGCCTTGGGGATCGACACTCTGAATTTGGGCTTGTCGAACCTGGGCATCTTCAACTTCCCCTTCAGGCCGGCGCCTTCCAGCTCGGCCTCGTCGAGCGAGCCTTCGGCAGAGGGTACTTTGAGGTCTATGTCAGGCGCCTGGATCTCGAGGGAACCTTCAACGGAGGGTACCATGATGTCGGGGGCCTCAATGCTGATGGCACCGGTCTTCAGCTCTACTTCTGGGAGGCTGGCGTCGACTTTGTGCAGTCTGACCTCTGCGTCCATTTTGGGAGACTTGACGGTCGGCTTGGAGAAGGCCACGCTGGGCACCTTGACTTTTGGCATTTGTATTTTCATGCCGCTGCCCTCAACTTTGCCAGGAGCCACCTCCAGGCCGCCTTCGGCCTCGGGCCCCTGCAGGGCGACTTCACATTCCTGGACTTCAGCCTGGGCTTTGGGCAGCGAGACCTCGGCCTTTGGCAGGCTGACCTGCACCTGTGGAGCTTTGACTTTGGGCAGCTTGACGCTGGGCATCTTGACGTCGGGCATCTTGAAGCGAGCTTTCTCACTGTCTCCTGTGGCAGACGTCTCCACGGTCAACTCCACGATGGGCGCTTGGATCTCGGCCCCGGGCAGGGTCACATTGACTTCGGCGGTTCCTGAGGACACCGTCATTTGGGGCTCCGTCAGGCTGACGTCCATGTCAGCAGCCATGGTGCCCTTGGCCTCTTTGCTGCTGGACCACCCAAAGGAAGGCATGCCGAACTTGAGCATCTTGAACTTACCATCCTTGGTCTTTGCGGCCTCCTTCTCAGGGGCTTTGGCTTCCCCGTCCAGGGTGAGGGCCGCCTTGGGCGCCTGCAGGTCGACGCTGGCCTTTGGCAGGGTGACATCGACGGAGGGGAGGCTGATATCCACCTTGGGAGCTTTGATGTCAGCCTTGGGCATTTTGAGGGAGGGCTCCTCCAGCTTCCAGCCGACCCCTTCAATTTTGACGTCGGCTTTGCCACCCAACGCGGGGCCCTCCCCTGAAGCTGTAATCATGTCAGAGGGGAGGTCAACCTCTGCGGAGGGCAGGCTGACGTCACCTTCGGGCCCTTCTGCCTTGGGGAGCGACACTCCGAATTTGGGCTTGTCGAACCTGGGCATCTTCAACTTCCCCTTTAACCCGCCGTCTTCCAGCTCGGCCACGTGGAGCGAGACTTCGGCCGAGGGGACTTTGAGGTCTATGTCAGGCGCCTGGATCTCGAAGGAGCCTTCGACGGAGGGTACCTTTATATCTGGCACCTCAATGCTGACGGCACCGGCCTTGAGGTCTGCCTCTGGGAGGCTGGCGTCAACTTTATGCAAAGTGACGTCTGTGTCCATTTTGGGAGCCTTGGCGGTCGGCTTGGAGAAGGCCACGCTGGGCACCTTGACTTTTGGCATGTGTATTTTCATGCTACCGCCCTCAACTTTGCCAGCAGCAACCTCCAGGCTGCCTTCAGAGTCAGGGCCCTGCAGGGCGATTTCACCCTCTTGGACTTCAGCCTGGGCTTTGGGCAGCGAGATATCGTTTTTTGGCAGGCTGACCTGCACCTGGGGAGCTTTGATGCTGGGCATCTTGACGTCTGGCATCTTGAATCGAGCTTTCTCGCGATCTCCTGTGGCCGCCGTCTCAACGGTCAACTCCACGACGGGCGCTTGGATCTCGGCCCCGGGCAGGGTCACATCGACATCAGCGGTTCCTGAGGGCACCATCACTTGGGGCTCCTTCAGGCTAACGTCCAGGTCAGCGGCCACGGTGCCCTTGGCCTCTTTGCTGCTGGACCAGCCAAAGGAAGGCATGCCGAACTTGGGCATCTTGAACTTGCCGTCCTTTGTCTTTGCGGCGTCCTTCTCAGGGGCTTTGGCTTCCCCGTCCAGGGTGAGGGCCGCCTCGGGCGCCTGCATGTCCACGCTGGCCTTTGGCAGGGTGACATTGACGGAGGGGAGGCTGATATCCACCTTGGGAGCTTTGATGTCAGCCTTGGGCATTTTGAGGGAGGGCTTCTCCAGCTTCCAGCCGGCCCCTTCAGTTTTGATGTCGGCTTTGATATCCACTGTGGGGCCCTCCCCTGCTGCTGTCACGGTGGTGGATGGGAGGTCAACCTCTGCGGAGGGCAGGCTGACGTCACCTTCGGGCCCTTCCGCCTTGGGGAGCGACACTCCCAATTTGGGCTTGTCGAACCTGGGCATCTTCAACTTCCCCTTTAACCCCGTGCCTTCCAGCTCGGTCTCGTCATGTGAGCCTTCGGCAGAGGGGACTTTGAGGTCTATGTCAGGCGCCTGGATCTCACGGGAACATTCGCCGGAGGGTACCTTTATATCTGGCACCTCAATGCCGATGGCACCGGCCTTGAGTTCTGCCTCTGGGAGGCTGGTGTCCACTTTGTGCAGGCTGATCTCTGCGTCCATTTTGGGAGACTTGACGGTCGGCTTGGAGAAGGCCACGCTGGGCACCTTGACTTTTGGCATGTGTATTTTCATGCCGCTGCCCTCAACTTCGCCAGGAGCCACCTCCAGGCTGCCTTCGGAGTCAGGGCCCTGCAGGGCGACTTCATCCTCCTGGAATTCAGCCTGGGCTTTGGGCAGCGAGACCTCAGCCTTTGGCAGGCTGACCTGCACCTGGGGAGCTTTGACTTTGGGCAGCTTGACGCTGGGCATCCTGACGTCGGGCATCTTGAATCGAGCTTTATCGCCGTCTCCTGTGGCGGACGTCTCAACGGTCAATTCCACGCTGGGCGCTTGGATCTCGGCCCCGGGAAGGATCACATCGACTTCGGCAGTTCCTGAGGGCACCGTCACTTGGGGCTCCTTCAGGCTGACGTCCATGTCAGCGGCCACGGTGCCCTTGGCCTCTTTGCTGCTGGACCAGCCAAAGGAAGGCATGCCGAACTTGGGCATCTTGAACTTGCCGTCCTTTGTCTTTGCGGCCTCCTTCTCAGGGGCTTTGGCTTCTTCTTCCAGGGTAAGGGCCGCCTCGGGCGCCTGCAGGTTAACACTGGCCTTTGGCAGGGTGACATCGACGGAGGGGAGGCTGATGTCCACCTTGGGAGCTTTGATGTCAGCCTTGGGCATTTTGAGGGAGGGCTTCTCCAGCTTCCAGCCGACCCCTTCAATTTTGACGTCGGCTTTGACACCCAACGCGGGGCCCTCCCCTGCAGCTGTAATCGTGTCAGAGGGGAGGTCAACCTCTGCGGAGGGCAGGCTGACCTCACCTTCGGGCCCTTCCGCCTTGGGGAGCGACACTCCGAATTTGGGCTTGTTGAACCTGGGCATCTTCAACTTCCCCTTTAACCCCGTGCCTTCCAGCTCGGTCTCGTCATGTGAGCCTTCGGCAGAGGGGACTTTGAGGTCTATGTCAGGAGCCTGGATATCATCGGAGCCTTCGTCGGGGGGTACCTTGATGCCGGGTGTCTCAACGCTGACGGCACCGGTGTTGAGGTCTTCCTCCTTGAGGCTGCCGTCGACTTTGTGCAGGCTGGCGTCTGCGTCCAGTTTGGGAGGCTTGACGGTTGGCTCGGAGAAGGCCACGCTGGGCACCTTAACTTTTGGCATGTGTATTTTCATGTCGCTGCCCTCAACTTTGCCAGGAGCCACCTCCAGCCCGCCTTCCGCCTTGGGCCCCTGCAGGGCGACTTCACCCTCCTGGACTTCAGCCTGGGCTTTGGGCAGCGAGACCTCGGCCTTTGGCAGGCTGACCTGCACCTGGGGAGCTTTGACTTTGTGCAGCTTGACGCTGGGCATCTTGACGTCCGGCCTCTTGAATCGAGCTTTCTCGCTGTCTCCTGTGGCGGACGTCTCAACGGTCAACTCCACACTGGGCGATTGGATCTCAGCCGCGGGCAGGGTCACATGAACTTCGGCAGTTCCTGAGGGCACCGTCACTTGGGGCTCCTTCAGGCTAACGTCCATGTCAGCGGCCACGGTGCCCTTGGCCTCTTTGCTGCTGGACCAGCCAAAGGAAGGCATGCCGAACTTGGGCATCTTGAACTTGCCGTCCTTGGTCTTTGCGGCCTCCTTCTCAGGGGCTTTGGCTTCCCCTTCCAGGGTGAGGGCCACCTCGGGCGCCTGCAGGTCGACCCTGGCCTTTGGCAGGGTGACATCGACGGAGGGGAGGCTGATGTCCACCTTGGGAGCTTTGATGTCAGCCTTGGGCATTTTGAGGGAGGGCTTCTCCAGCTTCCAGCCGGCCCCTTCAGTTTTGACGTCGGCTTTGATATCCACTGAGGGACCCTCCCCTGCAGCTGTCATGGTGGTGGATGGGAGGTCAACCTCTGCGGAGGGCAGGCTGACCTCACCTTCGGGCCCTTCCGCCTTGGGGAGCGACACTCCGAATTTGGGCTTGTTGAACCTGGGCATCTTCAACTTCCCCTTTAACCCGGTGCCTTCCACCTCAGCCCCGTTGAGTGAGCCCCCGGCAGAGGGGACTTTGAGGTCTATGTCAGGCGCCTGGATCTCGATGGAGCCTTCAACAGAGGGCACCTTGATGTCGGGCGCCTCAACGCTGACGGCACCGGCCTTGAATTCTGCCTCTGGGAGGCTGCTGTCTTCTTTGTGCAGGCTGATGTCTGCGTCCATTTTGGGAGACTTGACGCTCGGCTTGGAGAAGGCCACGCTGGGCACCTTGACTTTTGGCATGTGTATTTTCATGCTACCCCCCTCAACTTTGCCGGCAGCAAAGTCCAGGCCACCTTCGGCCTCGGGCCCCTGCAGGGCGACTTCTCCCTCCTGGACTTCAGCCTGGGCTTTGGGCAGCGAGACCTCGGCCTTTGGCAGGCTGACCTGCACCTGGGGAGCTTTGACTTTGGGCAGCTTGACGCTGGGCATCTTGACGTCCGGCATCTTGAATCGAGCTTTATCGCCGTCTCCTGTGACGGACGTCTCGACTGTCACCTCCACGCTTGGCGCTTGGATCTCGGCCCCAGGCAGGGTCACATCAACTTCGGCGGTTCCTGAGGGCACCGTCACTTGGGGATCCTTCAGGTTGACGTCCATGTCAGTGGCCACGGTGCCCTTGGCCTCTTTGCTGCTGGACCAGCCAAAGGAAGGCATGCCGAACTTGGGCATCTTGAACTTGCCGTCCTTGATCTTTGTGGCCTCTTTCTCAGGGGCTTTGGCTTCCCCTTCCAGGGTGAGGGCTGCCTCAGGCACCTTCAGGTCGACGCTGGCCTTTGGAAGGGTGACATCGACGGAGGGGAGGCTGATGTCCTCCTTGGGAGCTTTGATATCAATTTGTTTATTTTGAGATAATTCCTCTGTGTTCTTTGATGCTGTACTGAGTTCAATGTTAGTTATTTCAATATCAGGTTTTGTAATCAGTATTTCTCCATCTTTGTCTTCCAAATTTATCTTCTTTTTCGAAGTTTTCTCAGTCAGCTCTTTCAGACTTGGTATCTGGACTTCTGGCATTTGTCCTATATGCTTGTCACTTGTTTTTCCTTTGGAAATTCCGATTTTTATTTCAGCACTTGGAATCTTCATTTCTTCTGCTGATACACTCATCTCTGGTTTTGCACCTTCTTCTGGGAGTTTTCCTTCCCTGTCACTGAATGTACCTTCTGTTTGCCCTGTCTCCTCCTTTGTAGTTGCCCAGGTAAATGTAGGTAATTTAAACTTTGGCAGTCTGAATTTGCTTTCTTTTCCCTCTGTATCTTTTTCTCCTGTCTTCATGCAGATGTCCATCTTTAATATTTTATCAGCTGTGGGCATGCCATCTTCCTCTATCTCTGGCTTTTTTGTAGTATCTGCTGATTCAACTGTGCTTTCTTCTCTTGGAATTTTCACGTCAGCTTTAGGCGTTTTGGATATTTTGAATGATGGCATTTGTATTTTCCAAGTAGATACATCTGATTCTGCATGAGGCATGTGAGGTTTCACATCCAAATTGCTGCCATCCTCTGAACTTGTATCAGCTCTTTTTTCTGGTACTGAATGTGGAACGTCACTTCCCAGTTTGGCATTTTCAGTCTCTGTCGCTTTTCTTTTGGGCATTGAAATCCCAAATTTTGTTTTCTGAATTGTTAGTATTTGTGTGTCTTCTGCTTCTTTTTCTCTTGTTTCCAGTGTGTCGGATGTTGTGTGTAATTCTGCTTTAGCAGTGCCTATTTCTAGACCTTTTACCTGTATAGATCCTTGTGCTGTGTGTCCCATCATGTCTATGTTTATTCCACTTTCTCCTTCTGTTTTTTCTGCTGGTCCTTTCTGTTTCTTTTTTCGTGATTTTGATGAAGCTTGTGTTTGTTTAGTTGGGCTTTCTTTCAGATCAGGTGTTTCTAAACTGGGCTTTGTTATCTGGGTTGTTACAGCTGGTACTTCAGGTACAGTAAATTTTGATGTCAATTCTTTGTCTTTTTTAATGCTTATTTCAACTTCAGGGCGTGTTTTTGTGTGAGATGGAATGCCATTTTTCATGTCTTTTAACTCTTTTGTTAAAGTTTCTTGTACCTCCCCTGTTTTAATTTCATAAGCAGGAGATGTGGTATATTCAACAGTTAGGATTTCAGGATTTTCCAGGCTGATATCTTCTTTATGTGTTTTTTCTCTTTCAGATAACAGTGTAGTTTTTATTTCTTTTTTTTGCTTGTCTTGTGGTTCTGGTTTGGATCTGTGCATTTTGAATCCAATGCTAGGGAACTTCAGTTTCTTTTGGCTTCCTTTTTTTTCTTTGATACGGACTTCTTGTTGAAATTGAGACTCTGTGTCTGTGCTTGTAGGGGAAATATCCTGTACAGCAGGCTCATATGCATCTGATGTACTGTGAGATCTTCTGTGCCCCAGTATCTTTTTATTTTTAATTGACTGGAATTTTGGCCATGATAACCTGTCTTTTTTAGGTCTCTTGCTTCTTCCTACCCTTTGGCTTACAATTAACGTTTCCCTGTCTTCTTCTGAAATGGCTTTTCCCGAAACATGCACTGTTTCTTCAGGAATACTCTCACTGAGTTCTTTTTCCTGAAACAACAAAGAGTAGTCAGAAAACTAAAGTAAATTAAATATAGATGCAACACTAAACAAAATACATACTATAAAATGTATAGGAAAATGTATAGAAAAAATTAATTCACAGTATCTATTTGTTATATCAAAAATTCCTGAAAATAGTGTATGTAATGCAGGTAGAAATTACACAAACCAAATGGATTCTGACAGTAATATGTGGATTTCTGAAGGTTTATGTTTTTTGCAAAACATTGCAGTAGATAGAGGTTTCTATATGTCTCTCTACATATGGCTGTACAAACATATATATAAAATATTTATATATCTGTATATGAACAGAGGAATAATTCTGAATGTGATGGAGACCAATAAGCATATCATGTCATTAAACACTTTTTTTTTAAGAGAAAATTTCATTGATGAGCTTTTGAGAAAAATAGTTACTGATATTTTACATTTTGGAAAATACTGAATATAAATATTACAGATGTTATCTGAGCCTGTTCTATTGGCAGACACAACAAACAAATGCAGACTCACTAGAAATTGTTTTTCATGACTAAGTCTTAAGAAGATGCAAGCATGTATTTTCTGGTCTATTTCCACAGAGAACATTACTACAAACTTTGCAAACTAATCAAATATTTACCTGGTTTATTCTTTCCTTTTTGTACTGGAATGTAGAGTGAATGTGTTCTAGCTCTTCTTTCCCAGCAACTTTTCTTTTCAGGCTGAATTGGACTCTGTATGGCTCGGAATATTGGAGAATCTTGAGTGCATCTTCATATTTGATATTATCGAAAAATATTGTAGCACTTAGAAGCTGATCACCTGCAAGTGGAATCAGACATCATTTTAATTAGTTTGTCTTTTCTTGCATTTTTTCAAATTCTGTTGAATTAATGCCCACCAAAAAAAAAAAAAAAAAAAAAAAAATCACATCCTATTTATTCTATTTATTTAAAATATGAAATTATGTTCACATAGTAGAATCAAAAAAAGTTAAGGCTGGAAAGGACCTCTGAAGATTATCTACTCCAGTCACCCTGCTCTGGGAAGGGGTCATCTGCAGCTGGTTGCTCTGGTCTGTGTGCAGTCAGGTTTTGAAGATTTCTAAGGATGGCGACTCCACAACCTCTCTGCAAAACCTGTTTCAGTGTCTGACCACCCTGTCAGTAACAAAGTTTTTCTTACATTTTTCAGTATTTAGACTTTGGACTTTTGTTCTTGTTTAAATCATTATTTATTGTAGTTTTGTGGCATACTATTTTGTGAAAAAATCAAACGCAGCTTCTTCATGAATGTTATGAGCTGTTTTTTTTTCATTTTAGTTGTGTATATACTACTTTCTATGTATCTTGTTCACTGTTCCAGTGAAAATTACACTTTTTTTTTAATAGAAAAAAAATCACATTTTATTATTGTTTAAGATACTGATCTCTAAAATTAGTATGAGAAGGTTAAGCTGACACATGACATTGGTTGGTTTGGGATCTACTGTTTCTATTACCTAAAGAGATGACTGATCACCTAGGTATCTATACACACACACAGCTACATACCTGATTATTTTAAGATATACCCCCCCCCCCCCCCAACAAACCAAAACAGAAAGTCAGACTGTACCTTCTTTCAGACTAAATATTTTTGAAGCAGGAGATTCCTTAAGTACTTTTTTAATAAATATTCCTTCATTTCCTCCACCCATCACACTAAAACCACTAGCACCAGCTTCCACTTCTGTCTTCAGGGTCACTTCCATTGTTTCCTAGATACAGAAAAAGGTGTGAATTTATCATTTTTATTCATTTGTATCAAAGTGTTCTACATTATTCGACTATAAAAAATTGAGTCTCCTCAGGTATATTTTCAGTAGCTCAAGAGAGATTATCTAAAATAGTGAATGTACCTATTCAGTGTGGGTTTGATTCTGCTAAAAGTTAGAATTAAGCACATGTGTTAGGGTTATGCTGGATCGGGACCATAGGGAAAATAGTTTATAATTCTAAAACACGAAGCATATGGAATCTTTTAGGGCTGAAAGATCGTATCTTCTGTGAGGATGTTAAGCACCTGAATTAGAGTTAATGGGCCAGAAAAGTCAGACGAAGAGCTAATGCTGTACTGTACTCAAACGAGAGAAAGCAAAACAGAATTATGGAAGGACCCCAAATAGGACAAGTAAGTGTTCATGTCTGTGCCACAACTAGGCAACTTGTGAATTTCCTAGTCGAAACAAGTCTAAAGTGATTCTTTGCCCATTTGTCCTTCCCTCTGCCCACCCATGCATGTCTGTGTGTTGTAATAGACTTTACTATTTTGCAAGCCACATGCCTAAAACTAGAGTGGCTTTAGACTGACCTGTGGTCGACTCTGTTTTGATTTGTCTGTAGAATATTTTTTGTTTTCTTCTTGAAGCTGAAAAATAATTTGCAATTATTTAGTGTTCAGAAGTCATGCTGTTGTAAAGTATAACAGAAGTCCTACATCAGTTAAATCCCTGGTTTAGACTGAGAACTGAGGCTGACTTTAATGGCAACAGAGCAAAATTGGGATCTATGAGTGCAATGTACAACATGAATGATTGAACTATATTATTCCCAGTAGTAAATTAAATGCCAGGGCTTTCCTGCATTGCACAAAAATTTGCATGAAATGAACACCAGAGACCAATTTTATTACGACATTAGGAGTTTTTCTGTGTGTTACCTATGTAGCACATTTCTCATGCTTTCATCTTTGTGAACATACATTTTTTTCATTTATTTGACTTCAGAATGAATTTCAAACTTTTGCCTACTTGTCTTAACATGACTGTACTAATTATATCTTTAACTTTGAATATCCAAGAACTAGAGGTAGTTTTGAAATATGTATTAGTTAAATTCAAGCCAGTTAAATATTCTAATAGGAAAAGCATTGTGATTTCTTAATGCTGTCTGCCATAGGTCCTTTAAGGAATGAAGTCAAATGCATTTTTTGCCAAGAGACAAGAACATGGCCAACAACAAGTTCCCTGCAGTGTAAAACCATCAATGAACACAGCCCTGATTTTGGAGGGGGCAGGAAGACAATATGGCTGCAACAATGTCCTGTTACATGACATATGACTCTCGGATACTTGTAGGAGCTAAAGCCTCTCAAATCAACTTGGTAATGCCATGCCTGCACGAAAACTCAGTGTCTTGCCTTTAAATATTCTTCTTCTATGGAATATTCATAAACTGGAGAGGATCCTTGTGGCCTTGGACGGATGTCTTCTACTGCTACTTCATTAACCTGTGAAAAATAAATGAGTGGTGAGAAAGGAACAGGCACCATTAAAATGACACCTTTTTTTGAGGAGTTTTTACACTTAGTCATAGTCTCCTTCTGTGTACAAATCTTTCATTAGTAATCATGGATGTAGAATAATCAATAACTCTTTCCTAAGGTCAAAAACAAATACAATTCTCATTTAAAGATGTTACTCAAGAAGACAAGCAACAGACTCCTGAGAGACAAAACCAATGGTATGCTGATTTTGGTTTTTCTTTACATATTGTATGCATCTGTGGGCTGAACAGACTGAAAATACTGAGACATCAACCAGTAACAATCGAAAAAGGCAATAAAAATTCCCTCCCCTGCTTTATTTGCACACATAACCTTTGCATCCTGCGGCTTCAAACTTTATTGCCCTCTATAACCAAGAAAACCATGGAAGAGTCCCAGCAGGAATTTCTGCTGACAAACAATTGGCATGATTCCTTCTGGAGTCAAACAACAGGGAACCTAAAACAGCTACAGCTTTAAAGGAAAGTTACGGTAGGCCATGTCATAGTTTGCTAAGTCTTGGTATTAAACTTATGTTGGTGAATCATGGCGAAGAACAGATCATTTTATATTGAAGCTCCATTCTGGCTTTTGAGCTGGCAGGAGAATCCCAAGCAGAAATACAGCATCTTTAATAGGAAAAAAAAAATCACCAGTAATACCCAGACATAAACAAAATATTTCAGATCCCTTTTTAACAAGGTAACTCCCAAACCCCCATCCCCCCAGAAATCCCAGCTCTAAAAAATACTCACAGAATCTTCATCTTCTGCATCTGCATCAGCATCAGCATCTCCTGGAGGCTCGGCTGGTCTTAGCTGCCGTCCAGAACCTGAAAGCAGCATACAGGTTGTTGGTGTCTGCGGGAGCCACACAGGGCACAGAGCAGCTGGCTTGCAAGCAGAAGCCCTCTGGAGCAGCACACCCAGGGGACATGCATGGGCTGGCTGTAGAAAGGCCTGCTTTCATTTAGATTCCTTATCTCAGATCTCATCAGGCCAATCTTTCCAATGATACCAGAAATATTTGTATCCAGAAATGTAAAGGCTTTTCTGAAGGAAAAAATCCTCAGATTGGAGAAAATGTAGAACTAGAAGCTGTCCAGATTTTTTTTATTTATTTTTTATTTTTTTTATGACCAAGGAGGACTCAAGGTGTGTATTGGGCAGAACTGGCAAGGTTTTGGCAGAGGTGTGGCTGTGGGGTGGTCTCTGTGGGAGGAGGACAAGGACCACCCTGAGCCAAATGCAGTCGCTTGCAGACAACTCCACCTGCAACGCTGAATCCATCAGAGGAGTTTCTGCACCTCAGTGAATGTGTTTCAAAAAGAGCAATAAATGCTGAGAAGAAGAGACAACACCACTAGAGGAGGAGGAGAAAAACAGAGAAGACCACACCAGAGCAGGAGGGGAGAGGAGAGATGGCAGAGCAGGCGAAATGCTGGAGCAAAATAGGACCTCAAGTAGTGGCTGGAGGAAGAAAAGCTGCCTGAGCAAGGGCAGAGAGGAGGAGGCTCAACTCTGATGGGTTGGCAGCTAGTGGAGGAAGCAACCCTGGTGCAACTGAGCATGGAGCAAAGAATGAAAAAAAGAAAAGCAGCCACTATCTGCTGACCCCTGTCTCCCGCACCAGCCCTCACCTCCCTAAGTAGCCCACGGTGAGGAGATAGGAGACCAGAAAGAGGGGAGGAGAAGTGTGTGGAGGGGAGCTTTTTCCCTAAGAGGTTTTATTTTTTTTAAAATATCAGAAATAGTAATGAAAAGTTCATTAATTGGCAATATGTTAAATTGATTGAAATTCCCCATCTTGAAACTTTTCGTTGCCACCGACAGAGATCATAAGACAAAAGCTGGAAGGTAAACATCATGAAGCTTTGGTAGTAATAAAGCCTCTGCTTTCTTGGTTTTTTTTTAAAAGTATTGAGGACAGAAAGAGGTGAGGTGAAGGAGATGAGTTTTTTGAAAGTATGATTCTGTTGCCCTTAAATTGGGCACTAAAGAATGAAAAAACATGAAAAGATCATCATTTTCAGAGATGCAGGCTTAGCCAGTAGAGGACAGTGTGACTGAATGACACATTCCCTGATGCACAGGCTATTCTAATTCATGCACAAGTCCTTGTCCTGATAACTATGGCTCTTTCCTGTCTCCACGCTCCATTTTTTCCAAACCATCAGTCTGTCTAGCTCTCTTACACCCAGTTCTGCAACTGCCATTAGCATACATAATTTTGGCTCTCCGAAACAGATCCTCTGGCTTAAAAATGTGCTCAAACACCAGAGAAGACCATCACAAGCAGAACTATGCAACTCATTCATTGCCTATTTTAAATGAAGAATCCTTGGGCTGGAACACAACATTTCTGGATGTGGATATTACATGCTGTATGTGCAGACAAGCTGGCACAGCTCATGCATGTATGCGATCACTGTAGCATACACAAGTTGCCAAGCTTTTGTTAAAATGGCTGTGATTTTGCTAGACTTTCTTCACAGTTTTCTGGTCGCTTACATTTATTTTATCCTTGAATTTTTTTAAGATGAAATTATCTAGTACAGGCAGGGTTTTGAAAGAGTGGTGCCACGTGGTCAGTGATGGACCTCTTTGTTAAGACGAATGGAAATAGTGTGCTTCCAGTGGGAATATTCAATGTCAGTCTACGGGCCAAGTTTCCAAACTTGATAGAAGGCATCCTCATTAGCCATATGTACATCATCTTAATCAGCTGTCCTGTGGTATTTTAGCTCCAGAGAACTAGGATCAACTCAGAAAACATCAGGGCTGCCACACCATGCCTCCTTTAGCCTTCACAGGACTAGTCCTGACGCCTACAATGGGCAATTCTAGAAAATGGTCTTAATGCGGACCCTAATTCAGATTAAAGACCTTCATAAATTGGATTGATTTTTTTATTTTTTTTTTTCCTAGCAGTTGAAAATTTCAGAAGTTCAAGAAAATTGGAAAATGAACATAACCTTACTAAAAAAAATGGATGTGGATTTATGAACCTGATTTGAGGCATTTCTGCTTGAAAATTCTGGAATCTATTCATGAAGCTCTTCACCACATGTATTTTAATAAGCATCATATGAGGGAAAGAGCTGCAGGACTGAGGCTTGATTGTTTAATTTGCTTAGTGCTTTTAAACATTCAGGTGCCAAGAAGGAATTTTATGGCTGTTACTAAAATTCCAAGAAATAGTAAGGACGTAGCCTTGTAGCATTGCTGTATTTTTCACTTGGGAGAATCCCACCCAAAAACACTGAAGTCCAGTAGAATGACTTAAGAGAATGTTGCTTGGACTGCCTGCGCGTTTGCTCTTCAGTGCAGCACTTCAAGACTAATTACACCATTGATCTCTGGTGGCTGCCAATAATTTTACTACTGCAAAAGAAAAGGGAAAGAATTCTTGAGCTGGTTCACTGCTGTTTCTCTTGTTTTACTCTGGTGTAACTTCAGTGACATTATAGCTGTCTAGAACTGGAGCAATGCAAGTATGGGGAGCTCTGTTCTCTAGACTTGAACGGTCCTGTATAGTTTGTACCACTGATTTTTCACTAGCCAGTGGCACATCTTCTTTGAGTCTAGGGTACTGCAGCTATCCTACAGGTTCTAAAAGAGGTGAAGCTTTTAAAACCAGATGTTTTGAACAAAAGATTCTTAGAATGATTAGGTAACCAACACCTTCAAAATCTTCCTGTTGTTAAGACTGGGCTACTCATAAAATCCAAGCGAATTAGATCACTTCCCTCAGTGAGACCTGAACACTTATTTCCCATCAGGATGCCGTTTTAAAGCAACAGATGACACTGACAATTCTTGTTCAGTGTGGATGTAGAGAGATAGACCTGGCTTGGATGACACTTCATCTGGGCCTGGACCAGAAGAGAAGTCTCTTATTTTTCACCAGCCGTTGATCAAGCAAAGCTTGTGTATGAGGCACAAGGGTGGCTTTGCATACTTGGCCAAGTATTGGCAGGTGATTACTTGACCTTGCTAGAGGGGCTGTGGGTCAAGGTTTGCCAAACTATCACCAGAAGAATTCCCTGCTGTTAAAAGGAAAACCTGTCAGCATAAAAGGCCTCTTTCACCCACCTCATGATGGGTCGGAAGGGACAGAATCCTCCTGTGAAAGCCTTTAGCAAACTGTTACCTCTCTGAAATGGTGATAGTAGGACTCTTTTCTACAAAATGGAGCAACAGGTTGCTGTCCCCAGGGCTAATAGACATGTGGCTGAGATTTCATGGAGGGACATCAGCTAACGACATTCCCTACCAAAGCTTCAAACCACAGTCTTTCATCCACCCTGATTTCACCAAACTCTGCCTACTCTGCCCCTCTACCACAGCTAACTCATGTAATAAAAGGCTTCTTGTGCCCCTGATTCCTACTGTAGACTAAGATTTGCTTCAGATTTTTTCTTGATTCAGAATACTTTAAAAACAGCTCTATAAAAGAGGGGAATTACAGCACATCAATGAATTCCATTTTCAGTAAAGCTTTCTTTCTCTGTATAAAAGACTGTTCCAATAAACTATGATTTATATGCATGTCATTCTCATGCCCCAAATAGTAGTGATGCCAACATTTTATAGGTTTTAACTTTTTTTATGAACCCTGGACAATAAATGCTTTGTTCAAAATGTTTTCATAAACAAGATGGAATTTACATCAGTGACTACTTCTAATAGTCACTGAACTGACTTCAGAACAAGGGAATTTTTTGAAAGTAGGCAGTAGGAGTTATATAGGCTGGAACATTTTCATTTCATATGACTGAAAAGTGTATTTGCTTTTTTAAACGCAATTTAAAAAAAAAAAAATTCTCGCAACCCAGCTGGACTGTTCTGGGTAAAACCACAAAAATATAAAAACAGGTTATTTTTTTGGTATTCACATTCGGTGGGTAACAGACTCCAAAACCACATTTGGGACATTATAATCCATTTCAAGTATGACAGTGTCATTGAATTCAAGTGTATTGTACAAACTGAAGAGAAGCCTAGCTTTAGTTGGGACACTGGCATACAAAATTACCATAACCTGTACACTTTAAAATCAAATAAAACAGCAAAGGAGAATATTGGAGATGGTAAAAAAAGAAACAATAACGGTTTTTGCTGATCATCCTAGTTCATTTGCTTACAAATCATATCCTTTCTCTGCAATTCCTGGATTTGGGCTTTCTGCTTTTCAAGATTTTACACTGAAGTTATGTTTGCATATGAATGGAGGGAATTTAAGTAATCTGCTCTTTAAGCATATAATTTTTGTTTACATCAAATTCTTAGGAATTATCTTTCCTGCTAAAAGTGGCATTGTTTTGTTTTATTTAATTTTGTTCTGCTTTTTGTCGGAGAAAACTAAAATGCTGTTGTTGTATTGTTTTCCCTGGGATTTTAATGTATATCAGCTAAAACTGCCAAGAGTAGCAATGGCTGCAATGCGCATATTACTTACAAAGAAGCAGGTTAAATATTCCTCATTCTCAAGTAATATCTTCACCAGAAGAGGTTCCTTCTTGCCATGTACCGACTGGTATGAATTATCTAACTGCACTTCAACAAATAGTTTCTCTTAACAGACAGAAGCCTGATCTGTAGTAACTGTCCACAGGTGAAAACTTGTATGCTTTGCTCACTCATTTATTATTATGTGTTAATATATGAAAGTCACAACCTGTGCCTTTTCTTTTCTTGGTGTTTGCTAGTTACCATTTCTCAGCTATGATAAGAAAAAAACCAGTCCTGTTTGTTTGTGCAGTATTGTGGAAATTAACAGCTTTGAGTCCATGGCCAGTTAGAAGACTTGTGCCTTGACGTGTGGGCAAGGCTGGGACATCTTTAGATCAGGTCTTTTCTGACAGTGCAAAGCACACCCTGGACACATAACCTGATTTGTATTCTTAAAAAGGAGAAGGAGTAGTGAATAGCTGCAAGACAAACAACAACAATAATAATTTAATATCATTGTCTTTGTTGGCACTGTTGGACCCAGCAAAGAATTCATACACGTAGGTCAGCCGTTTTCACAGTGCTCCCTCATGTGCTTATGTCTCTTTGTAAATAAGGTTGTGCATCCCTACTGTCACAGGCAGCTTCAGCTGGCTCCCGCACCAGACCTCTCCTCCCGCAGCCATCAGTCCCTGTGCCTGCGGATCTGTCTGTCCCTGTGCCCTCAGGCACCCTGTCATGGCTCTGTTACTTCTCCTGTGTGCATGGCTAGTCACTGTGAATGCACTGCTCCAGAACTCCTCCCATTTTTTAAATTAACCCCCTTTCTCAAAATGCCTGATTTTTTCCCCCCTCACAGCTTGTTCTCCCTCTCTTGCAGGTACCGCAATTACTGGGATTCCTTTTCTTCTCTCAGAGCTCTCACGGCTGCCTGAGCAGTGCTGCTGCAAAGCCCTGCAGTCCCTTCTGATTCACTTCTTATATTTGAAATAGGGAATATTTAGAATAGTTGGAATATTTAAAATCGTGGGTCCCAGTTCAGGAAAGCACTTGATAACAGGAACACTATGCACATGCTTGGCATTCATTTTGGCCTTTCAAGAGCACTTTTTCGGATAGGTGAGTTCACCTGACTTTAGTTTACCAAGAGAAATTTTTCACTTTGGAGTTATGAGCAAAAAGGCAACAATTAAAACTGTACTTTTTCTTTGGCAGCCTCACTGCTTCAGTTTCCGTGTCTGCTTCTTTTTTATACCCATCCCAATCCACTGTCTCTATTATTTTGATGAGTCATTAAGTTAATGCACCTTGCAGTGGGTTCTTTGGGTTTCCTAGGATATCCCTGAAGACTAGAGACTGATGAATAAATATAAACCAACCAGCTAATTAAAATGTCACTTCAGCTAGGTAGTGTCATCAAGCATCCATTTTTGGTTTGGTTTCCTTAAAGTCTACCATGACTGAAAAATGCCCTAAATCAGATTTTTTTTAAAGAAGCTCTCACAGACAATGTTACAATGACATCAAAAGGACCACCTTTTCCATCTCAGCCACCGTTTTCTGGATACAAACATGAACTTTTGGCACTTCAAAGAACCATTTTCACCACTTTCCAAAATCAGCTGTGCTAAAGATCTCTGAATCCACAAGCAGATCTTTGTGTTCTGCTGATTGCATCAACTGGCTTGATGAGACAGAATTTGCCAGTCCCTGTGCTAAAAATGTTGTGCAAATGATATGTACAAAAATAGTTACTCAGTATCAGCAGCAGCCTGAAATCTTTCACTATTTCTCTTTGTTTCCCCCTGAGTTTTTTTCCTCAGCTTGAATTACAAATGGTAGTGACCTAATGCTACATTGAAGAGGTCTAAAAGCCTACACATACTTAATGCCTCAAGGCTTGTTAAAAAAGAAACAAACCACTGCAGATGAGTTGTCCAAAACAATTGTCTGGAGGCTACACAGCAAAGAGCATCTGCTCTAAAACTGCACCTTGGGTTCCGCTGTGAATTTCCTTAAGTGTAAATGCCAAGGTTAAGTGTAAAGACCGTGAACAAGAACAGCTAGGAACACACGAGCAGCAGGGCTGCTCAGTGTGAGGGGTTTGGCCGTGGCAGTTCAGAGAAATCATCCCCACCACCCAAATCCTCGTGGCAAGTTTGGTGGAGGACTCATGTCTTTACAAACAAGCAATGCTAGAGGAAAACCATCCTGCAAGCATCAGCTGGCAAAGATAAGAATCTGAAAGTGTCTGCAAATAGTAGACTTCTAGGCATGCACTGTGTTCCTTGAGGAAGCTGCCGTGAGGTTTAAAGCACAGGTTGTGGCACAGGCTCTTTCACAGTCTGTGTAGGCTTGACCATGAGCTCCATCAGGCCCATGGCACTCCCAATAGCAGCTCCACCCTATGCTGGGGAAAACCATCAGCAAAAAAAAAATCAAGAGGTTTATGTTCTACAGAGATTTCTTAGCACATTCCAGAGACCTGGATTCATTCCATTGTCCTGCAAGATCCCACGGACTGAGTTACAACAACTGCTGGGCAGGGCTGTGGGGCATGGCAGGACCGCAGCGGGAATGCCGTGGCTGTCACTCTATCCGAGCAGGATACGTGGCAGTGGGGAGATGCGGGTGCAATGTCACGGAGGAGCCTGCCTCTCCCAGCCCTCCATCGCAGGAATGTAGTGTTACTTCACTTGAACCATTGCCAGCGAGACAGCGGGGGCACCCCGTACCTCCACCTAGACGAACCAGCTTGTCAGCTCTGAAATGAACCATTGCCACAGTGGAAAAAACAGCCGTTCTGCCTCAGAAAAAGTGAGAAAGCGAGGAATAGCACCACCCCTTTAGTGTTTTCCCCCTGCCCTGTGCTGGGAGTCAGACCCTCCCCACCAAGCCCTGAAATTCTAGTCTCCCTGAGTGTTTCTGTGGGATGAAGACAAAGGACTAGTCTGTGGAATGAAGATAAAGATTTTGCTGCTGAAGAGGTTTAACAGGCCTTATTATCTGCAGGATACTATCAGAACCAGCTAGGCCTGTGTTTAAGCTAGACTCCCGCCTTTGTTTTGCATTGGGTTTGGTAATGCCCCCTGGCTGCACTCTGTCACTGGGCTGCATACTTGTGCTGTGATGAATGTAACTCAGACTTTGGAGCCAAAAGCAGGGGCTTGTAGCACAGCAGAGCTCAAGGAGAAGCTACTCCCAAATAACCAATGTGTGAATAGTTTCCTTCCATTCAAGGCATGAACAAGATGTTTTGATTCAATGCCTCGGTATGTTAAGCTGCCCTTGTCGGCAGTTAGAGTACTTCATTAAAAGCCTTCAAATCATCTAATCTCAAAACGTCCCCAAACCAGAAAATAATATGTAAGTTACAATTATCAGTCTCCTCGCCCAGCTGGAGACCTGTTCATGAAGTTAGCTCCTACTTTTATCAAAAGGAACAGTACTCTGCTCTGCAAAGTACATCGCAGTAGAGAAAAGCCTAGGGAACCCAGGATTCTTACAGACCATACTGATGCCTGTAGTTTTACAGAGCATTTTCTACAGGTTGACTAATATCAGGGAAGATGTGGAAGAGCACTGGCAACTAAGAACAGATATAAACACTACCATAAAAAGGCAAACTAACAGCCCCCAGATGAAGAGGAGAGTGAATGGCTTTCCCATGAGTGTGTGTTTATCGATAAGCTCTGCCCACAGATTTAAAACTATTAAAAGCATGCCTGCTCACCCTTCACAATAGAAGCAAAACCTTTAGTCAGAAAGGAGCTCTTTACTCTTATAGCAGCCCATCTTTCCTCTGATGGTAGAGATAAACTTCATAGAAACCATAGGACATTTCAGAGCATGAGAATAAATCACTCTGGTGGGGCTCTGCACAGACTTTCTCATCCTGAGTCGTATTTATACATGAAAAGCACAGAGGACTTAAAAAAATTATTATTATCATTATCATTATTATTGTTAAATTGTCACACTGAAATTTCCCAGATCCTGGGTTAATGAGTTTCATTCAGCTTTTTAGTTACTTGGCCATATAGGAAATATAATTTGGCCAGATTCACATAACTGTTCTGGTACAAGAATAAAATATCTACTAAAATATTTTATTAGTCCGGTATTTCACCTGTTGCTAAAAAAGAATAATGTTTCGCAGGAGTAACAAAGTGTTTGGAAATAAGCTCTCAGCCAAAGTTTGTTGTAAGAAGACGATTAGAACAATGTCCAAAAGAGCTAGCAAAAGCAGGTAGCAGTGGTTGCTAGCTGAATTTGTCTCCCTTGGTCCTTTCCTCCTTCCACTAGCTAAAATAACAGCTGCGGGTGGCAGAGTGAAGAAGGCAGCTGGAGAAATGTTCATGGCAGCCACCAGATGACCAGAGGTTCAGTTCTGTTTCCCCCACCCAACTGGCTCTGTCCCTCTACAAGTTCTGCATTATTTCTGTAGTTTTAGTCCAACAATTGCCTGTAAGGTGGGTGTAATTTTTCCTCTCTCTCAAGTTTTACCTGACAGAAGCAGTTTCCAATGTGTGTTTTACTTTCCTGCGTGAATTCCCATGGCGTTCTGGTGTACAACTATTGTGATGATGGTGTGATATTAGGACCCTCTCTGATAGTTATCAGTCATGATTTTTCCAGGATTGCAGGGCCTCTATTCTCACAAGGTCAGTAAGGGGAAGGAATCACTTTTTAGCATTTGTTGTTATGTATGTCCTAGCTCCTGGACTGAACCAAAATTGCTTACCATCCTTTTGGATGGGGCAACAGCAAATTAGAGAGTCATAGCCAAATAAAACAATAAAGTCTGGTCTAATCCACTGTGATCCTCAACAGTTTTATCCTGGGACTCTCAACAATTTTATCTCTTGGGATATACTGCTTTTACTTGCGATTGAGTCTTTAGTGGTGCTGTAAATAGTTGCACGGATACCCAGCTAAAATCTCCCAGGGTGTCACTGCCCGTCTGGATGGTCTGGATTTTAAGAAGGGCTTCAGGGGCATGTGGCAAGTGAAGTGCTCTCACTTGCTTACAGCTTCAGAAACCCTAGTAGCAACTACTCTGCCGTTATTCAGTTATCCGACATATTGATCAGGCATGTTGCAGCTTTTTTTTCCCTCTGAAAGAAATCCCTTCACCTATCTAACAAACTAGTCTTGGAAAGTGAATGCAAAGCTGCCTTCCTCTCAGAGTGAGGGGCAGCTGATACCTACTCCCCTCCCTGTTAGATAGCTGTGAACTCAGCCCTTATCATGGCTTGCCTAGAGGTGGAGGCAGGTGGGTGCCTATTGCAGATAAGGCCCATAAAGCTCACAAAAATTAACTTTCCCACATTCCTTCTCCTTGCTGATTCACCCTCCTAGGAATCCAAGCTTCTCTCAGAGCAGATTGCCTGTTCCACTGCCAAAGCACAGCCCTGCTCAAATTTAGAAATTAATCAAATGAATACATCTATTAAAAAATGATCGTTCTGCCCATGTAGGCTTGACTGGCAGCCCTGGAGACTCAATTTCTTTGGCTGCAGAGTCAGTATTGCTTGAGAAGCAGTGGCCATCACCCCTAGCTGTCTCTTAAGGGAGCCCAGGACTGACCCCGAGAGGTAGCCAGGGAAGCTGACTACTCTTTGTCCTCTCTCCGGCACACTGAAGAAGGATACTAATTCTTGGTGCTTTTAGCAGAGAACACATTTGTCCCCTAAGAACAGGTCTTAAGATAAGAGTAGATGATCTACTAACATTATGCAAAAAGCCCAAAGCAACTGATACAGGCTTTATATAAATGGCACTTACCGCTCCAAATTAGACTTTTCAGCCCAAACTGCTCTTCAAAACCACTGCTTAAAAAATATCCTCATCAGAATCAATGCACAGTAAAAATTTTTGTATTTATATAAAAAAACCCAACATATACACACATATAGATATATATAGAGTTAACATTAAAGACCCTTATGGTCTAGTAAGTCTTTTATTTCTCTTTACTCCACTGATAAAATTCAGTGCAAAACTAAGTGCCCAGATGCAGCAATATTAATGGAGTGATGTTACTTTGGCTGTCTCTCTGGTATGCTGGGCATAGCCCCTCTCAAAAAAGGAATGTAACAAAAACCTTGTAGTTTTTTCTACAACCTTTTATGGGGGCTTTATATAAATATTTGCCCTTGGAAACAGGTTTTCAGTTTGAGAGAAACTTGTTTGGATGTAAATCACCATAGAAGAAAATATCTTTTAAGCTTTAAAATTCCTTAATGTATATGTAACACAAGGGATATAGGATAAAGGTGACAGAAAATTATTATGGGAAAATATTTTACATCAAAGATAAAGTTAGCAGTTCCCTCATTTTGTTAAGATAAAAATCTTTTCTGTCAATAAACAGTGATGGTAGCAAAACAGTATTTGGCACAGCTCACTTTCTCTTGTTTTTCTGTGCTGTAGGAGAGTCCCTTTAAAATTACAGACAATTTCTGGATGCAGACTGTGGGTTTACAAAAGCATAAAAGCTCATTTGCAGATAAGTTAATCCACTGAGTCAGATAAATAAATTAATTAGTATAGTTCTGTTTACATCAATGTAATTAAAACCTGAATAAATGGACTATAAACCTGGTTTTCAGTCCAAAAAAGGTCAGATTTCAAAAGAATTTGACAGGTGACATACCAAATTCTTTTCAAAACTGTTGTCTCCGTATTTCAGTTTTTCACGTCTTTTCTGAATTTATTTTCCTAGCAGATGTATACCTTGCCCCAGCATTTTCTAAACTTGCCATTTGATAACTGCCTTTTACAAATTAAATCTGTGAACTTTATTGATTGAAATTAGAAATAATTAGATATGTTAGACTGAAAAGCATAGGAATTTTAATTGTGTGGTAAGTTACAGAAGGAAGAACTGAAGATGACAAACTTTCTTTGCATTATATTTTTGCAAAAAAAATTATTATTTTAATCTTTGTGTGTGGTTTTTAAATTATTCCATGCTCATTTTCTCTCTTTGCGCCTTCTAGCCAGTGCCAAGGCACCCAAAAATAACAAAGCAGCGTGCTTGTCTAATAGATTAGAGGAAAACACAGTTTAGTTAAGGAAATAGATTTCAGTTTTATGTTTCACAGAGGCTAGTATAAACAATATGGAGAAAACATTTTTTTAAAGACTCATTACTGAAGTTCTGTATTTCTCTTTGATTAAAGACTCAAATAGCGAGAAAGTAACTACACTGCAGTTCATCCATGTAGTAACTAGTGAATGAATTGAGATGGGTGGAGTTGTTTGAAAGGACTAAGAGGTCTCTTTATTGGATTTGATTATCAACCCTAAGGCTGATTCATAACACTTCCAAACATTCAGAACCTCTCTGTAATAAGAAAATAATGATATCTTATGGAAATTAATAACTGTTTCTTTATCATAATGGTCTGTTCACACACAAATTAATTTTTTTTAACTCAGTTAAAACAGGATGCATTCTTTTTGAAGGCACATGGTAGTATTTTTCTCAATGAATAGCTGTGCTAGATTCAGACTAATGTATAAGGGAGAGTAAATTACATTTTGTCCTTTAGCTAGATCAAGTGCTCTTTTGAGATCAGCAGCCTTGTACCAACGCAAAGCTAGGATAAAGAAAAGGAAGACCCCGTGTCTTCACTTACAGTCTTTGAGATCTACTTCAAGTAGGTGGATCTGATTCTTCCCTCAGGTGGCTTCTTCAGAGTCATTTAAATCTGTGCAGCAAGAGGACAACCCAGTGCCTTGACCCTACTTTGCAGAATGATAATTACCACCTTGATTTGTGGAGCTGTGGAGGGTTTGAGTGTAAGAGGACAGAATGGGAGGCACCTGGAGATGCCCCTCGATCTGTCTGTAGGTTTTTCTCCACACCCTTGTAAAGACTGTTTTAAAACCAATGATCCTTTACTATTTATTCTCTCTTGCACCCTGCCTCATCCAGTGGCCCCAACAAGGACTCTGCTTTCTGTCTGTGAGCTGCAGTTCATCATGTGCAGCAGAGACACTGTTGCTCTCCTAAGGAAGGTGTGTTTGCATTCCTTGCCCCACCAGCATACACAGCTTACAGTCAATAAAGCCTGAAAAGGAGAATGATTGCTACCATGAAATTATCCTGTTGACTGTTTACAAGGTGGAATAATTTTCACTTTAGACAATGCACAAAAACCTCCACCACCATCTCACTGTGACGTTTCTACATACTGAAGTCCCCAAGTCCTTCTGAGGTGGGGGAACTGAGATGTCAATAACATTTTAGCAATGACTGAGATATTTGCTTTATATAGTGCTGCTGGGGTCAGTTTTGACCGCATTCGGCAACTACACTGAGAGCAGAATTTGTTTTTTCTTCATTGCAAATACTTTGAACATTACTTCATCACACTTTGAACACTCTTATGGGGAAGGTCTGTCCCCATTTGACCAAAGGGGTATAAAGGAAACAGAAAAGCATTGGGCTGATCTTTGAAGAAGACAAACAGCCAGAGCTCTCCCATTTTCAGAGAAATCAAATGTTTGACATTTTTCAATGCAGGGCTTGATGCAACTGGGCACAGATGGGAAAAGGGCAAAGACAAACCACACATAACCCAGTCCTACTTCAGGAGCTGCTAACTGAAAACCAGGTCCTTTTACACTTCTACAGCAGATAAATCTACCATAGTAAGATTATCATCTTGAAAGGTTTTGAAAAGACACCAGGGCCAGGATCTCAAGTGCGTAGGATCCAGAACCAGCAACACTAAACAAAGTGCAGTGAACAAGGCCAGGGCTAAAAAGTAGGATTTGCTGGGGCATGTTCTTCTGCTCATGGGTTTGGTTAGGGAAAAGAAGTCTTTGTTTTTGGAACACAACTTGCCAATGCTTGGTGCTAGATCTTCTTCTTGATCCCTGGGCTTTGAAGGCCCATTCTCAGAGGGCCTCTGCATACAAACTACATGTTGCTGCAGGATTATCTTCTGCAGCTGGAACCACTGGCCCTGTTAAAAACTTTCAGACTGGTAGGTACAAGAAGGATCTGAAGGTTTTGTTACTCCTAGTGCTTGGACACATGTGGATATTACTTATACGTTACTCTGCACACCTTTGCAGCAGTGAAGGTCACGAACACTTCACAGTTACATCTCTGAAGAGAGGGGTCTGCAAATGTATCTGAACAATTTCTAGGGAAGTTTAAGCTCTCCTTTCTGAGCAGTGGCAGCTCAGGGATACTGGAAAACACATTTTTCATGCGTGTGTTTTTTATTAAATGCAGCTGTCAAAAAAGAGGAGGGCTCATGTTCCTGAAAAGGCGCAGTGAAGACAAATGGTTGGAATAAAGCATTAACAGGAATGTGCCTATTCTGCCTAGGCAAAAATCACCATTTCTGTAGAGCCTTCAGAGCAACCTTTAAACTAGCTGGCTCAGGGACTAGTAGCTGTCTAGCTGTGGGATTTCAGTGAACGCCGTACAAACCCAACCAACTCCCCAGGGAATCAGTACTGGCTGCACAAGCCACTCCTCCCTGTCCCCAGAGCGGGTGGGCAGACACTGGCTCTGCACCTTCCCAGTGCACAACTGGAGAGAGACTATCTTTAACTAAGCCTCGCTCTCCCTGCCATGCTGCAGATAATGTTTTCCAAGTGTGTTGGCAGTGAACATAAACCATCTACCACAATCTGATAAATGCTTACCTCTAATCATTTGGCTGCAGTAAAATTACAGAGGTGAAAACAGCAAAGGCAAAGTGAGTGTTTATTTTCCTGATGGTAATTTTCATCTTATTCAAGAGATACAGATTCAGATTTTGTCCTCTGATCTAAATGTGTATTCTGAAGGAGTTCAGCTGGATTTATATCAGGGCAATAGCAGAATTTGGCTTGTGATCTTCAGATGACAGCATCAGTTAACAGACTTGCTTATTCCCCTGTAATATATTCTCTGGGTTTTCTATGAGGTTCCTATTCAACAAGGATAATAGTCAAGCTACGATGCAGTTGTGTGGCAGCAGTGTACCACATAAATTAAGCTAACTCTGGGTATTATCACAAAAAAATATGTGTTTATAGCTTCATGCCAGTTTCTGACTAATGCTTTTGTTTGTTGCTATAGCAAATGACACATGAATCTGATAGCCAAAAGCATGTTGATGACTAACCTTAGCTCTCTGGGGATTGAAAATATGGAATTAAAAAAAACCAAAAACCACAATACACAATGTGAGGAGAACATGATAGGAAACACCTATTTTGGCACAAGTTACTATGAACATTAAAAGAGAAGAACATCATGAGCGGAAAACATTAGGAAATGGGAACTGTGGGAATAACCGGCTTTAACCCATGATGATTCAAATACAGCTTTTATTTCACATTGCAAAGCTGTCTGTGCAGGACTAGAAGAGTACGTTGCAGAAGTCCTGGCTGTGTGTTAATGGATGGATTTAAGCGTCTGAAGTCTGGAGAAGTTTTGGATCACCCTTTAAAACATTCAGACCACTTTATTCTAGATCGTTTTTACACTCTGCCTTGACACCTAAGACACTATTATTCACTTAATTGATTTCTATTAAAATTCATACTTTGGTAGTTTCCCAGAGCCTGTCCCCTGACTGACACCCCATTAGCTGTACAAACACACAATGGAGAACAATGCTGGCCCCAAAGAGCTTTCTGTCAAACTAACAGTGAGAGCCAGAGGAAGAGGAGAATGGACAGAGAGAGAGGGGAGGCAGAGGCAGAGAGGCGATATGACTGCACCACCCACCACATCAGAGGTTGAACCCAGGTGTCTTGCACCCCAGTTCATTTGACTGATTCAGGTTGCCAAATATGTTACTGTGGGAAGAGGAATACATTACGTGCCCTGCAGAGGAGGGAAAATAATACAGCTAAAGTGATTCCTAAACTAGGATAGTTTACAACAAAGCTACATTATGTCAGGCAAAATTTATACTAGTGTTGCTCTGTTATTCTGAATAATGTCTTTTCTTCATGGGTTAAAAAAAAATTAAAGAGGAGTATTGCTGTATATTGTATAGCTACACATCAGTTTCTATCAATGTTTTCTGTTGATATTAATTACTCTGGCTCTAGACTGAACATTACATCTTTATTCACAGATTTGTACTACGCATAAAGGCATATAATTATCACAATTCATGTCAAGTTCTTCCACCATCCATCCCAACACTCAGCAGACAGTCTTGAGATCATATATAGCTTTGCGGAGAGGTAGGTCTGGCCAAGCTGTAGTGCTCCAGGTATTTCCAAGGGGTTGTTCATGAAAGACATCTTGACCCATCAGTAGGATAAACAGGCAGTGTCATAAATGGAAGTTTACAAAAATCTGTAGGACTAAGATGATACCTGCTGGACATTTAGTGCCACAGCATCAAATCGTGAAGTATTGGGATTTCATTCTGTGCCTACTCAAGCAAAACATCCATTGGCCTCAGTGAAAGAGATATATGGCACGTTACATCACACTCATCTTGTAATTCAGACTGTGGCATGGCCTGAGATCAGCTTTGATTCCATCTTGTAAAATCCAGCACAGCACACAGCACCGCACACAGTAATCATGCCTGCATCCTTGTAAGAGTAAATACTTTTAGAACAAAATGCAAGCACTTTGTAGATTAGCCATGAGTTCAGTTAATGTATACAGCAAGTAGCATTAAGACATCAGTGTTGTTTAAAGTGAAAAACAAAGGCAAATAAGATACAGGCAGAAGTTTTCTAGCCATAGCCTAAATATCACTCTGGACAACAGAGCAATTGCTGGTGGCAGGCAGAAGGCTATATATGACTGTCTTTGCTTTCACACGCTTTTTTAGTTCTTCACATTTGGCAGAAAATGCATCTTACAGAAAAGTAAAAAAAAAAAAAAAAAAAAGCCAGGCTTCTTTCCTCCACATATAGAGACCATTTCAAAATAACTACCTCATTCCACGTCACTTACCCCAAAAGCAACTGGTCTTCCCTGGGAATGGTGTAGTAAATGAAATAAGGAAAAGTGAATAAATAAATGAATAAGCATAGGTGGAAGAGGATGCCAACCCAACTCCTGCTCTGAATGACGTTCTGATCTGTAGTAGCAGCAGGCACTGGTTACTCGTGCTTACGGATATGTATTTATGCAGGCACAGTGCTTCTTAATGAGTGTCTGTCCCTTTGGGCTCTCAGAGGGCATAGCTACCCCTTGCACCCTCTAAGGTATTGCTCACCCAGACAGCATTGCCTGGTGCATATGAATATGCCAGCTTGGCAACTGCAGCATGTGGTCACAGTCACCAAGAAAGCCCCTGCACCTGCCCAGAGCACCATGGAAAAGTAGGCGAGCTCTCCCTGCCTCACAGAAAGTAAGGTAGCAAAGCAAAAAAAAATACTTGCTCAAAGTCACAGAGCAAGTTGGCAGTAGAGCCAGCAATAAATAAAACCCAGATGTCCTGGATTCCACCTTCTCCCTGCACCACACTGCCTCTCTTAGCTCAATGCTGGAAGGAAATGTTTTGCATTTACTCATCCCTCCTTTTCCTTTGTCAATAGAAATTAAAGCAGGCATCTGACTGCCTAAGCCTTGAATACTCCAGCGGTTTCCAAGGCTGGCAGTGGAGTCAGCCAACATTTCTATTGAATCCAGCCCTAATGGACAACTAAAAGTGTTTTCTTTGCCAACTTAGCTTATCAATGCAGAACTCATCTAAGTACATATTGTTTTTATATAGATATGCATTGTAAATATATATATATATATTTCATTACTTTTCAAAGAACCACTAATTACAAAAACACTATTTTTGCAACTGCACTGGTTTTGGCTGGGAGAGAGTTAATTTTCTTCATAGTAGCTGTATGGGCTGTGTTTTGGATTTGTGCTGGAAACAGTGTTGATAATACAGAGATGTTTTCATTATTGCTGAGCAGCGCTTACACAGAGTCAAGGCCTTTTCCACTTCTCACCCCACCAGCGAGTAGCCTGGGGCTGCACAAGAAGCTGGGAGGGGACACGGCCAGGACAGCTGACCCCAACTGAGCAAAGGGATGTCCCAGACCATATGATGTCATGCTCAGCGTATAAAGCTGGGGGAAGAAGAAGGAAGTTGGGGACATTCAGAGTGATGGTGTTTGTCTTCCCAAGTAACCGTTACCTGTGACAGAGCCCTGCTTTCCTGGAGATGGCTGGGCACCTGTCTGCCCATGGGAAGCGGTGAATGAATTTCTTAGTTTGATTTGTTTGCAGTTGCGGATTTTGCTTTACCTATTAAACTGTCTTTATCTCAACCCACAAGTTTTCTCACTTTTATCCTTCCAATTCTCTTCCCCATCCCACCAGGCCGGAGTGAGTGAGCAGCTGTGTGGTGCTTAGGTGCCAGCTGATGTTAAACCATGGCAGCAACTCAGCTGAGCAGTGAATAGACTAATCTACTCGTATTAAAAAAAATAAAATACTTCATCATGACTTTTGTAAGTATAGATTTAAAACAAGCCTCTATACCTTTTTACTTTGTTGAAAGGTAGGAAGGTCTGTCAGGATGGTTCTTGCATTAAAACCACTCAGGTCTGCTTAAAGAATGATGGCTAATTAGCATCAATTTTCCATTAATTTATTCTGTGAATAGAATGTTCAGATATTTAAAATTTGTTTATGAAGCTATCTATGGTGTCTGTGTGGAGGACCACTTCCATGTATTTTCCAAAAGCACTGTAAATCTCATTTCCAGGGAATACATCATGTCCTGTCAGCAAAATATCCTTACTGCTGTCAGCCCAAGGTGAGTCCATGTCTCTGAGCAGTTGAGCACACTCTTACTTGACTTTTTTTTTCACCCTTGAGAAAAATGTCACTCCGTTGGTCCTGCCTGTCATCATAAAAAGTCCAGCTGGGAGTGTAGGTGTTGTGCTGCTGTTGCTATAACTCCACTGCCAATGTGTTGCTTTGGCTACCGAAGGGTACTTCGGGGGAGCTGGACAGAAGTTAAAAAGAAATGCAGCACTGCACCTTGTATCCTTCTGTCCCCAAACACCCAAGAGGCATGGCAGTGGGCGCAAAAACTTCAGCAGCTGCAGGTTGCCTAAAATACTTCACTCCTCTTTGCAGAACTCTCTCATTTTTCTTGACTAGAAAACAAACGCATGAAGGACTTCGCCCTCAGGATTCCAAGCAGAGGTCTCTGCCCCTCCGCAGGACGGCAGCAGGAGATCCCATACACAGCAAGAGCACAGCGCTCCTGCTCAGCCATACTCTGTGCCTCCACCACGAGCACTCTACGCTAACCCACATGCTGGATAACTGCATCCACAGCTTTGCTCCAGCCAACAGGGATTTGTTATGACTGAGAATTTCTGAGATCTTCTAGACAATGAAACAAACCAAAACACAGCCCAAAAAAAGCCTTCCTTCGTTCTCTGGAAAATTGTTTCCACTATTATTTCCTCATTACTGACACCTCCGTTTTGCTCGATTTGCTTGACGCAAAGTTTGTAAGTCCTCCGAGGCCCATCCGAGTAGGTGGCTATATGTCACTTAACACAGCGGGGACCTTAACCTGCCATCAGACTGCAGCAGCAATAAAAGATAAGAATAAAGTTTTCACAAATATGGCTGGGCTGTGGATTTTTTGTGCACCAATAGTAGGTTTGACAGACTTGAGTCTGCCTTTGTGTCAGACACATTGCCTCCTGCAAAATCTCTGTAAAACAGGAAACTCTCACTCCTTCTTGGAGCTATCACAGCCAGGTCAAGGACATTGCTCCTTGCTGCAATTTGTCAGTGCCAACTTATCAAGTCCCAGATCCCTTCCCCTGAGCACGCAGGCTCTGGCTGGCCTCAAACGTAGTTCCAAGTGTGTCCGAGTGCCAAAATCTTATCACAGTCCATCTTTGTCTCCTTGCAAGAACAGAGTTAGTGGAGGAGTTAGCGTGGTCTGTTTGTGCTGGTGTGACAGCCAGCTCCTGTTTTGGATTAGAGGATGATGGTTTTCTCTCCATCTCTTATCAGGCATTTGAAAAGATTTGTGGGAATAAGAATATGCTCGTAGCTTTTTGTACTTCTTTTGCCCGTTGGTGCGAATGAAATCCCCAGACCCAGGCCCAGGCTCGTGTGCTGCCCAGGGGTCTAACTTTTGTCAGCCCAGGCCATGAAATCACAGTGTGACAAGGGAGAGGGGTTCATGCACACCCGAATTTACCTGCAGCTCCCCACACAGAGACCTGCTGGCAGAAGATCAGTTTTCAATGCATGTCACAACCTGGGAGAGCACTGCAAAGGCACTGCTTCCCTATCACATGGCAAGCTGGAGATCTGCTGACTCCCATCCTCGTTTTTCAAAGCAGGGCAGAGACTGAACGTGAACCAGAAATGAGCCCCAGATACAAAGGAGTGTAAATAAATTAAAACACAGCTGAGAATGGTGGGGGCAGTGGTCAGCAGAAACACTCCAAAAATCCTGACCGCTGCGAGGAGGGCTGTGTGTCTCCCTGCTTACGGACCAATACAGCTCCACGGCACCTGGGTCTGATGAAACACCTACAAGGTGTTTCCCCTGGGCTGGAAGTGCTGTGGTTGTCCACAGGGGCAAGGAAGAGGTTTTGCTGTGTGGGGTCGTCTCACCCACACTGGTTTTCAATGGTTTGTGGCTGGACGTGTTTGTGTGCGTGGCCCTGCTGGTTGCTCTCTCAGTGCCTTTGAGAAATAATCCACAATCATTGGTTTTTCTTTCCCTCACATTTGCTTCTGTTCCTGCTCCAGGGTCATCTCTGACTCCATCACTGCATCACAAGGGTTTGCAGGCACATTTAGGCAGCCTTGATGTGGCTGTGGGGCATGCTGTGGGTTCCCCGGCTCCCAAATGTGTCTTTTTGCCAGGTTATCTTCTTTCAACGTTGCCTCTGCTGGGCAGACTGACCCGAGATACCAGCCTGCAAAGGACTTAAGGGTGGGCCTGTCACAAGCTTCCTTCATGGGTGGCTCTATGAATTTAAATTTGCATTCAGAAAAAAGCCTCTAGAAACTGAAAAGAGGAAATCAATTTTTTTCCACAGGTTTTCTTACCCAAGCCTTGCCATCAGCTATGGTTAAGTTAATCCAACTCAGCTACTTCAACTCCTCTGCTTCAGAGTACCTTGCATCCCTCCAGTGATGCGTGCCCTGAACACCCCTGCCAGCATCGTGCTGCTGGGCCGAGCACCATTTCCCTGTGTGCAAACACCCCACCTGCTGAACCATCGACCCATGTGTCCACGTCCCCGCCCATGGTCCCAGTCCTGCTGTGCTCAGGAAGGCAGGGCTCAGAAGGGCAACGATGGTCCAGGTCTCCAGGAGGATCCCCATGGACTAGGGCTGGACACACGGTCGGGATGCGAGCGGTTCTGCAGCACTGGGACTGTTTATCCATGGAAGCAAAGCAGAAAAAGGGAGAAAAGGAGAGAAGGAGAGGGAAGCATGGGGCAGAGCTCCTAGGAAAATGTGCTGTGGACAGTTTGTTTGGGCTCCTCGGAGACTCCTGACAGCTGCTCTGATCTCCTCACCATGAGACCCAGGGATGATTTGTTGACACATGCACCAAGCACCCTGTTTTCCTGGTATATTTAGTAGAGATTACATTCATTCTTGAGCTTATCTGCAAGTGCTAGGCTTATTCTCTAGGCTTTAAGGTTTATTTAAAATAAATAAGGTTTATAAATTTGGTTGGTGAAGCATGCAATGTATACATTATAATTATGTAATTAATGCCCTAATCTCTGTGATGAGCTTTCCTGGCATAACCCAGTATATTTATTCAAAAGCTTCATTTTAATCTCTGAAAAAGCATAATTCAAAAAAGAAAATGTGATTTCTCTGCTATCTTTATTCAAACCACTTCATTCACAGATGCATCTTAGACTGGCTGAAGAAGTTCTTAAATCCACTATGGACATACAATCCAAATACAGATGTAAGATCACAGTGCCATTATTAAATGTATTCCTTTCATGACAGTTCTGTGGGGGTCTTGCTTCCATCCAGCTCTGTAAATCCCTGAAATTCCCCTTATAAATACCTGTGTGTGAAATAACTTTCAAAAGTCTGTTTTACACCACTTAGTCAATCATTTTCTGGTCCAACACATGCCCCAAAACAAGAGAGTGATATGATAGCAGAGCCTAAGAACATACTACCCTTCACGACCACTCCAGCACTGTCTGCTCATGGAAAGCCTGATTAATGTCAGCATCACAACTGCACGCATCATTACCTTTGTAGCATCCACCATCACAATTACAAATGCCACATGTAGTCACTCTCATGTGAAAATGCCCAGTTTGCCTCCAAAATGAGACCTGACAAACTGGTTACTTTAATTAGGCACTGAGTTGTCTGAGCTATTCATTGCACAAAAAATATTTTTTTCTCATAATCAAGCCCATTATGTGAAAAAGTCGATCTTAAGGAGTATGAGAACACAGTTCATATAAAAATCAATGCAACCTTTCACTAAAGCATAAATCAGATCGACTCTGACATCTATGAAAATATTTGGGGAATGCTTAATGACATATTTGTGTTCTTGTAAATTATTTCCTTTCAGGCTGATTTTAGAAGCAGGGATAGGGAACGCTCATCTCACACCAGGAATATCAGCAGTCAAAACCACCAGCTTTCTCATGATAGTTTCATGGTTCTCCAGCTCTTATGCCTCCCAATAAAGCCAAATACATTTCAAACAAAAAGACCAACCCAAACTTTTGATGCTTATCTGATCTGAGGAAGAGCTGCTAATCAAGAGAGGTTTACCAAAAGATGATTTCTAACTATTTTTCTAAGTAATGATGCCTAATCCCACTAAGACATTTTTCCCCTTCAGAACATAATGCAAACAGTTAAAGCAATTCCTGTTGTGTAGAAAAGTGATTTTTCTATTTTCTACCAAACTGATTTTTGCTCCTGCATGCATGTCCTTTGAGTTTCTTCTTCATGTTAAAATTTCCATTTTGGAATTCACTTCTGCAAGTAATTTTGCTAAAGCTGGTTCTTTGGATTAAAATGAGAATGACATGAGGCAAGGAAAAGAAAAATTCCTGCAGATACTTATTTTGAGGGAAAAGTAGAGTGTTGTGCCTGGCTGAGAGTCAAAAGGCTGGGTGCTGGGGTAAACCATACAGCAAGAAAAGTGAAGAGGTGACCTGTGGAAAGCTGAATTACATTAGCTTTCTAGGGCTGGTATGGAGTATGGGATACTTAGGAAAGATAGGGATGGTTGGTCTAATAAAATATGTGAGCTTTAAGGACTCCACTGCAAGGTGGAAGATTCTGTATCTAGAGTAGTTTACTAGAGTATTTTATTATTTAGCTAAGACTTGTAGAAATGGGAATATGTATGTACAGACTGAAACCTTCGCTTTTCAGTGCTGGTTGCCTGAGACCACAAACATACTGTTCTTCAAGGGGGAGAGCTGAGAGGTCAGTGGGCAGGTAGAAAGGTATTTAAAATCAGATGGCTGCATGGGTAACAGCTGCTCCCCTGACTCTGCGATCGTCAGGCACAGCCCACTGCTATCAAAATCAAGTAGTGTTTGTTCTCTTAACTACAGAGAAGAAATAGCATTTGCCCAACAGTGAAGAACAGTTACTATGTCTTTGGAGTCTCAAGCATTTATCAACAGGCTTAGAAATCATATAAACCTTATCTGCTTGTTTGTGTTTTTGAAAAACAGATAACTTTGCCCTCTGAAGACACTGCTATCTTTATTGGGCAGATGAAGTGGGCTTAGTGGCTGCTCTTCTTCAGGCATTCACATTCCTGCTCCATGGAATTTCACAGGGATTTGGGCTGTTACCATGGGGCCTGGGACTCCTTGCAGAGCTGCCATCACTGGGAGAAGATGGGTACCCTATCAGTTACCTTGGCTTATTTATTACTTACATGCCGTAATAACGTTAACATATTTTGACTGCCTCCAGCCACTCTAGACTACACGTTTCGTTGGATTTGGATGGTGAACCCATGGTTTCCCCTTCTCTGACAGAAAATTGCAGACCCATTCTCTGCAATAAGTCAGCAGTTACTTCCATGTATTTGGCTACCTGTAGCCTCCTTTCAGGAAGTAAAAACGTTGGTAGGAATTATTTAGTATGTGAAAGGTCCTCTTCTAGCCTGAAGTTTTGTTTTCCAATATAAAATAATGAATTCCAGCCTTGACCTTAAGATCTGGAGTGAGATGAGCAAACGTGGGGATTTACCAAGTTCCCCTAGATGCAGCTGTAATCCTCCTGCACTGGGGCTAGGCACAGCTGCAGGTCATCCAAAGGATCTTTCTCGCCACAAGAGCACTGTCCTGATTCCTGTCGGATGTGGCAACATGGCAAACTAGTCTTGGTAGGCTTTAATTTTAGCTGTGTCAGGAGCTGAATCCACTACTTCGCTTGGTGCTGCTCCCCCACTTGGTTTTGGAGGGAAAAGCCTGCTAGGCAGATTGGAAGTTACAGAGTTACAGCTAAAGGAAGCAGGAAAGGCAGTAGATGTTAGATGATGTGGTCAGGAAAACAGTTTTTTAGCACACTAGGGCTCAGGGACATGGCAAACTGTCTGAAAGCAGGAGCTTGCCCTTGCTCCATCTGCCTGTGCTGGTGCAGAGGGGCAGGTCCCCTCCTCGCTCAGAGCAGGGCTAATGCTGAAGCCTTTCACAGCCTCGGTGGTTTGGATTGAACCTGCAACATGGAGCTCAGAAACACAGTGAGATTCTTTTCCAGAGGTGGAAACCCTGATTTTTCCAGTGCATATTTTGCTGTTCCCTGAAGTGGGGGACATTATGAAATGCAAAAATAGCTAGATTTAAAAAATTGATTAAATCTATTTATTCAGATATTTACTCATAATATAAGCCAGTTACTTTCACACCTTTCACATACACTGCTTTATATTCTGATTATTTAGGTCTCCTGATGTGAGGAATCCTGGAAAAAATATCTTACTTAAATCCCTCAGCGTTTTACACTTGCATAGGATGAACTGACTTCTTTGCCCCAATAGAAAACATGAGGAAAAAAAAAAAAAAAAAAAAAAGCTCCGTGGTTCCTTAGAGGTCCAAACGAAGGGAATATACATTCCTGTGGCTTCCAACAAGACATGACACTTCAGTTAAGATCCTGATGCTGTACTTCCCACTCCCTCCACTCGCGGTGTCAACGTTAAGTAAAGTTCCTGGGAAGTTCCTGGAGTGGCTTCCCAGAGAAGGCTGCCTCCGAGCACGGGGCTGAACCCACTGAAGTCAACAGGAGGTTAACTCAGATCACAGCTATTCCCCCGACCGTGTATTACAGACTGTTGGATTTTGTTTCAGTGATGAGCTTCAAGTACAGCCAAAAGTGAATAGAGGCACGTTGACCTCATAGTTGTGAATACAGACTGAGCGTCCAAGACAATTAAAAGCAGAAAATACGTGCCATCTCCAAACCCCTGGCAAATCAGTGCTAGACATTACTGCTGCCCCATCCGCCTGAAAAGACGTTAACACCCGCTCTAGAGGAGGTTGGAAGGCAGCCATCCTCGATGGATTGCTTACGAGCACTGACTAGAGTCAAACTGACTTCAGTCGGAGATTTACACAAGCTTCGTAATCTAATAGTAGAGTTTACTTTATGAGACTGCCACACCAAAGATAGTAAAATGCAATTTTAGCTAACAAATCTACATGCTTCCACAGAAAAGCTATAGCCATCATGGAGCATGTCAGCACTGCAGAGTGCCTGGCGCAGATTTATAGTTTTCAGTTTATTGCTGAAGAGTTATTGTTAACTCCATTGTTATAGGGTTACTGCAATTAAAAGTTCCAGTCACACTTATCATTTTTAAACACAGCTAATAAAACCCAGTAAATTCTGAGATGTTATATGCTTCCCTGTGCTGTTAGACGTCTGAAACTTTTTCATGCTACATTTTTGACCTATGATAGGGTAGATTTTGGAAGTAAATTGGCTGTTTTAAGCTGCTTTTCCTCTAATTTTCTTGGATCTGCAAAAGTTTTTCTTTATTATAGTGAGGGATATAGCAAGGCAATACTTAGAAACTTTTCCTTGTGCATGCAACAAGTGATCATAACCTAAGTACTGTATCAAGAGTCACCTTCCAACTTCCTATGTTTCTTGTTTCATAAATTATGAAAATGACTGGTTATTTTTGTTGTAGAGGGGTAGAATTCTGGTGTTTTCTCTCATGTGAGTAATGTGTTTTCTCTTTTCTATGAAAGCTTTAAGAACATGTTCTTTTCATTCTCTCTACGGGTGGCTACAGATACAAATCCTACTTCTGATCATCTGCATTCATGTGGTCAGAAACATGTTAAGGTGCACGGACGGGGCAAAGAACCTAGACAGGTGGACAGAATAATTTTACCCAGCGTATTTCCTAGTACTTTGTACTAGCCTCAGCAGTCTTGCAGTGAACACATACAGGCTCCCACTTCTGCTGACAAGGCTACAGGTCTGTTTTTTAAATGCCTCAAAGTTAATTGCAGTCTCTAATACCACTAATATACAGAGAGTCTAGTGCCAAGTCAGTATATTATGATATATATATGTAATGCAAATGGTATCTATTGAGATATAATATCAACACAAATAGAATTCCTCTTGTAGAAGCACAGATATTATAAAAATCCGAACATATCTATGTGGAAAACAAATAGCAAAAAACCTCATATTCATCAGAAACCAACTTCACTGTAAGTAAATTGCAGTTCGCACCTTGCAATACATTGCAACAGCTGGGACTGTATCTTTGTACTGCAAAAGAGAGTTTCACTATCTTTGAGATCCTAAGATGGGTTAAGTATACAGACAGAGGAAGTAAGAAAAACAACGTGCATGATCTGGAATAGAGATTACTGAATGGAGGGGTGTGTATAGGACTGAGAACCAACATCCCTCTGAAAGATTTAGGAGGCTTAGTGCACAAGCTTGAAAGCCCTGCATTAAGAATGTGGATCAGAAACTTTTTAGCAGGCTTGAACACATTAGTTCATCCCTGATTTCACTTCTTCCATATCCAAGGAAGAGACAAAGCTTTACGCCAGGTGGGATGCACCTTGGCTGAAGCTCTGGCCATGCTTTTCCCTGGTGGTATCACTTAACGCACAGCATCTTCAGGTTTCGCTTATCAAGTACAACAGCTGGGAACATTACATCTTTATAATCAGAACGTCCTGTTTCTGTATCAAAGGGCACAAAATACACACGCCCACATCTCTTCGCAATTTTAAAAGCCCGTCATCGACTGCAAACTCGTGCAATCTGCATCAGAGATTAAAAAGAAAGAAAGAGAGAGAGAGGGGAGGGGGATTGTTTTTTAAAAATAAAAACTTACCAAAAATAACTGAAGTTCTCTAAAGTTGCCCTGAAGTTGAAATAGCCCAGAACACCAGTGCAGAGCCTGCCTTAAACTCTCTCTCTTTCTCACTCCCCCTCTCTCTCCAGCAATTGGAAGGAGGGCTGTGCAGAAATTCAGCAAACAATTTTCCTTCTATGTCGACTGGGGCGTTCCTCTACGGGCAGAAAAGGGATGGCTAAGCCTGGGTGAGGCTTGTTGCTATCCCCAAGCCAAAAGAGCGCTGTCGCAGATTACACAGCCTGTGAAATCCAATCCCTTTCTCTACTAAGGCAACAGCTGTACGGCTTCAGCTGAGGCGGGTGCAGCGGATAGACCCTGGACTTGTTGCTGGTCAGGCTTTCCATGCTGTGGGATGGGGAGAAATGGGGGTACACGGGTATCCGTAAGCTCCCGTGCCTTCTCCCTGCTCACTGCCTGCAGCTACAGGCACGAGTGTACACAGGGTGGAGATACAAGGCAGTTTCCTCGGGACTGAAAGTATATGGGATGTGGGCGCCCGCACAAAACAAACATCTCTTTTCCTGAAATTCATTCCCAGCCTTGCTTCAGGACATAAGTGGGTAATTAACGTTATATGTATTAGTAAATTCTCATGCAAGCATGCACACACACAGGATGCACTCTGTCACAACAGCGTGGTTCAGGAGGGTTTCAAGGCTGTTCTAGCGTCCTCTGTAAGTTCATTTTTCCTTATCATTTTCAGTCAGATGTTTAATTCTTTCTGAAAAAACCCACAACCAAAACCAAAAAAAAACCCACAACCAAAACAAAACCAAACCCTGAATGCTCTGCTGACAGACCTTGCAGCAAATGAAGCGTTATCACGACTCGCAGCATGGGAGTGCCAGTGTGCTTAGTGCTGCCTTTGCATCGTGTCCTGATACCAACACGTGAAGAAAGCCACTTAGTGCCAGAAGAGAAGGATTTATTAAAATTCCCAGCCCCTCCTCTCACCTGTTTCTATTTCCCACCTCCCTGCAAGGAAAAGATATCTGTAATACAGCTGATTCCTCCCTCTCTGAGGAATTCCACTGATCCTCTGATTCCTACTCCCTGAAGCTTTAAAAAAATCACAGCAACAGATTTCAGTCCGAGCTTCCTTGTTTCACAGAAGTATTTGGCTGCTCCTTTGCATGCTGTCAAATAGGTGTGAGGTGAGAGAGGGTGCAAAATGCAAACACCACATAAACAGCCCTGGGAGTGTCCTGTAAGGACTCCAACTGCTTTGCCAACAGCCAGAGCAGGATGTGAACAGGTAAAAAACCATGCCAACCAGAGGAAGATCCCTGTGTTTACAGAGTCGCCTCGTTTCACGTTGGGGCAAATGTTGTGCTGGGGATTTTTATGCTGTTGGCTCTGAATACGTTTCAATATGTGAAATTCTGTAGATGGTGGGTTCCTGGACCCAAGTTTATAATGGGTACACGCAGTGTCTACGCAGGGCATGTGGGAATCTGAGAGGGAAAACTGGGTGTCCTGCTCTGCTTCCCTCCTGTGTGGGTACTTAACATGGGCCTTTTGTGAGAGCTGGGTCTTAACAGAACTACAGTATTTATATTAAAGACAATTCTGTAATGATTTTTGTGTAACTAAGTGTACTATTATATCTAATTATACATTACATATTAATTATATAAGATCACACAGATAGCTTAATTTAGAAATACTATATGTAATTTTATCTAATTAATATACAGTTTGTCTGTATATGACCTCAATAGCACCTCATAAAATGTGTCTTTTATTATATGATTATATTGTGTATATCTAAAATATAGAATAGATATAATTGGCAATTATATACTATCTATAAAATAATGTATAATTAATACAGATATTATGTCAACTACTATGCAGTTCAAACACAATCTCTGTCTTCTTGTGAGTGTGGCATCCACATCAAGAAAAAAGAAATCCATTGGCTGTAGGCAATGCAGGGAGGTATGGCAGTGGAGGAGGGGGACGAGGCGATGGGACCGCATCGGCACAGGGGATGTAGGACTCTTCAAGGTGGCATGTTTCAAGAGACATTCTGCAACTGCCTCAAGGATGGAGGCCACCAGAAGCAATAAAGCCTCCTGAGCTGTGGTCAGCAGCAGGAAAGTAAACTGTGAGGCTGAGAAAGGGAGCAAGACCTCTCTAATAGCTAGTTTTGGACTTGCTCAGCTGCCATCCCTATTTCTGTGCTCAGTCCTTGGGACTGTACCGAGGTCCAGACTTTCTGAACTGTCTTTCAACATCATCCTGACAAACAACATATATTTTTAGAAACAGACATGCAAAACAAGAAGCCCAACCTGACACCGTGGTTTGATGCAGAGACAGCTCATTTGGATGCAGAAATCTGTCTCCTACCTCCAGAGCCAGCGGTGCAAGCAGCAGCACTTCAGCAGTGCACAGGCTGTGGTGTGACAGCAGCAGTGTGCTCAATCCCCATTCAGTGCTTTACTTCAACTCTCCTTGTTGAATATATTGATGGGTGTTTTTCCGATCTTTTAAGAATATTTAAAGCCCACATGAGACGAAACCCCAGCTAAGTTGAGAGAAGCCAATGTTTTTTCATAAACCTGGAAGAAATTACTGTTCTTTTTCAAGGTATTGGGAAATCTACGTTCATTGTTGCTGGCTATTTTCCAGTTTCATCTTGGAACTGAACATGTGAGCCCTAACATCTGAGCAGTGCCCTGCTGCTCTGACTCTAGCGAATGCAACGCCTATGTTGGAGATTTATCCCCACATACCTTCAAGCCTAAAATCTTCCCTCTTATCAGCCAATATGGTGGAGTTCTGTGACTAACAATTTATTTTCACATTATTTGACTGACACGAATGCATAACGCTCACTTGGTTTATTTTAAAATATTTATCGAATCAACTGCTTGTCTACTGAGCTATTAAAAAAATGCTACCAAACTGATAATTTCCAGTTCTCCGAATGATTCCAGCACAAGAGAGATGACTTAATCAGCGGGCATACTCCAAATAGCCCTGGTGTTTGCTTTTCTTGATAGACATCTAAATATTAAAAGAGAAACTCTTTGAATTATGCTGAGGCAATATTGAAAGTTCCTGTCTGCTCTATTGCCTTGCCAGGGAGTACCATTGTATCTCACATGTTTCCATCCCACCTCTAACCCCATTTCCCAACTCCTTATATTACAACTTTGTTTTCTTTACTCGGTTCACAGGTAAGGCTGAGAACACACAATCGAATGACACAAGCTTTCTTTTATTAGTGTTATTCACACCCTGACCTGTGAATGGACTGATGTTGGGCCTGAGCATAAGGGTGTGCTGCTTTACTAGTAATTGAGAAATGAGATGAAAAACAATGGGAATTTTCTTGTGTTTTCTTTGGTCCAAAGAGAGAGAGACAAAATGTTCCCTGAGATTATATTAAAGCATGCTCTGAAACAGAAATTCCTGTAGTTTATTGTGGAGGATACAAGGGTGATTTTTTTCTATGCTTTTTCCTTTTTAGCAGTTATGAATCTCTAGACACTTGGGGGGAAAAATATGAAGCCACAAACTTCCACACACAGACAAGACTGGGTAGCAGAGAAGACCAGCTACAGAAAGCAAACTTGACAGCATAATTCAGAAAGGAGTCAAAAAATTGAGGACCTCCATTTTAAAGAGAAATGGGCTGCCAAGAAAAGGAATCACAGAAGAAAGAAAAAGGAAGGGAAAGCTGAGATCGGTGTGAACAGATGTAGAGGAGTTGATGGATCTGAATGTTGGACTAGCAACGAGAGCAATGAATAGATGGCTGTGGAAGGATCTGGCCACCAGCTCTCAGATCAAGACCAGAAGATAAATATAACATCAACCACCAGTTTACAGACATCTCCTATGCTTTGTCTCCCGTGATTCCACATTTTGTTAATACACGGAAATGTATATATTTATATATTTTACAACCATTTAGTTTGAACTAAAAAGTTACGTCAGCCAGGCACACAAACTTCCTCTGATTTACTTCTCTTTTGCAATACATAAGCCATTAATTTGATTGATTTCCTTCAGCTTTTTTTTTACATAAAACTCTTCCAGCTGTATGTAGAATATAACCTCATAAACAGAGACAGAGCCAGGTATGGAAATGAGGTTTCATCACTGCCTCTTTTAAGAAGCCTGTGTTGGACTCAAAGACCTCATTCTGAAGTTAGGCAGTTCAGACTGATTCCCCCCCAAAAGTGAATAGGTGTCATTCATGTACCTTGTAACCTAACTGGAATTTGTCCTCCAAATAGATTAGTCTTCTGTTCTTTATAACCTCTAAGAATTTATTCAAAAGAGGCTCCAGTGTCTACCTGCTCTTGATAGGTTCTACCAACACTACCTGCATGCTGCACCGACAGTAAGATGCAACTGCTAGTATTCCATGTAGTAATAGGTTTCTCCTTTGTGAAGATAAACAGATGTGAACTCCACACTATCTAGGGATGGAGTAGTAAAAACTAAACTCAAGGGAAAATATCCCAAACAAACCCAGGGAAGACTTGTGTATTTTCAGACAGTCAAATACTCTCTTCCAGGATTCCTAAACACATATTTTTTCACTTTAGTGGTTAATATTCTTGCTGATTAAAAAAAAAACCCCACACAAAAAAACCAACCCACACCAAAAAAAAAAACCAACAAAAGGAAGCTAAAAATGCTAATCTGCAACCAGCATAAATAAAAAACCCCACCGACAACAGAGAAAGCATTATTTAGAAATGAAACAAAATGAGACCTTTCCAGGATCAATCCTTTCACTAAGAGAAGAAATAGGGAACTAATTCACTCCGGACAGTTTCTTTTACTTTGTCCTGGGGCATATGCTCTATCTCCTTTTGTTCCCCAAACGCATTTCCACTGGCCCTGACAGTGCTGGCATTGACCTTCTGCAACCAAAATAGCCAGGACAGAATGAACCAGAAAAAGGGAGCCAGCCAGACCAAGGGGCAATGCAGCCACGGCCATGGACCTGCGGAAAAACTGCTATAATTAGCAAGGCCAGTACAGGAATTACAGAAAACCATGGTCCTCGTGGAGCTGCTGCCTTCCTGCCCCGTCAGCTGTGTATCAGCTCACAGAGAGCAGACCCAGTGCGTGCAGCCCTCCCCGCACACCCTGGCCTGACGGGTCAGCTCATCGTCAACACACTCCTCCTCTGCTGCTGAAGATTCATCTCCGGACTGTGTGCTGTGGAAGGCTTTAATTAAAAGTTAATATTTACTCCATGTTTCCCCCAACCATCTCATTCCCTTCTCTCTGCTGCTTTTAACTCCCCGCTCAACTGGAGTTCAGAGCTGGCTGACCCTGCACCTGTATTATTTTACTATTTCAAAACCTGTGATGTTGGATACAAAGCAGAACCAGGCTCCTCCCTGAACAGTGAGTATTGGTGACAAATAAGTGACACCATGTGAACAAAAACATCTTTTCAAGCTGGAAAGATAGGTGTTAATTACCCATTAATAACATGATTGTACTAGGTGGTAATGCTCAAGTATATGAAAAATGAATGATCCGAACTAAATTATTTCTCATTCTGCAACGTCATTATGCTACCTTAAGCCCTTCTCTTGACACAGTTTTGGTACTTCTTGTTATCGCCAAGTCAATAATTTTTCTTCAGTTTGGAAATCCAGGAAAAAAGCCTGCCAAACTGTGAAGACAACATTCACAAGCTCTGCATTTTTAAGAGACTCCCTACTGAGCTGGATATTTTTGAAGAGAACAGTACTTTTAAGAATCTTTCTGGGACATTTGTTGTATTTGATCAAGACACTTTTTTCTATCAAATTGAAAGTTAAAGGATGCTGCCACGGATGTTTCTAGGTCTCATACAAAAAGCAGACACTGATAAAAGGCAAGTATAAACATTTCATGTAGTACCTCAGATGCCATTGGAAAAAGGAAAAGTTTTCAGTTGTTATAACAAAACACATTTCAGTTGCTCCACTGTGATTTTTTTGGCTCTTTTCCTTTTGCCAGTCACTGTATGGAGGGGTATAAACTCTTGCTTTTTGTGGGGGCTTGTATGGTCAGGTCTTATGAGAAAGTTTGCTTCCAGCTGTGGAAAAGTTTCCCAGCGAACCCTCCCTTGTTTTTATTTTTTTTTTTCCCCCAAAGCCTTAAAAACAGTTCTTAAACAAAAATCTTAAAATAAAAAAGTACTGGCAGATGACCTCACTATGTGCCCTGGGGTTTCCACGGCATTTAGTGAACTACCAGTGATTAGGACATTTGTTGAAGTGGAGCAAATAAAGGAGTAACTGGGAACCACACTGAAATAATCTCTTTCCTCTGGCTCCGGGGTCCCAGTGAAACCTGCCCTCGGTGGTGGAAGGGGTGTAAACATTCACGCGGGCACCTGATTGTAGTCGTGCAGGCTTGCTCAGGAAGGGGCTGTTTGCCAGCAGTAGCTCCGGGCACAGGGGTACATTTTTTGCAGTTCTTTTTGTTTTAACCTAGACCTTTGCATGCATCATGAATACCACCTGTTATTGGATTACTTGTGACCCATATTGTGCCCTCCTCTGTGGGCACGAGCTGGCAGATGCTGCCACCAAGCACAAGCAAGAAGCCCAGGTGAACGGGAAAACCAAGAGGAACTCCCTCAAACTGGGAACAGGCAAGCACCAGCTCCTGTCTTGCTAACAAAATAAACTGTCTACCCCCAGATCATGAGTGATCATCCTGTTTTGCCCCTCCAATTCAAGGGCACTCAGGATATCTGGGGATTAAACGGGGGTATTTCACGCACACAGGGGTTTGCTGTGTGCCTGTGGCTGGCACACACCGCCATGGAAAAACAGGGTCAGCACTACTGCTGTGTCCGTGATTCAGTGTGCATCTTCAGGGCATGTGGGCTGGGACAGAGAAAGGACTCAGCACATGACAATGGGACTCACTGTTTGCCATCGGAGGTCTGCAACACAGCAGGGTTTATTTCTTAATGAAGTGAGTCACTTGATCAGTATCAAGTAAGTATCTGTTAAGTCGAGTGATGGGGTGGATCCAAATGTTAGAGGAACTTGTTTTAAATATACCATTCACCACTCTGGACTGGCTTGCGCTGTGTAAACCACATCCATGAGAAATGGAAATACATTTGGTTAATTCCATCTGAGGCTGAGAGGTCTCCTGCTTCCTTACAGGGCTGAGACTGATTTTCCAACGACATGAAATTCACCTCAAAGCCCTACATCCCGTTACATGTAAGCCTTCTCTTGGAAAGGGAAAACCCAGCAGTACAGGGTAAAGAAAGTCAGATAATCTGCATAGTTATCTTGACTTCTGCACTTCTGTTTACTTGGTCAAACTGACTCGCTGGTGCCCCAGGAGGGAAACAGCAGCCAAGAGGGGCTAAGAAAAAGACTGTTCCATCCATGATGCATTTGTGGTGCAAGGCAGTGTTGGCTTCATCCTGTGCAGTTCTCAGCATCCTCAGCGTTGCAATGAAATCTTTGGACATCAAGGGTCTTGGCACGTGCACGTTAGCATCTCAGTGCTTTGTAGATTCAGGCCTTTTCATTCCCTGTTTGCTGTGGCTGAAATCACCTGGAGTTTTGCCTTCAACAGGAACAAGGTTGAGCCCTTTAACATTTCATTCCTGGCTTTCTCCCTCTTTACGGGAGAGGGAACAGCAGGAACTGACCTCAGTCAGGGGTAAGGCATGTTTCACGTTGCTTTTCAGCTGGCTGGTGCCAGACAAGAGTAAAATAGTATAGTTGGTTAGCACTGAAGCTGCCCAACTCCTCAATACACATTCAGAAACTGAATCTAAACTGTATTTGATGCTGCTGTCAGAGAAAATCATCTTGATTGGTATGAATAAGATTTCTTCATGTTCTGATGAAGTACTCAGGAGCAAGGCAGCATTTGTGTGTGAAGTGGAGAAAAGAAAGATGCCCTGGTACCAGTGACACACTGAAAAATATCTTTCCTCACCACTGCACTAATGTCTTCGAGTTCAACTGCCAACCACTTGGTTAAACGAACAAACCCAATGTGTAACAACTCCTAATTTGATAACGATGCTATTGGTAAACAAAGTTGCTCAGCACATGGTGCTATGTTGGTTCTGGCTGCGTTTGCCCATAGATAGGAATCAATGAAATAAGATAAAATAGCTCCCATTTTTCAAAAGGACACATTTTATAGAGTTTTGACAGCAGAAGCGCTCTCAATTTCTGATGCAAACTCTGTGAACACAGGCTGAGAAGAAAGACTGCAGAGCCAGAAATGTCCGGGGGGTCGGGAGCAGAGCACTTTCTCTGGGAGCACAGCAAACTGACCAATGTCAGCAGGGAGTCCTATTCTTCCATAATTTGTTATCTCACATGAGCGCTTGTGTGTTCAGTCTTTCTTTGTTTGTAAAGAAAAAAGATTTTATTTTGCCTTTTCCTAAAAAAGGGGCTTTTGGAAGTATTTGGGGAGTAGGAGGAAAACTGAAATTTTAAAGATTTTTCCACAATGTTCATTAAAGCATCTGGAAAACTAAACCAAGAAGTACTGATAGTTTAGCTTTTTCTTTATCTGTTTTCAAATAAGAAGTTATCTAAAATTATGTTATTAAATAAAGAATCCCAAGAAGTACCTAGATTGACCAGTATAAAAATACAACAGCAAAAAAAGAAGTTAGAGAAGATGTAGCTTTGCTGTTTTCTACCTCATACTTGGTCAGGTTAATGATATGTTAGCTTTGTTTAAACACCTTTGTTTTTAAAAAATGGGAAAAAGTGTCTTATTTAATATTCCTATGGATAAATGGGTAAGACAGAAGTTATTGGGGAATTTTTTAAATGTATTTTTTAGCCGCTGCTAAGTTCTTGCTCAAGGAACAAAAATGGATGTCTGTAGTGCTCCTTATGGCATCCCTTCGGCCATCCCTCCCGCTCACACTGTCCTGAGCTCCCCCCGAGCCCCACTGGCAGTTGCAGGATCCTGCCTGGACCAGGCTCCTGCCTGGGCAGACCCGCGTGCTGCATCCCAGCCTATGTTTCTGAGTAACGTAAGTGACTCAGGCAACAAATGCATGTGACAACTCACAAGCAGCTCTGTGAAGGCTTCTCATTTCACACTAAATAGACACATGATTCATCACCTTCTTCTGCTGCCTGTATCCTATGCATAGAGTGATTCATTTAAGCAGCAGTGACCTTACAGATTTCCAAACTCAAAATCCTGGTTTCAGGGAACTCTTCCTTTTCCAAATATTCAACAAATACAGGACAGAGGAAAAAGTGTGAGAAGGAAATAGAAGAGCAGAACTGCAATTAGCATCTGTCACATGCTTACGTCTGATCTGTTAGTCTTTAATAAAGATCTTTGGATGCGCTGAAAGAAGCATGTTATCTTTAAAGCAGTATCCGTGAAAGATAAGGATGCTGAATGTGCCAGTAGCCAGCACAGGTCCTGCAGCGCCATGAGAAAACAGCACGGGCTCAGTCCCCGGGGCTGCCTCTGCCTCTGCACAGTGACCCACTGGAGTTGTCACAGTTACTGTGCAGAGCAGGAGCAAGCTCAGCCCTTATTGCAACAAAATAAAGCTGGATTACACAGCCTTATTTAGCTGGATTCAAAGAAAGTTTACCCAGGCATTTATTTACAGCAATAGAAGGGCTCATCGGGTCTTATGATAAACTGCTGCCTGAAGCCCATTTCCATCTGTAATTGTTAGTACAACTGATTATTGTCCCTGGGTTAAAGGAATCGCTCGTTATTCTGGGCTCCACTTCATGACTCAGCTCCTGGGAGCTATACTGAGTGGCAGAGGGGAGAAGCTGCCAGGCTGGCATCCCCTTCTGTTTTCTTTGTGGAAATAGGATGTGTCTTTGCACGACAGGCGTTCGTGCTCTGTGTACTGTCTGAAGGGATTGCACGGACTGAAGCCATAATCATATGTTCTGATATTGTTGATGTATTATAAATGGTCCATTATTCATCCTCATGAGGAAAGCCAGAGGAATGGAAAATTAAAATGTGAAACTAGTGAGCACAAAAACCAAGCAAGTGATTCATACTGCGTGGAAAATGGGCCTCACTTGGTGTAGGTCTGTAGTTCTGTAGGATTAAGTACAACTACAGGGGCTAATAATTTAGCTCATTAACTACAATATTTGTCTTTCAGTCCTAAAAAATGCATGGGTAAAAATGGCACCCTGGGTAAAGACTTCGTTCACCCAATTTTTTTCCCCAGGTGCCTTTCTGTTTTCTCTGATGGCAGTGAGGTACAATTATGCTCTACCCCTGTGAACATGGGGATAAGATAGCAGAGCAGATTTTGCCTACCACGTAAAAACAACAACCTAACAGCACCTTAGCCGGATTTGATCTGACCATCTTGTGTTCCCTTCTCATCTTCAGTTATGCTAGGTTCAGAGGGCTTCTCATTCACTCTTTTCTGAGCCTTTCTCATTGGAGAGGGTTCACAGTAAGAAACATGAATATCACCACCTTGCCTCCAGCTTACCTGCAGAAGGGAGCTGGACGGACTGAGCACCTTGCATCAGGTGCTCAGAATTTCCAGCATGACCCCCTCAGAGACAGCTTTCTGCTCGCCTTGCTTTCAGTATTTTCAGATTCAAGACTAATTCTGCAAATACATCCATAATGCTGTGGCCTAGGACTATTCTTTCCTTGCTTTAGACTGTTTCTATAGTCCATTTTGTCAAAGGATCACAGCAAAAAGGCTGCAGATTGTTTTTCCTGAGTATCCTCTCACTCCCTGCTGAAAAGGTTCTCTCATCCCTCTACTGAAGAGTGAAATTTTAACAGGGAAAAGAAAATGAAACATGGGATATGAAATTCTCACTCAAAGAGAAATGGTTTTTTTTCATCTGGGAAAAAGAATAAATTTCCTCTCCTGGATTTTGAAATTTATTCTTTCCTTAAAGATCCTTTGGCGAGAAATGAAGGACCCGTTAACCATCTCCATTTCCAAGCTGATCATGCACCACAGAAAATCAGAAGCCCTCGGAGGCAATGGGAAGTCTCCAAGCAACAACCTGAAACTTTAAATCTGGCAGAGGAATGAAGGAGTGAAACATCTCAAATGCCCAATTAGTCAGTTTTGTTATCATATCATGTGTGGTCTCTGTGAAAATCTAGCCACATCTCAAACTCTGAGACCATCAAAAAGATATCGTATGTGCACACCCCATAATAAAGTTATTAGAAACCCATGAGGAGGTTTCTAATGTGAGTCACGCTATCCAGGAAGAGATGAGACAGGGCAGTCAATTCACTTTTAAACAACAGGGGAAGCCCAGTGCAAAATCAGCAAATCCAGACGACCATGGATATCGCAGACAAGTTTGAACAATGAGACAACCTCACAGATGCCTAAATCTCAACCAAGCTGCAAATCTAACTTCCTACACTGATTTGGAGGAAGGAGGGAGAGTGCAGATGCCAGCAACAGCTTTGAAGATTATTTGCACTTCATAGCACCCACCTAACTGTCCAGTAAACTTGGAGAGGAGGCCCAAGGGTTGTGAGACAGAGGAGCAAGGACATGGATGAATTGGTCCTGGGTAACTGCACAGAACAGAAGCCTTAGCGAGACCTCAAAAGACAGCTTAGAAAAAAGTCTACTTTCAGATACAGCATTAATCTTTCATTTTCTTAGTTTATACTTTTGTGACCTGGGGAAGCTTTTGACTTTTAGGAAGGGAACAAGTTATAACAGAGCAGCACTGCAGAACAGCCCCTGGGCTGCCTACGAACAGAACAGGTTTGGGAATCAGCAGCTCAGGGCCCACAGTCGTCATCCAGTGATCTGCAGGAGGGGAAAAGTCATCCTGCCAGATGTTACCTAGAGTCTTATCAGCAAGACTGACCATGAATTTTAAGAAACAGTCATTCTATGAAGACTGGACTGACCAGGCAGTAGGCAGAGCAGGAGAACAGTGCCAGAGCTGGGATGGTGAGACCACTGGGCATGCGGCCCTGATAAAGCCAGCATGATACAGACTGGAGCCTAAAGCAGCCCTTCCTTCCCAACTACCACAAGATCTTCTTAGCTCAGTGTCCCTGCTTGTTCCCCCTTAAAACTCCTCTGTTTCTGGACAGAACATGTCCCTACCAGGAACACCCATCTCTTGAGGCAGGAGGGGTTGGCAGAACATCAGTCTCAGCTTGGGACCGATCCTGCAGATTGTAGAGCTGGAGTGGAGACAGCAGGCAAAAACTATGTGGGGCATTACTGCAATGCCTGATGGAGGGATTAGGCTCAGGTACAGGTTGGACCTAGTCAAGGCTTGGCCAAGGAGAGGACATCTCCACCTGGACTGAACAAGCAACATGGTGAAAACCTCCCTGAGCTCTCGGAGGCAGATGCCAGCAGTGCAGAAGAAACTGGAATTCATTGTGTGGAATAAGGATGAAGGCAATCTTGGAGAGAAGAGTCTGGTGGGAAACAGTCCTCTCAGGCATGTATCTAGGATTTTCCCCTTGTGCATTTTCTGCCCATCACAACTGCATTTCACAAATCCTCCAGCACACAAGTTCATAGGGAAGAGCCTAGAGGAAGACTTTGAGCATGTATTGATAGTAGATGTAGAAACTAGACGGTATGATTTCTCTAGCCAAGGTGTCTCCAGTGATGGTGAAAAAACACAGATCTCATTTTAGACCCCAAATGCTCACAGCAAAAGTTAAGAAAGACCAATATACAGAGGACCCACAGATGGAGATTTCAAAATTATTGTTATTTCTGTGGAAAGTCTGGAAATCTCTGGCTGCTCAGCAAATAATTTTCAGTCATGAAAGATTTAAGCTTTTAAGTGGTACCTTGCCAGCAGAAAGAAAGGTGGTTGCACATCAAAAATACTGGTCTTAATTTTGACTGCACCTGTTGACCCTGACCTGGTGGCAGATGTTTCATAACGCATAAATACGGCGCCACTACACGCAGGTTGGAATCAAGACTCCCCGTAGCACGATATACTGAAAGTCCACCCTTTCTCCTACACCCACTGGCACCTCAAAAAGCAACTAAAAGCTGATTTAAAAGCCACTGCTCCTTCCTGCAGGTCGCACAGCCTTTTCATCCTTTTGTCTTTAATTTTAATCAGCGTCATTCTCTATTTAATCTGTAAATAGGGATATCTCCCAGGTTTAGGCACATCCATGAATCTGCACATCTCATCAGTGATCGCAAGCAATGAAGGACGAAAACAGTTGGTAGAAGTAAGGTTGTAGTTACAGGCTTTTGCACCAAGTCACACCTTCCCCCTAACCCTCTAAACTGAGAAATCTGTGCATGCTGTTAGTCTGAAGGGGTGTCAGACTGTTTAGTGAGAGCCAGTGTGGGTAGATTCCTGGTTTAGGACTTTTCCATGATCCTTTGAAGTATCCATACAAGATGGAGCAGCAAGAATTACTAGAAAATTGACACCCTTGAGCAAAGACAGACTTTTATTCTGAAAAAACTACTTAAATTCAATCTGCTGCTGTGTAATGTATATGCCAGAGGGACAAAATATGGTACAAAATAAGATCTCAGCAAACTGAGATCCAGCTTACATATTTGGCCTGTTTAATCCAAGGATGAAAATAATTACACAAAGTCAGTCTAAGCAATCCCAAAAGGATTTGAACATATGAAATATAGTCATTGCGAGAAGCGGAAGGAAGGGAGAGCTACACCAGTTTGAGTTCCCCTTGGCTTTCTTAGACTCGTGTGTGAATTTGGCCCAGAAAAATGTCTGGCATTGGGGATGGTGATCATTCATCCCTTCTATTTGCAAAAGAATGTGGGAAGGGCTTAGAAAAAGCTCCTCTTCTCCCATCTGGGGGCCTGGGTGGGTGCCAGTTAAGTTCAATGATTCATAACCATTTCAAGAAGCTCCTTGCCACTCTGTTTTGCAGGCGTTTGTAAAGAAAGCAAATGTATATGCCGCAGCAGCACGTAGGTTGCTCTGTCAGGACTGAGGGTATCCTACTTTCCACTGTTTTTCATGACAGCAATATCAGAAGAAGGGAAATAAAACCAGTTTATCACCTTAGCACACATCCAGCAAGATTTTCAAACACCAGCAGCTGGGGAAAAGAGAGAGAAGAGACCTAGCACACAGGTGGAAGCTCTTGATGTGGTACATGCTCAGAGAAGCAAGAAATTGCATCTTCTTGAGGGCACCAGGCGCCTCTCCTCCTGCACGTCTGCAGCAGCGACTGTAAGGCAGCATGAGGCAAGGCAACGAGGGATGTGCTGCAAGAATCGAGCTCCTACCTGGAAGCCGTGGGCAGGTCTTGGTCTCTGTCCCAGTCTTCTGTCTGACAGCTGTCCTCTCCGCGATGAATGAGGTGCTTTGGGTCATTCATGGGCCCACGTCCCAGGGTGGGGCGGATGAGGCAGCTTCAGCTCCAAACCCCGCCTCGCATCATGTGAGCCCTTCATGGCTAGGTCTTCCCAAAGGCAACTCCCTTCGCCCATGTTTCTGTAAGCCCTCACAAGCTTCTCTGCGTGCTGAGCGGCAAATTGCAGCCAGTCTGCCTTGCCTTTGAATGCTCGCCAAGATTTTGTTTGTTTTCTCTTCTGTTTCAAACATTCTTTGTGTCTTTCTGGCTCAGTTAATTAGGTACAATACTCAGCTTCTCCAGGTTTTGAGAGCTGCCCAAATAATAGCTGATCAGATGTAGAGACACTTTAAAGCCTAGGCTGTAGCTGTGCTGAAAAAGGAAGGTGCTGCTCTGTCTATGGCAGATTCAACCAGCTGATGCACGTAACTACATCAGAGAAGACATGGTGGCTCGGAGTTAATGACCATAGTAGGGTTTGTGCCTTGGTTTCTGCAGTGCCCTGCAGCCAAAACTACTACATCTTTGCTCCTAGTCCTGGTACAAATCACTGAATTAAGGTAATAGTGAGGTTGCAGGAGGGTGGCTGGGACATAAAGAGAGAATGACACTGCAAACTTACTGGCTTCAAGGGAACATTTCCAAGGGGTCTTCAGCAGCCAGAAAGGGTGGGAAGCCTGAGAGAGTCACCTGGGGAATGGGAGGAACTGCTGATTCTGCTGAGGAGGAGAGGTGAGGAGAAAGACAGAAAGGCCATGCATAGCCAAGATCAGGAAGAAAAGTGGCCTCAGATATTTGGAGCCGTTCTATCAGATGGACCCTCAAACTGAATTTTAGAAGTATATCTGAGCCGGACTCTTCTTACAACCCCACGATGTTGCTTATCCTTACCTATCACAAAGCAGTCCGTCCAGGGGTTAAAACTGCAGTTTTCAGTCATGTGGCAGGCTGTTGTAATCCGTGTCTATTACATAAACCAGCAAATATTTTGCTAAAGTTCAGTTAAATTGCAGGATTGATGGTGGTAAGGAGCATATTCGCCTTTATGAATTATTCCCCTTTGGAAATCAGGATAGTGACATGCAGATGGCAGCTTTTCCTCTGCTTGCCTAATTCAGTGGCCAAGCAAAGGCACTGTGCTCCCCCCCTCATACCAGTCATGTTCTGCTTATCAAGGAAAAGGTTAACATTTCTCCTTTCCCTGCTCGCTCCTGCTGTGGCACAGGACAGAGATCAGAGTGTAAGAGACAAGCATGGCGTAAGTCAAGCAAAGAACTGGAAACAGGGTAGGGAGGAGGCAAGTTATCCTTAGACCAAATTAGGTGGAGCCCAACTATTCTTGTGCTGTTTTGCTAAGGTCATTCTGGATTAAGAGAGGACACAAAGGGGAAGGGAGGGAGACAGGAAAAGTCTTGTTATTTAGCTTCTCCCTGAGACTGTTTATAGGTTGCTTGACATAATTTCATGATCATTCATGGCAAAGCTTTCCTAGGCTGTTTTCTTCCTCCTCCCTTTAATGCTACTTCTGCCTTTTTGGTGATGCAGGATCTGCATGGCTCTCCAACTCTCATATTTTCTCCTGCTCCTCCGCATCTGTGTAGGGACTGGAGCCCAACCCTGCTTCTCCCTTCTCATCAGGTTGTTGGCCCTTCTCTGTAATACAGAGAACAGCTGTTGAAGGCTCAGAAACTCTGACTGTTGGGCCAGATCACCCATCGCTCTATTTCACAACAGCTTGAAATCCAGCTCCTTCACACTTTGATGCTGAGACTCACCTTTTTTCCATACCTTCTGTTTTAATCCTTTTTGTTTTCCTAATCATTGCTTTAACCCCCATTTACTAAAGCTATTTGTGGTCCAACTACTTCTTCCAGTTACACTGGTGTGAATCCAGAGTAAATCTGCTGGTGCATTTGGCATTATAAGATATGAGATGACTGTATGTTCCATTAGCTAGAGCCAAAACCAATGTCACCATCGTCAGCATCTTTCTCGCTGTTGTTCCCAATACCAAAGAGAGACTGTAGTCTGGGAATGGTGATACTAATCATCAGACCTGGAGTTAAGTTGCATAATTTGCCTACTTCAACCTTCTACAGGTGCTTTTCAGCTATTAATTAAATATAGGAGCCCAATAAAGACAAGGGTAATCATTTTCAGGGTGAGGCACAAAGAAGGCAGCAATGTTCTCAAAGGCTTTGTGGTGAAATCCCCCATTGATTTTATTATCTTACAGTCAGCGATAGGAGTCAATGGAAGAGTCCACATCTCTTGTCCCTGTCCTGCTAGAACGCAGATCCCACTGGGAAAATGGGTGCCACAGAAGTGCTGAGTCTTTTCCATGGCACAGTTGTATCGAATTCGGGGTTGGTGGAAGAATCCTTTCTTGATGTTTCGTTAAATAGTGGCAGAGGAAACTTGAATATGAATGTCTGGGACAAACCAGCCCATATAGCATTGGCTTCACTGGGTGCTATCACATTTCCTCTTGTAGCCCATGGCATCAGGCTTCATGGTCCCTTGGGAGTCTGGGGGCGATTCACCCCTTTCATGTTACTGCTGAGCCCCAGAAGGATTTACTGATGTTCATCAGCCCAAGCTGAGCACTGCTTTGGTACTGCCAGACCTCGAAAACAAAAGTGTGGGGAAAACTGGTCTGTTCTGTATTCATCCACATCCACAGCATCTCTCCTGAACAAGGTGTGATGCCACAGTAGCTTGGAGCATTCTTCTTCCTGCTGTGTGTTGTGAACTTTAAAAAGAAATTGAGAGCAAGTCTGGAAAACTTCCCAGATTATGCAGTGCTTATGCCTTCCGTGCTCTAGGAAAAGGCTGAAGGTGATAGGGATATTTGCTCTTCTTTTCTTGGTGCATCTTGCTCTCACACCGGGCTAATCTGCTGGTCCATCCCAGCTGTGTGTTTCATTAGAAAAAGTTTGTGTTGAAGGGAGATGCCACTCCCTGTGGCAGTGAAGGACAGATGAAGCAGTTTTGCTTCTGTCTCATGTATTCCAAGAACACAGCATTAAATGCAGGTAAAAAAGAACATGCTAAAATTCACAATTAATTTACCAGCATAAATTTACTAATATTTCTCCCACAGTGATTTTAATAACTGGACAGATTTTTTTTCAGCCTGTTCTGACAGAGGAACTCACACTGATAGAAATCTAATGGTGCAATTGTACTAAAGAAAATCCTGCAAGCCCAGCCAGGACTAATTACTCTAACCTCAGAACTGGCTGCTGTCTGTTTGCAAGGCGCTGCGCAGGCACATGGGCTAGCAGGGTTAGTAGAGGAACAAACTAATGGAGAAACAGGAATGAAAGGTTACACTTGTGCAACCCTTACGGCCTCAAAGATACTCTGACAGAAAATGAAGATGTTACACCAGTAAGTTTTGGTACATATATACTACTGTTTAGTAGTAGTATCTACTGTTAGTAAGCACATAGGGTTAAGCCTAGAAAAATCAGGACCTTGTAAGCATTTTCAAGCTCATCTGTGTCTCATAACTGAATACAATTATGTAGTTGTCTGTGTTGACATAAAGGCAGGGATGCATCCTGGAGAGCTGACTATTCCTTTGGTGTTTGATAGACTGGTGGCCTTCATTTCCTAGGATGAACGGGTTCTAGCACAGGCCAGCTAGGGGGGAGGAAGCTCCCTTGTGCAGAAGACCAGCTCCATGTGCCTTTTCTTTGACAGCAACACTGACCTTAGGAGCTCCTCATTACCCCTTCTCCCACACCTCCTCGCTGCCACATCGTCTGCAAAGGTGCACTCTAAGTCAGACCAGGATGAAAATAACCCTCCTGCAACCCCAATGCCAACCAAAAACCCTTGGGATATCCCACTGCTAAATAATGCAGCCCCGAGCACTCCATGGATTCAGGTTACCCGTGGTGGCTGTGCTGGCAGACACTGCAGGAAAGATGAGCTGGAGAGGGGATTGTGATGGGGACAAGGGTGTGCGGCGCCGTGCTCCCAGGAAATGAAAAGCCCACCTGCACGGGACACCGGCTCGGGGTGACCGCGTGTGCTGCAAGCTTGGATCCAGGCTTATTTTGCAGCCACTCCTCTGTATGGACAAGCCCAGCCTGACTGTTTGTTTGACTGTTTTTCTTGGCAGCAAGTCTCCACATCGAACCGAGGGTGTCATTTATCTCCGGCAGCAGCAGCCCTCACCACAGAGAGTAGCAATAGCAGCAGCCCTGGAGGCCCTCGCTGGCAGGGGCTCTCCCTGGCCTTTGCTTTGCATTCCTCCACCTCTCACACAGTAACAAGGGCTCTGAAAAAGAAGCTGTTGCAGCCAGAGTGCCTTGGACAGAAACAGATGGCACACAAACCACTGGGCAAATGCATCGCAAGTCCAAACTGCTCAGGGAGGAGCGCTCTGCCAAAGCTGACTTGAGGTCTCTGTTAATTTTTCCTCCCCCTTGAAGTTTTGAAAGGCAGCAGTAAAGAAAAATCAACATTTTTCAGCTGGTTTTGGTTTGCTCCTAGGGTATGTCCATTCCTCGCATGAATCAGAACTGTGGCAAACTCCATGTGCTGTGCCTCTAGCGGGTACATACCATCCTCATTTCTTGAAGTTAGATGGAGAACAGCAAGACACTTTATTGCACACTGGATGGACAAAGAGAGCCTTGTTGACTGTGGGACCCTGTTACACTGATGTTTCTTTTCCACTTGGTGCTTGTATGTCACCAAAGGCCCCATGCGTACCCATTGGACGTGGAAGTGTGAAACTAATAACTAAAAATAAAAACTCTGGAGGGATGGAGAAGAGAAATGAAGCCAGAGGGATGCAATTTACTGAGTCTGATTCACGGTGCTGGCAGGGACCTCTCTGCCAGAGCCAGATGAATCAGATTCCCTTTCAGTCTGTGCTGGCACCACAGTTATTTTGGTGTCACCATGGGTAGAACAAGCATATATTTGGGAAGCATTACTGGGCAGACAGTGAGTGTCTGCTGAAACTGAAATGGTTTGTGTCACTTTAACATTATAGTCACTGAAAGAAGTAGAAGGGAAAATGAAATATGCTGGCATGTCAGGTCAGAGCCTCTCCCAAGAGTCAGGCAGGGTGTTCCTCATCCGAGCTGGGACTCTGGCTCCTACAGGTTTTGTTTATCTCTGTCTCGTAATGGGGCTGGAATAAATGCTGTTGCAGCTCATAGACAAACAGCTTGAGAAAATATTTCCAAGAAAAAATGCAGCTCAGCTGGCATTTTGTTTTAGATTGTCAAAATTTTTGGGCTATATTCAGCAGTTCATAAGACAGAACGAACACCCAGCCCTCGCCGTGCCTTTGGCACTGCAGATAAGAACAGAGGAGAAGGGATGTCGCTGTCCTTTTAGCATTTTTTGGATGTTACAGCTTGCGATGGAGTCCTGCCCAGTGACTTTCACAGCTCTGGCTGATCTCAAGAACCCACTTGTGTGCTATTCTCAAACAGTGCAAAGATGAACCAGGCAGCTGAGAAGCAGCAACATTGCAGTTCAAGTGCCTGTTCAGCAAAGTCCTAAAATACATGTTTTGCTTTGACCCTGTGCTCCAATCCTGTGGCAATCAGGAGGCCATACAAACTTGCTCAAGTGTCTTACTGAACAGTCTTTCTAAGACTGCCATTAATTTGGGGGAGGATTTACATCACATCCCAAACAAGGTAAATAGGTTTAGAAAACATTTTTGCTAGAAAAACCTTTACATTTTGGGATTTAGCCAATTGACACAGTTTGCTGATGCAGACGTTCACTTCTCCTACTTATTTGTTGTTCTGACTCAAAAATTATCCACGAAAAAGATTGTCCCGGTGTTCGTCAACAACTGCAAAATGCTCCCGGCATCCTCCAAATGTCAGATCTAAGTGCATGCTTGTGCTTGCCTGGCTAATAAAGAAAATTGGCAAATTTTTGTTTATCTGTTTCTCATCTGTGTCATCATGACAGTCAGCTAAAGCAAGGGCAGATGAATATAGCCATCAGAGACAGCAGCTTACGAAATGAGCCTATTTTTAACAAGCCTTCCTTCCATGCTGTGGAGGAAACACGGGGTTTAATATGCCCTTCTTGATGTGGGATTCATCGTGTGGTTTCCCCACCCATGTTCGGATGAGCCTGGCTCATCACCACGCTGATATTACTTCTCTCTTTCTCCTGTGCTTGGCAGGCTTTCTCAAACACATATCACATGCCTTGGGCAGCCAGCCAGCCTACCTGTCTGAGAAAAACAGACCTGCTTTTCCCTGCCGCGCCCTGACCTCTGAGGATGATAACCCATTGTCAAGAAACATCAGCAATAACTGTTTGGAAAACAGATGCCTGTTGAGTTTCACATGCAACCGGCTTTCCCTGCCGCGTCCTTTCCCAGCACGGACCTTGCTGTCGGTGCCATGGCCCCGTTCCTGCTCTGCACCTTCCAGCCCAGGTACCACGGCCCAGGTGGTGCCATGGCATGACCTGGTGCAAAAGATGCTCCCCTTGCATGTGACCCACCGCAGAAACCTTTCACACCACCAGAAATCTCGAACCGGAGCGATAACAACCCATGTTCATGACATGGGAGAATTTTGTTTCCTTAGCAAAAAAATCCCAACCACAAACCTTTTTGCTAATCGGCGGGGAAAGCCTGGAGGGTGGTTATGTGAAGCGCGCTGTTAGTGTTATGTTTTTATTTGTTCCCATTCGGTAGCACCTAGAAGTCCCAACAACATCTCTGACGTGGTAAATAGTAAGAGACGCAAAACCAGTTTGTTTGCTAAATAAATAAATCTGTGCAGGCAGACAAACATTAAGATGCTACTGAAAAAGTGACATTTATAAAAGAAAATATTTCCTCCAAAACTTGTATCAAGTATCTTTTGAATAAATCATATTAAATTACTGTCTGGGTGTAGTCCTAAAATATTTTCTATAACCTTATACCAATTCAGTTACTTAATCTAAACATCAGGTAATGAGCAGAGGGTTGGACTGTATCTTTTCGTTGGGTGGAGAGAAAAGACATTCCTTGAGTTGTCTCCTTGATTTCAACATGATAACTTAAGCAGTGAGATGCTACTTTGTATGACTGGGAGTCTGATAAGCAATTTCTGACTTTCCATTGTTGTGGAAAATATAATCCTAAACTATTTACAAAAGAAAAGCAGAAATAATCAGGCATATTTAAAAAAACCCCCAACTCTCCACTTTTAGCCTATCAAAATGTTTACAGGCTGTGTTTTGTAGATTGTAACTTCTTCTACTAGAATAAATAGTGAGGAAATTTATTGCAGAATGTAGATAAACATAGATTTTGTATATTTTAGGGGAAAAAAGATACTGTAGAAATTTCAGATTCTTGGCATTTTTGTAGACACAATCTTAAGACTACTAGTTGCTTATTTTAAAACAGGCTAATCTGTGCATAAACTAAAGAGAAGATTTGTAATTTATTGATACGCTTCTGCCAGCTAAGAACTGGTTTTCATTACTCTTTTGACTCATTCCTCCCAATCATCACTGTTTTGCTTCAGCAATGTTTTATATTAAAATGTGTATATTTTCCCCTTTAAAAAAGAGGTGACACTGCTGGTTTCCTTCTGCTCTGCAGTAGGGAAACACCAGGAAAAAAAGCCCTTCTTCCAGAGTGCTGTATTGTTCAGCCAACAGACTGAATACAGAGCCTAGGACACGTTGAATTTGCAAACACACACTACACAGCACAGCTTTTAGCTATTTTAAATGCCGGGTAGATTGTATCATGCACTGTATCCTGCTAGTCGCTTCCCAATTGCTGCGAGAAATGAAGGGCAAGCATGTGAATTCAGGCATGCAACCCAAAACAGTTAATTTAGACACAACTGAATTTAATTTGTTTACAAAGTCAAAGGCTTCCTTAAGCTTAGCTTCAACAAAATGCAGGCACCGAGGAAAGTTTAGAGGAGGTAACGACAGGCTTTTCTTAACTCTATTTTTCCTTATCTGATTCATGCAGCATCAGAGAAAGCCACACCCTAGAAGCTGCAGGGTTTGCCTCGGAGGTTGATTCGCAGCTAGCAGAGCACAGAAAAGCAGAAGCAGAATACAGAAAAGTATAGAAAATATAAGCCCACCACTGGCTGGAGATCCTGGCCAGTTAGGAAGAACTAGATGAAAGCAGTCACACATCTTGGTAGATTATGGTGGTACAGCAATAACAAGAGAGGAAAACTGTCTTTTCAGAGGATCCCAGTGCAGAATCAGTCCCAATCCAGAGGAGGAGACGGAGACTTTGTGATTCTGTGCTGCAGGAAAAGTGCAGCTAGACTGAAACTAAATGCTGACACACTCCTTAGCCTCTCGGTGAATATACATCCTTGGATGCCAACCAGATTATTCCGGGCTGCCCTGCATTGCATTATGCCTGATTGATCACTGCTTGCAGAGCTGGAGCTTCAGGTCATTGCAGACAGAGAAAAGGAGTGATGTGGATGTTCCTAGCAGAGCCTGAAGACACTTAGGGAGATTGATGAAGGATACCCGGGCTGCCTGGCTGTCCGATTGGCTGCTGCGCTCCCTGAGCTCCAGTGGAGAGGGCAAGCTGACAGCAGCCTCCCAGTGATGGAGAGAGCCAGGAGAGCCCCAGGAGCAACCGGACCAAGAAATGGCAAGGCAGGTTTCTGCATGCTTCCCTGGGAGAATGCAGGGAAGCGTGCAAGAAGGGGGAGCACACCCCAGGATTTTCCTTTCCCTGCCAGGCAGGGCATGATCCAACCCCCCCTGAAGCCAGCAGAAGGGTTCCTGCTCATCTGCTAACGCTTAAAAATCACACACTTAAACCCTGGTCACCCAGCAAAGAAAGCAGCTTGAGACACATCCTGGGAATGAACTTCAGTTCATGGCCAGATACTTACCATCACTGAGGATGAAAACCAGCAAGATATAAATTATATGTAGATTTTCCATGTTGTACTTATGATAAGTAACTCAGACATTTATGCAATGCACATCAGACAAAAAAACTCCCAAAGCCCCTTTATGCCTTACATTGGTAATTTTCATGGAAAAAATATGGAAATCATGCTGCCCATTCCCATGCAACCAGCCTGGAACAAGAATCGGCTGCTGTGCAAGAACGTGGATTAGGTCCGATCCAGTGCCCGCTGATGTCAGTGGGACAAGTTTCCCTGATCCTAGTAGGAGCTGAGGAAAAAACGAGAGCAACCAGTGTGAGCCAGGAGGCGAGTGCTGCTAAAGGCAGGGCATTTGCCCATGCTATCACCCCTGTTTTCTGAGTGTGAGTATTGCTGTGATATCAGTAAGGAGCACAGGGTAGGAAGGGACTTCAAGGCTTCGTGCTAGCGTTGGCTTCCTTGGCAGTTGTGGCAAGGAAGGAGACATGTGTGACTGTGCTGCTTTTGGCACCCAGTTTAGATCACACCTAGCCCTTAGTCTGTCTTAATGAGCATAACCCCCATGACACCAGTGAAGCCCAGCCAGGACTGTGGGGATTTGGTGCCTCAAAGAGCATAGGAGAGCCGACTCCCACCACAAGTAGGGTCTGTGGACGTCTGAGGCTGGAGTTCAACTCCAATGGCTTCAGATGCCTACGGAATATAAGCTTACACTCCTGTATTCCACTGTCATCAAAGGACTGTAGTCATCCAGGCATATGTGGCTGTTAAGAGACTGTGCTCTTGACTTCAGTGTCCGTATGAACCATGCAACCTACAGTCTTGACTGTAGACCGTTGAATCCTTGAACTGCCCTGGGAGCCCAGATACCAAGCTTAGGTGTAGAGACCTACACTTCAGTTACCTACAGTTAGGTGAGAGAAATGCCACCACAGGTGTCTGTGGGACTGTAGGTGCCTGTAATGAGGTGAGCTACTTTAGAGGATCAAGAGATGAGGTCAAAGTTTGTGTTAAATACACCAGCCCATATTAAGCAACTGCCACAGTGCTGGGCCCATGCCTGTGACATGTGTGTGACAGGCACAGCCTTTGCTGTGGGATGGCAGTTAAGGTCACAACTGCTCTGCTTGTGTGAGTCCCTTACACCTGGCCCTCAACAGGTCTTGAAACGAGGATATTCACCATCTCAGCATGGTCTGTAGAGGCACCACTTGTGTAGGAGCAGTACTGATATACATTTTCCTAGAGTATTATATTCCTAAGCTTTGTATTTTGCTAACTATGCCTGATGGTATAAATCCTTGAACAGCAGAGCCAGTCCAAGTTCCCCAGCTTGTCACTGCTCAAACATGAAGATGAATCAGAAGATAGCGAGGTGACTCAGGGATTCTCTGTGTGCATAGGATGTGGTTTCTCTCTATTTGCAGAACGAGCTGATCAAGAGAGCAGTGTGGCATCTGACAAGTGAATTATTCTTAGTGAAGCAGAGTTGTTTCCTACTGTTGACAGCCCTTTAAAAATTATGCTTTTGAACATAGTAAAATATTTAGTGAAGCGCGGAGCTGCAGAATTTACAACAGTTCAAGTAAAAAGCACACACACACAGGAGAACAGCTCAGCTGGAAGATTCCCCTTATTTACTTATTTCAGCCATGTGTTTGTACCTACAAAGCCAAAACACTTCTTGTAGCAGATCTTTTTTTGGTTAACTTTATTTTTGCTTCTGATATCGGTAGTGAAATGCTGTCAAAGGCAGGAAGTGTGCAGGATAAGGAATGCACCAATATGTCACCATCCAGCACGGGAAGCAGCAAGGCAGGACCTGGAAGACATCCATAGTTGGGGACTAGAATCAAATGAGGTTTTGGAGCTCAAAGCATGACGTGTGCAGAAATTAGTCCAGCACTGTGCTGCCAAGCATCCCAGCTCTCTGCTTGGGCTGCTGTCTAATGCTGAACACAAATACACTCTGGAGGTACCTCATTTCTGTTGCCCAAGAGGTTGGATCTACTCCTGCATGTGCCCATAGCTGTCCTGTGGGAGAAGTCCAGTCTGCCTGGATTCCTGAGCCTGCTGAGCCGCTAGATCTCCAAAGATATTTTTTTAGGCATCCTTGGACCGTGCTTTATCCACACTAGCAGGTTTGGGTTTCTTCACCTGTAGGAGTTTAGAGTGGTACTCACTTTTATCATAACACTCCAGCCCATGGAGCACTCTCCTGGCATAATGATGGTCTGGGTTCACTTCTCAGCCTGTTTTGTGAGGGTGAGGGTTTGGATCCACATCTTCCTTATCTCAGAAGAACTAGAGACATGAATAAAGAGCAGCATTGGATCTGGAAAGCATTTTCTCTTGAGACCATTATGAAAGCTCTGTGCCTCTTGCTTGCTGAACACACTCCATCAGACAGTGTCTTCCCGAATGTAGATGAAAGGAAAGCAACAGCCCTTTCATGAAGGAAATGGCAAGAAATCAGCAGCTCCTGCCTTTGGACCATATGTCACCACAGTGGCAGTCGCTGCTGGTTTCGCTGGGGTTGTCTGAGGTGCTGATAGAAGGGACCAAGCCTTGGAAATGGTACAGCATGCGCACAGCTGCAATTGGTGGACTCCAGTATGTTTCCTTTCCACATGCCAGCTACATGGAGCCAGGCTGCTGGTCTCTTGTAGCTGCACAAGCACATAGAGAGACCTTCTGGCCAACCTCTGCGGGGCCAAAGCTGAGCCTGGGCTCCTCCCAGCCTTCCTGATGCTCTCTGCAAGCGTTTTCAACCTCTGAATAGAGCTAATGCTACAGTTTTCCGAGCATGCCCTTTCTTTGTAAAATCCAAATGTCTCATCCACTGAAAACGTTCTCTCTCCATCGCTCATTATGTTTAGCCAGGTGGAGATGCCCTCAGGACTGACAGCTGGGACTGATGGCCTCAGGGCAAATGTGTCATGGAAACATCGACAGATGACAGAAGAATAGGGAAGAGCTGTTGCAGTGTGCTAACGCTCCCTCCGGGTCTGAGTACAAGAATAAGATAAAAAACACAATACGAGACCTTTCTTGTGACATTTCATACCCCAGAAGGGTTGTGGCGGGAGAAGAACAGTCCCTGGTGCAAGTGCCCTAGTGAGTTGTGGTTTGGGAAAACTGCCTGTCTGGGGGCCTTTTTCCATCTGCTCTGCAGCCATGCTGCTCTCTACCCCTTTGCTGCTTGTCACGACTTTAGTCCACTAGACCAGGCTGAGCTGGCCATAGCATGTCAGAGCTGCAAGACCTGACCAGGCCACCAACTGAGCCATGTCCCAGAGCCAGGTAAAGTTGTTGCCTATCAGAAGGAGGCTGACAGTGTGGTATTTCCCGCTGAGTCTACAAGGCCCAAGTATGAGGTATTGGGGGGAGTGTGCTCATATGACTAAATAAGGTAATAACTGAAGTGTCTTTATCTTTTTAAGAGGGACATGTACGGTGTAAGTTAATTCTCAAGGATCTTTTTACAGTGCTTGGAAAGAGAAATTCACCTCTGAGGGAAGATTCCTCCCCCATCTCCAGCGCCGGGTGTTGAAGACATGCACCTCTCCATTACTTCACAGGAAGCCTGGAAGGATGGATTCAGTCCAATTTCTCCATTTTCTTGTCTGTGCATGGGTGCACAGTGCCCATCCAGCCACCTTAGGGCTGCTAGACATCTGCATGGAGCTGGCAGATCTGTCACAGAACCCAGGAGAACCCTGTTCCCTTCCAGAGTGGCCAGCCAAGGCAAGGCAGGATACCCTGGTCGTCTGAGAGCACCACTTGCCTGTTTGGACAACTGAACCTAGCCAAGGAGATCTCACTTTTGCGTTGTTAAAGCTGGGTCAACACATCTGCTCTGGATTTGACAGTTTGAAGAATGGGTAGATTGGAATTGTTCTGAGCTGTATATTTATTTTTCTACATTAATTTTTACTTCTTTTGTTTAATTCTCTTTCCTTTGCAACTCTTCTGAACACTGAAACACCTGCAAAGACAGCTCCTCGAGGGAGCTTGTCGTTCTGTTCTCTCTGGATGTGCTTACTGGATAGCAACAGTAATTGGGCTTCTTGTTAGAAACTTCCTTCGCTGGATGTGTGATCTAGTTTGTTCCAAGGGCAAGGCTCTTCCAGTGGGATTTATGGCTCTGTCCTGGCACACCACGTCCCCTCCGCATTGTTGGAGGAGGGCAGCCTGCACAGGAGCACAATGGCAGGGTGAGAGCAGGGCACAGACCAGCCACCGGCTGCTGTTGGCCGAGGAACACCTGATCTCCTCCCCCAGCTGGTTGTTTTGCACAGTTAACGCCATAGTCTTGCCAAAAATATAAATAATAGCAGAGAATTTGGGCTAGAAATCTACTTTCTGGAGGTATCCTGAGCAAATTCTCCACGTGTTGCTCGGGTCAGCCCTCACCGCATCTCCACAAACCAGTGCGTTCAGATGACTTTGCCATAGGTCAGCAACGGTATGTATGGGAGGAAGAATTCCAGCTGTCCTCTTGCCTTAGAGCTTTCATACCACTGAAAGGTTAATGAGGCCGAATGCCTCCTTGATCCTCAAATACATGGGCAAAACACGGAGAACACAGCTAGTGCCTTTGAAACTTAGAGCTGGAGGAAGGCTGATCAGCCACCGGCATCTGTTCTCAGCGGGGACGGCTGCGTGAGGCTTGCAGTGTCTTCTCTAGCTCTCCAGCTGCTCTGCAACGGTACATTTCTGAAGTGGGAGAAGCTCCTTCGTTTCTGTCACTGTCACTCTGCATTTTAACTTCCCAGGTTGCACAACTATCTCCCAGCCTCAATTCCTACATTCCTCTCTACATTTGCACTCTAGCAGCTAAATTAATATCTTTGCTCTTGTAAAGGCCCTTATTCCTCTCTCCTTCTCCTTCCCTTCTTCCTCTCTCTCAAAGCAGGTGTCCTTCCGTTCTTTACCCTTGATCCTCAGTTGCCGATCACTGCTCAGATGGTGCTGCCACAGCATGGGCAATTGTGGAAAATGGGTGGCAAGAGATTTTTGCACTGAGGTCTGCTGGGGCCAGTGGAAAGCGGAACTGTCCTGGGAAACATGTTCACACTGCCACGTCCAACAGAAGGTCCAGCTAGTCCCTCCCCAGCCTCCCTCCGCCCCTTCAATGGCCTCCTGAAGTGTGCCCATTCTTATTTGCTAGATGTCTTCTGCTTAGATTTATGCTCTGGCCAATTCAATCAGCTATTTGAGATCCTGCAATTTCTCCTGAACTACCTATTGTCTTGGTAGTTGTATCTGCCTCTGTGCTTTTTTTTGAGGATGTTTTACTTAACTTTCTAGATGATCGGGCGTTCCAGTCTGCGTGGTATGGACAAGTTCCAGTGACTTTTCCCACCTGACTTTTGTGATTTGGTATCTGCTGAGTTACACAATCTCCTCTTGCTGGTAACATCCAGCTAGTCACTGCCCCAAGGTAAAAATCTGCTTAGGGAGCTGTTCTCACCTCAGATGCACAAACTTTTTCTGGCACAAATGCAATGTGAAAGTAAGACACGAAAGATCAGTGGAGCCAAATGAGTGTCACTCATTTCTGCCACACCTTGCTGCTTTAAGCAGTACTGCAAGAACAGAACGGAGAACTTAGAAGCAAGTTTAGAAGCTGCCTGAAACTGTTCCTACAGGCAAGCAAATCTAAGAACTGTGCATGGAAAAAAATGATAAAAAACATTAAAATATTTTGTCTGAAATAATAAAAATAAAAAGACCTTCTCAAATTCCCCCTTCCTGCCCCGTCCCTCCTTTTTAAATTTGGTGATTCGCTCAGCTGCTGGAGCTGTGCACATGCAGTGTCCAAAGCAAACATGCGAGACACCACATGGTTTCTGCTGCAGCCCCTTTGATGCTGAAGAAGCCCAGGTGCACCGGCCTTTAGCCTGCACAGTCCAGATGGATGACAAAAATGGACCTTTTCTAAGAAAATTTGGGGCAGCTGTTTACACTGCTGTTTTCTCTCTAGCCTGAGATCTTTTCCGGGCCTTAGATACTTGGGGCCACAATGCTTCACTGGACTGAGTGAAGACTCTAGCATATGGGTCCTGATTTTTAAGGATCTTGGTTTTGTTTTTTTTTTTTTACTGTGTACGATTTTGGTGTATGCAAGGGAGCATGTATTGGTGCATCATGGGGCAAGGGAGAAGGAAAATATGCAGTGTCCAGTGAGTCTCTGTAGGGTCACGTTTTGATGTCCTGATTCAGCCATTCCTTAGGCCAAGCTCCACTGACCAGCTGTTCAAAGCCATTTGGATACTGGACCTCCCAATGGAGTTCAGCATCTGACTTGGGCTGACACAGGACTGGGCAAGACCTGTAGAGACTGACCCCATAGTTATTATTTGTAAAGACATTGGCTTTTGCTGCTGATACATCTGGGCCCTCTGTACCTCAATTTTTTTTTTTTTTTTTGAGAATTTCTGCTATTGCTCTTCATGCCTTTTACAAGAGTCACCTCTCTGCTCTCTGTTTTGGCCTCCTCCTCCTAAGCCTTTAGGCTGGGGCAGAAGAGATTTTACTGCTTTAAACCTTGAGAAAGACTTAGGCCAGGTTTAATCTCCTGCACTGTCATCAAACTATAGTAATGCAAAAGTTCAGTACAGATATTCCTGGTAAAATGTATTTGTTTTCAGGCTTCTTTTTTGAGACTATCAGGTGTAACATCTCAATGTTTTACCCAGAAAGACTCTTACATACTTATATACTGTTCTATTAAAAAAACTTTGAAAGTTTCATTAAAATGTATCTGAATGTTTCTGAGTGAAATATATCACTCAACTATATCAAAGTTTTAATTTTTATAAGAAACTATATGCATACTCTGCTTTGTCCGGTGATGAGGATAGTTCATTTTTCTCCTTCTGTCTCAGCCGTTTGAGTCCCAGAAAGTCAAGTACAGAAATTTCTTCCCTTTCACAAGGACACATTTTTCACTGGGTTTTTTCTTTTGAGCTATGAAGAAGTACTATGAGCTCACAAAAATGCCCATTTGTTATCTAAAACCTGCTGTTTTTCTGTAGCTATTTCCCAATCTCCTCTTCCCAGCTGAAGAGAAAATATCAGTGCAGAAAGAGATCTTCTTCTACAGTGGACAGATCAGTGCTCCACCATTAAACAGCCGAAATGTAATGATCTATTAGCTACCTGGGTGACATGCATTACCCATACAGATACAGAGGTAGGACTCAAAGGATTCAGGTGCTGCAGGGCTGAGTATTTCAGGACTTTACCTTATATGTTTCCCTATCCAGCTCTGATCTGAGACCTGTGCAGATCCTGGGAAAGCTGGACATGTAATGAGTGGGATTCATTAAAGCCAACAAGGAGCAATCCCCAAAGTTAGCCTGCAGAAAATGTCAAGGAGAGTAGTAGAAACCTGCAAAGACATATAGACACTTAGCTCTGAGCTGTATCTGCTCACACCTTGGATTTATAACCATGGACTCTTTCCTGGATATTATGTCCAAGCCACCCTTTTGTCACAAAACGCAGCTGTGGAGATGCCTGTCTCCCTTTGCAGGCAATAGCTCAGTGTTTGGAGGTTTCTTCTAGTAGGTGAGAAGCTGAAGAGAAATTCCCTCCGTTTCCTGGAGAAGGATGCCTGAAGGTGACCTATTGCTGTAGAAGAGTCTCTTGTGAGGTACACCATGGAGAACCTCTGCAGCAGAAAAGAGGCACTGTGCCCTACATGAAAGCATCTCCCGACCCAGCAAGGAGAGTGTTTGAACTGGGCTCTTGCGTCTGGGAAAACGCTTTGGCTGGTGGACACCTCTTTTTTTGTGTTGGCAGAGGCTCTCCTCCAGAGCTTGCTGTCCTGGGGAATGCCTGATCTGTAAAGCTCATCCATGACTCATCTCTGCAAAGCAATCTCCTACATGAAAAAGGCCTTTTAACCCCAGGGTTTCATGTGTTGCCTCAAGTGCTGAAACCCACCCCGTCCATCTTTGCTAATAGGTTCTCTCTATCTACCATAGGCTTAATGTGGCACTTCTGTAATGCTTGCCACACCGTTAGCCTTTGGTGCATCTGCTCTCTCCTTCTCTCAGCTTCATCCATGCCAAGATCACTCCCCTGTTTTCCCAAGGTTGGCTTCGTAAAGAAAAATCTTTTACAGAGATGAGTTTAGAACAAGTGGATCACCATCCTTGTGGCCGTGTCCCTTGCCCATCAGTCAGATTCCCAAAGGGACCACTCAGGAGATGACAATGAATTAAGGCCCTTTTGAGTGTTAGCTGACTGCCGTGCTCTTGTGCCAGCTCCCTGCATGCAGAGTTCCTGCAGCCACAGTAATTCCTCAGTGACCAGGCAGGGAAGGCTGATGGGTTTGTTTTGCTATGTGTGTAGTTTACACTCAGCCTGTGCCTATCAGGTGGCAAGAAGCACCCAGTAAGCCAGAAGAAAAGTGCACTAATGAACAAAAAGCTGGTGAAAGTTAACATCAGAGTTAATCAGAAGCCATCCTCTGTGACTGAGGATTATAGAAATATTATCTACAACACTTCAAGGAAATCTTTGTTACAGCTTAAGCCAGTGGCTTCCAGGGCAAGTGCTAATGGAGGATAAAACTGTCTAATGGTTCAGGTACTGGGAAGAAAATTCATTCCTGCTCTGCTGAGGTGACAAGAGCTCTCAGCATTGGGACCTCAACCAGTACAGACCTGGGGCCAGTCCTTCCCGCTGGGGATCACTGAACACACATCACATCATTGGTGTCCCTCCGTGACTTCAGGGGGGTGGCTCAAGGTGCTGACACCACATCCCCACCAGTGGCCAGTCTGGGACAGACCCCCAGCAGGGCTGGGCATGGCAGAGGGGCAGGGGGATGCTCTGCCTCATGGCCAGCTCTGGGATGCTGTTACCACTGTGGCAGCCACTGGCTTGTACATGCTGCTCACCCAGCGAGACCCGACGTGTGGCATGGGGTTAAGATCTGCTCATGATTTCCATGTTTTGCCTTTGCCTCTGGAAGGGGGTCTCTTGGCTCTCCAAATGATGCTGCTTCATAAACAAAAGCATTTGCTTGGTTCCTCTATCATTTCCTGAGTGAGAGCATTTGTCTCCGTCCTACTTGTGGCTGACAGCCAGCGCTGGGATCTATGCAGGAAATCTGCTTTGAATAACACGTGAGCACTGCCAAGAAATGCATTGCTGGTCCCCACAGGCACAGCAGACAAGGTTATAATTACATATCCTCAGGAGATCGAGTTGCACATGGTGTTCTTCTCCCAAAACCTGAGCACTTCCATACTGCACAGTAGCTCTGCTTGGGCACAGTGCACGGGGCTGTTAGTAGACCCAGATACAGAGAAGTGCTGCAGGGTCATTTTGGTGTTCCATCTTCTGCAGCATCTGACCGAGCCGTTTGCTGTTGAGCTCGCCAGGCACTATGGCAGTGGGGAGAGCCGTGACTCACCCGGGATCAGATATTCAGAGCACGGCGTGAGCTCGGCTTCCCAGAGGCCTGGGTCGCTGCAGCTGCTCCCCGTGTGCGAGGGATTTCACCTTTCTGCTTGCTTATGCTGTAGCCCGACTTCAGGTCAGCGCTGGGGCCCACATCTGCTGACCTCTCTGGGTGGGGCTGCCACATCTTGTGTGTTTGCAAAGCCCTTCCCACACCAGGGGCTCTCCCAGGGATGAAGGGAGAGAGTTTTTCTTCCTGCTTAAAAACCCAGAGGCCAAAGGCTGGAGCCCTGAAGGAGGTTTCGTGCAGCCCTTACTCTGCTCTCACACCTCTCCCTGGCAGTGAGAGCTGTGCCCCTCCATGCCCAGGCATCCCCTCTCCCACCAGGCTGGGGGCTGGCTCTGGCCGTGGGATTTTTGCCCCTCTTTGCTCACAGAGGAGAGCGGGGAAAGCAAGCTCGGAGGAGGGAGAGGCACAGAAAAGATGATCCTGCTGCCTGCTGGGGTTTCAACCCAGTCCCCAGTTAGGCAGGAGCTTTTCGGCAGGAGCTTTTCAGCAAGGCTGCTGCTATTTATTTATTTCATACATGCTGCACCTCCATGAAGGGAAAGCATGAGAGTGACTCAGCTGCTGCTGCAAGGGATTTACAGCTTCAGCCAGGAACATGGGGAGGGTCAGCTGTCCCGCCAGCGCACATGGACACAGCATCAGCTGCAGCCGCTGCTCTTCTCCTGCCGCAGAAGTGCACAGCTCCATCTCCAGCCTAGAGGGCACGCAGAGATGGCTTTTCTCCTCCTCGGTTGGCCTGACACTGCCAGGCAAGTTGCACTGTTTTCCAGAGAACAGGGATAAAAAAATCAAACGTGTGTTGCTGTTGTACCAGTTTCCCTGGGAAAATACTCTGCTTGTGAACAAAAAGATGATCCCAAACACAAAGTGGTCACATAACTGAAGTATGTATATGGCTGGAGGAGGGATAAGCAGTCAGTGAGAGGGAAGGTGACTCTTGTACCATCAGAGGTAATGGGACTCCTTAAGAAACAGCCCCTTCCTACTCAGTGAAAAGTGAGGGCATCTCAGCACAGCATTGTGCCTTGAAAAGATTCGAAGCATTCGAGCACAGACTGTAACTGTGTGCTTGGACGGAGCCCTCCAGGGTCTGTTGGCTGCCTGGCCTCTGCCTTTCTCCCAGTTTCCACCTGCAGTGGCCCATTAAACACATCGGTTTCTTCACACGGATTGTCCGTGGCTGACAGTCCCACAGGGGTATTACCACCCAGCACAGGGCATACCTGAAAACTTCTCCCTCTATGGGACCAGCATCTTTTTCAGGATTGCAAGGAGATGCCTACACCCAGCGGGGATCCACCACTCAGGATCCTTTCCTGAAGGCAGGTGTAGGCACAGCACCTTTCACAGACCCCACGAGAGCTGCTCCTTTTCTTGGATTCAGAAATGAATTCCCATTCCTCCTTTTCAGTGACAACACAGAGGCTGGAGCTCTGGTGAGTGGAGCCAGGTTTGGTGAGTGAAGGGATTCAAATCCACGCTTGTTAACCAGTTAGTACAGTGCGGGCTGATGAGACTTCTCATAACTCTTCCTAAAAATGAGTCTGCTGTGCAGCAAGGAACTTCGATCCTGATCAAATAGAGGGCACCACTGCAAATATGACTGTGACTTAGTGGTCAGGGTATGTAGGTTGCTGCCAAACCCTGCTGTGCATTTTGCATTAAATATTTAGCAGATAAAATAAGGAAATAGTTTTCTGGAGCAGAATGCCCCTTCTCCTAGGTGAGTGGCTTGACTGAGAAACCATCAAAGTCATTTTTCCCCTGTTCAGATGCGCTGAGGTTTCTTTGCCTTCTGCAATCCGAAGGAAAAACTGAAAGTTAAGAGTGTCCTGTCAGAGGCAACTTGCAATATATTTCACGGGGGAATACCAGAATAACATTACCCAAACACTGCTTTTTAGTGGGATTTTGGGATTTTTGTCCTGGCTTCAGCTTGCAGGCTTTTGAGCTATTTTATGGTGTGTTACTACTTTAAGACAGATGGAGTGAAATGCTCTTTCTTCTTGCCCCATTCCTATGAAACATTAAGGTGATGATATGGCTGTTTTCCACTCTGCTTGTCTCCGTGTTTTTGTTGTGAACTCTGGGCAGCCAAAGGCGTAAAGAGATCCCACAGCTCGATGCAAGAAGTGGGTACATCCAACTGCAGCTCAGGGCAGTATTTAAAAGCGACTGTAATTATCCAGAGGGGTTGCTGAGAGAGGCTGCTGTGGCTTCTCTACTGCATTAAGCCCTTAAATGAAAATTGTTATCTTTAGGAAGTCTAAAGGTTGCCTAGCATTTATCACAGAATAAGAGTCAGCACATGGGTATGAAGACAAGGAGACAGAGGGCACAGGGCTGGCAACGGCTCAGGGAGCAAGAAGGTGCAGAAAAGGAGAGACCACAGGGATGAAGCCATAGCTCAGGGAGGGAAGTGTACAGCCAAGAGGGGGTGTGAGGGACAGGCTGCATTGGAAAAGAACATAATTTAGCTTTTTTGTTTTAAAGAAAAATACAGTCCCATGGTGTGACACCCTGTCCGACCCTGCTCTGAACCTGGGTGTGTGCCTAGCCATTATCTGGGGCCTTGTAGCAGTCTGTCGTAGATACTGTTTGCAGGAGATACTCCTACCAGAGGAAGAATTGTGCCAGGAGCAAGGGTGGGGGACAAAGTCCCATCAATGGTGAGGCATGGACAGGGTAAGGGCAGCACTGCGGCCACCCAGCTCCCGCACCTGGGGGCCACCCGTGCAGCACGAACGCACCTTCCCAGCGTGTGCCCTGGTGCTGGCTCTTTCATCTGTAATTCGTTTTGCATGGTTAACTTGACATGATGTAACCCCCATCCTTATGACTCAGCACGCCAAATATAAGCATCAAATGACTACAGAGTCATCTGATTTACAGGAGCCTCACTTATAACAGCTCATTACCAAGCCAGCAAAGTATCTGTGAGCCAGCCAGCGGAGGGCAGATCAGAGAGTTTATGAAAGCAGATTTTGGGACAACTTTCCTAGTTGGGCCCGTGAAACCATCTACTTACAGCTGATAAGCAAAACTATCCTACCTTACTCTTTTTTTTTTTTTTTTCCCTTCTCAGTTCAGTTTGGCTCAGGAAGCCAAGCTACACTGACTGAAGCCACGTAAGGAATGGTCTGTTTAAAACCAAGTCAAAAAGAAATCTGTCTGAGAGCTAGCCACTGGAAGTAAAATTTTCCACCAACACAGTGCGAGAGCAAAGAAAACTCTAGGACCTGTGGCTCTGCCAATGGCAGAATTTGTATACAGCGTCTCTGCATCTCTGCTAGCGTGTCCTTTCATGAGTCAGTCGGTGGTCAGAATCTCCTACTGGGAGTGAAGTATATTGTTCACACACAGGCTCTCTGTATTTATTTTATCACATAAGGAGAGCCAGACCCCCTAATGTTTATCTTAAATCACCCTACTGTGCTTTACAGCTAACTCTTAAAAATGCTAGATATGGTTGGTGTCTTGGGTGGGCAGTTCAGGCTAAAAGATGTTTTCCAAATTACTACAGCTAAAACTACTACCATGGGGATATCCCAGGCACTGAGCTTGAGTTATTTGACTGCAGAGCACCTGTTTGACATCACCTATCTTTAAGCTAAGTTAATAAAGGCAATGGAGACACTTAGATTCAAAAGCTCTCACCTAACCTGATTGCTGCTGCCACAGACGTTTCTTTTTCTGGGTTTGCGCAGGACAGCCTGTGCCCTAAAAACAAGAACTTAGAGGGACAGGGCTTCAGCTGCTCTCAGAGAGCTTGTACTTATGGATATAGAAGACCCAAAGCCCTTCTCCGCATGGTACAATGCAAACAACTCTCTGGCAGGGTAGTTCCCTAACCTCCAGGCTATAGGATACTTGGGATAAGGGTTTTCCAGGAGCAGAGATGGGCACCCAGGTCTCCCCACAGCTAGATGCGTGTAAGTCCAGTCCATCTCAGCCACAGAGGAAACAAAATGGGTTTGTTCCAGATCTCTGGAGATTTTAAATCTCCATGATTTAGGAGACGCAAGTGAGGGACTCAGTTTTTAAGGAAAATACAGAATGTTTGGGTGTATGGTAACCCGTAGGTATTTTTCACACTCTCTCACCCTATTTATGCAAAACTGTCATGGGAGATGTGACTGTCAGAACCTCTCAGGATTTGTCCATGTATGACTGTTGTTTGTAGTTTAAAAAAAAAATAAAAATCCTGGAAATGCTGGGCCTAGTTCACATGATTTATTGCTTCAGGATCAGATTTTCTGGAATTCTGTGAGATCCTTCAGGATCAAAGCAGCTTAGCGAAGGTAAGGTGCTGTTATCATTACGTCTTTAGTTGCTTTATTTTCCCCATAGGGAGATACAATTGTGAATGCAGTTTGTGTCTGGAGGCAGTATATTCTACAGAAATGCTGCTTATTACTGTGTTGCTTTTCATCTGCAGAGGGGAAAAGCCATGTGAAAATGCCTGGAGGAGCAGAAATGTGGTAATATGAATCTGATTTTACCGTGCATAGAAGAACCTCATACAGACAAGGACTTGATAAAAGAGAGTCAACGCTGAATAAAAATTCCCAATTAGAGCCCTATCAAAAGCGTCACTTACACAACGAGATGTATTAGCTCTCACCACTTTTACAGAAGCCTGTGCTCGGGCGTGCTTGCTTGGCTTTTTTATAATCTGTCTGTGCATATCCCATCTTGAAGTCGTTGATTTCTTTCCAGCAGCCTGCATACCACTTCACACAGCTGGATGGCCAAAAGCGCTGGGTGTGGTGCTGGGTAATTGGGCAGAGGCGCTGCGAAGTCATTGCTCCAAGACAGGGTACTGGAAATTCCCAGTCCCAAGATAAAGAGTTTTTACCTGTGAGCAGTGGGTTGCCATCACTTCAAATGGAGACATCCAGTTAGCCTTGAACCTGATAGAAACTGACAGTGCTCAGCTCAGACCCAAATTGTGTCACTCTGGGGACAGAAGTCTCATTTTCAGGACTGGGTTTGGAAAGCAGCCTATGGGTGGAGGGAGGGCATGTGGCTGCTGTTATGGGGCCCAAAGTTTTGGGGGAGGGACTGGAAGATGCCAGTCTGTGAGAGCTGCCAGCACTCCATGGGTTGGGGCACCAACAAACACAACCCTTGTACAGGGGCAGGTTTCTGAAGATCATTGCCAGCTGAGCCAGATGCTCATCCCAGGGATGCTCAACCTGGGGTCTGGCAGCTCTCCATTTGCACCAGCCGTTGCTGGCACTGTGCATCGGCTGCTTTTCTCACTCCTTGCACAGCTTAAGCCTGTGAGGCATTTCCTCAGGCCTGGACACGATGTTGCAGACTTCTTTTCATCCTTTCTGCCCTGGAGTTTGTGCCTGCAGCGTTCTGTGGTGGGCTTCCAATTTATTTACTTTGCTTTTTCCATCCCATTATGTTTTGAGGGAGTAAAGCACGAACACCTTTTGCAAAGCCGTGAGACTGCCACAGGCTGGGCTGCACCCTTGCTGGCCTGCACCTTGCTCTCACACCTCCGGTGTGCCACGAGCTCTCAGGGCAGCAGCTGTGCCCTGGTGCTCCTTGAATCTGTGGCCATCTGTGTGCCGGGTCCCTATCCGCTCCCTGCCTGCCGGAATCACTGATGCTGCAAAAACCTCAGTGCAGGGAAGTCCTCCCGCAGCACGCTGCTGGCTGGCTGGATGCTGTTGAGCAGCACCAGCACTCTCTCCCTGCTCTCAGCACCAAGCCTTATCAGTGGCAAGGCTAACTGATAAACCAGGGCAACGCCGTCGGAGGCTGGGTTACGTGCATCTTGGCCACACACAGAAACACGTGTGCGTGCACACACTCACACACACATTCCTACCGAACAGGCGGCAGCAGTGAAGCTGGGAGGGACCTGGGGGGCTCTCAGGGAAGAATTGGGCTTTTAGGAACTGCTTTGCAGTCAGCCTCCTCCTCCAGGTAGCAGCTCTCCGTCAGCTAGCACGTTTCCAGCAGCTGATTTTCTCCTCAGCAAAACCATGTCATTCCCCTGTGACCGAATTATTTTTTATTGCAACCTGCGTAAAACAGATTCTTCTGCTGGGCCATTTATGACTGACCTGTCACAGTGTGCCACATATGCTGATGTTGGAGTGAGCACTGATGATTTATCAGGTCTGCCTCTGTTAAGAAATAACTCATTTTCATTCAGGGGAAAAAAAGTTACACCTTTTCCTCATTCTCTCAAATTTTATTAGAACATCATCGAAAATAAGGGCTGAAAGAGATTTCTGAAAGTCATACAGCTCTGGGGCAGAGCCAGGGCAGACTAAGTATCTAAAATCCCTTTGGACTTTACTTGGCTCCAGTGTAAAGGCACAGCTACACACTCACAACATTTCAGCGTAATGATTGCTCCGTAGTAGGCCATTTGCAGGATTCACCCCACCTAGTATTTCAGGAGCTCCAGGGCAGACCTCTGTCCCTTTGTAGCAGTGAAAATTTCATTTTACTGTGTCTGAAAGTAAACATATCTCCCTCAAATATACTCCTGATGAGGAAGTTTCCCCTGGAAATGAGTACGTTGGCATGAGACAACACAAAAGAAACAACCACTTAAAGCACCTGCAGAGTCCTGGTGGTCACAGGGCTGTGGAAGCAGCAGGCATTTGGCCAGTGGAAGTGGCTGGATGAGCAGATGTGGCATGAGGGAGGTCTCACCAGAGGGAAGGATGCTCCTATCCCTTCGTCTCAGTCAGCCCAGCAGGACCACTCTCTTTTCAGTAATCGACACGCCGCACAGTTATATCACCAGCAAGATGTACCGAGCCAGTCCGTTGGGCATCCAGCAAACCTGCTGTGAGCAGCTGGGTGGTTGTTTCCTCCACGGGGGCTTGCACAGACAGTTTGATGCCCACGACACCACTGCCTCCAATGCCAATGCATAAATCCAATTCTTCCCACAGTAGGACAAAGGAGTTTAAAGCAGGACACTGTGTTTCTGATCAGGTGTGTATCTTCTTTACAATCACCAGGTTTCCAAGCAGATGTGTTTTGTAGCTTCTGAAATGGCTGGGTGGGAAGCTATGTGTTGCCAGCATTTCTGCTGTGTGAATTCCTTTTTCAAGAAGTTTATTTGTTTTGCCAGTGTCCCTAATGCGTCCTTGCTATGGCTGTAGAGTCGTGCCAACAAAAACCTCCAGAAATTTCAGCAAGGGCATCTGATCCTATATTAGTTTGCAAGAACAGTGCGCCTTTTTTAACTAGTACTTGAACTTAAAACCCTATCGTGAGTTACAGCCCCACAGACCTCCTTTGCTAGCCCTGTGTTTCTCCTTCCCTGGGAGGACCTGGGCTGTGAGTTGGCAAGCGCTGTGCCTTGGGAGTGGTGGCACGGCTCTGCCTATCCCCGGCTACAGTCAGCAGCCTGGGGGGACATTAGGGGAGCATGGCTAGATGACACGTATGTTGTTGATCCCAGGAATCTTTCCCTGGAGTTTGTCCAGGGACAAGTCCTTTCCGAGCAGGGATTCACTCTTCTCTGAACTCACGTCTTGCAAGAAATGGAGTCATGGGGAAGGTTATGACATGTGGACACAGGGAAAAGTTAAGGGGGGGGGATGACAGTTGTTTGAGTCTGTTCACTCTTCATTTAATACATGGCAACAAACTGTTCAGGCTCAAGCAAAAGGTGTTGTTGCTTTCTTTCACTTCTGCAGTTTCAGGATCAAGAACACTTGTTTTTCTGTAATATAATACCAACACAGAGTGCTCAGATCTCACCAGTCGTTGTATTTAGTGCTGGTAATGTGCTGCTGAGAGGGGAGGCTTTGCAGTCTGAAGCACATTTAGCAAAGTGTATAACTTGGGGGGGAATCCCTAAATACATCATTTGTGTAACTATGTACAGAAAAATTTAAGCAACTTCTGTAAAGTATACGCAAATAGTTTTCAGTCTGTCTTGACCCCTAGCTGTTCTACTGTGATTTCTAAATAGAATATGATTAACGTTAAAAATAATCCAATAGATGAATTCGATCTTTTGGATTGTTTTTACCAAGTCAAAGGCCATTATTGCAGTAATTGAATAATCTCACAGACCTTTGCTCCAGACATTCTCTATGGAAACTAAGCAGTGAGGACTGGCTATTCTGTTTTCCAATCATCCAGACAGCATTTTAATGGGAAAGAAAAATCTGATGCAGTTAAAAGCCCCTCTAAAAGCAGATTATGGGCAAAAAATAGATGCTCAGATGAGATGTAGGCTGGTGATTCACTTCAAAATGCTGTAAATGTTAAAGACTTTGATAACCACTTTGGCAGGAATGCGAGGAGATAAATGCTTTTTTCTCCTTCGTTCTTTAGACTGAGAGACAAGGGGGAGTGTTGTTTTCTTTCCATAAGACCAGTGAAAATCAGATTTTTGAAGTACAAATCAGAATATTGTTCTGAGAGTGTTTTGTGACTATTGGATGAAACATACTCTGATGTTAGAATTTTTGTCATATTTAGGCAACAGTGAACACAGCCATGTTTATTAATTATAGGATAGGATTGCCTAATGACTCCAGCTGAGACCATGACATAGTGAGCCAAGTATTATACACACATTGTGCAGTGAGGTGTAAACAGAGCCTGGGACACCTTAACTCTAAGTAGGCTTGTAATCAATCACTGTTTATTTCACCCGTTTTTACATCCTTGCAAATGCATTGACTCCAGTTGAGAAGCTCTTGATTTACCTCAATATTAGATGGAGACAAATCCTAGGCAAATGTTGTTATTCTGATTTTATATAAGAATATAGCAAGGAAAAACTAAATTACTTATCTGAAGTCACAGGAGTAATCTACAGAAAAGGTACCATTGACTCCAGATACAGTGTCTTAGATGCATAGGCCTTTTTTCTTCGTGTAACAAACTGGCTAAACTCGTTTCACGAGGACAGAGAATCTGCCAGAAATACTCAGGTATTTTTTGGTGGTGGGTCTCCAACACTTCCTCCACCCCCTGGGAGTTTTTGCCAGCATCCTGATGGATTCACATCCCCTGTGGTCCTTTCATAACCACCGAGAAAGATTCTGTAGACCTTGGGAGATCAAGGGAAACCAATTGCAATCTGAAATGCAGACATGAAGCATGATCCAAACTTCTGACCATGCAGGGCTGCCAATGCAGCACTCATCAGACCAGTAACTGAGCCAGCCAGACTCGGATGATGTTGCTAAAAACCTAATGGAATTTGGTTGCAGAATTTAACCTTTAGAAGTCCAGCAGCTGCTCCACAGGTCCTCTGAGAGGATAAGCAGTCAGCATTTAAGATCCCAGCTTTGAGGCATTGCAGATTCACTTTTTAATGCATCTTCAATAACCTAAAAAAAATAGCTAGGTCTGCTGAACAGGTACAGCTGCATTACCGGGAGAGAACCATTTAGGATCTGGCACAGTGAAGAGCAAATATTTAAAAGACAAGACTATCAGTCTTTAATGAGGTTATATGGGGACTGAGTGGTCATCTCACTATTGAGTAATCCTTAATGCAGTGTGTACTGAATCTATAATTAAAGAAGCTTCCACCTTTATCTGACATGCTAAATCTTGATTTCTTCTAGTTCTTGCAAAACCTCTCTCCATTTTAAAGGTGATCCTGATGTATCCATTAGCCTTGAAAGCATTCATCTTGACTAACCTAGCGGCACCATGAAGGGCTCACTTGGAGCTGTACAGGAGAATGAGAAACTTGGATCCAAAGTGATGTTTCCTACTGACTGGGTTTCAGCAAAATAAACCAGTTTTCAATGATATAAAGCACCTTTATCAACTGTCGTTACGCACAGTCTCTTGCTGCAGTATACCTCCTGCCTGCTCACACTCTTTTCCTACGGAGAAAGTCTTCTCTGATCCTTCTTCAAAAACTCCTCTCTCAACCCAGAGGCTCTCCAGATCTCCCAGGAGTCTCCTTGACTTCTCCCCCACTGACATCTCTCCCACCTGAGCCACTGTAAAACTCTCCAACAGCATCTGTTGCTGACAAAAGCAACTCAAGGCAAAAATAATAGGTGTCCCAAATCAGGTCACCTATATTTCTAGAAATGAGACCTTGGAAGCAGTTACTCGTGTTTAATGGCTGCCAAGATGCCCACAGAGAGAAAGGGGGAAGCCTATAGGTCTTAAAGGGCAAATTCTCACAGAGCAAAACTGGCTGGAGTTGAGTTATGCCAGACCAAGCCCTCCGCCTGTCTTTCTTGGGCAACTGTGCAATTGTTTTAAAAGCACAATAAAGAACATTATCAGATAATTTCCTTGTGGTCCAGGCACTGACCAACAATTTTGGATTTTCTTTCAGTTCCTGAGGGTAGCCAGGGTTCCCTGTGTCACCTTCAGCAAGTCCCTTAGACTAAACTTCCTCTGGAATACTGAGGTTCCTAATTCCCACTGAGTTAGGTCAGCATGTGCTAAGGACCTCTCCAGTAGTTAAGCTCTGCCTCAGAGCTCAGCCTGTACAATCCTGCCTTTCTCCTGATGACTTTCTTGCTTATTTAGATATGTTGAGACTAGGTGGCAGAGCCTGTCTCCTCTGCAGCATCCACCAAAGGAGAGTTCCAGTTTCTTTTTGCAGCTCTAACACATCTCCAACCACAACACAGTAGTCATAAACTACAGACGGTGGCAAAGCTTTCATGTCTAAGCAAGAAATGCACAGAGCGCTTTATCTCCTTGCAGCAGATAACCTAAATCAAGCCTTAGTTTTCCTCCAGATATTGAGCTAGAAGTGTGAGCCAGGCGTAGTTTTCACAAAACAGTAATTTATCTAATCATGTAGCCGTAGAGCAGAGGCATGTTGATAGCTGTCTCAGCACAAAGAGATAAACATGTCAAGAGTTTCTCCTGAAGTACGAGCAATGCTTGGGCTGTGACTGTGGGAACCATGTTGCCATCATCGAGAATTCAGGAGAACTGGTGTGATTTCACAGCACCACTTGTATGCAAAATGAGAGGCTTTTGAAGGCAGGCAAGCCAAGGGCATCTTTCTAAACATGCCAAGTGTGTTACAAATAGCTACTGAGAGCTGCAGCCAAGTCCAGCTGAGCTCTCTCTGCTGCCTGCTGTTGGAGAAGGCTTCATGTGCACTGTGCCTGCTGCCCAAATCCTTTAAGTAACATCCAGCAGATGGGAAGGGCTCAGTCCTGGGGTCTGGGTGGTCCACGGTACAAGCTACAGACTTCACACGTCAAAGCAAGACCACGGCATGTCCTCCTTCTGTTCACTGTGCCCAATTTCTGCACAATCCCGGGCTTACAAGCTGGAGGAACATCTTGGTACGTCTGGCTAGGGAGGATGAAGGAGGCCCACTGCTGAGGGGATGTTGAGATGGTGACCTTGGAAAGGGAGTCCCACGGTCTGTTCTGTACAGATGGTGGTCCTCATCCCTGCCGTTCACAGGTTTGGTGGGGAGCTGGGCAGCCTGCAGGGAAGTCACCCACTCAAGAGGACTGCTGGGGGTGGGCTTTAGTGAATTTACCAGAGCAGTGCAAAAAAAGGGGAGTTGAACACTTTAAGCCAAAGGTTGCATTTTGTTCCTTGTTCCTCTAATATATAAAACCATCACAGCTAAACACAAAGGGACCCCACAGTGTTATTTTTGCACCTCACTCTTACTGAAATTAAGGGGAATTAGGCATTAAGCAGCTAAATGCAGTTCTGGCTCTAACTCTAATTCTGTAATGTGTCCAGTGCCCCATTAAGAAGACAAACTCATTAAATATCACCGAGCCTCTGAAACAAAGGTGACTGATGTATTGGTAAATTGGAAATGTAATTCACTCCATCTTCAGTTAGAGAACAGTGTCCTGCATTTGACATTGGTTGCATTATATTAACGTTTTCCTTTTTCTTTTTTGGAGATCATGCTCCTGGGGAATTTGAGTCATGTATAAATCAACCTGGCTTAGATTTCAATTTTTTTTATTAAATTGAACAACTACTGGAAGTTAGAGTTTTAGGACAGAGCTTTCAAATTAATGTAAAGAATGAATTATTTGAATACTGCAAACCAGTGGGAAGGAGTAAAGTTCCCTCTGACTGGCAGCCAACAGCCACTTAAATTAAGGAAGAATCAAACCTTTTGCCAGTTTCAGAAAAGTCAACATATCTGTCTGAATTATGAATCAGGGATGCTGAGCTTAGACCAAAAATATGGACAAAACCAGATCTGGATGTTCACATTTGATGCAGAGGACTGAACTCTGTTACTCCGATTTTAATGTGTTTGTCCAAACAATGTTGAAAAGCACCTCTGCTTAAATAACTTAAATGTTCAGTACAGTACTAACAATCCTCAATATATTGAGGAATCCCTCAATACTTTTATTTAATTTAGCTTTCCTTTGCTGGTTTGCTTACACTAAAACTCCAGTTTGAAATTAATGGCGGTTTTGCTCTATACTGAAAGAACTTGCCATCTTCTGGCTTACTGGGAACTGTTGTGTGTGTTGTCTCAAGTCATGAAAAAATTAAATTTTAATAGCAGTTTTAATTATAATTTATGATACATATACAAATTATATATATATATAATTTGATTATAATTTTGTTATAATAGCCATTAACAGCCCTGTAGGTAATATTTACTATGAGTAGGCTTCAAAGCATTTCACAAAGGGAGTAAACATGTAATTAGCACTGCTTTACAAATGGGGAAACTGAGTCAGGATCTGGCTTGGCCAGAAGAGTGCAAAGGTTAGCACCATATACTGCACCTCAGTCCTCTGAGTCCAGCTCTGTGCACAGGGCCCAGGGTCGGTTGAATGCTCTGGCATCTTTCTGACAGCATAAGATAAGCTGTGTGTTTGGGATGTGTAACTTCTTTTTCCAAACCCTCTCCTCCCTGCCTCTCCCCTGCAATGTCCTAGACATTATCCACCTCAAAAAAAAAAAAAAAAATCATTAGGCAATACATGCTAATTATTATTGTGGCAAAATTTCTATTTTCAGCATTCAGTCAAACAAGATGTTGTCATGGAAGGCTTATACACCTTTAGTCACCTCTCTAGCTGTTAAAAAATTACCTTTAAAGTGACTAACCCTGCTTAGACCTCTCAAGGCTTCGCTTGTCCAAACCAATGTCCCACTTGCAAGCCTTTTGTTATTGGGCCACCTCCTGTGATCCTTCCTGGCCATTTCACTACCACTGCTGTTAGCCATACAGATGGACCAAGAGCTCACAATATTTTTTGCCAGATCATCATACCAAACAGATAAGCAGATCAGGATTGCTGCAAGAAATGTGTGGGCGAAGAATTAATCCTTGCTTAATTTGCTGCTAATAACCCCCTAGCTGTGATATAACTCCATACCAAGCATTAGACCATAAACAGTTTCAGACACCAAGAAAGCAGAAATATGTACCTAAACCACAACGTGATCCAAAAGGTATAAAAAAAGGTGTGTTCATAAAGAAAAGAGGGCTGTAAAATGAAGAATTTGTAAGACTAAATAAGGATATTAAAAAGAAACAGAAGAATAAGGAAATAAAGGGCTTGACTGTGGCAGTAACTGATCTTCCTGACTTGTGGGTTGTTGATGATGATTTCTGTCATCATAAAACTCACAAAAGAGTGAAATATATTTGTCTTTACTTTTTTTAAAAAATCACATTTTTTCTCTGAACTGGTGAAATGATAGAGCAGTCTCTGGAGGAGAGAGAGATGTAGTTCAAGTAAATTGCAAAGGAATGAAAAAAAAATGGGGTAAAGATATGTCTGAATGAATCACACATATACTGCTGGGAGATGAAGTTACACAGGAAAGTTGGCATGTTTGTAAAACTTCCTGCCCAGATTGTGGCAGTAGAACTCACACATGGCTTTTGAACCTGCAGTAACCCTCCTGTGTCCGAGACAGGCTCTTCTGTCCGTGCAATAGTCTCTGCTGCTGCTTTGAATGATCCTCCTGGTCCCAGTCCAAAGGGGAGGGTGGCTGCAGACACACAGCAGGCAATGTGTGAAACATGACCTGGGACTTCAAAGTAATTTTCATTATTCCAGGAAGGTGAGAATCGAGGGAGAGGTGTTTCATAGCATTTTGTTTAAAGACCTTGCACCAAAGTGTAGGATCCTTAGATTTTAGTCATGGCTTGCTGGGTGACTTTGGACAAGACCCTTAACAGCCTTAGCTTCCCTCTCACGCAAAGGAGACTGTCGAGGCATCTTTTGTGGAGCGCTCCAGGATCCACTGATGAAAAAGTCATATATGTTATTACCTTGCTTTAGCACTTCTCAGTACGTGCAGTGGGTAGGTCATGTCCAGCTGACAGCAGGCTTTGATCCAAGAGGAGTATATTTAAGTTATAAGTGTGGCAGCATGACCTGGAGAGGAGAGGAGAGGAGAGGAGAGGAGAGGAGAGGAGAGGAGAGGAGAGGAGAGGAGAGGAGAGGAGAGGAGAGGAGAGGAGAGGAGAGGAGAGAAGAGAAGAGAAGAGAAGAGAAGAGAAGAGAAGAGAAGAGAAGAGAAGAGAAGAGAAGAGAAGAGAAGAGAAGAGAAGAGAAGAGAAGAGAAGAGAAGAGAAGAGAAGAGAAAAGAGAAGATCACAACTACTTCACAGTGGAAAATAACCAGTGCATGGAAGCAGAAGGATGAGTAAAGTATGCTATGCAGTCATGATCCTACACAGTCAGCCCCACTGTTACACCACGCACGGCCCCACTCTGACCAGGAACTGCCCTACAGCTCCTTCAGCTTTTCCTGTACTCCTGCCCATGGGTGCCCTGGTTCTCACTAAAGAGGTCCAGAGCTTCCTTCTCACTGGAGTTCTGTCGTTGCCTAATTATGATGAAGAATTCAAAGAGGCTGGCTTGTGCACTCACCTCATCCATGGGTGCAGGAAAGGAAATTGTTGGGGAAGAGTACAGGAGAACCACAGGAGTGAGGAATGGTGTGCGGGTCCATTGTGATGATTTTGAATAGAAGACCTACCAGCACACCTTGATGATGATGTTCCTGGTGAAGGGGATGGTGTGGAAGATGTCACAAAGCAAGGTCAGGGTGAAGGAGACAGGCAGTACGCTTGGGCACATACGAGGGAGTGTGGGACTAAAGGGAAAGCATGACCTAGAGACAACAGAAGAATCCAGAGACAGGGTAAAGAACCATGACAGGGTAAGAGCAAGCATGTCCAAGGTTAAGCAGAAGAGAAAATCCCCCTCTGACATATCATATTAAGTAGTTAAATAAGTCTGAACATTGCATCGCATTATTGCTGGCTTGCTTTCACTGTAACAACTACTGAACAAACTCCTCAATTTATGAAACACACGCAGATACACAGACGAGCAGCCTGTAAAGACCATCTCAGCTTGCAGCCCTGGGGCAACTCTCGCTTGCAGTCATCCCTGGGTTAATGGGCTCTGGGGAGTTTCTGGTCCAAGCAGGATTTTATCATCACCGCTGGGGCCAAGTGAACTGGTGGCAGTGCTGTACCACTCCCATCATTGCTGACAGATGCTGCTTTCATCCCAGGCTCACGGGACTGAGTCACAGCAAAAGGAAAGAGAAAAAAAATAATGCAGGAAACAAAGAGAACAAGTATGGGAGGGGTATTAGGACCTGGTTTAGGTCTTCTTAAGGATTTAGCCAAAGCCCGTGACAGAAGTGGTGTTGCCAGCTTGTCCACCCTAAGTAAGCATATCCATAGAAAGACCAGAGAGGCCCAGGAGCTCTAAGGCATAACCCAGGAGCTACACAACTCCTGTGGAAGTCAAAGAGCTAAATTCTCATGCAGGATAAACCAGAAAGCACTGCTAAAAGCTATAGAGGGACCCTGTTTTCCAGTGGCTGGAGAGCTGCCAGGAAAGTGCATCCAGACCCTAAGGAAAGGGCCAAGTCCCATGAAACTGGATGAGGGAAGATACAGGCATCCCTGGGATGTGACAGGAGGCTCAGAAGCCCATTGCGGACCCCTATTTTCTTGGTGCTGGGAAAAAAGTAAGGAAAAAAAAAAGAGACAGAGAAACAAAATTAACACTTATTTTTTCCTAAACTAGGTACAACTTTCAGTGTCAGCACAGGAGGTCAGAAACTCTGCCGTTACCCAGCCCTTTCTCAGCTCTCTACCCTCCCTAAGACCATTCAGCAAATCTCCTGAGGAACACTCCACAGGTGTCAATGCCTTAGCTCCCCTGGCTTTGGGTGGTAATGAGGCTATTGCTGATTTGAACCAGCTGAGACTCTAGCTTCTCCGAGCCCAGAATGGTTTGACCTGAGAAGAAAATGCCATCCCAGAGAGGAGTGTGGAAGGAGAAGACTAGCCTAACAGGTGAATGCTGTCTCGAAAGATCTGATTTTCTGCTGCGGTTACATCACTTGCATTTGTTATTCTTTATCCATTTCTAAAATCTAGGTTCCAGGATGTCTCTGCTACTGCTGGCTAATGGGAAGGCTGTGTATCTCACTCAGATGTTATTAATTCCAAGTGAATACACTTGTTAGCTTTCTCTACTTACCCTCCTCATGTTCTCAGATAAAAATGACTAAAAAAAAAATGTATTTCCTGGAACAGTCCTTGACAGCCTGTTTACCATCTTAAATTGATCACCCGTCACAGACTCTTTCTCTGTCATAACCACTCAATATTTCAGGGCCACGCCAAGAACTCACATTAAGTAAAGAAGATTTGCACAGTGCGTCTCTGAGAGAGAGGAGCCCTTTGCAAGGTTAAATGCTGGAGTCTGCAGCACTCTGTCTTGGCTGGGGGCTGAAAGGCTGCAGGCAGGAGTGTGAGACAAGCACTCTGCAGCAGCCCTCAGCAGGCATGGGGACTGCCTGCCCAGCAGGGGCTTCAGCAACAGGAAACTGGTGGAAATGGGAGCAGTCCTAGCCAGAAGATGATCAGAACAATTTATGTTTCTCTTCTCTCCCCCCCCCCCCCCCCCCCGTGGAATTTTTCCAATCTGCAGTAAAACCATGTTGCTCATTTTGTCTCAGTTGATTTAAAACACAAGGAGGGGAATGCTTTTCTCTGGTTTTTTTCCTCCTTTTCCTTTTCTCCAAGTTCCATTGTTACCAGATAGGAGGATTCAGGATGGAAAAGTAGAGAAGGAGAAAGAGACACACAAAAGCAAAATGAGTAAAAAAAGTGAATGATCTTGAAACAGCAGGAAATGTTTCATTCTACATCAAAACTCACAAAGTTTTGCTGAAAAATTGAGAGTGCTGAACAAGTACATTAATAGCCAGAGTGCTCGTGCTATTTAAAAAGTTATATCTTATTTCAAAAATAATATTTCAGGTTACTAGGAAAACTTGCCATCCGGATTCCTATAACACATAAGGTCCCCAGGGGTGGACTGAATCAAAGTTAGAGAGATGGAATATGAGATATTTGGAAACACAAGACACCCCTTGCTTTGCACAGCTGGAGCATTACCCGTGGCTCTAGCCTCAGTCTGGACAGTGACCCCTCGGTGGCGGTGGCTGAGCAGCAGGATGACCCAGCTGAGGGTGCATCTCCCAGAAAGAAAGAGTCCGTGAAGTAGACCTCCAGCCACAGGCAAGGATGCGTGGCTGGCAGAGGCAATGCTGCTTTCCACCATGCAGGGCAGAGAGAGCCCTGGGAATTCTGCTGAATCAGCCCGGAGTCAGCATGTGATTGTTCACAGCGTGGTATTTCATTAGAGTCGTTTGCTTTCATTAAAACAGCTTGGTGAGCAGCAGGACTTTCCAATCAGTCCATTTCTGGTTAGGCCTGTGAACTCCTTTCTTTCCATCGGCATTAATTATCCATGGCTAGCTGTGCAGGGGTGTTATAAAAGCAAACCTTTGGAGGTGGGGACCTGCACCGAGTCACTTTTGAAGAGGAAATTCAGGGTGTTTGTGTGCGGTGAGATGTGAGTGAGCCTGGTGGGCTGATAGGATGGTAGAGCACAGCACATACGGCAGAGAGGAGCGGGGAGCCCTGAGGCACGGTGCTTCCTTCAGCCGGGGTTGCACAGCCCCCCTTTGCTGGGACTGGGAGATGCTGCCCTCGGATACAGCAGTGCTACAAACCAGCTATACGGCTTCTGGACCTACAGCCTGCAAAGCCTGTGCTCATTCAGGGTCTCTGCACAGCGTCTCTCACATGGTTGGGTCTCCTTTTTGTTGCCAGTGTCACTCAGGTCTTACAAGGCTGAGTTGGGCAGTGCCTGAGCTCCTTGTGTTTCAGCTCTTCAGCAATAATTTGGAAACTCTAGGGTGTTTGCAGGGGAGTTTTGAGGTTAAACCATCAAAACTCTGGGTACTGCTCAGCGGAGGCCATGCAAGCCCCATCTGTATGTTCTGAGTTGTGTTTAATTCGATTCAGGTCTTGTCTAATCATGACATTGTTTTCAGAGAAAAGTCAGTGTAATGTAAGACATTTCCTAGCAAGAACAAGCTCCTACTGCTGATCCCTGTGCACCCTGGTCCTGAGGACTGGTGTATTCCAGCTGTATAAGCAATATGAACATTTTCACTGTGGGATTAGCAGATGCCACCTGAAATTCCAATGAATCCATTGTAAAAGTAGAGGGGGTTGTCCTTTGATCTTTGTCTAATGTTCCTCGCCATTTCCCCGCTTCCCTGGTTGCTAATCTGTCCCTCACCTGGTTGTCAAAAGATCCCTTTGCCAGAGTTCCTGGGCGAGTCCATTAATGATTTAAATCCCCTTTACACCATGAATCAAGCACACAACAGTCTGATCCAGCTCCTGCTGGATTTAGCCTTGGTTCTGCCAGTGGTTTGTCATGGAGCAGAATCAGGCCACTGTCATCAAACCAATCACCCCAGCACTGCCCCTTAATCATCACCCAGCAAAGCAGATTAATGCCTCTCTCCCTTTCTCCCTCATCCACTCCATGCCTCACCACATTAATAGCTTCTGAACGGCTGACTTTAGCATAATGCAGCGATCCAAACGTAAGCAGACACAGCGGGATTTACTGGAAGATGTCGTCTCTCGGAATTCATTATTTATAACAATACTTTATGATTAAACCTGAAGCCATTAGAATGGCAAAAGCTCAGGCTGGGACCTTGTCAGCTTACTCAGATGCACATGGGCATACCAGAAAAAACATGTTTCGCTGCACTGTCTATGAGATATACAGGGAAAGGCTAAGCAAGCAAACAAGACGACAGTGTAAGGTGGAAGGGTTGATTCTGATCTTGTGGGAAGGCACCACAATTTGCATGGGTAGCGCTGGGGCTGCTTGCTGGGGCCAGCTTGTCTGCACAGACCTGGCTGGAGGTGTGGCAGCAGCCTACCTCTCTCTGGCTAGTCTGGATGCAGGTGCAATCTGGGGAGGTGTACCAAGTCCACCTGGTGTCCCCCCAAACCTCAGCCTCAGCAGTGAGCTCTGCAAGCCTCCATCCCTCTGACATTGCCAGTTACACATGGAAGTGTGCAAAATCCTAGTGCTTAATCCTTTTGCTGCTGATGCATCTACAGAGAACTCCCCACCACTTGTGGGTCTGAGGAACCCCCCCTGTGAAGCCGTCAGTCACAGCTGGCAACTACAGCAAATATTGAGGGAGCACTATTGGTAATATCCAAACCACCCAGGATGCATCCGAGTCCTGGCCAGTGCAGCCCTGTGGGTGGGTGTAGCTGCTGCTGGGAGGGAGCACAAGGGGAACCCATGCTCCCCTTGGAGATGCTGCCTGAGTGTGACCACAAAACAAAACATCACTCCTGGATCCCCTTTTCTTGGTCATCATGCTACCACCCCTCCATGCCACCGTCCACACTACAGATGGGTCTGTGCACCTGAGGGGGTCCAAAACCCCTATTTGGCTGCTCTTCAGCTGAACAGCAACCTGTGCTGACTGTTCAGGGCCAGTTTGTCAAAGCTTTCTTCTCCTGGAGAGCTGTTTTTCCATAGTACCATCAACAGGATTGCACAGGTCATTGACTTTTCAGAAGCGAAGAAAATACTCTTAGTGTAGACTGATGGAGGCTTTTCCATCCCATCTAGCACAGGGTCCCAGCTCCCAGGTGGAGTGGGACTCTCAGCCAGCATTTGCTGTATTTAGGTGAGAGCAGTGAAGGTCTCAAAGGAGACTTAAATATAAGCATCTCCAAGCCTTCTTCATGCACGGCTGCTCTCAGCCCCAGCAAGTCCGAGGCATGGTGTGCTTCATTCCACCCCACAGCGCTGCCAAGGGGAGCTTCCTCCAGCAGTGAGACGGAGATGTCAGGACCTCCCGGAGGAGCTGGAAGGGCTGTGGGAGTGCAGGAGGAGATGAGAGGAACTGCTGCTTTTCCCTCTGTCATGGTTTAACTCTGGCAGGCAGCAAGCATACAAGCTGCTATGAAGAAAACTAACTCTACCCCAGCCAAACCCAATATACCCTCTCTCCAGCACATAAACTTGGTGAATGAGGAGAGACCGATGAGGAGAGCAGAAAGGCCCTTTTTTGTTCTCTGAGAGTACAAGGGCTCACAGATGTAGAGCAGAGTTATCTGACAGGTCCCTGCCATACCCCTGGCTCTAGCAGAAGAACCCATCTTCATGGGCTACGATGGCTCCACAACAGACGTAGCAGGAACGATTTTTCAGTGTCCTTCAAAAATATTTGCAGTGATGCTCTCCAGAGCCATCCTTGTGATATCCCTTGCTTTGACCCCTTCCTCACCCAGGAGCTGACCCTGAACTGCTCCATGTGCAAATGAGGGTCAAAGGACAGAAACTTCCAAACTCTGAAAGGAGAAATATTGTTTTCTCCACCAAAGAAAGCTCAGAGGGGAGGAAGAAACAACACACAAAACCAACAGAACCCTTGCTGGAAGCAGTTTGCCAGAGCAGTGAAATAAGGGATCTCTCTATCCCAGCGTAACACCAACATGGCATCTTTCTCCATGGCTAAAGAGTAGGAGTTGTAAATCCATCACAGATCTACACACACAGCTCAAGCTGTGGAGCCACAATTTTTATTTCTGCCACTTCTAGTTCAGTCCAGAGTAGAGACTATTTCAGTCAGCCTTGCTTTTATTGGATATGCCTTGCTTTATGGGCTTTAACTCTGCTCCAGCTTCACCATGAACAGGATCAGGGTCAACATGCTCAGTTCCCAGCACTGGGTAGAGTCTGTTCTTGCCTTCTGGAAAATCAGAGAAGTTCCTCTCCATCTGCCCAGAGCCACAGGCTAACAGTGCATAGAAAAGCCAGAGAAACTGAGAAGGCTGAAAAGTAAAAAGTGCATAAATCAATGGAGTGCTGGGGACAGTCTCTTATAGAAGAAACCATCTGAGCTCTGCTTCTAGGTCCTCTTTCTGTCCCTAGTCACTGTTTCCCTCTGAGCAAAGGAAGACAAGGCGTTTTCATGTATTTTTTTCTGAGAATCTTTATCTGCCCCATCACTACAGATTCTGAACTTGCTTGGTTCCTTCCAGGAAGCCACGGGGGAAATCCCAGCCTTGCCCAAACACCCAGTACATCATGAATGGGGTCATTAGGTACCACTGGCTGCAGGTGCCAGTAACAGCTCTCCAGTGAGGATCTCATCAGTGGCTTGCCAGCCCAGGTAAAAAAGATCAGCAGGTTGTAGTTGTGGTATGGTGACAACTCCTCAGAGACCAGGGCAGAGCTCTGGGACCTGGGCTGTGCCCAGGCTGTGCTGTAGGTCAGTCTGTGGCTCTTCACCACCAGAGCTCACATTGTTTGGAGCAGGAGACCTGTTTAGGTACACAGATCCCTTCAGACCTTGTTCCCGTCCTTTCCCCGTGGGGAATCTCCAAGGTGACAGAAGAGGATCTCAGTGTTGGCATAGCTGGTGAAACACATCACATTTTATTTACACAACCACTCACACAGTGGTGAGCTCCTTCAGATCACCTTTGTGCTGGTGCAAATTAGGAGTAGCAACACTGTGGTCCAGTGAGATAAACCTATGATGAGTAACAGATTCCCTTGTATTTCCTTATCTCACTGTTGTGACCTTGCTGCTGAAATGTGACCTCAATCCATCACTTCTGGAGAATAAATTCCTTTACCAGACTTCAGCCCTGGAGTGTGTCAGTCCCTGGCCATCAGGGTTAGGAGATTACTTTATGCTACCTGACCTCTGACACTATTTTAAGGGCTTCTCTACAGCTACCAGTATTTTCATCTTTTTAGACTTGTGCTTTCATCTGCCTGGCTATAATATTAATAAGTGAGAAAAAATACCAGCTCTGTGCCTCATAGAGGCACATACATAGTGGGCATTGTGGGCAAACATTTTTTCTGCACTTCTGTCAGAAGTCTGATGGGGTCTGTCCTATGACTTATACTCACTTCAAATTGCATTGTCAAACTGTTTTGAAAGAAGAGTGTTACAGCTTGTTAACCGGTCATGAGATGCCAACAAACATGGCAAGCATTTGCTTGTTCTAATGAACAAATCCCCACCTCATGCTGGATAATTAGCTAATTTTCTATGATCCTAAACAATTTCTGGTGCTATTTGAGGTTCATTCCATCCTTTTAGCAAACCCTTGAGCCGTAGGATGCTCCAGTTGCAACCCGAAGGAATGTGTGGTTTCAATGGCGTTTTCACACCTTAAATTTCCAAAATCTTACATTTATGTGACTCAAAGAAAAGCAGAGCCATGTTGGTGATGCTTGGGCATTAATCATCTCCTTTGAATTCTGTTGAGCTTTGGACTATTTGTCTAAGGGTTCGTTACTGAACAAAACCAAGTCGAGGTGGGTTTGTTTTAGCCAGGAGATACAGTTCTGTCCACAGTGTTCGGGTGATGAGCCCCACTGAGCTCAGTTTTGCTGTGGTTAAACTTACTGTAACAAAATGGAGTACAGGAGCTGGTGCATATAGAATTTAGATGAGGCACATCTTCCTGCGCGTTTCACAATCCTGAAGTGATATGCTCAGGGATTTTTTTTTTTTTTTTCATTTTTTCATGGGTACTTTTATCTTTGGATCATAAAGTGGTCGATCCACTTCGTAACGAACATTATTGGTTCAGTCATTTGTGTACACTTCTCAGAAAGCACAAGACTGAAAGAACAGCTTACACGTCAGACTTGGGTTCCAGTCAGAAAGCTCACAAAGCAGGCAAAGTCTTATCCTTCTTGCCAAGAAAATGTGAGGTGGCCTCCTCAAACGAAGGCACTGTCAGAGCCAAATAAATTCTCTGCTCAGCTTGGTCCTGCCCCTAATGAGCACTGAAAGCAAACTTTATCTCATGGTGTAATAGACTCATCTATCTGCCACTGTCTAATTCCAAGCTTGTTGGCCTTTATAGGTGACACCAGACTATTCTGCCCCTGTGGTACCACATAAAATATTGGATTGCATTTGAGGGCACTCATCTTGTTGGATTCCTGGTACCAGGGGGACCGGATAGCAATAAAAGGAAAGGACATGAGGAATGATAAAGGAGGGTAATAAAGAGGGGTTTACAGTCACAAATGGTGTGGAGAAGGTGGCTGAGGAACAACAGAGCATTATTATACACGAGAACTGAAGGGTGCCCAGTGAAAAGAGCAAGTAGCAGATTTATTTTAAAATAAACAAAGGGAAGTACTTGTTCACACAATGCATAACTGAATCATGACTCATTGCTGCAGGATGTTGTGGAGGCCAAAAGCCTACACAGGTTTAGACAAACTCAGGGAGAAGAAGTCCACTGAAAGCAATTAAATAAGATAGTTCAGATGCTACCTATAGCTTGCAGTCCCCAAAGCAGTGGTTGCAGGCTGGGATGGCATAAGCAGGGAGTAGGGAACTTGGTACTTGCCGTGTTCCCTACCTCTTCCCCCGGGAATCTGCTTCTTGTCGGTGACAGAGAGAAGACCATGCTGGATGGACTTTCTGCTTTAGCAGGCATTTATGTTTTGCAACACAAGCTTACTTGTGAAACAAATTGTGGTTGTATTGATGACACGCCTATGGGGAGGATTGCTTTGAGGGGGTCTGCTCTGTGCGTGGGATGTGTGCACATGGCTCTTGTATGGAATAAATCGATGGTCAATTATGCATCTGAGTGTGGGAGTGCCATTACTCAATTGCTTTGCTTCCAGGCTGTGTGATAGGTGGTTGTGAGCAAAATCACAACTGATGAGTGCTGCTTTTGTCACATACTCGGGGTTTTACTGTGAAGGTGAAGGGCATAGCAATTAGCTGAGGACCAGGGTCCAGCTAGTTTTGCTGCTTGGTGTTCTTCTAAGAGGCATATGAAGAAAAGAAACACATTATTTTGGTACTTAAATAAGTAACTTATAATAAGCTACCTAAATACAGGGTTGACACCTCACTGTTGGAGAGCTATGGTCTGACAGTCCCAGCAGTAGTGGCGTGAATAGCTCCCATGCCTGCATCCATCCCTTGCAGGGCAGCAAGAAGCTTGGATGTGACCTTGAGAGTTTCTGCTCTCCAGCTTGTAGCAACTCATATGGGTTCCTCACACCATGGCTAATCCTTGCTGCGACTCCTACCACTCTACATCCCACCACTGATCTCAGAAATGTTTGAAGACTGGGCACATCACTCACCAGACCCTCCTAACAGTTTTGGATAACCTGGTTTTCCTCTAGCATCTCTGTCTGCTTGGATGGGCCTCTAAAACACAGATGGGTTAAAGTGATTAAAAATTAGTAAGGATGTTCTTGTTTCCATCCATTTCTCAGCTTCTCAGGAAGATCACTGCAAATTTCATTTTTGTGTTTATTTAATCACCTAATCAAATTCATAAGTCCTTGTAAAGCTTTTATATCTGAAGATGTCTCTTCCTGCATGGGAAGAATGGGGAGATTCACCACTGGTCTTGAGAAACAGGGAGAATTACAAAACTGCTGCTTTTATTCTCCTAAAGAAACTTGTCTGAGTGTATCCAAGTCCCTGCTGAAAAGTATGAGTGCATAACACCAGGGAATGGTGGCCAGGTAAGTGCAGGGCAAATAATATTATAACTACAGAAGAGAGGAAGCCTCTAATATTGCACAAAACACAAACATCACTGCGGAGCAGATGGGTCTTCAGCTGTGAAAAATATTTTCTTTCTGAATTTCAGATAGAGAGTGAGGTGGAGAGACCTAAATGACAAGGAAGGTCTGAACAGGTAAAACCCAGGGGCCAAGCTTGAGAAGACAAGCAAATACCACAGCAAGGTGGCTCGTCTCCCACAGAAGTAAGTCTTCTAGTGGTGATCTGTAGTAAAACATTTTCTCCTCTCTCTTTGCCTTGGCTCACTGGATGGAGATGAGCTGAACCATCCAGTTCTAAAAACATTAAAAATTCATGTTTTTTCCTGAGGCTTGCTCTCTCCTGGCCTTCTGTGTAGAAAAAGGATGTTTGATCTGTCTTGTTTCTCCTGCCAATTCTCTGAAAATATTATAGAAATTGGATCTGGTCATGTTCCCCCCTAAAACTCTGGAAATGTTACTGGATCAGTCAGATGAAAGCAGCTGTATAAATGTTTGGCAGCCTGGACAGTGCTAGTATCAATCAAGTTAACAGTTTGGTGTTTTGCTCATTCTGCTAGATTAATGAAAATACCAAATTGCTCTGCTCATGAAGAAAACCACTAGGAGTCATCTTCTCACTACTTGGGTTGCTCTTTGTTCAAGGAGACCTTGATAATGTTTTGTTTGTAAGTGCTGTGTTGTAGAATTATGGCTTATCTCCCTGTCCTATCTGAGAAGGTGATTTGTTACACGGTATTTTGGTGAGATGAAACAAACTGCACGAAATCAAGCTTGGATGGACAGGAACTCTGGCTGACACTGGGTGGCACTGAGTCCGTAGTGAATCCCTCAGGTTTTAATTAAGAGGCCTTTTTGTTTCGTGTTCAGTTTCCCTGCTTTAAACCATATGGAATTAACTGTCCTTGGATGAGGGAGGGATGAGGTGCAGAAACTCCACCAGCTTTGTGCTTTCCTTGTCCTGCTAGAGCTGATTCCTGAAAGAGATCATGGCTCTTGCTGTCAGCTGTCCCCTTTCCAGGCATGATGAAGTGCTGCATTGAGTCCTAACCTCTGCCCTTAAGACTCTAAGACAAGAAAATCATTAAAGAAAACTCCTGTGTCAACACTAAATAGAAGTACTATATTTTCTTCGTATCTGAAAAAAAGAATCCCACTCTCTTAGTCCTGAACTGAAGACCAGGGCAGAAAACCTGGTCCTAGCAGAACTGACCAGGGAGAATGAGCCTGTCCTGCCCAAGTGCTGCTGCTCCCACAGTTTTTCACATAGAGCTCCTGAGAGCACAGCACCACAGCAATGACACTGTCCCTACCAGCCAGCTCAGAGTTGAAGGCCATCAGAGGGGAGAGGATGTGGGAGAACTGATTTGGGGGAAAGTAACATCCCTTTTAGCTTTATGCCCTCTCCTACATGAGAAAACCTCCTAATGCACCAGTTCTACAACTTCGCTTTTTATACTGTTCCTACCAGCAACTCCACAGAAAGTCCCTAACAAAGTATACACACTCCCAGCTCCCAGCTGTGAGCTGTTCGTCTGAAGTGATCTTGTTAAAAGTGAAATCCCCTATTCTACAAACAGAGTTTGAGTTAAAGACAAATGATTTAAATCATTTGGGAAACACTTATGTGCCTTACCATCTTGTTGATCTGATGGCCTCACTACTTGAAAAGACAGGATGGGGAGGCACGGACTGCCCCTGTCTTCCCCTTGCCACTTGCTAACTCCAGAGCGGCTCACTTCAACACGCTGAGCACAGAAAAACCACAGCCAACAACCTCAGCAACTCTAATGTCGTGCACTGGGATGTGAGAACTGTGCAAAGCCTCCAGAGACGCCCTCTTTAGCCACCTTTCATTGCATCCAACTGTCCTCTGACAGCTCGGCACTGCGGGATGGGCACATCCCCTGAAGTCTTTAGCTTTGTTTCCTTAAGCTATGGTAAGACCCGATTAGACTAGATGTACGTGGCTGTCCTTTCTTAATGGAATAAAACACTACATTTCTTACATTACTATTTTCTCCAGGTCCAAATGTAATTTGTTCTTCTCCGTAATACAAAATTTCACCAATTTGAACTGGCCTGATTGCTCATCCAATTACATAATTGTTTCAACGACAGAAAACTAAATAAAGAGTTTCCGGATAATTTTTTTTGGCTGTGTTTCAATAGGTTTGAAGCACTAGAATGTAACTGAGCTTTAAGAAAAAAAAACCCTTATGATTTGGAAGATGTTAACTTTGGCTCCTAAAAGGGATTAGCCATAATACTAAACACATGCTATCATAACTCTGGAAAACAGACACACAGACTCTTTTTTTCAGTGATTTTGGACATTGTCTCCATGTGTAACTTTATACATAAATAAGAATTCTTTCTCTCTCACCCCACCCATGCAGTTTTAATATTGTCTCTGGAAAGGGTTTCCTTAAACACTTTAAGGAAGCTGCTTCTTCTCCAAAGACTTTTTTTTCTGCATCCCTTCTTAAATCAAGAACTTGGGTGGCCTCTTTTTTGATAAAGGGCGTCAGCCCTTTGTGAGCTTTGGGGTTTCAGCTCTTTCCCTAAGCATCTGTCCTGGCTTATTCTTGCACACGTGGTGAATGAAGCAGGTGCTCTAGAAAGACTCCAGGAGAAAATGTTACGCCAGCAATGTTCCTGTAGCAATAACTGCAATGAGTAGAAATTTAGAACTATCTTGGCAGCAACACTCAGGAGCTCTTTTGATCCAGAGACTGCTGCATTTTAAAAATTGTTGGTTTAGGAATGTTTTGGAGCCCAGGTAGCTCTGACAATGCCCCAATAACCTCAATGCAGTTGCTCCTCACTCTAGTAGGCAATGATTTGGAGAGTGGGTCAGTGTCCCTCTCAAATGTCCCGATTTATCCTTGATTCAGAAAGGTCTGAGAGGAGAGAGGACCTAGCAGATAGGATAGATGGGGTCTGGAGCACATGTACAGGGAGGAACTGAGAGAACTGGGATTTCTCAGCCTTGAAAAGGAAAGCTGAGGGCAATTTCAGTGCTGTCTTCAGCTACTTTATGGGAGGGTATTGGAAGATTAATTCAGACTCTTCTTGGAGTTGCTCAGCAATAGGATGAAAAACAATGGACACAAGTAGGAGAGTGAGAAACTGTCCTACTAAGGAAGAAAAGTTTTACTATGAGGATTGGAAAACACTGGACAAGGAGACTACCCGGAGGATGGGAAATCTCTATCCTGGAAGACACTAAAAACCTTGATGAGGCCCAAAGCAACCCATGTAGCTGGCCCTGGTTTGAGTGAAAGCTGGATTAGGTGACAGCTAGAGGTCCTTTCCAACCTGAATTTTTCAATGTTTCTACGATTTCTCCTGTGTTGTTCCTTTTAATTTTCTTCTGTGCTAGTGGCTTTGTGTGGCTGTGACTAGTTTTTTGCTCTGAAACCAGCATGAAAACCAATTTTGACTGGCCCAGATTTGATGATCTACTGAATGACGATTTTGGGATCCAGGAAAAGTGGTCATTCTTTCACCTTCACAAACGTCTCATTTATAAATCATGACTTGCTTGTTTCATTGACCTTCCAATCTCTAAGAACTGTTTTGATACTACAACAGCAAAAAAAACTCTTAGCATGGGTGTTACCCAGGTTGGTAAGAGGAAAGGAGACAATGTCACACACCAGTAGAAGATTCCTGGAGCAGTTGCATTAGTTATACCTTTGTACAGGGACTTCATCCTATGGTAGTAGAGTTCTTCCTTCCTATTTCTCCAACACACTGCCAAATGTAAAGATAGGCGTCTTCAATCATCTCTCTTGATTTAGTAAAACCAGTGGTCTAATCCAGAAGAATATCAAAAGCACTGAAAGACAGACCTGAGGAGGAACCTTGTCTCACAGAAGTTAGACCAAAGAAGAGCATAAAATGGACTGCAAATAATGCATCCAGTCAAGCCTGGAATGCCAGGTCCTTTCCGAAAAGAAACCACACAAGATTCACTCACCTTTTCTGCTTTCACTGGTATGAAATAGGCAAATGTTCCTACACCCGTTCTACATAAACATTTCTAATAAAGCCAATAGGATGATATAGGAGCATGAATTAGTCCCATGCTTGCCAAGTACTTTGATATCCTTGGAAAACAAGTCTGTAGAGGTTTTAGCCATTATTAATTAACATGATTATTGATCCTTGTAGAACACTGCCTGCTTGGAATACTGTAATTTCACTCTTTCAGTGGTACAGCATTGCAATGTGTACTTGTAATATAAACCAGAACATTGTCTGTATTTGTCAGTCCAAGCATGTATGCACACATATAGACACAAACTTACACAGAGCAAGTGCTGCATACGGTCCAGCCATCTGTCCTTCTTACCCTGACTTCAGGGCAACAAAGGTAATATTCAGGAACCTCAACTGGTTATACTGGGCATTTAACATTTCAATAACCAAGAGAAGAACTGATTGGCCAAAGACACAAGTCAATAGATTGCTCAATCCAATGACTAACAACTCCTCCTAGTGCTCATACACTGTTTTATGAGTAAATTATATAATTCCCTATTAAGGTTGCACAACACAATTTGTTTGAGATGTAGACCTGTGGTTTGCGTTGGCTGCATTGAGCCAACCCACTTCAGCATTCTTGCAGCACTACAAGCTCAGGAGCTGATGGAAGAGTCTCATTATCACAGCAAAGTGCGCCCATAGCTCACAGACAAATCCATCATCCGTGCTGGGTACTTGGGCTCCTTATACAAGGAGCAGACCCTCAATGTGTAACCCAGGATCACCAGGTTGCTGGGAGAAGAGCAGAAGGAACTGTATAAATCCCAGCCATAGGGATTCTTCCTACAGCTGCCAGCCTGGGCTCCCATCCACTTAAGATCCATATTCTGCACCCCACCAAAATAAAGGGACCTCAGCACTTTCTTTTATAGGAATAGAAGACACTCTTTTCTTTCAAAACGTGGAAGACAGCATCATGCTGAGGAACACAGTCTTCAATGAGGGGCATTCAGAGCATTTAAGACAAGGGACACCCAGTATCTCACAGTCTCCGACTAGTGGCTGGGACTGTCACTTAGACTCAACCTCTCTTCTTGGGACTATCCATGCACTACAAGTGAAAACCATCTGCACGAGTAGATCCAGAAAGAAAGTTTATACTACAGGATTCCTGGCCCTCAAGAGATTACTTTAATATTAACATTTGTATTTGCTCTCTTTTGGACAAAATGTATCTTGACTACCTTTCAAGAGGAAGCCAGAAGAAGCTTTCTCTTTGAGACTGGGTGGTTAGAGTGGTGTCCTAGGAAGTGGGAATTTGTATCCCTGTAGACATAGGTGAGTAATGAACCTGGATTTCCTACAATCTCAGTGAGTGATTTGCTGATGGGGTCTTCCTTTCTAGGAGGACAACGCTGGGTTTGCTATTCTCAGGCAGCTGTAGCTGTCTGCACTTGGTGGGAGCTCCTTTCTGTTGGAGTCTCCTCAGTGTACTGTGATAGCCTCTTGTATCAAGCTCATAAGATGTGCATGGACAAGTGCCTTGTCTGTAGATCTGCAGGTCCAGAGCAGAGCACGATGGTCAAAATGCAGAGAAATTTTAGCACCAGGAAATGAAGGACCTTTGATGTTTAGATGCTCTGGACATTGTTGTCTACTGAAGGAGGATTTTCAGAGCCACAGTTACCCATTTAAATGCCTAATCAGTACCTTACTGGGTAGATAAAACCCACATCCAGTGAGGATTTTAGGTACCCAATCCTTATGTTTCACTCATGTACTTGGCCCAGTATGTTGAGCGTGTGATGGACGCCAGTGTCTGCTCCATCTCCCAGGTGATACTCAATATACAGAGGCCAAGGGCTGGCCACACCGCTTAGTGTGAGATTTTTGGTGGCCTCCAAGCTAGAAAATAAAATGGTACACAGGCTGTTTCCTGGTCATGGCATTCTACAGTTTGTATCATCAGAGCTCACCTCTCTTACTGCCCAGGACGTGGTGGCTATGACCAAAAGGCCTGCGGGAGCAGTGTTGACCCTGATAACTCTGAACACGAGGAAAAAAACATGCCATGGTACCCACCAGAAGCTTAGTGATTTAGATGATCATGTGTAGTGCTCAGACCTAGGTCTTGCCCTATTTACTCACAAAGAATGAACTTTTAGCTCAGACTACAGAAGCCCATGCTTCTACTTATGAAGGTGCCAGGCTTACTTTACAGTTTACCATTATCCCTTGGGAGATGTTCTGTTTCTGCTACACTTCCTCACAGATAAGGACTGACAGAGTTTTTTTATTTCTTTTTAGTATTTATACCTGATGATGAATAACACATATACCAGTGCTGGCACAGCTATGAGCACAGACTATCACCCACACAAATGTAATCAGTATATCAGGTTATAAAGTCTTTGATGACAGACAGTATCTTTCGTGTGGATAGAAAGGTACCTTCTAGCCAAACCAGTCTGAACTCTCACCAACTAAGTACTATCTTTCTGATCTCTCTATCCTTGTCTTTTAATTTAGGGGTTGCTAGGGAATTTATTCATACTTGTGCTTCTACCTCCATTGCCAAGAAGTGGGCGGTTTGAACAAATCCTTGCTACTCGAAATCATGCTGAGGTACATCTCAGAGAGGAAAAAAACAGGTAAGTCCAACAGATAATGTCATGGCATGGATGTGAGAAGAATCAAGATTCCTCCAAAGTTTTGAATGGGAAATACAACTACTGATTTCGATTATGGAAATGAGCGACTCTACAAAAAATACACCATCTTCTGCTAGTGCAAGTATTTCAATGTCAGCATTTAAACATATCATAGCATGATATATTCCGTGCGTATGATGGCATATGTACTTACATAGTAAGCACTGGGCATGTACCATACAAGTTACATCCAAGAATTTAATCCATAAAATTAAGACCACTCATTTTCTCCTAATTTTGCAGGCAGGGAGCAGCTCTCCTGGCATTCCTCTCTGCCCAACTCCAGCATGTTCCACCTCTGAAATTCCTGGAAGCAAAACCTTTGGGCCCTGATTCACTTTGATTGCTCAGTGGAGGGTCTGCATCTCCAGAGGTCTACTCAGAAAGAGCTCATGAGGCATCACCCTGGTCAATACACCTCTGGAGCACAGATGTCAGCATGGAAAGGCCAAGTCTGAAAATCACTAGAACTGTTTTGTAAATAACATGGAGGATAAATAACGACCCCAGTATAAAGACACAGCTATGGAAACAATTGCAAATTGATTTTTGGCAAGCTTTTCTGGCAGAGTTGATCCAAAATAGCAGAAAGGATCTCATGGGATCTGGATCTGTCTGCTACACGCATTTGCCCTGGGGAAGCCGAAGGTCTGTACGGAGCACAAGATCACTACTGGCCAAGAAAGATGGGTGGCTTGGGACTGACATGTTATTTAGTCTTCCTCTTCCAAACGGATTAAACCTTTTGGCATCTTTTGCAGACCATGAACCTCAAAATTTCACCTACCCTTTCTATGGGCAAAACCCGGACTCTGACCTACAAATGAGTAAGCGTGCAGACTTCTACTAACATGCTATGGGGATCCACGCTGTGCACCCTCACTAATGGCACAGTTCTTGAACTTTGGCTTTCCAAGCAAGTGAAAAACAGCACACTGTTCATAAACATTTTCAAGACTGGGGGAAGAAAGAAATTATATTAATTTCTGTATTTACACTCAGGATTTTATCAGTTGTGTTAAGAACTTTGAAGTCTGAATGTCTGCTCTCGTTTCCCTCTTTTTTTCTCATTGTTATATTCTTGACTTTTTCTTGCATGTGCTTTTTAAAAAAGCTAAATTAAAATGGAAAGCAACTGAGCAATGAACAGAGCACTGGATATAGTGTTAGAGCCCATCAGATATGGATCATACTGTTCAAATCTGTGATTATGCCACTAACTGATGTAATTCCCCAGAAGACAACAAAGAAGAAAGACAAAAATAGTCCTCAATATCAGACCATCGAAAAATTTATTTCTGGGAAGCTGGTCCATCCCATAGAGATGAACAAGTATTCCTTTCATGTCTGCTAAGCACTCACTTGCTCTTCCTTAAGATCACGTCTCCTGTGGCCCCGTCAGCCCCAGACTCCATGCCACATTTCCTTCCCATGCCTTTCAAATTTCATGACTTGTTTGATAAGCTCACTGACTGCTTACTCCCTGTGTAATCCAAGGACAACATTTTTAAGGGCCTTTTCATTTCGGGTACCTCTTGGATTTTCTATAAGTTCAAATGAAGGCCCATTAAAAAGTTCAGATCATTCAGTCTTTTCATGCTCAGAAGTCTTGGCTTTCCCATGAAGTTTGCACTGTATTGTAGGTCCCAAGTGATTTGTCATCTTGTTAAAAAAAAAAACCAAAACAAAACAACAAGGAACAAACAAGAAAGGAAAGTGATGCTTATGTGTCTATGCAAGGAAATGACACACATCCACCTCCTTTCTCAATCAAATAATTTCAGAGAGGTTGTTTGAGTCACAGCTCAGAGATGGCTGAGTAGTGAGCTCCAGACTTGCTCACTCAGGACACCAGAGAGATGCTGTCCTTTGTCATAACTAACAAGCAGAGCTGAACCAACAGCCAGTGGCAGTTTGACCACAGGAAGATACACATCAGTCTGTCACTTCGTTCTGCATAAGCCTACTTTTAAATAACCATACACAAAAGCCACTGCAGCTATAGCAACAGTTTTTTAAACAAACTGCTCTTCAACATAGTTTTTATATATTTATGTAACCCCTTCTTAGGCAAATGTAGGGGTATGTATGTCTCTGTAGTTATTATTTAAACAGGCATATACACATATTGCTATAAATCTGTGTGTGTGTATATGTGTGCGTATATCTATATGTACATATATGTAGTGCAGAATAATGGTGATGCCCCTTAAGGTACAGTGTCCAGTGAAGATGCACGATGACTCAAAGCACTGCTAATCACCCTGTTAGGGGAGTCCCTACCTACAGAAGTCCAAATCACCTGTGTACCAGTTCAGTCACCAGTCTGGCAACAGACTAACCAGCAGAAAAATATGGTATCGTTTTCTTCTCTTTTAGAAAATGGATCTGGCTGATGAGAAAGGCCAGGGAGTACAAGAACTAGCTGGAGGGCGCAGACAAACTGGAAGAAGGGACACTGCTCTTTCAGCATCTTTTCATTAAATCAGTGCAGTAGATCCGCGGCCACAGCTATTCTCCTAGAAAAGCCTTTTCTTCCCTCCCGTGACCGTGGAAAGAGTCTAGGGAAACAAGTCTTCCTTGTCTTAGCCTTACTAAATATCCCTCATAGTGCTTACACTAGGATTTACAACAGCTTAACTAAACAGATCACAGAACTGATTAAAGTATATCCATGGAATTCAAGACACGTGAATTTCCACAGTTTAACAACATCAGTTAGTTTTAATTTCTTGTCTTTTCTTGTCCCCTTTTACAACATGTCTAAAGCAGCATCACACAGCCCTGAAGATTAAGGGTTCTTCGAGCTGTTTCTGTTATTTGAAGACAACTTGTAATGGGAGAGTTTCAGTGGAGAGCTGTGGAACAGCTCAGAAAGAATATTAACATTCTTCAGAGTAGTATTATGTAGCTGTGACAGCTAGAACAGCTTGGACATTTCACCCCATGCCTCTCGTAAGTCAGAAGATAAGAACACAATCCCCCTAAGGCAAAATATTGTCATATTTCTTACTTAACGCTCTGTATCCATGAAAAATGCCTTTCAAAATGACTCAAATAATAGGAAAATAAGCATTAAGTGTTCTTCAAACATGTGTTTTCCTTAAGATGACTATTTTGCAACTTTATATATACACTGTGAATCATTTAGTCTGATTATTTAAACTTCTGCATATACACCTACTCTTTTAACACTATGAATCCACCCCAGAAATGCAAAATTCCGGATTAATTAATTCAAAAGCTCAGCTTGCAAGTCTATAAAATGACCTGATTAATTTTTATATTACAGAAAAATTCTCGTTATTAATTGGGGTAAACTCTTGGATCAACCAAAACTTGGAGTCAATTTATCCTATCATATAATTATTTCATATATGATGTTAGGGTAAGTTGCTGTTTGAGAAGAGGGGAAGGATCTTTTAGTTTGGACTTCGCAAATCTGTTTGCTGAGATTAGTTGTGACAAAATTGTTATAAAGTTGGTAGAAAATTTGAGTAAATGAAGGAAGAGTTGTTAGTGAAACATGCGGACAGGCTTATTCCTCTGCACCAGCACCTGAGACCTTAGGGAAGAGCTTAGTAGCCACAGAACGTATTTGTTATAAACACAGTGCTTGTGACTGGGATGAGCAGGTCAGCTTTGGTAACTCACAGGTATGGGAAAGGTGTGGACAAACATCAGAAGCTATTAAGGTGCCACAACCCCTGGTAACAGTCTCTCTTGTGCCTCCCATCTGCTTCACCCAAGGAACAAAAGACATTTGTTAACTCTGTAGGAAATGCATACAGGAGGAGATCATGGAAGAGCTCTAAGAAAACCAGTGCTGAAGCTGCTTTAAATTACAGTAGCAGTGGCCAGTTATACTCTGTGTGGTTTTATTCATAGTGGTTCTAGAGTATACAACAGCTAGGAAGGTAACTGCCCATTCACAAAGAAAATTTAGGAAAATTGTATCCCCAGGTGTCTCCTCATACAAGTATACTTCAGTCATACACACTGTTCTCAAGTTTCTTGCTGAGCCTTGTTTCTTAGAGTGTCAGGCACTTGAGGGCATAGACAGCAAACTTATCTCTACACAGCACTGTTGTAAAATCACAGGCTCTGTATCTTGTTGAAAAAGTCTCTTCTTTTCCTGGGAAAAGCACAGACAGAAAGGGGTATGGTGCTAGAACCAGTCTGCACTTCTGCACACACATCATTTCTGCTAGTTGTAATTGATTCAAGACTCTATTCATGCTATAGATCAGACATTTGAAATCAGTCATTTGGTCTGGTTCACTGAATGTTGAAATCCTTGCAGAAATGAAGCCAAATTAGCTAAGACTCTGCAGATTTTTTTGAGATGTAGCAAAAGAAAGGGGTAAAAATAACAGCAAACCCATGATAGGACAGACAACTCTTTTACATAGAGTGCTCTGAATTGCAGACTGCTGGCGTGGCTGTCTGGGGAATGAGGTGCAAATCATCCATTTAGTCCCTTGGCTGAACCACCATCTATCTCACAGTTAAGCTTGAGAAGGGGAGCAAGTGAGGGGTAATCATATTTTTATCTTCATGCCCATGGGTGAGAAAGGAAAGAACCTCTAGCAGCCCACCCGCAGCGTACACCAGCGCGTGAGGGACACAGGGCACAGCTGAGGCACGGGGTGTCCTTGCACAGAGGGAGGTGAAACCTGGGCCGCAGATTCCAGCTCTCTGCACAAGGGAGGATCAACCAGCAGCTACCCGCTACTTCCAAGTAGATGACACGCAGATCCTCTCCAGACCTATAGCTCATGTTCTGCCGGGTTAACAAAAGCCCCAGCTTGGGGGGCGAATCAAATATGCATGCTCCAATCGAACTAACCAGGCTGCCCAGTACCAACCCAAGCCTTGTTCAGTTTACCAGTAGGATGGGGGGATGGCTGTTGGAATTCCCCCAGCTCTCTGGATGCCTGTGACATAAGACTGCCAAATCTTGGCATGTGGCTCAGGGGACAAGAGGGTTAGTCCCTCTCACCTGCACTGCCAGATGAAAACAGAGCTGAGCCTGAAATTCTCATCACGCCCAACCGCTACCAGGAGTGGACAACATGAATGTGGCTGGAGAGCTGCGTGGAAGAAAAGGATCTGGGAATTCTAATTGACAAGCAGCTGAACATGAGCCAGCAGTGTGCCCAGGTGGCCAAGAAAGCCAACGGCATCCTGGCTCGTGTTAGAACTAGTGTGACCAGCAAAGCAGGGAGGTGACAGTCCCCCTGTGCTCGGCACTGGTGAGGCCACACCTGGAGTATCGTGTCCAGTTTTGGGCACCTCAGTATGAGAGACATCTCGAGGGGCTGGAGTGAGGGCAGAGGAGGGCAACAAGGCTGGGGAAGGGCCTGGAGAATCAATCCTGTGAGGAGCCAGGGAAGGAGCTGGGACTGTTCAGCGTGAGGAGGAGGAGGCTGAGGGGAGCCCTCATCCCTCTCTGCAGCTCCTGACAGGACATTGCAGAGAGGGTGGTGCTGGTCTCTTCTCACAGGGAATTAGCGATAGAACAGGAGGGAACGGCTTTAAACTCCAACAGGGGAGGGTCAGACTGGACATTAGGAAAAAAATTTTCACAGAAAGAGTGGTCAGAGAGTGGAATAGGCTGCCCAGGGAGGGGGGGAGTCCCCATCCCTGGGTGTGTTTAAGGGTCGTTTGGATGAGATGTTGGGTGATGTGGGGTAGGGGAGAGCTTTGTAGAGTCGGGCTGAGGGTTGGACTCGATGATCCCGAGGGGCTTTTCCAACCTGAAGGACTCTGTGATTCTGTGAATGTCACCTTTGCCAGCAAACTTCCTGAGACTTACGGAGTGCACAGTAGGAGCCCAACTGCCCATTTGGGTGTAGAGTGGGGTGTCAGGAGGGCCTGTTCCTCATCCCTGCTGCAAGAGGAGCAGCAGTCCGCCTTGCCACCTGCTTCCATGGCCATGGCACAAAGTGTTCACAGCAAAGTCGCAATGCAGCCCGAGAGGTGCCGGAGCTCAGCTGCTGCCAGTCAGAGAGCTCCCACTGCAGTGGCTCTCTGCCTAAGCTGACGTTGCCCTTGCCAGCACTGTGCCTGAAGATCATTTTCAACCTGTGGAACCACCTTGGCTGCTTTTTCCTATATTACAGGCTCTGCTTTGTTGCTTTTCTCTTCCCACTTCACTAATGACCTTGCAAATACTCAGCAGTCCTGCAATGCGATTTTCTAGACATCATTTGCCCCATTGCAGGAGTATAGAAATCAGGATGTTGTAACACATACACAATGCACCAGCAGCCTCAACTGAGGGCCTAGGAAAACTACACTGCTGTCCTCCACGAGGCTTCTGCCTGGAAAACAGTAGCTTGAACCTGCCTGTGGCTTGGAAGGACCCCTGGCAGTAAATGCTGTTGCGATGTGCTGATCCTGATGCGCTGACTGCATGCATTTGCTATCTGATGTCATTGACGTCCAGGCCTCTGTTTGTTCTTGTTGAGAAGTTTGGTCACACTTTATATTAATGTTCCATTTTTTAATATTTTATAAAAGGCCACTGATTTATTATTAGCGTGAATGCGGACATGAATTATATGGTTATGAATGTATCAGGGAAAAACATGAGTTATATGGATATGAACATGTCAAGGAAAGGCATTTCTTTAACTAAATCTCTTTTTAAAATTAAATTTGCCGAGCTATTAAATTTTATAAAATACTTAACCATCTACTAGCTTGTCTGTCTGCTCACCAGGTGCTCTCTACTTGTAAGCTACTGATGCTTTATATGCTGTCTAGGAGCAGAACTTTACAGAATAAGGTGCTCTGACTGTGTGTATTTGCCATTTGACGTCATTGACTTCCAGGCCTCCATTTGGGATTCTCTGCAAAAAGGTGCTTTGTGCTGTTACAGCCCTTCATGAAGATGTTGTCAAATGAATTCATGGTCCTTACTTAGTGGAGCTTGCATTAACTCTAACTAAATTTAGCCCAGTACTTCTGTGTTGAAAGACGCTGTTTAGAAATGTAAAATTAACAGATTAAAAATTAAACAAGGCAAAGATCTAAACCACTAAAATTACCCCACTACATTCAGTTCAGTCTTCTCTGTATTCAGAATATTTTTGTCAACCAGCCTTTCCATATAAATTAATTTAATTATAGAAAGCCTGGTGTCATTATTTCAAAAGAGAGGATGCAACCTTTTTTCCAATTATACCTAATAAACCAATCTCACTGGCTGCAGGGAGAACAACATCCAGGTGTTAGCTATAAGCTCAAAAATCTAAAGTTTTCAAACCACCTTATTCTGCAAGGTTCTACTCCTAAACAGCGCATAAAGCATCAGTAGCTTACAAGTAGAGAGCACCTGGTGAGCAGACAGACAAGCTAGTAGATGGTTAAGTATTTTATAAAATTTAATAGCTCGGCAAATTTAATTTTAAAGAGAGATTTAGTTAAAGAAATGCCTTTCCTTGACATGTTCATATCCATATAACTCATGTTTTTCCCTGATACATTCATACCCATATAATTCATGTCCACATTCACACTAATAATAAATTAGTGACCTTTTATAAAATATTAAAAAATGGAAAATTAATATAAAGTGTGACCAAACTTCTCAACAAGAACTTTTTAAAAATATAAACTATTGGCTTGTCTGTGCATGTAAAGCTTCTCTTTTGCTGTGTTATTAATTTACATAAACTGCATACTTTGATGTTGTCTGAATTGAATAGCCTTTTACTGTGTTTCCTTTAATGTAAAATGTGTGGCGTAATTCTCATTGCTAATTGCAACCTTATGATAATATTCTGCAGAATCCTGCTAACCTCATTTACAACAGCATAAGAAGCCTAGGCCAGCTGCTAATAGATGCATGCTAAGCTTTTTTCTGTTTTTTTTTTTTACCATAAATAGAAGTGAACACAATCTAAATCTTAAAATGCAAGTCCTTGGGCATTTGGGAAGAGTTTGGATCTCGACTCAAACTTTGAATTTCCAGGCCAGACCCAGCTGCCGCAGCAGAGGTTCCCTGCTTTTACGGCTGATTTGTTTTGCTCTCAGAAATGTGACCTCAAGCGATGGAGCAATATAAACCATTAAATAAAACACATGCTGCCCTCTTCCAGCTTTAGCTGTGATAGCGTCGTTAGCACGGGAAGGATTGGTTGTGTACTCTCGCCTGCCCTCTCTTGATTTTTTTCTGTAAATTGTCCAGCCTTATGTTTATGGTGTTAGACCCACGGAGCTGGAGAGCAGCCTCCTTTCCACATCCAGCTTAAACCCTTGTGGGTTTAAACAGTTTTCTCGTTTCAAAACCAGTTACATTGTGATCCATGTAGCTGTGTTTAGTTTACCACTTGCAATACAGACACAATGAGGTTAAAGCCTGCCTTATTAACTGCACGCTGCAAAGAGCATCTGGGAATATGGCTCAAGGAGATGGTTGAATAAGGCTTAAATGCAGTCCATATGCCATATGCACACTTCTGAAGCATTTGTCAGAGCATGGTACACACTGTATTTTTGGCTGTGGTGGGAAGGGAGAGACAAGCCGAGAGGGCACGTAGGATGCTCTCAGCAAATGTGGGAGAGAAGGGTTTGCTCCTGCAGAGCCTCCAGCAGACAGCCTGCCCAGCCACTTTGGGCTCACCCACAGCCCAACGTGATCGAGTTACTGCAGCTTCACCATCTGTCCCCCATGCCGCCGTAACACCTTGGACACATATTGTCAGCTCACCTGGCTGTGGGACACACGTGTCTTAAAGCTGAGTGAGAGGTCCAAGGTGGCATGTTCCCACCTCCCAGGGGCAAGAGCAGGCACAGCAAGGGTTTGAAAATTCAGCTGGCAGTTTACTTCAGCTTCAGAAATTGTCACCTGTTTTATTTGATAGCTAAGCCTTTGTCTGTTGTCTGTACCACAGTCATACTGTTTTACCCGAGTGGTGGCACCGTCTGGCAGGAAAGGCAGATGACTGCCCTACACACATACGCAAAACTCACTCAAATTCTGTCTTTTTGCCATTTAATTCCACGTTTTTTATTTTCACAGAATCACAGAATCGCCTAGGTTGGAAAACACCTTGAAGCTCCTCCAGTCCAACCATGAACCTCACTCACCCTGACTGTTCCCAACTCCACCAGATCCTTAAAGCACTAAATCACCCGACTCTTCAACCGCCCCAGGGATGGGGACTCCCCCCTGCCCTGGGCAGCCCATTCCAATGCCCAACAGCCCCTTCTGCACAGAAATCCTTCCTCAGAGCCAGCCTGACCCTGCCCTGGGCAGCTTGAGGCCATTCCCTCGGGGCCTGGCGCTGGCTCCTTGGCTCCAGAGACTCATCCCCCCTCTCTGCCCCCTCCTGGCAGGGAGTTGCAGAGGGCCAGGAGGTCTCCCCTCAGCCTCCTCTTCTCCAGACTGAACCCCCCCAGTTCCCCCAGCCGCTCCCCAGCAGACCTGTGCTTCAGACCCTGCACCAGCTCCGTTGCCCTTCTCTGGACACGCTCGAGTCATTCAATGGCCTTTTTGGGGTGAGGAGCCCAAAACTGAACACAGGAATCGAGGGGCGGCCTCACCAGTGCCGAGTACAGGGGTCAGATCCCTTCCCTGTCCCTGCTGGCCACGCTATTGCTGACACAAGCCAGGATGCCATTGGCCTTCTTGGCCACCTGGGCACACTGCTGGCTCCTGTTCATCCGGCTGTCAATAAACACCCCCAGGTCCCTCTCTGATTTTTTTTTTTCCTGCAAGGATGGCATGTATTTTTCATTCATATGGTAGTGTTATACTTTAAGCAATAAAATGACATCTTTATTGATAATAAATTTCATTTCACAGGGTTTAGGACATGAAGAAATCCACCTGGGACTTGGTGTCTTCTTTTTGGGGCAGATAAACTGTCTTTAATTCTGCTTCCCACTGTGCAAGTTGGAGTGGTGAAGTTTCCCCCTGTGCAAAGTGCAGTGGTGACCACAACTCCATCTATCTTGAAGCCCTTGTGAAGCTCACTCGGAGAATGAAGAAATGAGATCCTTGTGATTAAGGAGCTACAAAGATGCTAATTATTATGATTCAGTGTTCTTTCGAAGGCTGCTTGAAATAGGGACTTGAGTTTTTAAAAATATTTTTATGCTAATGTTTTATTTGATTTTATTTTTCCTAGAGATTTGTTAAGTGTCAAGTGCTATGACTTAAAGTTGAAGCACAACGCTTCTAATGGAGGGTCTGACCTTTCAACAACCTCACTGAACAGCACTGACGAAATTTCCAGGCAAGCTAATTAATACACTGGTACAGCACCAGTCGGGTGTACCTCTAGCAGTTTAACTCTCAGCCAAGAGGATTAAATCCTCTTACCCTCCCCACACCCACATCTCACTAACAATAATGGATTTGGGACCTAATCAGGCATTAAAGCAGAGGATTAGTGAGCTGCAAACTGCAGCGATCGCGAGTCAGTTTACAGTGCATGCAGGGGACTGGCAAAAACGACAAGGCGTGCTTTCAGTAAATTAATGTCTACGCATCCGAAAAACCCATGTGGGCAGCAGAGACTGTTGAACTTATACGAATGTTACGTATATCACGATTTTGAACGATCAGCAGAAAAAGCAACACAGGAGTTTAATGGGAAATGATGACAGAGCAAGGAGCAGGTACGGGTAGGTGACTGAAGCACGACGTACAATTCACTGTGGTACTGCACCTACTGCCATACATTTAAACAAGCACCTTTTTGAAGATGTGGGATATGTAGCATCCTTCTACAAGCTCTAGCAGGTCCAGGGAGTGCAGGGCCCGCTTTCACCTGTGTTCAGAAGGGGCACCGTAAGGAGAAGATATGCTCCTGTTTTTTCTGCTTTGACTATACTCAGGGCAGGGAGAGATTTTAGTAAAGGAAACAACAGTGAGAAGCAGAAGTTGGAGGTTTCAGAGCTCAAGAGATGTGTAACTGTCTGCCTTGAGGAGCCTTTCCTTGGCCAGGTAGATCACGAGAAGCAAGATCTTTAGATGGACACTGGCTATGCCTTCAGTAGAAAATAATTAAGTGCAATAAAACTGTCTCTCCGAGGACTGGACTGGACCATCAGTCACTGGGGGGTGCTGAACTCCCTCCTCCTCTGGCTCCTGCCACAGGCCTGCCTGCAGGCCGGGTGTGTAGCAACTCCCTCCAGAGCCACCGAGACAGTGTTGTGGGGCCCTGTCACCTCTCCAGAACCTCGTTGCTGAGTAGCCAGTCTGGAATAGCTGTCAGCCCTGCTGAATGAACGAAGCAGCTGTTCTACCATTTGTTTTACACACACATTGCAATGTTTGGTGAACGACTTTGAGGCAAAGTCATCCATACTAGGTCAGGACTGGGCAGGCAGTTCTGGCCGTTGTTGATAGTTTCACATAGCTGCTGTGTGAATTATTCCTCCTGCAGCTCACAGCCCCCCTGGAATTGCTTTTAGAGATGTGCCAGCTCTCCGGTGCAGCCTGGTGATATTTGTCACTTCCCTGCAGATCTGAGCCCAAAGCTGTAATCCCATCAGAAGCTTTGTCCCCTCTGACAAGCAACATGTATAGAAAAGTAGTACACTTACGGTGCTGGAAGGGGGAGTGTGCATACAGGGGTGCTGATGACAGCTATGGTGGGGAGGAGGTAAAAAAGGGATCTTAGAGCATGACCTCAAAGGGATCTTCTGTGGAATCCAAGAATAAGCACCCTGGATCCATGTCAAAGCATTGTCATTTCTCCAGGTTCTCCACCATGGTGTCAGAGTCCACGTGAGCAGCTGCTGCTGTGTTGCGCTCACATAGCAGGTGCACCTCTGCCATGCTCTCAGTTAAGCGTAATGGAACTTCAAGAGGATCACCTTTATTCTCCTGAAATCTGCAGACTATCGCTTGCCAGTGCTCTCATACCAAGAGCAACATTAGCAACCTTCTGCTTCTGCCAGCAAATTATTCTGCTACCCAGGAAACCTTTGTCCCTCTCACATCCCTCTCATGGAACAACAACCACTACCATTTCCATAAGGGGCCCAAGCCACAACTCCCTGAGTTTTCAGGAGGCTAAAGGCAGAAGAGAGAAGAGTTGTCAAATGAATAGTAAGAAAAAGATCTGATAAAAGAAATAAGGGGTTCAGGAAGTGGGACTGACAACAGAAGGGAAAGCAGCTGATGACAGGAAAGGATTTCAAACAAGAAGTGTCAGTGGATAACGGAGTGGTGGCAAAGAGTTGAAGGCTGGCAGATGGTGGCAAACAGGAAGGTGCCTGTGGCACTTGGCCCTTTACATATAGCAGAAGAACCATGTCAGGATCTTGTTAGAGCTCTGAACGGTTTGAGAGTTTTCTTTTGGCACATGTGCTACGTAACATGCTGGAGGATCTTAAAGTAGCGCAGCCCACATACGGATTTGGAATGTTTCCATGAAGTGCCAGAGTGGAATGGCATTTCGTTGTCTTTCTTCAGAAGACAACTAGTTTGTGGTCCTCAGAATCACCCTGAGAACCAGACTAGCCATTGAGGCAAAAGCAAGCTGAGCTTCAAAACCACATTACTAGGCGAGACAAAAGCGCTCAAGGCAGCCACTGAATCCAGGACACGTATGTCTCTTGCACATCTATCTTTTTTGAGAGGTGGATTACAGCTCCTTTATGTTCCACACCTGAGAGAAGACAAGAGAGACCTAAAGTATATTTTACACCTCCTGTCAAGGGGTGTTGCTTTGGGTAAGTCTTTCTACATTGACAGCCCATCAATGCAGGGTCCTGTGAAATGGCTTTTTGGTGGTCAGCACATAAAGCAGGAGGTCTAATACCTTTTAAACGCAGTGCACAGAGGGGATGAATTTCTTCCCCTGCTCAAGAAAACGAACAGTATTGCTGTGTGCATGAAAGAGAGACAAGGGAGAGCTGCCATCTGCTGTTGGAAAGATTCTGGTTCATTTTTTAGCCCAGGCACAGCTAGCTGCTGCAGGTGACGCCTGAATGCCGGTGACTCCCACCCCGGTGCTTTAGCACACACAGCTTTATTTTGGAAGTAAAGTTTGCCCTGAAGTGCTGCTGTTCTCATTTCTAACTCAGGAAAAAGGTGGTGGATATGACTGACCTTTCGAACCATCCATGCCAACAACTAAGCAAAGCTGGAAGGTTATGGCAAAACCCACTGTACCTCCAGGAGGGAGTTTAATGGCATAATTGACCACATTTACAAATTTAAGCCATAGCTAGGCAATGAAATCAGGCCTGATTATCTACAATGTTTTTTCAAAAAGCTGAGAACTCACTACGGAAATGAAAGAATTGCTGATATCCTGCGCTTCTAAAATCAGGATACTTACGGTGAAAAATAATATTAATTATCTGCTGAAAAGACAGCTCATTTCATGAAAAGTCATTTCGAATCAATCAAAATTATTCATTGATTTCTGAAAACATGTTTACTCTTACTTTCTAAAGGATACTTTAAGATAGTTTAGCTAAATGTAACCTGTTCTTTTTTTACAAGACATTCAAATCTTTAACATGAATTAAAGAAAATATTTCAGTCATTTAAATAGCAAGTTAATCTTGTTTAACACTTCAATTAAAAAAACCCCCAAAAACTAAACACTGAAAATTCTGCATACAAAGGTACTGCTTGTTTATATCTATTTCCAAGAAAGAAAATTAATGAAGAAGAAAGCCATCCATATCACCCTAATAATTTACAGGGGAGTCACACAATTCAATAATTCAGGACCAAATTGTTCACAAACAAATAAAAATTATTTTACAACAGCGTGGTGCTGATTTGCTCGGAAGGTAAATACTTTTCAGTTACTCTGTTGATTTTTTTTTCATCACAAGTTGTTATTTTTCCAAAGGAAAAATGAAAAAAATAATAATTCTAGAGTATCTGTACTAACCCCAAATAATTTTCCTGTAGGAATGGTGGCAGGAGCAAAACCAGCAGCTCCAGATGAGTGTTCAGTCAATTCAGTTGTTTGCACTAGTGAATTTTTGAGTAGTGAGTTCCTGCTTTAGTAGATACATAAATTTAAGTGCCTAAATATAAGCTTATAGACCATACTTGAAGGTCTTGGCACATTTATCTTTTAAATAAAGACTAGGCTATTTTTAAAAATGAAAGTGATAGTTCAAAAAGAAATTACTGATTTAATGCAGTAATCATGGGGTAAATCCCAAGACCTGGTACATGTCAGACAAAATCATAAGACATCCGTCAAACAGATTATTTTTGTCTCCAGTAGACTTCTGAGACGAAAACTCTTAATCCACCTGTGATAATACTTACAATTTAAACTAGTTAGTCCATGAGAGGGTGTAATTTAAAACAAGAATTAGGGATCTCATCAGCAGCTGTCACACTCAGCTGGGCTGAGTCAAGAGCAGTGAATTCAGACGAGGGCAGGCGAAATGCACTTTGCAGGGTGGCTGTGCCTAACGCTGACTCCTGATTTGAAAACCTGCCCAAAACACACCAGTGCAGACTTTTCTTGGGGTGATTCTATGGCTTTTCAGCTGTGTTTGCCTGAGAACGGAGGCAGCGGTAGATACATCCAGCAGATGGGGCAGCCGATTGCTTCCTCAGCAGGGACTCGGTTAGCAATTGGTTTTCCCAAGGTGGGTTACAGGGTGTGCTGGGAAGTGAAAGAAACAACGCTATTATGTGGCGAGTCCTTAATCAAGTTACTGATGTTACTCTGGGAAGAAGGCACTACAGTTTCTTCTGTTCCTACACTGAGGTTTCTAAGGTTTGTGGCATCTTCTGGTGCTCGCCAGCTCTCCCACCACTCCACCCGCACTGCTGCGAAGACAGCTTGGACATGGCGGGGCAGAGGCAGGTTTGCAGGACCCACGCACCCCTTCCCCTCCAGACGCAAACGGTGGTGTGGAGAAAAGCATCTCGGCCTTTGCGCAGTCCGCTTATAGCCTTTTCCTCTGAGAAGACAAAGGCAAAAATGTAAAGCTATGCAAAGCAATCTCAGTAGCTGAAAAAATGCTGAGCTGCCTTCAAAACCAAAAAGAGAGCTGGAACCCCTGAGGTCTCTGCAGCACCAATTTACTGCAGCGTAGGATGGTGACGCTATCCCAACAAGTGTCAGACGCTTCGGGGCTGAATCACTGTCTCGCTGAGCTGGTCAGATATCCTGAGCTGCCGGCTGGCCACCCAGGGTAAGAAACTGCTCCAACGCAGAAAGAAAACAAATTTTAAAAAACTTTCGGAGGCTTGCCAGTAAAGTTTCTTTGGCTCTGCGTCTGGGCATCGCTCCCAAGTTCAGCCTCTCGCCCTCAGATAAAGCACTGCAGCCTGGAATGGCGTCAGATGTGTGGGAGGGGAGCGCATCTATCTGTGCCTGGGCTGGAAAACATATGTACTGTACTGCCTCAAAAGGCTTTTTACTTTGGGCCTTGCTCCAGAAAACCTTTTTCCTTGCTTTTACAACTGTCCCCTGTCGCTTGGGACTGCCCAGATGTTTAACCCCGTGCCGAGGACAGGGAGGCTGAGCAGTTTTTTTCTTCGGGTCCTTCCTGCCACCAGCCCAGTGTGGGAGCAGTCAGCCTGCAGCCGCTGCTCCTCTGCTCCTCGGGGTGGGGGGACAAGAGATGCTCACCCCAGGCTGCAGTGACCCGTCTGCAGCAACCGGAGCCACAGCTTCGGGCTTTACCTGACAGGACGAGGGGATCAAGTCCTGGCCTCAGCAGAGAGGGAGGACAACTGAATACCTTGGGGGGCCAACGGAGGGAGAGAGGAAGAGGGGATGCTGAGAGGCTGTGGCTGGCCGATTCCTACCATTTTATCATCACGCTGTGTTACCGGGTGGACGGATCGTTACTTTTTTTAAGTCCGTACCTGGAGTTTTGTAATTATGTGAGAATTTTAACGCTTCTCAGATTAAAAGCAAACATGACCCACCACCATCAAACCGTGTCCTTAGCCGGCCAGGCTGCAGAAAGAAGCTGGAAAATTGTAAATGCTTTTTGTTTTCACATCAGGATTCTCAAAGGAGGCAGGCAGCTGACTTGTGGCTGGAAGGCGGGACGGGCGGCTTTAACCCAAGGGAGATGCAGGTGAAGGCCCGAGGGCCAACGCTGCAGAAGCAGGGAAGCGCTCGTCAAAACCGAGGAAGGGGAGAGAAGGCTGAGGGAGGGCTGAGGCTCCGCCGCCCCTTGCTGCTCCCCCGGGCGGGACGGAGGCGCAGGTGGAGGCCGGGCAGGCCCGGGGGGGGGCAGCGCTCCCGCCGTCGGGCCTGGGCCCTGCCCGGCCGCTCCCGCCCGCCCCGGTCGCGGGTCCCGCCCCGCCCGGTAGCGGCCCAGGCCCCGCCCGCGCACACCTAACCCCGCCCCCGGCGACCTGCCGGCCCGGGCCGCGGATGGCGGTAAGGCGGGCAGGCGGGCTCCGCGCGGGGGCCGCGGCCCTAATGGCCGCCTCCCCCCCGCGCCCGCAGCGCGGGGAGCTGAGGCCCGGCCGCGGCCCCGCCGCTCCCGGGGGCTGTGGAGTGAGGCGGCTGGCTGATCCCCCCGCCGCCGCCGCCTCCTCCCGCCGGAGCGCGGCTCCCCGCGGCGGGCAGGTACCGGCGCTCAGCCCGGGGTGCCCGGTCACCGCCGGGGGGGAGCGTGTGGGGGGGAGGCTCCTCCCCGGGTGAAGCACCGGCAGCTGCGGGTCGGGGGGGTCGGGGCCGGGCGCTCGGCCGCCGCCCGCCGGGGTTAGCCCTGCCCCGCTCCGTCCGGGGGCGGCCGGCCCCGCCGAGGCCCAGCGGGGCGGGCGGGGGTCCCGCCGTGCCCCTGGTCCCCGCCCGGCTGGTCCGGGGCCGCCTTCGAGGTGAACTTGGGGGGGGGAAACTCCCAAGGTTTGTTCTGCCCGTTAAGCACAGAAAAATCGCCAGTAGCGGCCAGTCTGAAAGGAGTGGTCTTGGTGTAGCTCCTAACCCGCCCCCCGAACCGACCTGCCAGTCGGAAAAATGCTTGAGGAGAGGGGATTAATCTGAAATGATAAACGCAGCGTTGCCTCCATAATTTACAGATGCCGAACTGAACTTGCTAAATCTGTCTTAATTGCTTAAACAGTTGGAAGCGCTGTGTCTGGCACGGGGTTAAGCAGCCGGTTCCCACGTCGCTGCAAGTCACGTTCGCCTCTTCAGTCACTGCTGGGACAGGGAAAGCCCGTGAAAACAAAAAGGGCACCGGCTGGGTACGCGTGAGGCGCATGGAATAGTTATAGAAAATAGTAAGTGTTGGATATTGTCTATAACTATTTCGTTTTGTCTCTTGTGTACTCAATTGGTACTTGGTTAATGTCCAACAGTGTCTGTGAAATGTTTTCTGAACGTTGTTCACTAATTTAATGGCTGGCTTGTGGTGTGGGCAGATAGCTAAGTGTGAATATTTAGAATCTTGCCTACAGTGATTTTCAGTTGTATAATACTGGAATGTGTTTATTTTAACCTGAGCATTCTTTCTCCTACTTTATCAGCTATCTATCTTTATTCCTACACAGCCCTTATCACAGAAGTATTTATTTATAATTCTTTCTTTGCAGGCTAATATCCTACGCAGAAAGTGAGACTGAATAACATGCACATGCTGATTACTGGAGGAGAGGCTGAAGGACATCCTGTTTTGATTTAGCAGTGTTGTTGTTCTTTGGGGTGAAATGAAGAATTTAATTCTGTTTTGGAAATATTCCGATTTCTAACACAACTGAACTTCAGTAGCCTTTTTTGCAATAGAGATTTCAGCAAATGGAAAAGATGCAGAACCTGTCACTAGTAGAAGGTCTTACTAATACAGACACAGCACACCAGATTTCTCTAAAAGACCTAGCAGTTGAAGTAGGTGGTGTGTCTCCAGATGAAAGTGACTGCAATTTGAATGAAAGGACAAATAATGAAATTATTGATCTTGAAGTAATGCAGGAAAGCCTCTCTGTGGTGAATAGCAAAGAGAGAAGTTTAGAGGGGTTTTCTGAGAGCAGTTACAGTACCTCAGAGCCCAGCAGTTCCTGGGGTGAGTTTGAAGGCTTCGAGGAGTCCTTAGACAGATCAGAGAGATTCAGTCATAATCTTGAAGTGAAGTCAACAAAAGTTTACAGAGTTGATAAGGACTTTAGCAGCGGACATTGTAGCACTTCTGCTGGTCGCTTTTGTTCTGCGCCATCTCTACACAGTGGAATACAGGAGGCTTCCAGCTCTCTAAATGAGGTATGTGGTAATAGTAAACCAAAGACCAGAAATGTTTGTGTTACTGCTTCCTACATCTCAAGATTTGTATCTGAACGTCTTCTCTATAGAGGGTAATGTTGTACAGGGAGAGAAGCTGTCAAGCTACTTTGCAGCTAACTCAAGTGGAACAAAAGCAACTTCTTTACAGTGTTTGACAAATACTTAAGTTATCCTGCTGGAGAGCTTTAAAGAACCTAATGCTCTACTTTGCTTCTAGAGACTAGGAATAAGTAAGCAAGTGAAACTGTGAACCTTGCCCTGAAGCACACGCAATTTAAAAGCTAGAGCAGAATGAGCATAGGAAACAAAAAATCCTGAAGGTGGGTAACAAAACTAGGGTGGACAAAAATTCTGAGTTGCTTGCAAGCTTATTGAAGTATACCAATATTACACTGAGTTAGAAATTGGCAAACCCAATAACTTTTGTTTTACTAATATACTGCCTGAATAATACAACAGTCTTTTTGGAATTTTAGCCTGATTGTGGGTGGAAGTTAACGACACAAAAAGATTAATAGAAACAATTTAATATCATTTGCTTTTTAGCATAGGATGTTTCATTTTCTAATACAATGTTATAACTAATAATCCGAATAAATAATGTGTCATCAGCACAAAAAGAGGTTCAGGTCGAAGGGTTATACCTTGTTGCAATTCATGTGTTTCTATGTTTACCAAACATGCATCACCAAAGCAAAGCAAAGTAACAAAAAGAAAATAAGAATGTACTAATAGCAAACAAATCACCCTCATCCTTACTACTTTTATCCTAAATTAAAACAATTGAAAAAAGAGACCAATCAACTAAAGACTTCCACGAGGTTAATCAGTGGCGCTAATAGCTTACTGCTTGTAGTCTGTTAGTTAAGTTTTAGTATGCGTAGGGAACTGAGGGTTTTCTGGAGACAGACTTTCTTGCCCTTGCCTGGGAACTTCACCTGTTGCAGAGGTGCTACTAGGCAAAGGACAAAGATGCATGTGGGATAAGATGTCCAGATAGAGTGGAGATCACAGGGTATTTGGTTATTGGTATGCATAAACAGAGAATTTAAATTGTTCATAATGCTAGAAATCGGGGACAAAAGTCTTATGTTCAAAAAAAAGAGTATATAATGACTAGAGCCGAAATAGAATATAGCAGATTGTTTGGTTTCTTTCCAAGAGCAGTAGATCTTAGTCTTACTGAAGTCTTTTCTTTATGTTTGCATTTATTAAAGGCAAATGTCCAGTATGAGCTAAATAAGTTAACCATGCCTAGAGTTTCAAGTATTTACTTATCTCAGGGTAGAGAAACAGCTGCAGAGCTGTTGGAGATGTCTTTGGGTGTAGAATATACATGTAGCTTTTCATCCCTGTGCTTTTTATATTGTTTGGCCAAGATAATAAACTCTTCAGGTTGGGGCTCTGTCTTCTGTATGGTCAATAGAAAAAAGTCCAGGTAGGTTGGAAGGGACCTCTAAAGATCATCTGAGGTCAGAGGTTTGACCTTCAATATCTAATGCTTTGGTTAATTAGAAGATGTCAATCTGGAGCAGAATCACATATTTTAAGATTAAAACAATCAGTAATTTCCTTGCAGCAGCTGGATATTTTGCCTACATGCTTGAATAACTTAAAGGATTTTTTAAGGATATTTCCAAATACTGGCCTTTGTGAGAGTAACTAGTGCACTTAAGCATAGAGTATTCTGATATAACAGGATATAGAGGATTTAGTCAAAAAGCATTGATGTGAATTGTGCATTTGTGTTTCTGGAATTAGTACAAAGCCACAAGGTCAAGGGAAATTTAAGCAAATTTTGTTTTAGAAATGCCTACTGAAGCAGACAGTAATAAAGATAATTTTAAAAAAACCTTGCATTTTCATCTGGGTTGTCTGAACTGTAAGCCAGTGACTTGTATGCATGTTGGAGTAATGTCACAAGGCTCCAAGGAGATACTACAAATGAGGCAGACCCGTGTTTCCCTCTGCTCACATTTCTGTGCCTGTAATTTCCCCCCCCCACCCCAGCGCCAAGAGCAGCTGCCTGACTTTTCCTTGGCTCCTGTCCCATTTAGGTTTTGGTACCTGCTTGGAAATTATTTTTTTTTCCTTGACTATGATTCTCCATGTATGCTTCAGCAAGTGTGCTTTCATAAAATTATGCTTCTCGGGCATCTTTCTCCTCCATACAGTATCCACGTTGCAAGTTAAGTCTACTGAAATAATTTACAAATTGATTTAAGTATTATGACACTTTGGGCAAGATTCAAAAGATTTTTCCCAGGAGTCTCTGAATGTCCCAGCAGTCGCCCTTCAGGACAGGCAGTTTAAAAGGACTTCAGGAGGGAGCAGCGTGGGGCACAAATTCTATTTCTAGAAACATGCTCAGAAGTACAGAAGCCCTCTACCAGCTCTGTTGATTTTGCCCACTCATCATTAGATTAAATCTGTACTCTCAGTATTCACTGCACTTGTTGGAGTTCAGTATGATGAAACTATGGAAGTATCTCCATTTATTTCAGCTGTTTGAATTACAATTAAATGAAGCTGTCAAAATATGGAGTGTCCATACTTAATGTTTTTCAGATTAAATTGTTGATTGCTAGGCAAAGAAAACAAACTGCCTAGTTACATTCTCTAGTTTTCACACAGCATTGCTGCTCCTGGATTGCAGTCCTTCTGCAGGGTGTTGAAGTCAGTTAATTTGATTTGATTTAGAAAATTGCAGTAATTCCTTCTTTGCTGGAATGAAAGGACAAAGCTTTGGGTTACGAAATCCCTTTAGGTTACGATGTAAACTATGCACTTTTTTCCTTGTATATGTATTTCTTAGTCTTCAGATAACCCTGTTACTTCCAGTAGGCCTGTTTGGGTCACTCCTGTGGTTATGTTCGTCCTCCAAACTTCCTTGTTACTGCTAGAGGAGGAAGTAATATGTAAATCTGGCTCTGATTTTTAACATAGGCTGGAAAAAGTTTGGTGCAAGGAGATAGAGACATAGTCACCCCGGCTTTTATGCAGACTTACACAGTGCAAGTATTGATTGCTAACTGTAGCATTTGGCTGAATTAGCTGTGCTTGAACACAAAGTTAGCAAAACAAGCTTTTGAGTGGATGTGTACATGAGTTTTGACCTGAACTGAATTAGCTGAGCAGGAGTCTTGAGTGCTAATAGGCAAACCAGTCTAACTTAGTAGCTGGGGAGCTAGAGACTAATCAGAAACTCTTGTACTCTTGCTTCTCGTCCTCTAATTCTAAGTAAATACTCAAAACACTGAACTATGGGCTTAGTCCCTCTGTGCCATTAATATTAACACAAATTTTAAAAACAATCAATAATACAGTCTCTAGAAACATTGTAGTCTTTGTACTAGGTCCTTCATGGGGACCTGGGGATGGCCTGTGTAACGTGTAATAAAACTCTGTTTTTTTCTAGGCAAACCGCAGCTATGAGGATATATTTAAGTTGGGCTTTCCAGAAGTCTTTGTATCACAGTCCAGAGAGAGCGTAAGAAGCTTGGATCAAGTACTTGATACAAATAATGAAGATGTTGGGATTCCTGAATTTAAGAAGAATCAACTTTGGTAATGAGTTTACATTTTTTTTTAAACTGTTGATCTAAAAGTTCCTCAGCAGTTAATGACACCGTTTATTTCATAATTTAAAAATCAGTGGTACTTGCAGTTAAACTTAAAAATGTTGTTAATCACTGTGCTCTTCAGCATATAGATTTTACTAATTTTGTATTGTGTTGTTAAAGGAAATGGACTGTGGTTTAGCCATTGGAAAACAAGGAAGAGAATATATCAAAATTACGAATTCCTGCTCAGGGTTTTTCCTGCTGTTGATGTGCTTTCTTATGACTAAGCCTCTGGAATGCCAGAACACCCAACAGGCAGCCTGCTCTTCCTGTTTGTTTGTCCTCTCTTTACAACACATCCAACTTATTTCTCCATCATCTGAGGCAGGAGGAGCATTGCTGCTGCTGCTTCTACTGACAACCCACTTTCTTATTTTTTTTCCTCCCTCCGTTTTCCCAGGTGGAACTACTTCTCATGTTTAACCAGATATGCTTCAGAATCTGTGGTGCATCTGGCTTCTTTCCTGGGGTTATGTTAAGAGCAATTAGTATCACTAACTTAGCTTTCTCTTTAGACAGCTGGAATGCTTTTAGATTTGTTATGTGGTTTTGAAGGATCAGCAGCTTCTGAGCAGTATTGTAGTTACCGAAAAGTATTGTAGTTATTTTTGCATATATCTGAGGCTTTGTTTCTAGAAAGCTGGGTCAGACCATGCTTTAGAAATGTCATAAGAATCACAAGAAATGTAGTTAAAACATTTAATGCAGGCATCCTTTCATCAGGCTCCTTACAAGTGCATTATATTTTGATCAGCCTCAGACTTGTGGAGAACTGTGATTTATATATAAAAGGGACTGCAATATTATAGCAGAGTACCAACTACAGACAAAAAAACCCTAAACTGCTGTGGTGAATAACTAAAATCAATGATAATTGCATCCTGTACCAAGCAAAAAGCAACTGGATTTATATAGGATGAATACAATGTAAGAACCCAAAGTGCTGCGTAGAGGGAACTCTTTAATTCTCACTGTTTCAGTAGCGTGTGCCTTGGACTTGCTATGTAGTATGTATGTGTACAGAGCAGATGCAGGTCACCCACCTGAGCAGCAGGCTGCTGCAGTGGAGAAGCATGGCTGATAGGAAGGAGAAAGGTTTGAGAGACAGAAAATGCAAAGTGCAGAATTAATAGTGCTGAACTCTACCCATATTTCACAGAAGCAATTGAATAGTGCAAGCTGTTGGCATATAACAATCTCTGAAATATGCTTCTAACGCACTTCTTATCTGAGAAGCTCAAACATACAGTTCTGTTGACGTACTGTTTCCATTGTCTTGCCAGATTATTAGTACATTGGGTTGATAGTTTGAATGAATGTAGAAAGAGTTTTAAGATAAGTTGCTTTTTAGATCAAGGGAGGCTACTACATGAGTGTATGTAGTGACAATAAGTTATAGATGTTCACCGGAGACTTTGTACACCTTCTAACCTCAAATTATGTTTTCTTTCCTAGCATTGATTCTGGAAACATATGGAGAACACTTAGAGACTTTGATAATACCCCCAGTTTAAGACATCACTGGAGTAAATCTCATTGCCAAGAAAACCTCTTGAGTGCTCTTGGAATAGATGCAAATCAGAAGGTAATTGAACAACGGTTTGCTGGTATGCCAGCATAAACACTTGGTCACCAATCTGATTTTCTGTAAGCTACGTGTGCAGATGTATGAGGAACTAGGTCTGGGTGAGTCAGAAGGTTTTTTTTTTAGAGAGAGCCTTTAAAAATGATAAGTCTAGTGTTTTTTCATCGTTATGTGTAAGTAACTGCGAAATTGTGCAGGATTAAATTTTGATTGTCTTTACATTAAAGTCTCCACTCTGTAGTGCCCTGTTGTTAGGTGGTTCGTTCAGCTCCCGTATAAATGTGGAATTAGCTTTCAGATGTGTGTGCAGTAAGATGATTTTCTTTTTTGCTATGAGTATGAGAAAATTGTTAGCCTCTAATATCTTTCCATTAAGTGAAAATCAGATTTGAATCAGAGAGGCTGTTAAAGTAATTACTGGATGTTTTTACTGTATAGGAACTGAAAGTGTGTTCCGCTTCTCTTTTCCTCAGATTATTTGGTCTGTTTTTGCAAGGCTTGAGGGAGAGTATGTTTTAAATCGAATTGAGACCAAACCAACAGTATTGAAAGATCTCAGATGTCTCTGTTTAATCTCTTGTTTTGAGAAGATAAAGGTATCAGAGGTCATTTAGTATTCAACCTGGTTATTTAGTTAGGATGAATGAGTCACATGTGGTTTTCAGAAGTAACTGTTTCAATTGATAATTTGATTGCTTAAGTATGGTGGGGGGGTACAGTGTTCAATTTTGATTTTATGGACATATTTCACCTTTCATGCAAGTTTATATACAAACAGAACAACAGTGTTGAAGGCATAGGACCTGTTCTGCAGTTGAAAGTCACTTTTACAGAACTGACACTTAACAGGAGAGAATGGGAGACATTTCTCCAAAATAGCTGAACTCTTCTTCTGTTCCTTTCTTGTCCATAGATACACTGGCATTAAATCAGTGCCCAGGCAGCTTAAAGTTATGTCATCACATCTTTCTGTTACTGGAAAACTTCATTGTTTTTAACAATACTGATGAAAATGTATTTCTTAGCTATTTTCTGGTGTAGGTTAAGGCTAATTTTAATTGGAAATGGCTTTTTAAATTAATATAAGTCACAGTTAGATTCATGCATGTAGAACTTGTTTTGGCATAAACCTGTTTTAATGCAAGGGACACACATGGTAAATCAGGAAGTGAAATTTAGTGGATATTGTTATTTGAGGGAAACTTCTCTTTAGGTTACATACTTTGAGATCAGATAGAAATTAGTAAAGAAAATGTAAATTATGTTTTATTAGGACTTTTTGGAGAGCCAGGATGATGTTTTTGAGGAATCAAATGTTAAAGATAATGAGGACTTTGGATTTGATGGATTCAGTATTAATGACTGCAAAGCACTGATCCAGACTAAGGTAAGAATTGTTCTGAAAGTAAACACTTCAAAGAACCACGGAGTATATTCTACATGTTCTTCTGTGCTGTAGCCGGCTGTTCCAGCATGTCTCCTAACGTAACTGGAGGTGGAGTTGTTCTTTTCCTCTTTGAAACCTATCTGACGGCTTTAGAAAAGGTACAGTATAATGTACCAAATGCAAAGCAACATAACTGGGGGATACTGAAATACAAGGTTGTTCATTACATAGGCTGGATTTTAGGCCAAATTACTTATTGGTTGAGAGAGTGCAGTGATATATAAAATGTAGTCAGGATGCTCTGATGATGGAGGAAGATTAGCGTGTCTATAGAAGGATCAGCACATCCATCACTGATGATTGTAACTCACTCCTAAAATACGTGGTAAGGGAAAGACCAGATGCAAAGCTGGTAGAGAAGAAACTGCATTCAAACTTGTATTTCAGATATTTAGAATGATTCAGATTTGCGCTGTTCACTCGAGGAGAAAATAGGCCACTTAAGGTGGAAGGCAGAATTGATGTTAAAATTACAAGGATTTGGGAACATCACTGGTTTTAGGCTCTGTTACAAAATATACAGATAAATACTTTGTTGTTAGTGTGCTTATATCTTTGGTCAAATGGGCCTTAATAAGCTCTGTTTGTTTCTTGCTAAAGCAGTGGAAGTTGGAAGGAAAATTCCTCATTGCTTTTAAAAAAAAAATAAAATAAATCAGTTGTGTTCTGTTTTTAATAAAGTATTTTGGATGAATATTCTTAACCCAAGGTCCTCTTCTCAGTGAAGAATAAACTTTGAGCAACTGTTGTTGCTGTGGAGATGCATAGTTTGAGGAATGCTTTCATTGCTCTGTTTTAGTCTTTTTACTGCATTGGACGATGAAGATGTATAATCATTCCGGGAACCTTGTGCTTAAGATATGTTAGGCTGGAGAATTCAGAAAGAAAACCCAGAGAGACTGTCCAGCTTGCTGCTTCATAATTCAGTTCTGCTTTTGTCAGTGGGTACATGGGGGTGGGATCACAGTAGCTGACACGTACTTGGAAATGTGTAAAATACAGAGACAGGGTTTAGGCAAAGTAATGGTTCAAGGCAGATAGAGTAAAAGTAAAAAGAATCATAATACAAAGTTAAGGTAAATGGGCAGTGTTTTTCTGGAGTAGACTCTGAAGGGGAAAAACAAGCTCTGCAGCTTGATGTCTCAAAGTAAAGCTCATTAGGAAATGTATGTTGGCATTTCTAATTTTAAGTAAGTTAAATCATATAGTGGGATGTTTTCCATTTATCTTCCCAGTTATGTCCTTTTTTCTTCTTATGATAATTTAATTTTTAAGAAAACTGTATATTTTATCTAATTTTTATACAAAGTGATTAATTTTTTTTTCATCCTACAGCAAGTTAACTTGTTTTTTTTTTTTCACTCAGCTTTCTGTATCACCGGATTCTGGACATGGTCATCTTTTCACCTGTAACCTCTTTTTGAAAACCACATCACCAAATGGAAACATGCAATACATAACAATCCCAAGGAAGAAGCACATTTTTGCTGCACACAACCTAAAAATGAAATTTTTCAGTAGTGATATATGTTGAATGAAATGCACTTTTTATTTTTTTTTTTTTTTTTTTTCTTTTTTGAACTGACTGCAGTTTACCTTCATTTTGTTACTGGCTTGGTACTATAGACTACATAATGTTCTTTAGGAAAGTGACATATTGCTATGTCAGGTACCTAAAGCCATGCTACTAGAAGATATTTATCCTAATTAGTTTTGAAGTCAAAGGTATAATTTTGTCCTGCTAAGTTCTGCTGCAGGGTCTCTTACAGTAAATCCAGCTGCAGTTGCACCTTAAAGATACTCTGGTGGACTACTCTCCTGAACTACTGACCTTTCAGGCCTTTAATGCCTCTTTGTTCAAAAACCTTGTTCCCCTGCCAAAATCTAAACACACCTCAGGTGTGTTGTAAACTGTGCCTTGTCACCATCTCTCCCCATATTTGGTCCAGTTTGGATCAGCTGAGATCTGTTACTTTGCCACTGCTGAACATGAGAGGAGCCTTCTGCACCTGGTGGCTTTCACTGCAGTTTAGGAAAATAAAACTCTCTTAACTTCTGACAAAGCCTACTGCGGTGGCAGGGGTAGTGTCAGTGAAATGTTTTGTTCTGGCATTAGTTTCTAACTGAAATAAATCACCTCTCTGAAGCTGATTTTAACAGGACTTCTTGGATTCATTCAAGCTACCAAACACTTGTACCACACACAACCGTGCTTGTTAAGGATTAACAGGGGTGTAGTTCAGGACTTACACAATGCTATAAATTGCTGCCCTCTTAAAATTTTATAGTAACTATTGACTATGTTGCCCTTCTTCCTGCATGCTTGAGTGCCAGAGGGGATGCACTTCACTATCATTCACATAATCCATGGTGCTTCCTTGCCAACTGCAACAGCTTCGTTTATTCATTGGTAATAACTTTCATGCAAGTTACTAAACCATTTACTGCTTTAGCCATTCTGAATATGAGAATTTTATATGGCTTTTTATTTTAAAGAGTTTCTAAGCACTGCAACTGATATTTTATGTGTTAAAAGCAGGGAAAAAACTTGGGCTATTCCAAAACTACATCAGTTATTTAATGATGTGCCTTTTCAGTTCTTAGAACTAAGAATACTAAAAAGCACTGGCAGACTCCAACCCTTAATCTAGTAAACTGTTCAGCAGTGAAATTACAGTTACAATGATTTATAACTTCAGCAGGGTTTATGGTACCTCAGTACTGTTAGCATAGGGTGAACTGTGTGTTGGTTACTCAGTAAATGGGAAGAGGCCATTTGGACTAGTGCTGTTTGGAAGTGGCTCAGCAGCTTCCCTGGCCCTGCAGGGAGTTCTGCAGTGCCAGACTGAAAACTCTACGTGAATGCAAGAGCAGGGTTAACTTCTTCACTTAACACTGGATTTGAATTAATTTCCAGTTTCCCTGATAAGTCCTTCAGAACATTTGAACATGTATTACATAGATCATAGTAATACACTCACAAAAATTTGCCAATAAATGATAAAGGGATAGCTGAGGTTGGTTATGAACATTATTGAAATCAATTATAAGAATAAAACCCCCTTTTAATGCTTTTGGACAAGCAGGGCCCTGCAAAGGGGCTCAAGGGGCAATCTGTAGCATGTATAGCACCAGAGGCCCTCTTTTCCTCTGGATGTGCCAGTTTGCTTTTGCTAACATCAGATTAATGTATTTAAGAATGCTTTGCACTGTTACCTCAGGAGAAGGATAAATCCATCATCTTTCTCTCCTAGTAGCAGGTTTTTACAGCCCTGTCCAAGGTACAGATTGGGGGAAAAAAAAAGGTTTCAGCCCTTTATGATTCAGTGGGGAAAAAAACTACTGGTGTTCCAAAGGTGATGGGCTCCACATTTCAGACTCTTCTTTTTTGGACACAGGCTTTGGGTCACCTGAGCCCGACTGCCTGTAACCACGGGCTGCACAAGACAACCAAGAGACCTTTTGACTCCCGTCTCCAGTCAGATGAACAAGTTCCATCTCTTCAAAGACTATCAGCTTTAAAACTACAAAGTAATTCAATTCAGCTTCAAGGTCGTGGCGTCCTGGCAGCCCTCATCAGAATTTGGACACAATTTGGGGGTACTCACAAAGTTGCGCTATTTTTCCTTACTGACAAGAGGGCACACTCGGGGAGACAAATTCAGTTTTAGTTGACTGTTCGCAGGCATATTGCATAGTAGAAAGTAGCCTCGCCTTTGCCTTCTGTTGTTATCCTGGGAAACGAGGGGTGCCGGAAACCCCGCTGGTGTGTTCTGCACAAATAGTGGCTGTTCATTTCCTTTAGTCATTTCCTGGTTCCTGCCTGCCCCAACAACCACTGCCCACCCGCTCCCGCTGCACTGGGGAGCAGCAGGTGCTCCTTCTGTGAGAAGGGGGCACAGAGGAAATAAAACTTTGTATCTTGGTATGTTTTAAGATACAGATTTAATAACTACTTAGTATTTCACAGCTGAGATTAGAACTGAGTTTTGATGAACTAAACATGTTACTGTACTCTGTGTTTGTGGAAAGCAAATAGACTTTTGACATTTGCTTAGGATTTTGAAAAGGTGAAAACTAAAGGTAAGAGTTTTAGACAGCAGAGGCAGTCAGAAATGCCTTTTTCTTCCACTGAGATTAGAGGGAAAATATACCCATTTTTAAAAGTTCAAGCCAGAAATGTAATTACTGAAATGTTTCCTTTGTGGAAGGAACACTGTAAATAGTTTTGCAAAAAAAAAAAAAAAAAACTACATTGTGAAAGACTGTGCATCAATGAAATTTCAGTGCATATTGTTCAAAGCTACAACCTAAGTAAAATTTTAGGGAACTTATTCCAACAATCCTTAAAACTGAACAGAGTAGGAAGGCGAAGCTTTGTGAAGTTTTGTTTTAGAAAAAGCGTATTCCTAGGATTTGTAGACTTACTTTTAAAAGTCCAAAGAACATGTAGAATTTGATTAACAACAAAAATCCCCACCCTAGCATGACTTCTAAGTATACCATAAGCCCACCATTGGTTAAACATATGCAGAAGACTTGGGAGTAAAATATAAAAAAAAAAGTATCTTGGGAAAGCTTGAAAGTTCCTTTCAAAGTGCAGGGTCATTACAGAATTTAAAGTGCTCTGATCTTTTTAATAGTGAAGATCAGTTTTAATAATTCCCCCATTTTTAAACTGGATTTAACTTAAAATCCCATTTTTTTAGTACTCCTACTCCAGCTAGGTTGGCAGAGGGAATTTGGCTAAAAATGAGCTGCATTCAAATTAATTGTTAACCCCCCAAACTCCCCTGTGGATCCCAGTTTAACTTGCCACATCCACTCTGGAGGAGTCAAAGAAAACAAAACCAACCCATGTAGCCAGCAGATGCAAGAGGCTCCCTTCAGTCACATCTGGCAGTTCTCCTTTCCTTCTACCGAAACAGGGGTGGGAGTCCCCAAAACTGCCATCCCACCACACAGCCTGGGTGCCAGCGCAGAGCCAGCCCAGCCCAGCGCTCTGCTGGCAGAGAGGGGTCCTAATGAGGGAAAAATATACGGAAGGAAGTTGCAACACTTTTTTTCTTTTTTCAATCAAGGCAAGATTCCTGTGAATTCTGGGCAAATGCCTAAATGTCAAAAATCTTCCAGGCTCCCTGAACCTCTGCTTTAATAATACATACTGTACAGACAGATTTCTGTATCTTAATAGCTTAACTCTTCACTTCTAATATTGGTTTTTAATGGCTCAAAATCAGTTTTGCAACTAATTATATCTTCCTCACAGAACTAGTCATTTTTTTCTTTTGTACATTTTATTTTGTGTATTTTAGTCTTGCCTGAGCTGAAAAGTTACATCTTTTTAAGTCTCAGTTCCAGTATACAGGATACTGAGCTAGACAGCACTCTGGGTAGTACCTGCACCTCCCCCTGTTTTAAGCCAGCATTGCACTGAGCTGTGCTGCTCAGCATACTTTTAAGTTCTGATCTTTCAGTGTGACAAAAATTGATGAAAGCATATGAAACCCTACACCACCTTTAAAAGGTCTCGACACGACCTGAAATTAATATTTCAAAAGTATTTTTCTTAAAAGACTAAACTGCAGCATATCTTTATAGGGCAGCATTTTCTCTTGCCAAACTTCAGGACCCATCAGTACAAGAGGAGGCCTGGCAGTATCGGTGCTGTCCCGCTCAGCAGTGCAGTCACAGGGTTAACGTCACGATGGGAACCACCTCACAGCCAAAACCAGAGTTCTGCAAAAAAATTATTTCTAGACCTGTGCTTTTTATGCTGTGGTCAGCAGGTTCCAAGACAAAAGGCAGGAGGAATTCCTGGTCTGTAAGTAGCAGGCAGTGCTGTCTCATCAGTAAAATGAAGTTCATCGCAGGAGTCAGGATCTTATTTTAGAGGTCCCCAACAGGAAGAGGATGGAAACCTTTAAACCTGAAGTCACCGGTGTAGTTTGTACCAGCACAGACTAGCAAACAACCTTCCCCTAGCACAGAGTGGCAGTATTTTTGCCCCAGACTGACGAGTATACAAGTCTGACGTGGCAACAAGTATGCACATCAAGGACACTTGTATGTGACACTTGCTTCCAAGCACAGCAACCCCTGAAGCAATGCTTGTGGGGAGGCTAGCTGGGACAAACACCAGAGGACGGCTCAGTGCTAACACACACGTCACCTATTCACAACAGGAATCCCCCACGCCACTGGCCAGAAAAAAATTTTTCTGTGGGCCCTGCCATGTTCTGTGGGTACGGGACGCACAAAGGGGATGCCGTGTTGAAGAAAAAGTCAAAACTGAGAGCTAACAGCTTAAACATTAATAATAGCTAGAGCAGACAAAGCTAGCAGCTTAAATATTAATAGCTGAAGTAGAGCAAGCCTACAGATCGTGGTGTATGAACTGTACCAACTGTATTACAACACAGCTAACGACAGCATCGGCTGAAACCAACCTGGGAGGATGGGATATTGTTTAAGACAACGACCACTTAGCAACCGCTTAGTGACAGAACAGCAAACAAATAAAACCAATAAAAAGCAAGACCCCAGAACTTAATACTATTTTTGGTCCAGAGTACCACACGAGGGGTGGGGAACTGAAGACTGTAAGGGTGTAATTGCCCAGGGATTTCTTTGTTCATGGTCACTCTGTGGAGGCACCCAGCTCAAGCTGTAGCACTATGAATCAAAAGTACTTTCATAAACAAAACCCATCTTTCAGATTATGTGGAAACCTAGAGTCGAACCCTGCTACGGCAGCTGGTGCGTGTAATTTCCGTAACAGCAAAGCTGTTAAGGCATTTAGTATTTCTGGGGAGAAGGTAAGGGGAAAAAGAAAAAACCAAAGAGGGTAAAAAAAGCAACCACCTAAGGAAAATGTTACAACTTTGAGTAAAAGATTAAATGAAGGGTGGCAAGGTACCATGTTTGTTTGTTTTGCTTTCAAAACAGTCAAATACTGAAGGCTTCAAAATATAAATGGTTAAACTGCAAAACTGTGGCTTTATTTCCAAACATACAATAAATAGGTCCACCACAACTAGCCTCTAACTTCATTTTACATGGAAGGATTTTAAAATTAGTTTGTGCATATTTAAAAATTAAACTTCCCTTTGCACATAATTCCATACATAACTGAACTGCATTACATACCAGCTTATGGTCTTGGCACTGTGATGCAAGCAACCAATTAGAAACAGAGCTTTGTAGCAAGCACTCGAGCAAAAACTGCATTTTGAATTGTTGATAAAATATCTACCAACAATTTAGTATTTTTCTGAAGTATACAAAAAAACCTTTAGCATGTAAACGCTGAAAAGCAAGTTATCTTCTCTTACGTTCCTGTAGGGGCTGCAAAGTAAGTGGATTTATTAACTGTTCACTATTTGCTACATGATACAATTTTCATACCAAAATATCTTTACTGCATAGTAACATTCCATATTTTCAAATGCAAAAAGAAATCAGATGCAGACTTTATATTTTATCCCTCATCACTGAATTTAAAGACATTTTTAACCACAACTCTGCTTCATCACAGTGCAGAAGGCCCTTAATATTTCAATGATTTATTCAGTCATACCTTTTAATACAAAAGTAGAGGCTGAGGAAAAGCCAGAGTAGTCTATACACAAAGCACAATCTGTGTACATTCTGAAGCTGTACCTCTTCAAGAACTATTTATACACTCTTCAAACAAATCCCTTTATCCAGCAATTCAAAATACTTTAGATCAGAAGTTTTATATTAGAATCAATACATTATATGCATATAAATACATTTATACCCTTCGGTTGCTAAACAACCCAGATGGCTGCGAGGATGTGACCTGAACTGGTTCTCCATTGGTTTGGGATACCAAATTGTATCGGCAGCTAACTGTTAACCAAAATAGTCACAGTAAAAAAAAAAAAAAAAAAAAAATTAAAAATGGAGATCTTTGCACAAGGTAGGTGTGCCACAGCATCAGTTAAGACTAGAAATATTAGGTGACACCATGGCCCCTGCAATAAGGCCAAGATTTCAACATTTGTGAGATGCAACACACAGGCAACATTTTTTTCCTCTGCCGATGTCCCGTTCATGAAAAATCTCAGCAGAAAAAACAAAAAAAACCAAAAAAAACCAAAACCCCACACCCCAGAAAACCAACAAACCAAAGCAAAGCTTTTACAACTGCAAATTTTCTTACAAGACAGGTGCTGCAGCTTTCAACAACAAAGTCAAAGTTTTATAATTAAAAAATAAAAAACACAACCCGAAAACTAATGTGCAAGTGTGTAGTTCAGAAGACAATAGCAAGGATCAATACAGACCTCAGTTCAAGCTGAAACACAGTATCCAAACTGTCTCACGGAAAAACAGTTCTCACTGCAAATCCCATCTTCAGTTAATGAGTGCGCTTATACGTACTTATATACACACCCGCCAGGCGCACGCACCCCTCCTTCCCCAGCACAATCTGTGGCAGCAGCAGCGACCACCACGAAGCCTCCAAAGCCCCCCAGGCCCCCCAGCCCGGGCGCTGCAGCTGAGCTGTCACAGACCCCGAGCTCTCGGGGCAGAGCTGCACCACGGTGCTCTGGCAGCAGCACTGAGGCACCACAGAGCAGTGAGTATTTCAGGAGTATTCAAAGCAGTAAGCACTGGTGTAGTAAGAAGCGTTCTCAACTTTTGTTTCTGAAAGGATACAGAAATGTTGACTCTCTTGAGTATCCTCCAAAGGTGCTAGAAGTTTTAAGTTTGAAGCGTTTCTTTCCACAATGCCAGGTATACAAATGCGTATCTTTTTAAATAATATTGCACATAAAAATCATCTTAAACTTTGTAGTGAAAGCAGGGTTGAGGGACAGTGTTTTCCAAAACAGATTAAAAAGCTACCTGTACATAGTAAGTTTTAATTTAAAGAACGCCAAGATTACTCAAAATCTAAGCACGTAATACTGACAGAAAAAATGTTAAATTGCACAATCTACATATAAATTACATTTGTAAATACTTAAAAGTTTTTAAACATTGAATACCCTTGATTTCACAAATCAGCTAGGTCACTGTCAAAGGATCAGCTTAATGAGTTAGAAGTACTTTCCCCCAGAAAAAAATAGAAACAGAAATATCTGCAGTCTTAGACGAAGCACTGGAAAGAGTTAAAGCATTTCAGCTCAGAGGTAGTGCTAAACACATCCAACTAGAAGTCCATTATATTTGAACTATGATGAAGTAACATAGTAAAATGTAGAAAGACTATAAAATTTACAAAAATAAATAGTTCTGAATGCTTTAGAAAATGCAAGAGACTTCGTTGATAAGTGTCTTAATCTGCTTTTCTGATCAAAAGAAAGCAAAGCGTGTCTCATTTTTAAAATATACCCATCTCTAGTAATGCGTCTGCAATCCACACAATCCAACTACGCAACTTGACGTATGCCAACCCGGCATAGACTCTGATATTAAAAATAAAGTGGAGGCTTTGTAAAAGATCATCTTATATGAAATTTGTTTTGCATGTAAATTCTTCTGACAAATTAAAAATTGCACATTAAAAAGTTTATTGAAAGAGGCATGAGGGGTGATAAGGGTATGTGCCTATTGTTCCACATACACCCTGGAAGGAAAAAGATGATTGCACAGTTCTGATAAATAAATATTTCTTTTTTTTAAAAAAAACCTGCCACTTTTTTGGTTTATAGGTTTGGAATTATTTAGAAAATCCCACTACGAACAAATTATTTTTAAGTTTGTGTTTTAAAGAATTCTTTACAACTTTTCCAGTGGCTTTTATCCTGAAACCAAACGGAAGTGGCAGTTAAAAAGTATCTTTGGGTAAAACAAGTATCAGGATCCAACAAGAATTTCCATGATGTGGTCCAACTCACTCAGATCCGTTCTACATATCTGAATGTTGCTTGCTGAAGAAGAATTACAAGATGGAAAGGTTTTCAATGGTTCTTCTGTAGCAAGAGATGGTGGTCTGGGCGGCATTAGCGGAGGGCAACAAAAGTCCGAATCGTACATTGACGTGTCGATGTCTTCAAAAATGTCATCTATTGCCAAATCCTTCAAGTAACTAGTTGAATTTGAAATCTCAAAGGAACCGAACACACATTCAGCTCCCTTCAAATCCTGCCTATCATCTTCTAGTTTTAGACTGGTATTTTCTGGAAACTTTGGCTGGTCATCTCCAGTTGGAACCAGACAAGTAGGCGGGCTTATATCTTCTACAAAGTCTAAATCCTTCAGAATAGATGAAATAGCAGATGACATATCATCATCTGAAACTATCAGCAGGCTATTTTCAATTGGGTCTTCTACAGACCTCAAGTCGCAACAGTTAGACTCTTGCTGACTAATACCTGAAGGCAACTGAAGAGAAATCCCAGATGACTCCACCCCTGTGTAGCTCTGAGAACTAGGAGTAATGCCAGGGCAGACATTAATTGGCTGCTGATTACTCTCTTGTCTCATTTCCTCTTGGATTTGCCGAACCGTGTTGGCTATGAGGACAGAGCGGTGCAAGTTCGGTTCCACCAGCATTTTGTATGTCTGTAACTTGGTGAGGCACATATTGAGCACCAACTGCCTCTTAAGTGGATATGGCAGATTTCGACTGGAATCAAAGGCACTCGAGAGACCAGCCATGTTCTCCTCATAGTCACTCAGCTTGCGTTTTAGACCTCTCCCCAACATGAACCTGAAAAGAGAGAAATGATGAATTACCCTTGGGCAAGACTATCACTTCTGCTGCAAGATCTCAACAGACACTTTTGAAAAGCTTATAGCATACAATGCACTGGTCAACTTAAACTCTAGTGCCATAGAACACTGGAAGGTAGAATAAAATCCTACACAAGACACTACTTTCATTGAGAAGATGCACTTTCCGGCTCTATTGTTTCACAACATTTTTAAACAGAAAACATTAAATAATTATAGTAACTGGGTTTTTTAAAATGCCTATATACTTCTAAGTTTTGAAGGTTTGCTTTCAACTTTTAGAATATGAATTTAATTATTTTAAATCTTTAATAGGTGAGCTTTTCAGCCTCTTATCTATTTAAATTCTATAGCACATAATAATTTATTGAGAAATATGAATGTCCACAAGAAATAGATGCTTATACTAAGGACTGTAATAGCTATACAGGATATTCCAACATTTTCATTTTAACATTTATGCCTAGGTACAGTAGGTAAGATTTTAAAGCTAGTTTCAAGACCCATTTTTATTTCATTAAGATATTGTTAATGCCTTGCTCAGTCTCTCTGAGAACTCTCTCAGAACTAATCTCTCTCCCTCTTTTTTGGTGACTTAAAAGTTGGTTTACTACAGTTGAACCACCCAGCAAGACCAACAAAGGGCCTCCCATGGGACCCTTAAATCCATTCCATAGCTTAGTAGTTTAGCTAAATGGTGGGAGGAAATTCAGCCAGGTCACAGAGCTCACAGAATGATGATCGGTATTCATGGCTGCTGGTTCACAACCTGCTATGGACTTAACACTAAGGACATCCAGCAGAAGGCTATCAAATGGCATTTTAAGAGTGACCAGTTTCAGTAAACAGCTGAAAGAAAAGAAACAGAATTTAGTTGCTTTCAGTCTGCTTTGTGTGCTTCTCCATTGAAATATGGTAGGTCTAGAACACTGTGGTACAAAGAACAGTATGCACGCACCCCTCAACTACACGTGATTCAAACAAATAGATGCTTGGATACTTTGCAATTACCATTCAAAATATAAAGTGTTTTATTAGGGACAACAAGCACTCTGTAATCACTTGTATAAGCACAGAAAAGGAATATACCATGCACAGGAAACACTGGGAGAATCTTGATTACACACATCTTGATGTGTCCATGGAATACAGACACCTCACTCCCAAACAATTAAAAAAAAAAAAAGTAAGCAATCATAAATTAGACACCCAGTGGCAGATAAAGGGCAGATCCTTCACACACAATGATCCAGACCCTGCATGCTGCAGAGGGCCTCCCAACTTCCTTTTCATGTGAGCACTAGATACTGCCAGCAATAGCTCAGCTGATTGCCGCAGCTGCCAGCTGCTAGCCTGTTGCTAGACTTTTGGGGACAAGGAGAAGGCAGAAGGATAAAGCTTCTTTTACTTTTGGGATTTCTCCAGATTTGCAGGAAGCACTGCAGGGCTCCATGACTACATTCATCTGCCTAGACAAGACTGTCGGAGAATTCAGCTCCCCTGGAGGAACAGAAAGTAAGCAAGCAGTGCATACTTCTCAGTAAGACACATGAGAAAAAACAGACAGTTGCTATAGCAGTTCAGGTTTAAGGCTTTTTGATCATACCCACTTTTTTTTTTTTTTTTTTTAGGGACATACCTGGATGAAATTAAGTTTGTCATAAGAATGCATTTTACATAACAGGTAGTAGTTTGGCCCATAGTTCAGTTTACTAACACGTTCACTGTTAAGACAACAAAAAACTTTAATTACTTGTAATTTTACCAGTGCTGCTATTTTTTAAACTTTGGAAGTCTCTTTTACTCCAAAGTTTTCTGCTAGACTGCCACAGCACCAGCTGAATCTCTGTAAGACATAAGGTGTCTGGATGTGGTGTGCCTGTTCACGTAGGGGATCATCCCACACTGAACAGGTATCACTCCCCCGTTCCAGCATCCCATTTACAGCAAATAGACCCAGATAATACTGAGCACTCAATTACAAACAAAAGTCAGAAGAAATCTGGATACAAAGTTCAGGTACCAAACGTAATAATAGAAACTATTTGGGGGGGGCTCTGTGTGTGTGTGGCATGCTCGGTCAAACTATCAACAACACTGTCAGCAACCGACAATTTCAGACACAATCTATGGGAAATCATGGTTATACAGGACTTTACAGTGAAACTATTGCTAAATATACCACCTCATAACATACCATGAACAATTAGTGTCTACAAACCATAGGAAACTCACAATAAAATTATTAGCTCTCTATTTTAAGTAGCATTTAAATGTTGTGTACTACCTAAGGCAATAACCCATAGCATTACTATAAAGAATAAAAATATACATCAAAATGGCTATTATTCACTAAGGACCACCCTTCCCATACACTGCACACTAATTTGTTTTTTTTTTTCTTTTTCTTCTCTCTGCTAATTAAAGTAGACCAAAACTCACACTCAAAACGGAACAAAATTAAGACCATAGACGGAACAGTAATTCTCCCATTTTATACATTCAGAATGCTTGGTTTTGACAATTTGCTGGTTTTAATGTATTTTAAAATATACGTTTAGACTTTTAGACACACAGGAAATACTAGACTTATCTATTTGAATTACATAAATAATTTAAATTTCTGACATCTCAAAAACATGCTAGTATTTATATTCTGTAAGCAAGCTCAAAGAGCAAACTATCATATGTGAGGATATATAATTTCACAAAAGCTTAAAACGAAGCATTTTTAAATTCATATAGTCTAAGCAGACTAAATATTTCATGCTCGTATATGCAGACACCCTCCTTTTCATTTCTCAAATTTTCTTCATAAAATTTGTCCCAGAGCATTCTCAAACCACGTTAACAAAGCTTGAGCATGACAGCACTCCGACTATAAAAATGAAGTGCAAGAAACATTATTTGCTCCAACTTCAAATGTTTCTACTTAACAGACCCTCTAGATGTCAAAGATTTTTCTTTTTAAAAATACACAAACATAGTCCTAACATGTTTTAGAAATTTTGCCTGTTTGGTGTGATTTTTGCTTAATTGCAAGGATCCCTAAATCTCCCTCCAGGAGCTAAATGACTTCAGAGGTTACATAAAAATTTGAAAAAGCTAATGAAAACCAGAGTACCACTGGTACAGTGGATTTAAAAATGACTAGTGTCATGGTTGCTACAGGAGACATTAAATTTCAGTTCTTGTCAAACACACTCAGCTGCTGACCTACAAAAGATACAAAGCCCCTTTGTTACCAGCTAATCTACATTTTATCAGGCCTTTTGCTTTACTTGCTAGCACAAGAATTTCTGACAGGGTCATATCCTTAACAAACTACTCCATAGTTTCTAAGTAACTCGTCCTTTTGTAGCACTGCATATTAATGCAGACATCCCAAACCCAAAATTCACACCAGTCCAATGCTCTCTTTTGATATTACTTTGCAATATAAGATGTTGATCCCATTGTTTAATTATGCAGTGCTCTCCCCACTTCAGTTTTTGGTACTAAGGAAAACAAACAATAGTCCACCCAAAAAGCCACACTACCACGCCCAGACAGTCCCATGTCATGGAGTGACCGCCACACAGTTGTCAGCCCTTTCCATCAGCTGGCAGCATGGCACAGCCCGCTCGAAGAAGCACAAGTTGGGCATACTAAAACACAATGAGTGTCTAGAGACTGCACTCTCCTTACTCCAGCCTAGCTCCAGGAACCTACTCACATCTCAAAAAAAATGGATCAAGTAACACGACTTTGGAACGTGCCAATCTGATAACTCTATAATTTGTAAGTAAATAAGCTGAAAAATTTTAAAAAATTAAAGTTTATGCCAACTTCAACTGAGGCTTGTACAGTTGTTCAATAAGAAAAGAGAAACAGCTGTAAGTCACCCTTCTCTTGAACTAAGAAAAAGTTCAACAACCAAATTTTTTGGAGTTCAGATGCTCTATTTTAGAATCTTTTGTCATAAAAAACCCAAGAACAATAAGCAACACCACTTCTCAATATTTTTTTTCTGGTATTTTCTCATCTTCTCTCATTATAGTAATGCAAACTGAGCCACGAGCTATTTATGGCAGAATGCTTTTTTAATTAGAATTATTCCGCAGATAAAGGGAAGCAAAGTGAACTCAATGTTTTGCCGTGCCAGACTCTCCATCCATGTCACTGAACTACAAAGGAGTCTGTATGTAGAAATTCTGTCCCTGACTGCTTGTTTCTCAGTTCCTTCCAGTTCCATGGAGGACATTTCATAGAAACTCCTCCCTGCTAAGATGGGAAGAAGCATCCATGAACTGTAATCCTACACCATACCAGGGTTTGAAAAAACTTGGAGGGAAGAGGCACGTCCCTGGTTGGCAAATCCACGCAGAATACTAAACAAACAGGCCTGGTCAGAGAGTGCAGCTACTCAGAAGGAACATTCCAGGCTACCAAGAAAAATTCACGTTGCGATGTGTTGTGGACAATACAGGACTCGTGCCACCATTTCAGAAGAAAAACACAGCTCCATCTGTCACAGGGTCTGATAGTGCAGTGCAGCTGCCACTGACACATGGTTAGGAAGTACAGCTGGAAACAGTCACAAAGAAAAATGCAGCATGTGAAAACCCTCAATTACTTCTATCTGGGCAAACTACTTCTTAATTTCCTCTTCCTCACCTTCCAAAAAAGGTTTCAAGAGCAAGTTAAACAATGTTTAGAACTCAGAACTGCACAGAGCTTTAATTTTCAGCAGAGAAAAACTTCAAAAAACATGAGTATATAAAACATGACTGCCACAGTTAGTATTGTCTGAACAAGAACTTTTCATGCACAAAACAAGCACTATAGTCAACTACACAAGAGTTACTCATTTACCATTAAAGAATATGTTTAAATAGCAAGACCACCAATAAAGTACTTGGCCTGCACTATGCAGATCAAAATAATTTCATTGACAGTGGTCCCTTCTGGCTTTTCATTTTAAATTCAGACTTGCTTTATCCTTTTCCTACAGCCACAGTGTTGCATTTTTCAGCCTAAGACTGTCCCAAAGTGAAAAAATACTTCTTCTCATAGGACAGAAATATCAGATTGAACAGGTGTGAGGACCTCATGAGTGAAAGCTGCCTGTCTAGTTTTCAGTAACGCAACTTAATTATTAAAATAAAAATTAGGGACTCCTTGCTATTGCAATTTGGGTAACTCCCTTTCAAAGTCTCCTTTGGCTCATAACTGTAGGAAGCACGTAACAGTAAAAACAGACAGAAGCTTCTCTGGATTATAAACTTGTGTTAGTGATGGACTGAATCTGACTGATAACCTGATTTCCTCTCTCCTCTCTTCCATGGACACACATTTCACTAGCACAGATCTATCTGCAGAAAGTGTGAAGGAAGACAAACATCCCTACAGTTATGGGTATTTCCCAGAATTACTTGACGTATGCTGCATACTATTTTAAATTATGATTCTTCCCCTATCTGACATATGTTTTAATTAAAACTATTAATGAAGTTGTGTGGTCTAAGTTAAGTGGTGGACTGGCTCTTGACTAGTATTCCATGTTTAAGAAGCTGCACAAGAAAAAGGTAAGGCTGAAGGTACAGTTAACAGACACGGTGCAAATCCTCTCTCCCATCTGGACTTAACACTGATCACTTAAACATGATTTACGTAACACAGTAAGCTGTCAGACTACACAGAACACTGTATCTGATCTGGTGTCCTCAGCAAGTGTTGGAGATCCCCGTAACATCACATCTTGGCTGTTAGCAAAAATTAAGAGGAAGTGAGGGAAGGAGGATTAAATACCTTAGAAAGCACCGAAGTAAAAAGTAATTTGGACCTGAAGACACTTTAAAATAAACAAAAATGCATTTAAGTCCATTGCTTCCCCACCCCCGCCCCAGTTTAGCGAAGATGAGTAACTGTTGGGGAAGGCACAAGTGGCTAAAAGTGTGCACACAGGGAGGAGCACAGTCCTACCAGCTTACTCCCATACCTAAACTGCTATGTAACAACTTCTTTACAGGAGTGAGAAATGACCAAAAAACAGCTGCTCAAAGAAGGCAGAATTAATGCCAACATTTAGGTGTATTATAGGTCAGGATTTGGTAACCAAAGTCTGCTGCTACTAAAGCAACTGGAACACAGAACCAAGATATGCTACTGTTCAGACTTAAAAAAAAAAAAAAAAAAAAAAAAAAAAAATCAAGCACCACCCACCCCCACAAACCAAACCCCAAAACCACACAGAAAAAAACCCCACACCTATGGATGTGCCTAACATCCTTTCGTGCATTTTGAAAATAAGAGTAGGCTGAATAGTATTCATTAAGTAAAGGAAAGGAATGAGAGGAAGACTGAGCCTAGCACAGAATTAGTCTGGAATTCATAACGTTCCCACTGTCCCTTCACTATTTGTGGAAGTAGAGAATAAATATGTATCATACACTAGTATTTTAGGAGCTGAAATGGTGTTTACAAAACACTTAGAACTAACTTTTAAATCAAGGTGAAACTTCCATATCCCCACACAAAACCTGTTTATGTTACGTCTAACAGGATCTGAAAAATTCCTGCTCTTAAAAGGACATTTTCCTAAGTTCCTTACTCCCATTTTACTTCATAAAGCACTGGTAAGAGCTTTGCTTTACAAACTACCACAGCTAAGCTTTAGAGCATAGCATTTTACTCTGGAGAAGAAACTCCTCTGTTAGGATGTGTACCTTCCACAAGCTAAAACAAGTGGATCTGGGCTGTTTACAACAGTAAATGAACCATATTCTCAGCACCTGACATCTATCACCAGAGGCTAATACAGAAAGCTGCTGAGGCAGTACCAGTGTTGAATAGAGAAAAACTTCCATCCTTAAAAGAAAACAAACTAAACCACTATCACTTTTCTCCTTCCTCTGCCCCTCTACACTTGTATATTTCGTTCCACATTCACAAATAAAGCTCACAGGTGTATATTTTTAATGAAAGTGTGCTTCGCAGATTTTTTTTTTTTTTAGCAGAAGGGCCTAGAATCATTTGAACTAAGGATCAATAGTAGTTACCAAAAGCTAACACGTGGGCAAGAGTTACTAAATCTAGAAACTCCCATAGTAAAACTATGTTCTCAGTTAATTACAGTTTAAAGGAATCCAAACAAGAACAAACCACCACTGTTTCACCAAAGTATCTCACTGGAGAGACAAATGATCATTAGAACTACAAATGTGATGACATACCTCTTCACAGCTTGTTCTTATCAACTGAACAGTTCTCGATCCGTTTTCTTTATGGTATCTATTTACTTCAAATACAGAGATACAGGATGTATTCACCTACCTAACACTGACATGTATTTTAGAGTTACAGTGATCTATATAAAGATCCATTAATAACAAAAGTCATAGCTTATTACCTATCTCGAATCAGCATGCCCATACTTTAACAGAAAAAACAGACCATTAACAGTAAAAACAACCAAGGAAAAAAAAAAAGTTATCTTTTCCCAATAGAGGATCATGCCTTTACTCCAGCTCTCTGCATGGGATATTTAAGTAAGTAATTTTCAATAACAAAACCAGAAATCACTTTAAATCTTCTCTAGCAAAGTAGCACACAACAACTTTTCTTCAGTAACTGAAGTGCCTTCTCCTCACAAGACAAGACTGTAACACAATTTCAGCAGCTGAACAGTGGACCTCACTATAAGATTGAGGCCTTAGTTAACAAAATTCCAAGAAATGTGAATTATGGCAATATTAAATTCTCTGTTACATGATAATACTTCCTCATTTTACAGGAAAAAAAAAAAAGTAACGACAATGCAGAATATTCAGAAAGCTTATTATACTGTTCAGTAAGCCTAAAGCACTTCACTTTATATAGCCCATTTTTAAAAATAATTTTTCAGTTTACCATTCTAACCCACAAAAGTAACACCTACAGCTCATTATAAGAACATGCGCTATGCGCATAAGCTATGATTTCATAAAAACATACAAGTAGTTACCCTTAGAAAACAGAAAGGAGTTCAGGCAGGAAGATTCCAGATTTTGCATAAAGTGTGGTCATCCAAGAGTCTTGAGCTATTCAAGAGGCCAAGCCATCCACCGAGGTAGGATGATGTGACTTAAGGAGAAAAACAAAACAAACAGAGTATTTCATTACTATGTGGGGTTTTCTTTAACCAGAAGCATTAAGCACACAATTCAATACAACTTTTTAAGTGATTTGTGCTAAATCCTTCTGAAACAGTTAAACTGAATAATAAAAACTGAAGTTCATGAATACACTGAAGTAAGAGGACCTACTAGTTCCACCTATGAATGCATAAACCGTGGAAGTTATCTTTCAGAAATGAATACTGCAGAATAGAATGTTGATCCTCTAAGTGTTAGGCTTTAGGATAAGGACTTGCATTGATACTTCTCCAGGTTACTGAACGCTGATTTACAGTTGTAATCACCTCACAAATTGCTTATCAGGAGAGACAATACCATGAACTGTAAAGAAGTACATTTCAGAATCACCCCCTAACAGTTTTAGGCTGCAAAAGGAGTTAGCTTTTTATTAAATTCCCCAGCTTTCCTCATTTTCAGTATACACAAAACCAGTCTGAAGAGATAGCTGGCAGGATGTCCTATGACTGCATATACTATTCAGTGTGGCACCATTTTTATCAAAACCTTGATAAAACAACATCTGCAATTTGGCAAGAGACCACATGGATTAAATCGTGGATTAGATCAAGGCACTGGAACCTCTGGGAAATGTGGAAAGGCTGAAGTGACAGTAAACTATGGACTAGGCTAGGAGACATGGAGGGAATTGCACGATCCATGCTCTTGAGGTCTCAACTCGTACCTGAAGAATCAAAGTTTTTTAATTCCAAGAGTTAAAGCCCTTATACATGCTAACAGCCTACTGTCTCGATTGTATTTAACATGTTTGTGTACAATATACATACACAGAGACATCTGCCTGACTACTACAGCAAACCAAATACTTCACAAATATACCACAAGAGCAAGGATCAGTACTTATCCAGATAAATACAGCCCTTCACCATCAAGGATCAAGAGTTCATGTGCTATTTTACAAATCTTAAAATAATACATAGTGAAAGGCAGTCTTATATGTAGACAGACGGACAAGTAAACTAATACAGTTCATCCTACATAGCAACTCATAGCCTGATGCTAGCAAAGGGCTCCTCCGTCTACAGAATCTTGGAACTGTAAAGATGCAGTAAAACAGCAGTAAAATGCCCATCACCTAAGAACGAAAAATCTAACCCACAGCAATAAACACATTAGTATTTCCTTCCTCCTCTAGAAGCTGACTTATTTCCCATCATAAGGGGATCCATGCTATTTGTGAATAAATGAAAAGCAAGCAAACAGACAAATGAAGATTCATAACCTATTTGCTTTGAAACAGCAGGTCTTCAGAAGGTCACCGTTGAGGTTTATAATAGTGTACACCTCCCCCTGTGACCTAACATGTACATTAACTGCATTTTCTACACGATGAATATAAAAGAATATTTTAGAATGTGACTTTTTTTTTTTAGTGTTAATAGAATCCTAAAAAAAGCTAACAAGTGTACTGAAATATGTTGAGGAGTTTGACTTCAGCACCTTAGTTAAAAAAAAAAGCTAAAGACATTCGATAAAAAAATAACACTCTTAATCATACTTTGTAAGTCCAACATTTTGCTATAAGCTGAGGTTCAAGAAGTTATCTAATTTAATTCCTGTATTATGTACTTTAAAGGACTCCTGCAAAATTAACTGTTGAGGTTATGATTTTTCTCCCATATGATTTTACACTGGGACGAGTGTCGGTAAGAAGTACAGGGGTAAGGTTACTAGGTTTAGTTTTTACAATCTGTTAAAAAAACCCAACCCACACTACGGAATACACAGTAGCTGAAAATCAATTACAAGTCCAGCAGATTATTTTTTTCTTTCATTTTCTCTGTCTTCCTTTGCAGTTTCCTAGTACCTGTTCAGAGGCCACTTTAGAAATTTGTAATTAGAGCATTTATTTCGATGTTAATGGTATTTTCCATATTGCAGTTAACTGCCTGAACTGAAGAATCTCATCTGAAGCAAAAACGAAGTAGCGAAGTACTGTCCAGGGCTCCTACCTCTGTTTTTGGAAATGAACTGTTCCAACATAGTTTGAAAGAATTTCTGCCCTAGATAGGCTTGGAATATTAACTGCATCGATTAGATGAATTTACGAGACGCACAGAAGAGACCAGGCTCATGCTTCTTTCTCCAGCCTTACCCACCTACTTGTGGTTCAGGCTAACATACACGTTTATTGAGGAAAACAAAACCTGCTATTAAAAACGTAACTGCAGCAAATACCCAAGCCGTAACTCTCAAGAGGCAGCGATCACGAGTGGCAGAATTAAAAAGCTGCGATTCAGTGAAAGCCTCTTTCCTGCCACCCTCCCTGCAGCCACTCCTGCGAGAGCACAAGTACTAATAAAGCCCAAGGGAGCCTGCCACCATTTGGCCTTTGTGGAAGGAGACTAGTTGGTACTTCCTGCAGGCGGCCGCCCGCGCCCCCCCCGCAGCAGCGGGCAGCAGTAACCAGAGACAACCTTGGGCTTCCCGAGCTGCGAAAAGTTACACTCCTCCCCCTTCCTCCTCCCCAGCTTACCAGAGACCCCGGCCAAGCTAATTATAACTGCGCTAACAACTTCCACCGCAGTCCCCGCTCCTGACGCCCTGCTCGCCGGCCTCCCCAGCCCCGGCCGCGCTCCCCGCCCCTCCCCGCACCCCCGGACCCAGCCGTAACTCCTCAGGGCCCGCCGTGCCCGCACTCCCCGCTACCGCCACCCCCCCACACCTGTCTCCGCCACCCGCCGGGCCCCGGCCCTGCGCTCGCCCGGCCGCCGTGCCCTGCCCACCCCCCCCACCTCCCGCCGGGGCCCCCGGCCCCCTCAGGTGGCTCCCGACCGCCCCCGCCGGCCGCCCCTGCCCAACCGTCTCCGCGCGGCCGCCGCTGCCCTCCCTCTCCCCGTGCCGTGTCATCTCCCTGCCCTCAGGCTCGCCAGCCCCACGCCCGCGGAGGGTGGGGGCTGCCCTCCCGCCCCCCGCCACAGCCGCCACCCGGCCCGGCCCGGCCCAGCCCTGCCCGCCGCCCCACCTGGGAGCGGAGGGGTCCCCCCGTTCCTTCGCAGCCTGCCGTGCCCTCCCTCGCCAGCCGGCCGGGCTCCCTTCGGCGGGGCTGGGACTCCGACCGGGAGGAGGCGGAGGCGAGCGCCACCCCCGCCGGGCCCCGGCAGCCTCCGCTCCGCCCTTCCCTCCGCCCGCAGCGCCCACAGCAGCCGGGGGGAGCGCTGCGTGCACCGCGCCCGCCAGCTGGCCGCCTCCCCATTGGCCAGACGCCCTTTCAACCTGCCCAGCAACCATTTTCTCACTGGTCGGCGAGCCTGAGGGGAGGGTTTGATCACCGCCTTGCCCCGCGTCACCGCCCAACGAGAAAGCCGGGAGAGATACGGTGGGCGGTGCCTCGCGACTGCTTCGCCCAATCGGCAGACGGGCGCCGGCGCGGCGCTCCGGGAGGCGGCCCCGCCCGCGCGGCCGCGGGTGCCGCTGACAACGGCGGACAGGAGGGAGGGGGGGGAGCGGGCGGGGCGGGAGCGCGCGGGCGGGCAGGCACGGGGCGGCACGCGGCACGGCCGCACGCGCCGCCGCCCGCGGGCCCGGCGGGGAACGGCCCCGCCCCGCGACCGGCGGGGGCGGGAAGGGGGGGGGGGGGGCAGGCGCTGCTGCCGCGTGTTGGGGCTTGAAACCGCCCGCGGATCCCCGACCCCAGCCCGGCACACTCCTCCTTTTTTTTTTTTATTTTTTTATTTTTTTTTATTTTTTCTCTTTCTTTTGGTTTAAACTCGCCGTCAGTTTCTGACCGAAATTGCCAAATTTTAAGTATGAGGAATCGCAAGGGCCGCCATAAAGCGTTCCTACAACTCCCGTCTCCGGGGCAGTTCGGAAAGAAGGCGCACGCATCTCTCAACCGGTGATAAAGCTACATCAAACATTGCACAATTCTTCCATAAATATTCACTTGATTTTTTTTTTTTTCCCCCTTCTAAGATGAGGTGGTTTTAGCCACGCTCAAACCTCTTATATTTGCTTTCCACGGGCATTTGCGTAATCAAGTTATATTGGCACAAGTGTTTGTGCAAACCAGATTTCAAAATCTTGACATCCAAGTATTTGTAAAGATTGATTTTGAGCCTTTGTCAGGCCCTGCCCGCCGTGGGTTACCCGATGAATCCCTAAAAAGCTGCTCGGCTCCCTCAGAGATGGGTTTATATTAATCCGTAGCACTGTAAATGCAAATAAAAATCAAGTACGTTTGTACAGGCAGGTTCTTCCCTGCGCCAAATGTGAGCACAGACCGAATTCACACACGGATTATATGTTGGTCTAATAAATACTACAGAAACACTTGCAGTGGTCCGGTGGGGATAAGCTACAACGTTGATGAAAGATCAGTTGCTTTTTGTGATTATTCAGCTGCAGAAAACTGATGTTTTTCTGAAGCCCCTCGGGTCCAACGGATTTTAACCCTTGTGTCTCCCAGTGGGCATCTGCGAAGGGCCGGTGCCCTGAGGTAAGGGCTGGAGGGCAGAGAGGCGCAGCGAGCCGTAGCTGACCCCGCAGGGTCCATGGCTGGAGGCGAGGGGACCGGCTCCCCAGGCCGCCTTTCTCCCGCAGCGAGCCTCCACCACCGGTTTCTGGGCCACAGCTGTGCTCTGACCTCACTGCCGGGGGTCGGGAGCACAGAAGGGGAGCGAGTGCTGCTGCGAGAAGCATTAATGAATCCTTTTTGACACGCTGCCGGGGCTGCGTCGGAGAGGAAGATGCCGCCCCGAATGGCTGAGGGGTGACACCCTGACCCCCACGGTCCATCTGCTGCACCGAGTATAAGCAGGGGACCGATGGCAGCGCTAAGGAGGAGGAGTGGAACAAATATCCCCCCTGTACTCCTTCCCTTCCCACCACGCACTGTGGTTTTAGTGGAAGAGTAACTTAAAATGTTCAGGATTCTTCTGTCCACTCAAGTCAACCAGGGACAACGCTGAGATCGCACCAGGACCGACCCCTGCCATATGCCAGGGATTATCTCCAAGGAATAGACAGAGGATAGCCGTACAAAAGTAGCTGGTGTAGAAGGAACAGATCTGAAATTATTATGTCTAAGGCAACATATAAAGGGGCAATTTAACCAGCACCATCACCGAAGTGTTTTAGTAACGAGCAAAAATTAGGCTTTCTAGACTTGACCCCCGCTGGTCAAAACGACACATTCTCCGGGCAATCCTGTAGCACTGGTACAGTGAACGATTCATTCCTCTCTACAGCTACAGCAAGTTAATGCAATTCCTGAGCCACCCTGCCATTCTCCTCCCGTTCAGCAGACCACTCAGAAAGACACCAACACTGGTTGTCCTGCTTTCCCCACGCTTTCTTAAGTTATTAATAACCTAATGTGGTCAGCTGTTTTGTAACCAGTTTTTGTTTTGTTTAACAGAAAGGGGCGCGCGTGCCTTCTACAGCAGGCGTTTCTAGAAAGGTCAGTTCTGTTGCATACATGCTCTGACAGGATCTACAGAAAAAAAAAAATTAACATGTAGTTGTTTAAATACACACATCAGAACTTTGGAGTTATAGCCTAATGTTTGGAGAAGTTAATAGAAATGACACAAAATACACTGATTATTTCCAAAGGTTTTTGTCGCTTTTTCGCTTGTGTCAACAGTGGGATTCATGTAAGAGAACTGGAACCTAGTTCAGCTTAGTGATGTTTATGTCCTGTGGAACTCATGGCTTAAGCTAAAGGAGCCACGCTTCTCCCACAGGCTTAAGAATTCAGAGGTCTGATCTCACATACAAGGCCTTTCTTGACAGAAACTTTCTTTAAAAGGCCCTCCTCACTTTCTCAAATGAGGTCACGTTCTAAGAGTCTTTAATGTTCTCCTATTTTGCCTCAAACTAACCTCGAGGCAAACAGAGGACTTCACAACATGATTATTTTATGATTTAAACATGGTCTTTCAGTATGACTATACTCACCGCAGCAGGCCAGGACACCATTCTCACAAACAGCATTTTTGCTTTTGCAGCAAATTTCACATGAACCAGAAAAAACCCCTACCCCAAAACCGATCAGGGTCTCTATATAACTCATCCAGAAGGATTACTGGAGGTCTGCTACTTCTACTTACCTTCGTACTAGGCATCTATTCAAAAACACAGTTCCAGGAACACAGGAACTAATGAAGACTGCTTTCCTATAGATTTATGCCTGTGATTAATTGCCTCTAAGGTACAAGCTCTAATTGAAGCTGGTCTCATGCCTGGAAACTTATAAATGTCTCTCCCTTATCTGGATTACTGGATATCGGTACAGAACATAGTTTTCTTCTGATCTTTCACCTCCATGCTTAAAAAAAAAAAAATCTAAAAATGTAGTGACTGTGAGGTCTGCCAGATTGGTTAAAATTAATTAGCTACTCTGAAGCCGAATGACAGAAGAATCATGTATGCCACACTTCCATAGGGAAGTGAGAAAAGGTAGCGCCTACTGCACTAAAGCCAGGTTAGTTTTACCACCTCTTTTTGGTGGCAAAGCCTCTGTGAAATACTAACTAATCCTATACTTACTCAAGGTTAAGAAAAAAAAGCTATGACTCAAGATGGTATTTTTCTTCAAAACCCTCCACATTATTGAATATTTGTCAGAGTACTAAATAAGCTATTATTCTATTTTGTCAAAAGGATCACAATTTCCAAGAAAAAGCTCTTTCTCCCTATACCTTTCAAACAAAGGAGACACAGAAAAGCAAACCACATTACCGGGCTTCAATTAAAATAAATAACCATTCAACAGTTTTATCTTAAACTTCAGTCAGATTGCTGGACAAAAAAAATCCCACACCCAGTACTTTCCATATCTTGCATTTCTGCATTTCTCTCAGTAATGATCTCAATCACAGAAAAGTGAATGAGTGAATGCGTTACAAGTACCGCTTTTCTCCTCCAAGTATTAAACTTTTTTTTTTTTTAGCAGCATACCCACTCTTCCCTTTAGAAGTCCTGTTTTGGAAGCTTGCACAACCTGAGGTTGAAGTTACATTACATTTTCTTGATCTTCAAAACTTGTCTGTAACTGGCATATAAAAAATACAACATACTACTCCTTTGTTGTAGCACTTTAGTACTGCAGTACATACTTGCCACTTTCCCACATGCTCCTAGAGGACTTCCAAATACAGCGGACATGTGGATACAATTTCATTAGAATTCTGTTTTTGCAAGAAGTCATGTAATCACCTGTATCTTCAATTATTCTTCCCTAAAAAGATGACAGTTGAAATTACTGAATGTTTTCCCTGCAATGGAAAGTTGCCTCTAGCTTTGTATTTTCCTGTTGACATGTTGGTCGTGCATCAACATTTACCACAGTAATTCTTTAGGTCATAAACCACTCATTTTGGTGGGATCTTGGTTAAACAAAGGAATAATTATTTTTTTTAAAAAAGCTACCATACAAACTTAAGAAAATCATGTCAGATAATAAAATTTTAGTATTTTTCACTGAATTTAAGGAAAAAAAATATCAAAGTCACTACAGACATCTGAAGTAAGTCTCTTTCCTAACAACTTGAATTATTCAGGAAGATTTCATACCTTTGTGGAACTCCCTTGATAAAATGGGAAAATATATCTTAACTGTCAACTTTGCATGACACACCAAAAGGAGCTTAGACAATCCTTGTGAAAGCTTACAGTTGAACAAGCCAAATTGACAAAAGTACATATTTTCCTAAGATGTATATTTCTTTTCTTTGGAACTTAGTGTTTTTGTACTTTTAGTATTAGTCAGCATGTGAAATCACACTCATTTAAGAATTGATGAGCAATCAGAATTTGTCATGATCAGTCATGGTTTTTTTACATGAGGGACTATCCATCCTAGGCCTGAGACGTAAACATACTTTCACTTTGAACAAAGCCACTTTTGAAAGCATTTTTATTTGTCTTATCCTAGATGTCAGCAAATAAATGGATATTTTTTTATGCTAACTTTTGACAGTTTGTTTAGTTATATGGGAATATGGAGTAAGTTGCAGAATTGCAAAGGAGTCATACACTCACATCAATATTCTGAGGCATGGGACATCCATAATGTGTCTGGTAATTACAATATAAAACTACACTATCAGTCAATTTACAATAACGCTTTTTAAAATGCCTGCTAAAGCAGTCCAGACATACCTGAGACTTCAAAAACAGTCTAAGGACAGCTCTGAAAACAGGTTATTCCTGGTGAGTGTGAAAACTTGCACGTGAATCCCTAACCTGTTCAAGGCTGAAACCACTCACTGCTGTGCCTCTGAGGCAGTCTGGAGAGGTGCTTTTCATCCAAAGAAAACAATTCCCTCTTCATTTACCAAATTTGTCCTTTAGGCAAATACAGCTACATTCATGGAGACAGGCAACATCTTTTGCTAGATAAACTCACAGAGCTGTGATAAGAGAGAGGGGATTTAAAAAACCCCCAACAAACAGGGAAGCAGTAAGCAGACAAGTGCACAATAAGCAGACAAGCGCACAAGCCACTGTTAAGGCAACTTGGATCCTCATACTTCCTGCCTTTGCTGAATGCCTGAGCTCCAGAAGCTCCATGTGTTCTGGATTTTCAGGCAAGGGAGGAGAAATAAAACCACAGGCAAAGAGGCAGAAGGGGACAGATATTCAAGGTTACCTGAGAAGGAAGCAGATTTGATGTTAGCTATTTGCTTGGAAGTACTTCTCTTGTGCAAGCCTACAGCTGAGTTATGTCCTTCAGACCAACAGCCTAGTTCAACTGCCATGCAAGTTTCAGGACTCTTTTCCCTAGGAATACATAAAAGAAAAAAGGCTGCTAGCAGTGGTAGCAGAATCTGACAGAAGCCTTTCCTAATTTAACAGAATTATTTTCCATTTATATGTAGAAATTAAGCAAATCACCATCAGCAAGTATCATCTTTTGCCATTTGTAGTAACAGTTCACAAGTAATTTAAAAATTCACCGTTTTACAAGCACCCTAACATTTCTGATGTCTCTCACTAAGAGGAATACACAGAGGGGAAATATACTGCATTAACTGCATTAACCTTTAAGTGATGCATATTTAACTATGCTTTGGAGTAGCAAAGAAATGACAAGGTGAGTTAGAAAATAAAGTGGTGCTTTTTTAAAAACAAAAGTGACACTATGCAGCAAGAGCAGCTGAAGTAGACTGAGACACCCCAATAAAGCAGCAGGGAGACAAGCTGATTTTACACTGACTGGTCCTTGCAAAGTCAGACCAGTTCCAGACACACAGCAGCTCTGTAGAGTGACTGTGCAAGTTTCAGCAACACAAATTCTTGTATCTGCTGAAGACCTAAGCCAAGATATCAGGCATGTAAAAGCACAGATTTGGCATGTTTTACGAACAAAATTGATACAGGGAAATCTGTACAGGGTATCTGAACAGGATATATATATTTCTGTTTAAATGCTTAACTACATAAATGCATACTTACCAAATCTCTTTCTGGTTAAGCCAAGTGGTCTCTACAAATTGCTCTCAGGAGGCATAGCTTCCTCTGTAAAAGGAACTCACCCAGCTAATGCTTTGAACAGTGAGATACACAGTTACCACACACGTGCATATGACATAGAATTTGAGAGTTATGAACAAATTATATTAATTCCTACCTGTAACACAGAGACTGATGCACCCTAAGTAGGTGGGGGAGAGCATCTTTTAAAATATCTTAACGTGCACTTGTCCATTTAATGAAAATGGGGGTGGGGGGGGTGGGGGGGGTGTAGAGGAGAACACCCACAGTTGTTCAAACTTGTGGGTTTTCAACCACAGTTCAGAGCAGTTTTGGGGAACTTTCCCAGAGGGACAGAAGATACTTAGTTATTCAACTCAATGCTAATATTCCCTTTATAACGCTTTGAAACTTTCGGGCTTTCTGCTTTACCCTAAGGCATCTGCTGTGCAATTCAGTGGACCAATTCACCCAGAAAAGCATGAAGAAAAATTTCCTGTGGGTTTAAAATTTTGAAGCAATCTTTGATACTACAACAAACACTGCCAAATAAACCAGACTTATTTCACTGTGAGATATGGCAGTTCACATCAGTATTTGTATCCTCCTGAAGCGGGATGTACTATTGAACACCTTTCAGTTACAAGTGATCTCTCCACTAAGACATGTAGTACTGGCTTGTTTCTTTGGTCCAGCTATACCATACAGACTGAACTGGAAAGTGTCAATATGATGCTTCATACTTTAAGATGAAGTTATTAATCAAGCTTTAATTGAGGAAGCAATGTTTACTACAGCAACTATGGATTATCTCATGCAAAGTTTAACACAAGAAACATTTTCAAATTCACTAAAGACTCACACCAACTGCATGGTTTCATGTGACTGCACTAATATACATCCAGCTGTTGAGTTTGAAAAATTGAGTCTTTTTCCTCAAACCAGATGCTTCTAAAGCACCTGAATTCAGAAGCTCTGTGGTCTCCTTTTGTGGAGGTGACACTGAAACGTCTGTAACACCTCCCCCCCCCCCCCCCCCCCCCCCCCCCCCATTTTTGGGGTTTGAGAATCTGCAAAAGATGGTGTGCAATAGGCAAGGTTACTTGTGGGAAGGCAGAGTCTGTCAGACACAGACATGTCCTCTCTTCGTGTTTAGTAACTTGCTTGGTTCAGGTCTACAGAAAACAACTGAGTTACTGGTGGATGTCTTCCCCTAGCACAACTCATCCTAAGGCATTCCAGAAACCAATCAATCTTTTCCCTCTTCTCTACCTCCCTGCTAGTTCAGCGCTCTTTGCCAGTACCAGCTTGTGAAGGTAAACATTTGTCATTTTAATAACAAAATCCTACACTGTACTTGATCTACCCCTTTCCCCTGAAAGTCTCATAGGAATAAGCTTAATTATATACACTCTAAAATGAATGTGAGTACTTGAAGAAAAGAACACCATCCCATGTTGTATTGTCTTTTGTTATTAAAAAAAGCCAAGAGGAAACCCTTGGTAAGAGTGGAGCATATTAATTATGACAAGACATCATGACATACCAGTTGATATTTAAAGGCCGCTAATAACACTTTTTGTAGTAATTAGTGCAAGATAGTTAACCCATATAAACAAATATTTGATGGTAGACTTCAGTGATAAACAATTCACTTGATGACATTTACATATAAATACACATAAATAAAAACCTACGTAATTTAGGTTTGTAGTTAACAAAAAGTATGGTCTGAAATGAATTAAATGTAATTGTATCTAGCTGGATCAAAGCTCTTCCTCTAATGATACTCAAGTATATGGGGTATGAAAAGCATAATTGTACAATTCTCAATTTAGTAAAGTACTACTCTATAAAACAGAATCATGAAAACAGCTCTTACATTTTAATGTAAAGTATAAAATCGTATATTTACATTTACATACACTTTACTGAACTACATTGGGTAGCTCACGGTAAAAAAAACATCCCTTTTTGAAAAATCTTTCAAAAAATACATCAACTGCAGATATGATCAAAAGTTACTAAGTTAGCAGCTGACATAACATCTGTAGTAAAAATATATTTTAGGAAAATACCTGGAAAAATCTAAACACCAATAAACACTTTAAAACTATTTTTGAAGTAAAAATTGTAGGAAAAAAAAAAAAAGAACAAGCTAGCTAGGATAACAGGAACTATTGCATACTGCTCTTTAAGAGCCATGTAGCGACTTAGAATAGAAGCAGCAGATATGAGTTTTGTGGTGTAACAAAGTGGAAACCGGAGGAAAATAGGAAACCAGTTATCCAACTTCTCTCTACGTTTATTACCATTTTTACTGGGAGAAGTATAATAAAAAGATGAGAGATTCCCTCTCACTGAGCATATCCTCCATCAAAGGCTAAACCGAATTAGTAAAAGGAACCCAATTTCAAGAGCCTTGGACCCCAAACTTAAAAAGAATTACCGTATGTACTTACAGTTCAATGGACAATCAGATTATTACACTACAAGTTGCAGGTTAACTTTAAGAGTTAACGCTATTTTGCAATATGAAGTGCTTTTTAATATATATCTATATAATATATAGATATTTGTAAAATACACGTGCAGATTTGATAGAACAAACTGTGGAAATAGCCTTCTAGAGTCTTTTCTTCCCATTAACAGATCTTTATCTCCTACACAAGGAGTTTCAGGATTCAACAAGGATTTCCACAATATGATCAAGCTCATTAAGATCAGATTTACAATTAGAATTAGAAGCTGTAGCTGTTGGAGAAGAAAACGTTTCAAGGCCATCACAGTGTCCCATTTTTGTGTTGCTCATCATGCCTGTTAACATAGTATCAAGATCATAGTAAGAATTGTCAACTTCTGAAAAGAGATCTTCAACAGAATTAGGACTTTTATTCTCCAGTGTCTCAAATATTTGATCTAATGATTTTTGAAAGTTTCCTTTATTTTCTTGTGGATTCTCCATTTCCCACACATTGCTCTGCAGGTTTCTCGGAGCTTGCACTGAAGAGGCTGTTGACATAGTTTCTGAACTATCTTGTGCCTGGTCACCCTCAAAGTCTTTATTGAAAGTACTATAGCCTGGAACATGCTTTCCCTCAGCTTGTTCCCTAGATGAACTGCGACAGAGGATATCTGTTGAAACGAGACGATCCAGGGATGCCTGCCCTGTACTCTGTGTATTTATCATCTGCCAAGTCCCATCTTGAGTCATTTCCTCTTGGATCTGCCGTACCGTGTTGGCTATAAGTACTGAACGACAAAGGTTAGGTTCAACCAGCATGTGACACAGCTGAAGTTTAACCAAGGACATATCTAAAAGTGATTGCCGCTGAATATTGTATGAAGGAATAGCCTTAATACCAGCCAGAGTTCCTTCAATATCTTCTTCACCATCAAAACATTTTCTCTTTAATCCTCGCACAAACATTGTGTCCTGTTTAAAAAAAAAAAAAAAATTCTTGTACAATGTAAACAGCTCAAGAGGGAGGTAAAAAAAAAAAAAAGATTATAAAACAAAACAGAAAACTTTAATCTTAAGTAGCAAATTCTTTTAAGATAGAAACATCAGAATTGTCATACCAGGTTATAGAATGGCCATTGTGGTACAACAGGGGTCAGGAACATATGGACTGGGTCCCAAAGACGGCACTCGGGAACCAGGGGTGAGCAGGTCCACAAGTCATGGCATCGAAGAGAGGCAGGGACTCCCAGCTCCTGGCTCCCATTAAGCTCCACACTTGATGGAAGTCAGGAGCCGCTGCTTCGCACAGAAGCAAACATCTCAACGGCTGTATTTCACCTATTGGAGAGGCAGTTTCTCCTCGCTCCTCCCGAGTTTCTACTGGCATGCTTAACCTCTAATTTTGGAAATAAAAATACAACCTGGCACACCATCTTTAAAAGGTTTGACCCCTCCAGAACATCAACATGGCTAACAGAGTAACATGAAAAATCACCACGGGCAGCATACTTGAAAAGGTTAGCTTATGTTGGCTATGGGGAGAGTACGATCTAGATTTGTTCCACATAACTTGAGACATTCATCTGAGGTTCATATCCTGTTCCCTTACTCATGTGACTAAATGAATTGTGTAATTCCGACGTGAATTGTGCAATTCTAATAAAGATAGGCAGAGTCATCGTCTGCATGGGCTTCTGTACTTCTTTCCCAGATGACTTTTAAAAAAGCAAAATTCCCAAATTCCTAGTTTAGGTTCACCAGCTAAAAATAAATGAGGTGGATCCAGGCTTCTCATTATTTTACATATAAAAATCACTTGCTGAATTTTCCAAGGTTTGACTTTCAACCACTAGCCTCCAAGATCTTCTGAACTGCACTAATTTTGACAACAGTGCCCCATGCAAAAATTGCAGCTGATATCTTGAAATACAAAGTAACTTTTCTAAATGTAGTAGATGTCACTTCTTTTAGTCTTACAAAAATTAGGCTGCAAATGAAAGCTAGTACCTGACTTACACATTTATGCACATTTGTTATGTCCCTTCCAAGTCTTCCGTCCTTAGAATTCCTGTTTGCCCAATATTTGGGTATTTTTTTAACGCAGTGACCCAGACAAAACGGTTTTTCAACTAGAAGTTGATAAAACCAAAAAACTATTGCAGTGTCTTTCTATATCATTTTCCATTTCTCTTGGTAAGCCCTAACCTCTGCTTTGCTTTTCCGGTTGCTATGGTATGTTCCATGTATTTTCAGAGAGCTCTCTCTCAGCTTTTTCAGAGTCACTAAAAATCCACTAAAGTGCAACAACGTTGCTCCTTTCAAAATACATTACATTGTTATCTACTCTGAAAACCTGGGGATAGCACAACAGCTAGATAAACATTTGGTCTGACTCCGTACAACATTTCTTACATTGCTGTACATATCAATAAATTAACCTTTTTTTTGAATTTGCCAACTCTTACAAGATTTCTTTCCATTGAAAGTACAAAACACTTTAGAAATCATAATATACAGAGACTACAATGTAGAATATATGAACGTGGTCTTATGGTCATTTTTCATAGACTTCTTAAAAGCTATCCATGGATTACCAATATATTAAATGCTTTAGAAGTTTTAAAATTTTCTCCTGTAACCTAACATATTTGCATTACTCTCATTAAATACAACCCAAGCTTTTGCTTGATAGTGCCTTTCCCAGATTTTTTAGATATTCCTGAAACTTCCTGTTGGAGGACATCCCATTTAATTTTTCCTACAAAGTTCTATGTACTATTTCTAAACACACATATCCCACATGCAACTTGACCTTTAGAGACATCTTTTGGGACTACTGATCAACTGTGTATGATTATGTCATCAAACATTAAACCCTTTGTGCAAAGTTTGTAACTTCTTTTATTTCAACTTATGTTCTTGTGAGGAATAATTAAAACTTCAATTGAATGTTAACCTGGTTTTCATACATCTACTATTCTAAGACACACTAACAGAACAGAATGCAGCAGAAAACTTGAAAAGCACAATATATTGCACACACTTAGGTGTGTAGAAGCAGAGGAAAAAACATTTCTCATAGAGTTTTAAAGGTAAACCTTTCACAGCATTCATTGGATTTTTTTTTTTTCTATAATTTACTTAAAATTAGTAGCTTACATCTAAGAATAGTTCTTTGTCACCCAGTTCCTGAAAGTGCACAAAATACTAAAGTACGGTTTCATTTAAGAAGCAAAAAATTGCATACCAGTAATTGTGTTTGGTGTAGTCCTTCCTCTTCTCCCATGCTACTGAGCAAGAGTCCATACAGTAAAAGTTAGAGCACCACCTACCAAGTAGGGGGAAGCAAGATGTCAGCCAAGTACAGAAGATGCAGAACAAAACAGTTTCCCATTTCAGACACACACCTCTATATTCTGTCAATTGCTTCAGTATCTCTATCCTTGCAACACTCCTACAAACTTGAATAGTACTGTTAAACCCAATTTACAGCTAGAGCACAAAGGTGATTTGCCCAACAATACACCCAAAATCTGCAGCAGAAGGAAACTGCCAATTGAAGTCCAAGTCTCAGGCTATTGCCCTGACCTTTGGACTAGCCTCTCCCTTATCCCTCCCTACACCTTTGCCATTTAAAGAGCAAACAAAATCTTCAGTGATCATCTGTAAAATTTAAATGCGCACAAAAGCATGCTGAAAGCATGTCTTCATTACTTTTATCACAAAACTATACAGTTTTCACCTTTGTTGTACAAAAAAATGTATCTTTGTAGCAGCTAGAGGAAGAGAGCAGGCACACACAAATACAAAACTGAAACACAGCAAAACCGGGAAGAATTTTCCTTTACCAGCACAGAAAGTTTATGACTAAGATTTACTTTGCAAGATGACAATAATGAAATTAATGACAGTAATTAAATTGTTTTAACTATAAAGGCTGAGTTTTTAAAACACATTTAAGGCAAAACAAGGTTTGATATACCAAATACAACTACCAGACACATGCAACAATGCCTTTAGTTACTGAAACCTAAAAGAATGCTCCATTTCAACAAGCTACAAAAACTTTTACGATAAAATATGAAAACAATTCAGATACTTTTCTAGACATGTCTGTACAATGCAAGACAGTTCGGTGTCTGCAACTGAAGTACATACCTAAAAAAAGAAACAAGCAAAGAGGATGTGTATGGAGATCTATTTTTGTTTTCTATTGTGACTGGCAATAAAAATTTTTTGAAGAGTGCTTGCTCTCAAAATTGAGGGGGGTAGCAGAGGGTTGACAAACGACTTGGGGAGTGGGAGACAGAAAATGTTTGTCTCGAGAGGCTGCATACTTGTTAAAATACAACAAAGAAACCCACCTAAAACACTCTCACGCCAAAATCTTTTAACTTGATCCCAAAATATTCAGACTAAAATACTGTTATGTCATGGAAACTGTATTCCAACCAACTCATAGTCTCACTCTCTTTTACAGACTGAGCTCACAGAAACATTCAATACAGGGTCATGAGGCAACTACAGCTCCAGTGAAACACCGTAACATCAAGTCAATAAAGTTTTTCTTATTTCTGTCAAACACCTTATGATCCTATAAAAGTTCAGAAGTTCTTGCTCCCAGGTATACTTCCAAAACACTCTATAAATGAAGGGCAATCTCTTTGAGAGCCTGTATATGGTAACTATTTGAATCCCCAAATTCCTACTAGATATGCTTCTAGTTTAGGGTAGGTGACAAGGGCATAAACTTTAAAAAGAACACAAACCAAACAAAAATGCACAAAACCCCCCACAACTACAGATAAAGATGATGCAGTCACGAAAAGAACAAAATGAAAATATTGTCTGGTGTTGTTATTTTGGATATCTGACAATTTTAGAGAAAAAGGCTTTGGCCGTTTGCCTCCCAAAATAGCAGACAAGAGGGGACTGTTGATGGGAAGGCAGGAGTTTTTGGTAAAAGAGCCGTTATCACCTCCACAAATGAAAAGACATAGGGGACCTCGGCAGACTATTCCAGTCTATAATCTATTAGCATACTAAAGAAGGAAACTGTTTTCTGATGCAATATAAAATGCATACGACCTGCTGCATGTGATTCCAGGTTATTCCCTAGAACAATAAACAAACCATGTGGACCTCTGTTACCATAAATGTAAAAGAATATACCAATCAGAGCAATTATTTATTCAGATTCCATTAACTGGCATACAAGAGTGCCTCAAAACCTAAGTTCTCAGGAAAAAAAATATACAAATAAATTAACTTCATAGCCATTATCAGATGTATTTAAAACCTTGCAAATAAACAACCTTCCCTGGACTTCCCTGCACTATCTCCAACAAGCACTCATCTCAAGAGAATACTAAATTCAAAACCTAACTAATTAAAATGTAAGTATGTTTCTCTATTGATTTGCATATTAACATACTCAGAAAGGTATTAGCTATTGCGTAAAACCTCTTGGTACATGACAGTAAGACTGCTGCTGCTTTAGTCAAGGTGTTCAAAATTCTGTGATAATTTCAAGCAGCATCTGTCTCTGTCCAAGAGCCAATATCTAGACTAGCCAATATCTAGATCTCTCTTCCACTACTCTCCAAGTGTCAAGAGCCCAGATTTAGTGTGTTAAACTTAACCACCGTTGGAAATAGCTGTATAAAAAAAAAAAAAGCTGTCAAGGAGACATCAGCTATCTGCAGCATAAATAGTAGAAAAAAAAAAAAAAAGAGGTTTTGTGGGTTTTGGCGTTTTTTTCTTTTTTTAATAGTAGCAGAGGGAGCACAGCATATAATTCATTAAAAGTTTTGCTTTTGGGATTGACGAATTCCCAGTCTGCTTTATAAATAAGGCGCTTGATATTTGATCTAATTCTTACTAGAGCATCAACTCAAAACATTCCAGATTCATGCTCAGTTCAGATTCATGTAGTAATATGCTCCCAAAGATTTAAGTACTTAAAGGAAAAAGTCACTTCCAAAGAGTCTGGGTAACAAGATGGGAAATTTTAGCACTGTTCATCTTTACGAAAAAGCAGACAAGAACTACCCAGGTTCACATAAGCAGGGTGCTTTTCTTTTTGTACAGAGGGAAGTATAGTGATGATAGTTAGGGAAGGTAAGATGATACTATATCTCCCCTCTACCACTCTAATCCCCCCACTCCAAAATTGTCCTTTATAACAGCTGTGGGAAGAAATCTAAGCTATGTGTGATGTGAAAAGAAGATGGAAAGGCAGGTACTGCTCTTTAGGCATCCATGTGTGCGTACGGTGGTGCTGAGTTCTAAGGTGGGTTGCAGACACAGCAAAGGGCTGGTAGGGCCAGAAACATCCCTATTCGGACCGGGACAAAGGCACTGGGGTTTGGTCCACCCCCCGGGCGTCGAGGGCTGGCAGGCACCTCTCCAGGACACGAGGGCTTCGGGAAGGCGCTCTAGCTCCGAGGAGGGGCAGGCTGGGAAGCTGGGGCAGCCGCACGCCCAGGGCAGCCGGTCCGAGGAGCAGGAATCTCGTGGAAACGCAGACGACGGAGACTGGGGGCGGAGGGGGGGCTGAGCCGGGCAGGGGGGCGGCCCGCCAGAGCCGGAGGGGGAGAGAGGCGTGACCGGCGGGCGCGGCCGGGGCGGGGAGGGGGCCCCGGCGTACGCAGGCTGGGGAGGGAGCGCGGCGGGGGCCGAGGCGGGGTTGAGCCGCGATGCGTGCGCTGGGGTAGCCGGGGGAGGTCGCACGGCACGGCACGGCACGGCACGGCACGGCACGGCACGGCACGGCACGGCACGGCGGCGGGCAGCGGCCCCACGGCGTGCGACGGCGCCAGATGGGTGCCCGGGGGTGGCGGGGCGGGCGATGGGGCTGCGCGGCTGGGCAAGGCGCCGAGCGGAGGAGAGGAGCGGCCGGCGCCGACGGGTAAACGGGCTCGCTCGCACCCCGGCCCTCCACCACTCCAGGGGCGCGCGCGCGGCCGCGAACGGCGCCGGGCGGCGGTCACGCATCGTCCCGCGCTCCCAGCAAACGGCCCGCCGCCATTTTGAATCTGCTCCCTCCTCCGCGGGCCCCACCGGCACCGGCTCCCCGCCCGCGCCGTCCCCACGCGGGAGCCCCGGGGGAGGCGGGCGGGCCCGAGGCCCCGCGCCGCGCCCGGCCCAGCCCAGCCCAGCCTACCATACTCACCACCTCTCCGCGGCTGCTGTCGCCACCGCCTGCCAGCGTCGGAGCCCCCGCTCCCGCCTCACCGACCGCTCCGCGCTTGGGGGACGGGGCGGGGCCAACCGTAGCGGGCGGCCCCGCCTCCCCCCGCCCGCCATCTTATTGTCAAAGCCCACAAAGGAACTCGCGGCCTCCCCCCGCCCTCGTCTTCCCGCTGGGGGCGGGCCCTTCCCGACAGCCACGCCTACACGGGAACGGCGGCTGCTATTGGCTGTCGCCGAACCGCGCAGGCGCCGCTCGCCACTGCGATTGGCGGCGCCGTTGCCGTGGCGCCCGGCCGCTCCCGCCCCCGGGCGCCGCCCACGGGAGGCCGCGCGGTTGCCATGGCGCCCGAGCCCTTCCCCTCGGCCCTGAGAGGCTGGCGGGGGGCGGAGGCGGGGGGGCGAGGCGGAGCCCCGATTTCAAACGGCAGCCAAGGGCCCGCGGCGCGGCTGGGCTCCGGGCCACGGGCTCCGGCGGGAACAGGTTCAGACCTGGCCCCGCTGCAAGCCCGCGGGGGCACGGGGAGCCGCGAGTGGCGGGGGGGCAACAACCGCCACCCCCGCTGGGCCCGGCCGCTCGCTGCCGTCGGGCGCCGCTTCCCTCAGGGCTGGGGAGTCACCGGCGCCAACCGCTGCCGGCCCGCCCTCGCCGCCGCTTCCCCCCCTGCCCCCGGTGCTCTCCCCGCGGGGGGTGCCAGGCCTCATGACTCCATTAGCCAGGCTTGTGGCATTTCCTGTTCGGGCCTGGCCTCCCAGCCCCGGGGCTCCGAGTCACAGGACGGGGAAGCCGCTTCCTCGGGGCGAGGGGAGAGGGCGAAGCTTCGCACCCCTCAGGAAGCCGCAGCCCTAAAAGCTTCAACGCTCTGCTGAGCGAAAATAAAAACCAACCAACAACCCCACAAACGAGAGCTTTGATCGCGGCTGTGACTTCCAGCTCGATGCTGCTGCACATCTGCAAGTACTTAGGCCGGCCGAGCGTTTCTCGGTCGCTTTCCCGGTCTTGCAGCTACGTGCCGGCTGTCTCCAAAGCAGCCAGGAGGAGGGCGGGGGGGGAGCCGGGCTTGGCCTGGCTGCGGCTGCCGGGAGAGCCACAGAGGCACGGCAGCTGCTGCCTGCGGCCCGGGAGGGGGGAGGATCAGCTGCCCCCGGAGCCGCCGTGGGGCGGGGAGAGGCAGAAAATGGAGAGAGGGGGGGCTGGACAGCGGGAGCGGGGTGGGGGAGGATCAGCTGGGCTTGGAGCTGAGGTGCGGTCGAAAAGACTGTAAAACAACAGAGCTGTAGAGAAAGCAGGAGGAAATAACATTTCCATAGCAAAGCAAGATCTGCTTTGGGGACAAGACAGGTTACAAAGTGCAGTATTGCCCCTCGGTTTTTTTTTAGTTTCTTGCACCGTGCTTACGGCAACATGGTGCAAAAATACGAGTCAAAACCTTGAAATAATGATACCACAAAGATATTTTTATGATCTGTTAAGCTTGACTTTGGCTTCTAGTTTTGTTGCAAAGAATTTAAATAGGTAATCCCACAACAAATACTGCAAGAACCTTTGAGCCTCTCTGGACTTTTCTTTAGAGACAGTGTGGCTGCTGTTCCCTGGAGGATCACTGCTAGAAGAGTTCATTGGTATTGTTCTTTCTAGTGATAGCGTCATCTGTGTCGTAAGGTTCATAGTCCCCTCTTCTTATCTTCCCCCCCCCCCCCCCCCCTTTTAGATACAATGAGAGGGTCTTGACATTTTTTTGTGTGCTTTTTTTTCCCCTCAATAAATTCTCCAGTGAAATGAGAGGATGTCTGATGACTTAAAAACTACATCATCAACGTTTCTCATAAAGCCACTGACAGAAAACTTGTGAAAGGTTCTCAGCATTATGTCTTCTTTGAAAAGCTGAGAAACTATCTATGTCTCATCGAGGTATGACAAGATTTGATTATTCTCAGGAGAAAACAACTCTCATCTCACATGTGAGAAACAAAACTTGAAAAGTCAAAATGGAAAAATCTGGACAGACCTGTCAAAACAATACAGCTCAAAATATTTACTAGAAAGCAAACAATCTCTGATAGGACTAAAATAGTGTTATAAAGAATTAAATTGTGACCACGATGTGGTAAAGAGAATGATAAAATTTTAGCTACGCGCTGAAGTTTTGCATCCTCCTACTAGTTTCAGTAAAAGAAATTTTAACACCAGAGTTAAAAAGAATGGGTGAAAACATGGTAATTTCCTTAACAAATAATTTATATATTGAGAAAGCTACCTCAGCCCATGAAACTTTCTCAGCTGAGATAACCTGCAAGCAAAAGCAGAACTGATGCCTAAGTTAAAGTGGAAGTTCTAGAGAAAAAGCATGGAGTAGAACTGGAAAGAAACGTCTGCAAAGCAACCTGATAGGGGAAACTGATATGAAGACAAAGACAATAACCGCATACAAAAAAAAAGAAAAGGAGCAAAAAATTACTGGTCAGAAATGGCAGGAGACTTTTAAATCAAAAGGTCATTCAGAGCATGCACTCAAGGCTTCCAGACAATTGAGAGGCCTTGCACCTGGTGAGATGCTGCAGAGCAACCTGCTTGCTGATGAAATGACTAACACGGGTGACGGGAGAAAATGATGCAAACCAGGTCAGCAGATCTCTCCTAGGAAGATGGGTCACCACTGGCACCCATCAAAGTCTTCAGAGCAAGTGGCAGCCGGGAGGGGATTTGAAAGCACTGGCAGCCTTTATAAAAGTGCGGTCGCCAAAGAAGGGTGAATGGGATACACTTTCTGTGTGAAAACTAGAGGTACAGGGCTGGTTTAACAGGAGCAGGCATTGCCTCGACCTCTCCAAGCATGTCCAAGGTGCAGATCCATGCTTAGAACGTGGTGGGGCTCACCTGAGCTGGAGCCCCAGCCCCAGGGGATGAGGGCTGAGCCCAGTGGAGCTGCTACCCCGAACCCTTTCCCTTGGCTGGGCCGTGGTTAGCTTGTACTCAGCGTGGATGAAGGATGGGCCCGGCTTCAACCTGCGAGAGCTTCATACGCACATGGGCTCCAGCCGTGCCGCTGCCCCCGCGGCAGAGCAGCAGCGGCTGCAGGAGCTGTGCTGGCAGCCAGCTTCGGCTCTCTCCATCCCACAGCCCGCCTGCTCTCCCGGGAGCCTCGGCCTGCCTCTTCCTCCGGCGGTGGCTGGTACCGGGTGGTGTGACCTGCGTTACCATGCTCGCTGGAAAGCAGCCACTGCTCCCTCCCTCCCAGCCCCCTTCCTTCCCTTCTGGAGCAAGCCTGTGCTGGGCTGTGCTTGATGCCTCAGGAGCTTTGCTGCTCCTTTCTCAGAGCTGCTCAGCCCCTGCTGAGCTGGCCAGACTTTCACACATCAGCGGTGACGGGAAGGCTGCTTTAGACTTGGACACTGTTTATAAAACCGCAGAAATTAATAGGAACCCAGTGGCGGGGAGCAGGGCTGAAACTGCGCTTTTAAAAGACAAAAAAAAGAAAAAATTCCATTTTATTTCTGCAGTTTCAAGCTGCACAAAGGATCTCCCGTCTCTGGCATTTCCACATTACAAATGATTATAATAGTAGTGGGTTATAATAGTTTTGAAGGGCTAATGCAGATAATCTTTCTGTAAGTGAATAAGAAACAAATACATGGAGAGTGAAGTTCCACACTTTCCACTGGATCCCCGTACTGATATTTCTAACTTGTGGAAAGGTCTCTCTGAGGGAGTGTTTCTTGGGCTGTGACAGGCACTGTCTCTTAGTCAGTGTTTGTACGAGGCTCAGCACAGAGTTTCACAACTGGTGGCTTACAAACCCTCAGATAAAGAGGGTAGGAATATTAGTCAGGAGGTTGCTTAAGCTTTGAAACAAACAGTTTCAGCAAGATAGGATGGAGTCTTGTCTAAATACCAATATCCAGCTGACAGTGAAGTGTTTTCCACTCTGCAGTCCTCTGTGGCTGCGGTGTTTTCTGTCTCTGGTCCAGGGGCCCTGGAGTTTTTGTAGCTGGGCGAATAGTTCAGAGCACGGCTGTGCAGTCCGAGGCAGGAAAACGTGTGCTTGCGCTGCCGGCGCTTGGAGCCAACCAGACATGACTCAGCCCTGAACTGGAAGCCGTGAGCTGTCGTCAGTGCAGTGCTGGGCTCTGGCTAGCGAGGCTTATTGAGAGACAAGGTGTGTTAGCTCAAGCTCTGTGCTGTACTGGCACGACTGCGGGAGGTTTGGAAGAGTTTTGGCTGTGATCCCGCCAGTTCAGAACGGGGACAGAGCTTGCTTGCCTCTGCCTGCTAAAGAGAACGTGGACTTGCTCTGAATCTGTATTGTTTCTCTCATAATTACCGTTTGATTAAAGCGTTTAAGATATGTTTGTCTTTCTAATTTGGCTCCAGTAGGGCAGGAGGCCCACTTGTAATGTACCATTTCCTTTAAGCCCAACCTGGCAAATTCTGATTACCTCTGAGATAGGCAGCATTATGAAACTGTCCTGAGTGCTTCTGCAGACAAGCACATTCCTGCAGCAGAGCTAGCCTGAAAAAATCCAGGAGCAGATGGAAGAAAGGCTAAGGAAGGTAATTAAATGTGGCTGTTCCCTAAGAAGTAAGCCTGTTGTAGCAGCTCAGCTGGGTCCTGTAAGCCAGGTACAGGATACAGCTTCATTGCGTGTGGTCTGCAGTCACAGCACACGGTTTTAGAGAAAGTGTTTTCATATCATTACACCGTGTTAATGTGTGGACCACCAAAGGCAGCTGAAGGTTCTGCTCAGCTGTCAGCGAGGGTAAGCTTCTGCTTTGCTGCTCTGAGCCCAGAAAGGCTGTCACTCTACCTGTAGGAGGGGATTGGACAAAGAACAGCTGGCATCTGATGCCTGTAAAACAAACCAAAGCTCCCATAGTAAATGAGTGAGCATTTGTGGGCTAACTGTAGCTTGATGTTGGACGATAATGATGCTGGCATCAAACGTTAGTGGCTTACAAAATGAGAATAGCATAGTCGTAGCACTCATCGCTCCAACTAATCCATGCACCAGCTAATACATGTCTGAATATGGCAACAGTTGGCTGCCTGTATTAGCTCAGCTGGGTGTTTGTGCTGGAGAAAACTGAAGAGTGGTGGTAGACAGGTGATGGGAGGGCGGGTGTATGCCTGTCGGTGCAACAGTGGCAAAGCAAATCCCTTTTTAGGTAGAAATCTGTCTGCCTCAGGACAGCAGCCTCAGGCCTTAGGTTTTATGGCTGTGAGTATCTGATCTACCTACTAGGAGGCCAGGGGGATTAGGGGTGACAGTGAGCTAAGAAAGTGCTTTTTAAGAACTTGTACAGACTAAGAAACTGTGAGCTAAAAAGAGTAACAACTGTGTTTATCCAAGTCAGCTACTAACTTTATGGACCTGATAATAAATTGCTAAGAAGAGGTATTAATATGTTTTGACTGTAGGAAATACAGTGGAAACAGGACACAGAAAAGCTGTTAGGCTTGTACTAGTCTGCAAACTCTTTTAGCCTGCCTGGCTAAAGTGAGTGTGTTGGAGTTAAGGACCTTTCACAGGCAGCTGTAGAAGTTACTGACCATCATTGTCTTCTTATGGTGAAAAGGGCCTGAAAAAAAGAGTGCCCTCATATTACAATATTTATGCCCCCCAACCACTAGGATGAGGCAAAATATAAAGGAAATAAATGTTTTCAGCAAGATTTACAGTTGCCAGCCAATGCAGAGAAAGTGTTCTCTCCATGGTGGGTGACAGGCAAAACTACAAAAGCCAAAAGGGCTACAAAGCACGCTTAAAAAATTCCCACCATGAAACCACAAATTATGTGGCTGCACACTGGCAGGCAGGGGCCAGTACGTGGCTTTGTGTTGGTAGTGGACATCTGTGGTAGTAAGGAAGCCTGGATGATACAAAGTGAAGACTTTCAAAGTGATACCTAGTGAGATACTAAAACTACAGTAAAAACCTCTAGTGGCAAAGCACCATGCGCTGTACCAAACAGCAGAAATCTCCAGATTATGCAGTAGCAGTCAGCAAAGATGGATTTTAAAGTGCTGAATGTTGTTTGCAGCTTTATTTTAAGGCTTCTAAGCCCTCTTCTGGATCATCATGGTAGTTCTGTTCTGTGTTTGTGAGGGACAGGACTGTTTTGTTGTTACAAAAGTGTTGCGTTATAAAGGTTTTCTAATAACCAGAGGAACACACTTACCTCCTTCATAACAGGGATTTTCTTTTAAACATACGTTTTGGACACTTGAATGCCATGTTGTCTGGTGCTGCTTAAAATATGTGTTCCGTATCTAAGCATAAATACCATAGGGTATGACAGTTGCTATAGCAACTAAGCATCTACTATTAAATAGCACCCACAAGCTCAGAAAACATGTGCAGCCTGTCACTACACAAGGTATTCTTTTCTTCGCAGCAAGCGAAGTACCATATTTTCATCTTGGGAGTTTGTCTGTTCCTGATGAATGTGTTTGTGCTGTGCCTGTGAAGATCTTTTTTCCTCCACCAGCTCTACCTTCCTTTGAAAACTGCAGATACTATAAGAACAAAATAGCCTGAAGCGGTTGCAAGCTGGAGAAGTTAATGAATAATTCCTTTTTCATATATCCTTGAACATTTATTAGAGTGTGGCTTTCAGATCTTTTAGGCCAGATTTGAGGCTTACACTTTTGCTGTTCTGCATCTTTTGATATTACAGTGTTTTGCTCTTGAAACCAGCCTTTTGGAAGGCACTGTGCTGTTTCTAGAAGTGATGTCCCCAAAACTAAACAATACCAATGGGAAACTAATTTCAGCAGTAGTGGCAGACTGGAGCATCATAATTCAAAATCACGGCTAAAGCTAACAAAACTTTTAAGAATATGTAGGTCAGTTATTTACTTTTAAAATTGCCTTAAAGTTATTAAGCATTTGGACCATGAAAACGAGGGGAAAAAAGTAGAAAAATAAGAGCATTGAGTTTCTTATGCAGAAAGTTAATTATGGTGATTGAGACTTTAGACATTGACACCTTTAGTTGTTTTACATTTTCTGAAAGAGAAATTTTATTTTCCTGAGATCCATCATAAATAATGAAAATAATAAAATTAAGCATCAGTAAGAGAGATATGCTGGTTATAGAAGTTGACAGTTTATCTGCAAGTTAAAATGACTCTCTGTGCTCATTGGAAGAGTAGACAAAGACTGTGATGACTTGGAGTATTTGGATTGTTTCCAAATTTTGTTTTAGAGTCTGGTGAATTGATAGGTTAAACTGGAAAATGTACTGTATCCACAAATTATTGCTTGTGTTGCTTTGATGGTGACTTACCTGAATTACACAGTCTATAAGAAAAAATAAATCAGACCTTATAGTAGGAACATAACAATTTAATGAGGGTATTGAAAAAGGAGCATAAGAAGTAAATTAAGGTGTGAAAAGTCATATTAATGATGTGATATTTTTACCTTATTTTTTCCTGAGAGAATGATTGCTAATGCCTGTCTGCCTTATCTGGTTAAAGGGTTAACCCAATTAGAAGCATGACTGTGAACGCAGGTAACAGGCTGGTCTCTGCTCTGGTCCTGTTCCTTGATGGGAATGACAGCTGTGACTTTCGTAGCAATAAAGGAATGTTAACTCATGTCTCCTGGTGCTCTGTCAGAAGCCGGTGGTTTCCCGGCAGTCATTTCAACACGTCTAATGTTAACGGAATAATAAATCTTTAATTGGCCTTACTTAATCTGACTAACAAATCACACCAAATGCCAATAGATGTGGGATAAGGTCGCCAGAGCTGCACTGAGCAGTGGTGCGGGACGGTGTGGAGAGTGGTTTGCCATGGCAGGGGGGTGAAGCGGGGCTCCTGAAAGAGGTGTTTAGAATTTGCTGGGTGTTTAGATGCCGCAGGGGGCTGGACACCCTACATGTTATGTTTGCCTCCTGGCACTTAGACCCTCTCCAGGGAATCGTGGACAGATCCTGGCAAGTTCTATCATCCTCCGTTTTTTATTGTGTGATGCAAAGGAATTGTCTCACTCTTTTCCTCCTCATGGTTTTTCTTGCTTGTTTTCAGTTCTGCTTTGTTGTTTTGTTTTGTTTTGTTTTGTTTTTTTTTCTTCTTGTTTTTCTGCCTGTTTGTAGCCACCATTTGAAAAAAGTTGTGTGTTTCCGCTATAGCTGGGTAAACACTGTAACCCAACCTTGTGTCTGCCTCAGCAGCTATCTCTGTGGTAAGCATCAGTGCACATACACACATCTCTACGGACTGCTTTACCTGGCAGCACGAAGTCTTACAAATTTATGATCACAGGCTGCGAATTTTAGAGATATAAGCGATACTACTTTATTTTCTTCCACTGTGAAGTCCACCATGGCCAGCAGGAGAAATAGGCTAGAGTCTGGTGCCCTCTTGTGACTACATTAAACTCCTCCGCAAAACATCATCCCGTGACTTAAAAGGGATCAGGGCTTGAATTACACTGGAAAACACAAATTTATCCAAAGCAAAAGCTGCAAGTATAGAAAAGGGGAATTAACTTCTCAGTGTCATTTCTGAAATGAAACTTCTGCTGCGTGGTTCAGAATAGGGGAAGTAGACTCACGACTCTTAGCTGACTGATGTGTTCAATAATTCAATTATATCTTGTTGCTTTCATAAAAGCTTTTCTTCATGTCAGTTAATTAGACATACTGAAGCACAGACAACCAGGATTATACATTAATATTGCTTTACATCATGGAAGAATATGACCAAGCTACATAAAAAAAAAAAAAAGTTTTTTTCTCCAAATTCTGGAGGTTTGAAGTCATTATGATCTGAAACTGTGGGCCAGCAAAAAAGGTTCAGATTCACACTCGATTTCCCACAGTCTTCAGGGGAGGAGGTCTGGTTTCACAGCTTTGGTTTAATTTCATGTTGATTGATTTGTACTGCTTTTCAGTATCTCCAGAGGGGAAAAAAAAAAATTCTGGGATTTTTCCTTGTACAATGTTATTTCCCATCTTGGAATTTGTCTAAGAAATGGTTCTAGTATGTGAAACTGAATGCTAAGAAAACAAAAAGACAAATACTTCATATAATTTCCAGCTTCTTCCCTCTCATGAGAGGGGAACATTTCTGGTCAGAAGAGGGAGTGACTCGTCCTTGAATAAATCAAGCAGGGTCCGCTCAGCCTCTCATTAAGGAAAGCCCCTTGCTGAGTTGTAAAATCACACACGCCTTTGAACTCTGCTTTCGTGGAGTACTGACATTACCTGCTGACCTTTCGTTTCCCATCGAATCTTATCTATTATTACGTTACAGTCTGTCTGTATCCGCTTCACACCTCTGTGTGCAAAGGAAGTTCCCCGCTTGCCCCCTTTCTCTTGTTTCTGATAGAAACTTCAGATTTGTACTTGGCCTGGCTAGAAAGTCATACTCTTGAGTTCTCTTGTTATTTTACTTCTTTTTTTTTTTTTTTTTTTTTTTTTCCCTTTTGCATATTACTGCATGCAGTCCTGAGTTTAGTTTGGGGCTTGTGAATTTGTTATCTTCAGGACACAGCTGTTACCGCAAGCAGTGCAGCTAAGTGCTCCATTCCATTGAGAGCTCTGGACTGTTCATTTTTGTAAGCCTTATTCTGAACAAAGATTTGAACAAAAGGATTAGAGGTAGACAGGAACCGTACATGCAGCTAAATGGGAAATTACAGGATGCTTAAAAAATACCTTATCAAATGTCCTTTATCCAACATATTGTCAAGTCACCTATAAATGTCAAACATAGCATAATAAAAACTACCTGTAGTGGGTAGTGTGAGCCTGGTCTTCTCAACTATATTTAAGAAAGGCAAAAAACCCCACTAAATTAATCAAACAGGTGAGCAATAGTGCTGTTGCCTCAAGCATATCAGGCTCACGCTGTCAGAGACCAGTTCCAGAAATCTGGTGCTAAGAAAGTGCTTCCCAACCCGCAGAAATAGTGCCAGGAAGGGAAGAGCTTGTGAGGCAGTGTCCACATGGGTAAATCTGAAAGCACTGAGGATTTTAGAGATTATTACTGGTGGCCTACTGTGTACAGAAGTTGCAACAGCAAATCCTATTAGTGTTATTAGTGATTAGTGATTGTTTTCAGTCCTGTACCCGGAGAGGTACTATGAACTTTGCTTAGCCCTGAGTATTTCCAGTCTGGAAGTCAACTCTGGATTGATATTACTCTTACCTTTTGGAAGCAAGAAAACACCTCCAAACACCAAAATATCCCCGTGAGAAAAAGTCCCCAAGGGTCTAGTGCCCATGGTACCAGAAGGAGACCCAAAGTTAAAATGAAAGTCTGCATTTTTATTTTTTTTTCTGATGCCCCAGCATAAATAGAAGCAAATAAAGTGCTTTGAATCTGACCCTGAAAGTGCTGACTCATTAGAATTTGTGCTTTAGTACCTCATATTTGCCTCCATGCCATTCACTGCCCTGTTGCAGTAAGCTCTGAACATGCAGACGACACACCCGATCACTCTTTCTAGTATCTCCTGCAAGGGCTTGTATTTTAAACCGAGAAGACAGACAATGCTCAAGGGAAGAAGTGTCCCGTTTTACAGATGGGGAACTGTGATACAGGCTGATGCATTTCTAAGTAGCTTTCTGAACACTCGGGTATTTGCATGCTTGTTGAGAACATCTGTGACTTTAGGTTTGCAAGGCTTTTCAGGACATTGTACAACACCCTTTCCCACAGTATCTCTCTTCTCTTTGATTCTTCACTTACCACAAGAAAATATTTCACGACAGACCTTTGAACATACAGGAGATGCTCTGTGATCATGGGCTGAAAGGTATGGGCCCTGTCACAGGGGGGTACTGAGAAGGCTTCTTTTGAGGTTGCTCGTGTAGGTGATACTCATGTGATGTTTGGTGAAATTCTTACCACATACCTTATCATGTCTCCTCAGCAGACTTTCCATCTGTCTGCAAGGCGGGTTTTGCTTCGTTATCTCTGAGCATTTCTTACAGGATGGAGCAAGAGAGTAAAACCCTAGAAGCTGTCAGTCATCTGAATTACAGTGATGAGATATCATGAGTTTAGAGTCCTACTCTTTCTTACCAGTAGCTCATGATGGCACCAACTAACATCTATTACCAGGATATTAGTATTAGTCTAATTTGGGATAAGATTTCTCTTTTTATGGTTCACATTCCTTTCACTGGAAGATTGCATCATGAGGCCATGCTGCATCCCTGGTGCAAATATCCAATATCATACATCCTATCCAATAGAAATTTGACATTGGGTTGTACAGGATAGCAGGGACTAAATCAGACCAACTACAGGGTCACCATCTCCAGATGAAACTTTGTCAGGCATAGAGAGTCTGAGCTCACTTATATCTGGTTTTGGCTGTTCTAGTTTTGTCTGGGATAGACCTAATTTTTTTTCCCCTTAGTAGCTAGAATAGTGCTGTGTTTTGGATTCAGTATGGCATTTGATATGAGAAGAATGTTGATAAAGTACTGATGTTTTCAGCTGTTACTAAGAAATCATGGACTTTTCAACTTCTCATGTCCTGCTAGTGCAGACACAAGAAATTGTGTGGGAGCATAACTGAAACAACAGACCGAAACTGGCCAGTGGAATATTCCATATCATCTAACATCATGCTCAGTATATAGATAAGGGTTGATAGGGAAGCTCTCTCTGGCTTTTGGAATTGTGGGTTTAGGATTCTCTCTTCTCTGGGATCACTAGCTGGGAATGGGCTGGGCATTGGTCAGCAGGTGGTGAGCAATCACATTGTGCATTACTCGTACTTCTATTATTATTTTATTTTATTTTATTTTATTTTATTTTATTTTATTTTATTTTATTTTATTTCAATTATTAAATTCTTTTATCTCAACCTATGACTCTTCTTACCCTTACCCCTCCAACTCCTCCATTCCCTGGGGGTGGGGGAGGATGAGCTAGCGGCTGGGTGGTGTTTGGCTGCCGGCCGAGTTTAAACCATGACACCTGTTTTGTATAACTATCCTCCTGAAGCAAAACTTAATACCGAACATGAAAGCATTTCTTAGATAGGAATAGAGTTTTGTAAGTGAGCTACGCCAAACAATTACTTAAAACATGCAGTCTTTAGAAATAACTTAAAATTTATGAATAAACAAACAAATCAGATATATTTCTGCCAAAACTAGTTTGGCCAGCTGTAGTTCATAGCCAGAAATTATTCACTTCATGCTTCACAGTCATACTTAAAATAATCAGCAATAAACTTATCTCCCAGGTGCATTATGAATGTCTGAGACACATGTAAAAATAAAATCATGTTTTATTTATTCAGTAGCCCACTCCAAATCAAATTATGGACATTACACCTGAGTAAATGCTGAATACAAAAGACAGTGAAATTTTTGAATCTCACCCCTGTTACACTGGTGAGCAGCTCACCTGCCTTGAGCCATACATGTGGAGACCTGGCTTTCTAAAGATTGAATTGGGAAGCACAGTCTAGGTTTGGTTCTGTACTCTCTCCCAAGTCATCTTATAGCTCAAGCTGAGTTGAAGAAGTTGGTTGACAGATCTAAATAGCTGGGCTGAGAACTGCAGATCTGATGTAGTAGGTGAACCCCTCTTCACAGCACGAAACAGTCCCTGCAGGCTCACTGGTAGTGTCCCTGCAGGAGGAAAGGATGGAAAGATCCACACAATCAATTCACCCTTCGGATCTGCTCTGACCTGAGTAGTGTCCTTTGCTGTGTCTCTAGCAAGTGTCCCAGTGCCCAGACCCTTCCTTTGCCTGTATGGCTCAGTCAGATACTGTGTGACAAAACAGATCGCATCCTTCAGTTTATCACACGAGAAACAGTCGGTTTATCGGATGGGATAGTTTAACAACGTGGAAATAGCATTTCTTGATGTCCTCACTCAGATGTGAAGCTGCTTTTCCATTTATCCAAAGAAGTCAGGATTTGCAGTTTTGCCCTGTGGATACATTGCTTCGTACCCTGGTCCTTAATCCCTCTTATGGAATATTTTAGTTTGGAAAGCACCTCTGGAGATCATCTAAGTCATCTTCAAAGTTGGATCGGGATGTACAGGGCCTTATTGCCCCTAAGGCTTTTATTTCAGAGTGCATCTGAACAAAGAAGCTCCAAGGATTTTCCTTAAGAGAAGATGCATAATGATATAGTAATTCAGAATGGCGTGTAAATTAGGCAAGGCAAAAGAATGACATATGTTGCATCAGACCCTGCTAATCCCTGTCCCCTGCACCTATGGAACTGGGCTCCAGTATTGGCTGCTCTAAAGATACTCACTTTTTATCAGAGGAAAAACATCAGATTTCTAAGTTCATTGAGATACCTAATTTGCATCCATTTCAATCAGTTTAGAAGTCTCTATCTTTGGTTTCTTCTAAATTTACTGCTGTTATTCATCAGAGTTTTACATTTAGACTATGAAAATCCTGAGGTTGGGGCAGTTTGCATACATGTTCAGAGATTAATCACCATTCCTCTGGCTGACTGGGCTGTTGCGAGCAATGCCTGCTGCTGGTGTTTTTAGTAATGGAAAGTTTGATTTTCAGCAGAGTTACAGATATTCAGCACTTTGCAGGTCTTTCCTTGATACCTTAGAGAGTTTGATCTCTGGGATGCATGTGAAAATACAAACCCACAGTTTGTTAATTAGCATCACGACAGAATTTCACATTTTTCCAAGAAACAATCTGCTATTTGGTATTTTGTGAACTACTTTTGAGGACACAAACATTTCATTGGGAGATGCCAGAGGAGTCATTAAATAATACAAAAATTAAATATGTCATAAATACAATAAATTGAGGAAATGCCATTTTGGCACAATTCTGCTTTGCAGAATTGTATAAGAACAAAGCATAATATGCAGAAGTACTTATGACAATTTTAAAACATTTGAAGTATTTACATTAACACTGACTAATGTGAGTTCAATTCCTAAATGGGAACATTAATAACAATTTAAAAATATTACAGAAATACAACACTGCAGATGAAATAGAATGACTCCATGAAACACTTTACGATCTTGTACTCAGATAAACATCCAATTGATTCATGATCTTTGTCTGTTTTACTTTGATCACATAAAAATATGAAGAAGCTGTTTAGATAAATATTGCCAGATTTGTATCATTCTTTTTTTTTTTTTTTTATAAATTCTGGTTTCAAGGCACAGGAAGCTGCTATCAATAATTTATTCATAGCAAAAGTGGCAGCAGCAACAATGAAATCTGCCCCAGCATAGTCTCATGTACGCACCACCCGCATGTCCGAGGGAGCCCCTCCTTGTCAGTGAGGCACTCAACTCTTGCACAGACCCCTACACACCAAAAGTTGGATCAATACCAAAAGGGAAGTGTTAGCGTAGTCAGAAATGAAACACAAGTTCAACAAACGTTCAGAAATGGCATAAAACCAGTCCATGACACCACTCAGAAATATATAAATTTTCTATATACTTCAGTGCATTCCAGATTCAACTGCGAAATAAGTAAAATATACTAGTTGTAAAACACCAAGCATCAGACTTGTACGTTTTAAGAGTTTCAGGGCAGTGTAGGATCCTGACTAATACAGTAGAAGTACCGTTGATATGTGTTATCAGGCCACTGTTTTGTCCTTTAACCCTCCCCAGAATGTGCAAGGTAGATAAAGCTGCATACTGAAGTATTAGGAACATTTTCAAGGCTCTCATTGAAAGACTTCCTCATTTTTAATATTTTCCACTGGTTAACCACAAACGTTAACAACAGAATACGTGTATGAGAATCTGAACATGTACCTCCTCAAGGACTAAAAATTTCAACTATAAGAATGGGCCCTACATTGTTCTCCTCAGCAGGGATTTTTTTTTGTGTCCATCTCTGAAGATAAAACTGGTTCTGAATTATGTGAGGAAAAGAACCAGTCCAAAACCCAAGCTTTTAAGATTTCAATTTGAGTCAAATTACTTAGTTTCTTCCACACATCCTTCACAAAGCAATACTTTCGCCAATGAAACCGGTGGAAAAACTTTACTGTAGGAGACAAACAGAAATATGAAGTATTGCTCCAGCAGTGTCCTCAAGGAGTTGCTGGCCCATGCACTATGACAAAACTTCATACGGACTTCAGCATGTAAATAAATACTTGTGTGCTGCAGTCTGCAGCCCGCAGCTGGCGTTAGGAACTTCTTATTCGTGTCAGCAGCTAACTGCTAGCTACCACCTTCTTCGTCTTGGCCACTATTACAGATCTTTTGAATGTCAGATGAACCTGGTGTTTCTTTGTTTTCTTCTCTTAGTCCTCCTTCCTGTGATTCTTTTGACATTTTCAATTTTATGCTGTCAGTCTTGTGATTAATAGATGAATTTAGCCTGGATGAGTTCAATCTCCATCTTCTCAGACTCCTATAAAAATCTTTTCTGACGTTTTCACTAACCAGCACATAGATGATTGGATCGGCAATGCTGTTTGCAGTGGCTAAACACAGAAACACTGTAAAAATTGAATATATATCCTTTTCAAATGGACATGAGCAATTCTGATGAAACATGAAGTATATGGATCTTATTATGAGTACCACATGGTAGGGAGCAAAGCAGATCAGGAAAATGACAATAATGGCTATAGCCAGATACTTCACTTTGGCTTTTTGGCGACAAGTCAAGCTGCTGCTTGTTTTTGTACTTTGGAAAATTTTGTAGTTTGTGAAAATGAGGATTATGAAAGGTATGGCAAATCCAAATAGGAATCTGGCAAAGCTGAAAGAAGCCAGTTTTATGTCAAGAGGCAAAGTCTCAAAGCAGGTCTTATTTTCTGGTTGATCTTCCATGTAAAATACTGGAGTGTGGATTATTGCAACAACAGCAAAGAGAAAACACACTATTATGATTGCCTTTTTCTGTCCTCTTCTCCCTCTTGACTCCAGAGCGTACACCAGTGCCACGTAACGATCCATAGAAATGCAGCACAAAAGCAGAATGCTGATGTATATGTTGCAGAAAAAGATGAATCCTGTTATTCTGCAAGGCTTTGCACCCATAGTCCATTGATGCTCATTTTGCACGTAGATAATCCAGAGAGGCAAAGTACTTAAATACATCAACTCACACAATGATAAACTGAAAATGTAGATGGCGATTACTTTATTCCTTTGGATTTGTACAAATGTAAGAAGGGAAGTTAAGCAATTTGCTGGAAGGCCTATGGCAAAAACGATGCTGTAAACAGCAACCAGAAGTGTCTTGCTGTCTTTGTAGGGAATTTCTGTGCAGGTGGAGCTATTATTTGTGTCTGTACAATTTTCCATTATTCTTTTTCCAGCTGGTGTTTCCTGAGAATCAGAAGACAAGGTGGAAAGTTAGCGTTTGCATCACCTAAAAATGTGTCAGTAAAGGTTATGGTTCCATAGGTGCCAACAGGACATGTCAGGGGAACAAGTTGGACACTTGTCTTGGGAAAGCATCTAAAACAAGTTTTCCCAGACCTGCTGGTCTTCTGTACTTCCCTGGGAGTCAAGTGTGATTTACTTCCAGGAAAAAGTACCTTTCTTCACAAGGAATTTCTTGACTTCAGCATGCCAATTCATTAAGACCGAGTATTGGAGACTGTCCCTACACCAGGCTGCCTCATCAATAAGACAGAGCTGCTGATCACTTTACTGAAATCACTTCCCAGAGGAAATTGAGGGCATTGGTCTTCAATTCATCTTTTTTTTCAAACTGAATAACAAAAAATGCCATTAGTAGAGATTTCATAGGCATACTTCCAAAAGAAACTATCATTTATGGTCAGTCAGGTGGGGGAACCATCTGAAGTGGGTGGTGGATGTTGTTCAGAGACCACTCAGCATTCAGGAACCAGAATCTGGCCACTGGTGGGTACCTCCACAGTGTTTACAACACAGTGGTTCAGATCTAGCTAATTCATACCTCTGTCCTCCCTCCTGATAATGAACAACTGCAGCTGAAGAACATAAACTCGTAGTGGATATAATACCCACCATAGTAAGCCAGTGAAGCTGCCTACCACATCTGTTTGATGCCTCTGGGAAACAACAGGAAACAAAGGCAGTTGGAGGAAGTAAACAAGACCAAAGAGAAGAAAATACACCTATTCAAGAAACAGAGGCAAAGAAATTTAATGCTCTTTGAACAGGATTGGTTATGAAAAACTCCACCTTTCCGTGATGACCATGCACAAAAGCAGACCTGGCATGTGGTTAGTGTTAAGTAGTGCTAGGAGAAGCATTTCTTGCAAAATCATGGGATGACTTCCATGCAGAAGTCTTCTCCAAGTGAATAGAGGAGTATGGAGGTGGGTGCACCATAATGGTAAAGAATTGTACTTCGCTGTATTTATGAGTTGTGGATGTCCACGGTGTAACATCCTTGATACAAAGAGGTCTTGACTGACTTAATCTTTTGGTCATTCTCTTATGGGGTGGACGCCTGCTCCAGGGAACAGCCAGCTAACTCCACAAGAAGGAGATATCTTGACAGAGACTGAGTCCCTTCAGACAGAGGAGGGGCATGAGTTTTCCCAGTCCACACTATGCATGAGCAATTTCTTTAACTCTGAGTTCATGCAGTGGAGAAGGTAGCTTTTAGCAGCCTCAGAACATTTATTTTTTGCTTGTTTGGGTCCATCTCAAGCAGACCACGGAGAAATAGTCTGCTTCTAGTGCAGTGGGAGCATCTCCTGCATCTCTGAGAGGGTGGGCAAGCTGGTGGGGCCATTCCTTCCCCTCCGTGTGGGCAAGAGTAGTCCCGGGGATGGCACAAGCAGCTCCACCCTGAATGCCTAACAGAGCACCTGTCATGCAAGATCCCCTAGAGCCTGAAGGGCAATCAGGTCCCCTGATTTAGTTTAGTTATCAGATAATGAAAGCAGTGTAAGAAAATGGACACAGGTTGCCCTAGGCTGTGAGACTCTCACAGCTGCACAGTGCTAGCCACAACCATAAACACCAAGAGAGGATCTCCTGACCAATATTCAGAGGTGTTCACTTCCGTCAGGTACCTCAAAGCAGTCAGAGCCCGCTCAATGACAGCAGCTTCTGAGTGAAGATGTCTTGGCAAGCGAGCAGATGGGACAGAGGCAAGTGGTCCCTGCTGTGCCTGGCACCAGCAGCAGAGCAAGCTGCTCCCTGAGGTGAGGACGTTTGAAAGGGGCTTCCACAGATGGAGGAACTGAGAAAGTGCGCTGTGCATGGAATAAGTACACAGAGGGTGCAACCATGCTCTGCAACTGCCTCCCACTTCCCCTCTGTGACAAACCATGCTCCACTCGTGCTGACACGTTGACGAGGGTTAGCGGGCAGCTGGTCGCTGCGTTAGTTGGTCCGAAGTGTCTTGCCAGAGGGCCACATCCCTCCACATCTGAGAATCAGACTAGAGTCCGGTGGGTATGTTGAAGCCCTCTCAGGGGGGATCTGAAGTTTCCTTTAGTTTCAAATGCCCCATCTTGAGCACTATTGGAGAAGAGGATCCTCACTGCTGTGAGAGGAAGACAGCACGGTACTCAGACGGGCTGCAGCAGGGTGTCTGCGTGAGAGGGTGTAAAGTTACTTCCCTTCTTTTCTAGCAGTGAAAGTGTACTCATAGCTGGTGTTAACTCAGAAAAATGATGGTTGTGATAAGGGCTGGTGGTGACCTGTGGTTTTTGCTGCCTCTAGGCATCTGCCACCCTTGGTGAATGAGGTGGGGTCTTCTCTGGGCCACCAACCAAACCGCTGTGTAGAGGGGATAAAAAGGGTGCTTGATTTCAGGGTCAGCAGCAGTTCTCTGCCCAGACCTCACCTGGGCCATGGCATATGAGAGCTTGTCCTCAACTCAGACGTGTCTGACCACCGTGAGAGCTGCTGTACACCTGCACACCAGAGAGTTGTCTTTGAGACCTCCCCTTCTAAGGTAAAGCACAGCAGGTGAACACAACTCATATGGTGACAGCCAGGATGGGGACACGGCACAGTCGCACGCCGTCTCGGTTACTCAGTGGCTGTCTACCCCAGGCATGCCTTAACAAAAATCCCTTCAAGAGTGGTTGAAGGTGTGCTCTCCTCCCCTCCCCCTGGGGTTTGAATGCTTCTCTTGACCCTGTGTTTGTCCGAATATTCTCCTTTCTGCACTGCCTACGCCTGGTGTTTGCCACTCATTGTGCAAAGGCACGCTTACCCCGGAGGTACCTGTCTCGCCAGCGAGCAGCCAGCGATGCTGCGGGGCAGGAAGGAAGTGGTAGAAGAGTTATTCTGTAGACACATGGTTCCAAATGTTTCTTTCTCTTGTCTCCCTCCTTCACCTCCTCCCTTCCTGCCCTGCTCCAAGTCTCCTTCCAATTCTTAGCACCCATGAGTGAGCCTCAGGAAGGAGATGCCTGTGACTTTTTAAGCTGCCTGCACGGAGCATGCTTTTTTTTCTTGGCTCTTGACATATGGCCTAAGCCACAGGGCTGAGGCTGAGCTGAAGAAACCTTCACACTTAAATGACTGTCAGCTGCCAGGCGCAAAGCCTCAACTGACAAAGTGCAGCCACAGGCGTGACTTTACACTTGTAGAGAAAAAACGTGTGCTGAATGCCTCCCGTGAAGGTCTGGCCTGTCAGCTCAGGAGCCTGGATCCTTCCCAGCAGTAATGCTCTCCGTCCGAGTCCCATATCAGGAAAGAAGAGAGGAAGGCATCCATTTACTCTCCTCCCTCACCTTCTCCTGGCTCTCTTCTGGCCCTGGCCACCTGGGCATCCAGCCCCAGTTCTGAACTTCACTTGTCTCTGCTCAGCTCTCCAGGCCTGCAGGGGTGTTTCCTCCCCAAACTGAAGATCAGAAAGGAGCACTCAGCAGACTATGAAATTTTTCTCTCTGATATTGCCCCTCTGCAATTAAATGCACATTTTTATTGTCTTCTCAGGCCTTCAGAGTTTGCTGTTTTGATACTTGGGTCATTCCCAGTTTTGTCTTCTGTGGAGGCTGGGCTGTGATGGATGTATCCGCACATCTCTTGAATATAGCATTCCTAACTGTACTGCTTTATCTAAAGAGGCAGCTGCCTACCTGTGAGCACTTTGTTGTGCACACTGATGCAGGACTGGAGCAGGCTAACTTGCATATCAGATATTCATTCAAGTTAAAAAAATATATAGTAATTACACAGCTGAAAAAAAATATACCATTTCAGTGTCCATTTTCTACTAATATTTGTGATGAGCAATTTTAGTGATTGAAATGTTGATAGAACAGCAGAACTTAAGAGATTTATCACATCCAGCATTATAAGGGGTCAAACATAGCTGTGATGCCAAGGATGAATGATATCCAAGAATACGTTTGTGAGAGACAAGCTGTTTCAGTGCATTAGGTTTCTTAGCTGCCCTGTAGCTTTCAGTTGAGCAAAGCCTGTCCAAAGTAGCTATTCTCACCTTTCTGTGATCTATCGTGTCCTGCTAGGGCTCACAAACAATCAACTAGGCATTACATCAGGTCCTGGCTGTTATTTACATCAACAGCTCGATGTGTATTTAACAGCACTCTGAGGCTTCTTGTTCCGCGAGGCTCACTGCACAGAAAAACCCACAGTCAGCACGTGCATGTTTCTCACCTTCAGGACATACAAAACATCTCATCTTCCAGGACAGAGACACCACCTCTGGCTCAGGAAGCACCTGACAAATCACTGGAAGATGGGGTACTCCACTAAGGAAGATTTTCTGTGTGCCTGCTCTGTGTTTACACTCTTCCCTGGATATCTGCTCTTGGCCTAGGTTATAGCCACAGTATTGGGGTAGATAGGCCTAGCATTTCTAATGTTATTGTGCCGTGTTCACACTGTTAGACGAATAGTTAATTATATTTCTTACTCCTAAAACAGAGTGCCTACATGCTCTAACATACTGAGACCTTATGGAGAGGAAACCCTGGAAAGGGCAGGGCACCTGGAGATGCCAAAGGAGAAAGGGTTGTAGATGGAAGAGGCATGATGGATGTGAAATCCCATTTTCTTGAGGTGTGGTGAGAAAGCAGCAGAAGTGTCTTGCTGCAGACCTACCAAGCAGGGCTGTGAAACCAGATGGAGATTGACTGCCTTTTCCTCACCTTCTCTTTGACCCAGTGCACCTTGCAGTCCTCGGGGCAGGTGGCCCAGATTTACCAGGAGGAACGGAAAGGTGCTCTTTCCTAGAAAGTGACAGAATTCAAATACCAAACTGGTGTCTGGTCTAGAAATCAGATCTTCCATCTTGTGAACAGAGGCCAAAGCACTGGTTTGTCGTGCAGGAGAGCCTGTGCGATGGTCATCTGTTGTCTCCCCTACCCAGCATCAGGAGCATTGAACTATCCTACAGAAGTGCCCTACTCAGCTCATGGGAGATGAAATCATGAACCTGGGATGCTGTGGGGATGTGGTTTCACCTCACACCCATGCCAGAATAACAGAGTCAAAGCAGCATCAGGGCTGGCACAAGGGAATCAGTGACAAGTAGCACCTGGCCAGGAGTGGAGCTGCCAGAGGCAGGTGGAGGGAGGGTTGTACTGAGAGCAGCTTGGCCGTAGTGTGAGCTGCACCCTCCGTCAGTGTCCAGAGGCACTTCCATCTCTGCTGATGATTTAGGGGTCTTTGTAACCAAGTTAACCAACGGGGCACCTTCTCTGGATGCTGCAAGTCCTGGGCAGAGCGCTTTGGGTAAGCAGCGCATCTGGCCACTGGGTCACATGGAGATGGACAGCAGCTCTAACCACATCACTCAGTTCTTTTGTCTTGAAAATGCCACTGCCAAGCCCCAAAAAGTGTGTGGACTTCTGTGAGCCTGCCAGCTTAGAGCTTATCGCTTCAGAGTGAATGCAAAGATCTTCACTGGAGTCTGGTCTCTGAAACAGAAAAGGGTCCTGGAACGTGCAGGGATTTGACTGGTGCCTCATTTGGGACAGTTGTTTTAATATTAATATCTGATCTTCCATCAAGAGACTGAAGTGTTTTTGCTAACACAAGGTGTAAAGAGGGAAGTGAAAGCAAGGGGGAAAGCAAAAGGCTTTATTTTGCTTTTATTTTTTTGCTTTATTTATCTATGAGCTACTCATGTAAAACTGTTTCATTTTCCAACACAGAAGTTGGAAACAACCTGTGTTAAGAAAGGTAAAAAAAGGAAATTGAAGATACAGTTACAGAGAAGAGAGGGAGAAGTAAAAAAAACCCCAATAGCATTAATCTTTGGATTAATTCGCTGGAGATACAGAGGGACAGAAGAGAAAAAAGACACAGTGAAATCCATAACATGAGTAAAATTAGATCTGCAAAGCACATTATTTAATGTATTTTTTCATTTTCTAATAACATTCTCATCATCTTTCTATGCCAAGGATTATTGTTAGGGCTGAAAATTTTGAGGCGTTTATGTGGATATTAAGAATAACTTTTAAAAGCGCCACGCTTATGATGGTTAAGATAAAAACAAACTATCGCTTCACACCTTCCTTCCTGCCCCCAATATTTGGAAAGGATAACAACCTGCATGTTTTAAAGCATAAATCAACCTTTAATGAAACAGGACCTGGGTTTCTCCTGAGGGGTTTTGTGTGCTTCCCTTAGTAGCATGTGGTACTGACGCGAGAGTACTAACATGATGTCACTCTGACCACTCAGATCTATTATAAAACATCAGTTCCCAGATATGACAGATACGCCACCAGCAGTATCACTCTTATTCTGAACCTGGGCTTCTCTTTCTTATGCAGAACCTACATGACCTGCCTGTAAACTTTTATGACCTATTAAACTTTCCAGCCGCTAGCTTTTGTGTCTGTTCACTTTAATAGGAAGCAAGAAATTGCCGTGGGTTATTTGCTCTGCCATTCTTGAAAGTAGGAAAAATGTTTGTAGTATCTTTGTTCTTAAAAATAGATTATGAACCATTAGCCCAGCAATTCAGTGAACAGGTTTAAATTTTTTTTTTTTTTTCCCAATTAGTAATAAGTAAATTAGTGGATGAAGTCACTTCTACAAGCAAGTCTCAGCATACAAAGGAAAAGCAGCAATAGCTCCACTTAGTCACCCAGCAGACCAGTCATTTTTACTGACACAAACAAGACAGTGGGATTTGAAACTACAGAGTTTCAAATTTGAATAGAATATATGAATATATAATTTTGAAATGATATCATTTCAAAACTCTGTAGAGAAAGAAGGGAGTTTTAAAGATACAGGATTATGCTGGGAATCCAGCCGGAGCACATCTCCATCTTAAAATATCTGCCTCCATCCTAGCTTGATCAGAAGGAAACCGCCCATGGGGTTTGAATGCAGAGGCAAATAAACACTGTGCAAAGCAGCTTTAATGCCCAGTCAGGGAGAAAAATCTCCATGTGATTCCTGAAAGGTAAAAGTGGCAAGTTTCTTGTATTTGCTAGATTTCTGTTTGAGTTTTACCCTCTTTTGAATGCTCCCTTGCTGCTGTAGGTCTGGAGAAGACTCTCAAGAAACAAGAAAGACCTCTGAGCAGCCTTCTGCTGAAGCAAGGCATGGCATATGCTTTCTTTTGGTCACCAAGTGTAGCCATCTGAAGTTCAGGGAGGTTTTTTGCTAGAAGCAACCACCTCTGCGTCAGTGGTTACACTAATCTCCAACTGCAAGACACTCGACAGAGAGTACTGTGATGAAGCAAGTAATCCCTGTCTTGACTAGCACTGGTTAAAACAAGCTATGGAGCATTTGTAGGCTGGAAATAGCTGTTGTAAGGAAGCAGCAAGACCTTGGGATTAGTTACACAGCCTTAATAGTTAACTCTACACTGCAGATATAAGCAATCTTATTAAAAAAAGATTTTTGTCAGAAGAGAGAAGATATTAATCATTTGCCATTCAGGAGGGGAACTCAGCAATAATTTCTGATGAGATGGTGTTTGATTTGTCTTGTGAAACACTGTTCATAGAAGTGAACTCTCAGCAACTAGAGAGCTTAAATACCTGTCTGTGGGCGTTTACATAGGTCCACACATTCACTTTCCCTGTCCCACAATCTATGACTAAATATACTATTTTGCTCAAATAAGCAGCTATGAATGAACTGTCACATAATTCAGGGTTGACAAAGGACATCGCTTAAAATTGTGAAACCCATAAACTGGGTTTCTTAGTGCCATGTTGCGCTACCTTGTGAGGAGCTACAGAGGAGAGAAGAATGCCAGGCAGGAAAGAGAGAAATGTGTATATGAAAGCTCCTGCTACAGGGTTTAAAATCATCTTATTCAACACATCTAAAAGTAGGTAAAACTACATATATATCATATGTAGTAGATAGGAGAAGTTCACAGGTGAAAACCAGACCCCCAAATCCCCCTGTACCAGTGGACTTTTTTTCCCCAGTTTCATGATCTGGAGACCATGACTCATGATTTTGGGACTTTTTGACGTGGCAAAGTTTCTTAGTCTTCTCTGAGAGCATTGAGAGCAGCTCTTGCAGGGCAGATTTACTCCCTGGTACCTACCAGCTTGTCTAGAAAAGGTCGCACAGCCAGAGTAATGGCTTCATGGCCAGGAGAGCCATCAGGAACCCCAGAATTGCTGTCACAAATTTAAGGCTAAACTATAAAGCCTGTCAGGTCAAAAGGCTGAGACAAGCATAGGTTTTGGAGCAGAGCCAGTGCAAGTGAACAGCTGAGAGCTGCCCCAGGACTGGTTAGTTTTGTGCTGCTGATTCACACGCTGTTCTTCACACACCTTCTTCACACACAAAACCAGCAGGCACTCTTGCTCGATGCCTCCCTAAAGCTATCACAGCTTAACTGATAGCCTTGGCAGTGCGGACTATTTAAATGAGGCTTTTGTTACTTGAGTGGCTCATTTGGAAACCTAACTGGCCAGACTTTCTTGCTGGCTCCTGTTGGATCTATGAAGTCTTGGAAGAAGGAGATGAGAGGGGCGATTCCCATGCACAGCTTCTGAGACCCACCCCGGGGTGCTCCTGGATGTCAAAGCACAGCCAAGTGCTGACAGATTTGACACTAAGGGCTTATATGTGGATGAATATTAATTACTCTGGACTCCTGAAAGAGCAGGCTGGGGTATGAGGGAACAGCTGTTTTAACAAGGCAAGGAGGTCTGGCCATGCTGGAACAGTGCTAGAACTGAGTGTGTCTAATTGACAGGTTTAAGGACAATCCGACTCTGGGTGGCTGAACAAAGAAGTGCTAAGACCTATGTTCAAACCCCAAGGTGTGCTCCTAACAGAGATGTTCTGTCACCTTCTAGACTTTAGGATCTCCCCAGCAGATACTTATGGACACCTTCTTCTGGGCCTCAGTCATCCAGGCCTCCAAACAGGAGACTCCTGCCAAACCTCTGGCACCTCCAGTTACCACCATCAGTGCTGGGGAAAACCAGAGCAAAAAGGTGCACAAAATAATTTTGTGACCTGCCAGACTTGGGCTCATTGACATATTGCTTGTAATTGAGAAGTCTAGCTAGGGTCCCCTCAAAATTGTTTTGTTTTTGTCTAAAGTGAATGTGTTGCAGTAGATGGGATCTGTAAAACCTGTGAAAACCACAGTGCCTTGTATACTTGAAACAATCCTATTTTTAACAAGCTGTTAAAGACAGTATTTACAAGTGCTCTGAACTCGAACACCAATATTTCCTCCTTTTCCATTAACCATGAAACTAAATTTCTTTGTTCTTTGTCCTATGATTCACTCTCAACTAATTGGAGAACTACCGTTTTCCTTTTTTGCTGTCTGGTTCACCCCCTATAACTAACTAGCTCATGTACCAGCAGCAGAGTTTTCCCCTTTAGACCTTAGTTACATCAGCAAAAACTGTGACTCTCAAAGATTCGTCTTTGCACCTACATGTGTCTCTGATGTCTCTCTAAGACCACTCATGTCTGCTAAGTCTCTTGGAGTGTCTTGTCGAGATCCTCAGCTGCGATCTCCTCGGTCTGTTTGTACATCTACCCCAATGAGCATCTCATTCTCCATTGGGACTCAGGGTCTACCTTGGAAGATATTAATCTAAAAATCCCAGCTATCAGATATTCCCCAAAGTGTCCGTCTTTAGGGATATCAAAATCATACATTGTTTCTGATAGACCCTGTTCTGAATTTCCCACTTCTCTTGGACCTTTCCACTCCAGTCAGGCCCTGCTCACCTGTGCACTGATACAACCCACTTCACTTTCCACTTAATTTTCAATACTGAACCTTTGGTGTTCAGGGACTTCAGGTCTGCAGCAGGGTATTTGGATCTTGAAGAATGTTTTTGTCACATGCTCCACTCCATCACCAGCAGCAGCTAGGTCCAAACTTTAGATGTGATTGGTAGTATCTACCTGTACCAAATACCCTGCTTTAAAAATAGCATTGATTCACGAAAGCAGATAAAAATCAAAGTAGTCTAAGAGACAGATTCTGTCAAGTCTGACATGCTCTACAGAAAGCAGCTGTAAAGATTTCTGTCATTATGGTGAGATCCTTGACTACCTCCTCCTCCTCCACTGCTCCATTAGAGCCCAGCATAGGAGGCAGGGCTGAGTGAAAATAGTGTTCCCCCATATACAGTGGCCCCCAAAGGGTTCAGTTTAAAGCAGCGATTTTCACACAGTGAGGCACACCCCACTCAGGAGGCAATAACGTGTGGCAGAAGGCCATGAGAAGGTGTCCTATCTGCTAAACCCTGCCAGACCTCTCTGCTCATGAACAGCAACCCTGGAGCCAGCAGCAGTGGGGACATATCCAGATGCTTTTGGACAGGCAGCTGAGTCTGTGCAGGGAGCAAAAAGGAGATAAAACCAACCTCAGGTGGAATTGCACTGAACTGCTCATTGCTAATTATACCCCATGGCACGATGAAAAAACAATAGGTTTGCACTGAGTATCAAGGCAAGCAAAACCTGAGCTTGTGCTGAGCTCAGGCCAGATGTGCAGGCACTAAGTCATGGAGAGCAGCCACAGAAACCTGTCCCTATGTTGTCTGGCAAAGCAGATCCTGCGGCTGCCATCCCAGCCACGTTCCTGTTGCACTGGGACTCCAACTGCTAATGTGAGCAGTGGCATGATCCTCTTTATAACTGCTCCATGCTTCCCCACTCCTGACTCTTTCTGGTGTGGGAACCACCGACTTAGGCATTTTTGTAGCCTCTTGTATACAAAAATAAAGGAACCTGGCTGGCAGGCCAAAATCATTTGGCACAAAGCTGTGAAATTTCCATTTCAGCTCCAAGTGGGACTGAGTTTTGTCAGGGCAGATGAGATAGTTGAAAACTTTCCCTCAGGCACTTCTACTGTGACAACAATGCTATTTGTGTGATCATGATGAGGCTATAAGATCGATGTCTTGCTGAGAGGTATGGGAAATTCTGAACCTGAAAGGGTCATCTGCAGTTTCAGGCAGGAATCTGTACAGAGGGGGTGCTCAATTCAAACTGTCAGTATTTATTTACATGTAGTGACCTGTGAACAGATCTATGGAAGAGTCCTCAGAAGAAAATCAGCCTTGACCACTGAGTGCTAAAGAGCTGAATAAGAGAGGGTTTTTTTCCCTTCTTCTCCCCCCCTCCATGAGGTTACTGGAAGTTAAGCAACCATTGGTTTAGAGGCAGCAGCTGATCTAAATGAGATTGTGGGAAGGGCAGGTTAAAACTAAGCTCAGATGCTCCTTGGGTCTTTGTCAGAGTAGCAAATTTTATGATAAAGTTCCAAGAGAATCCAATAGATATAATCTGTAGAGCTTCCTATTACAATATAAACACAGACAAATGGGGGAGGTAACAGGGAGAAGAAAACCAATCACAAAAACCTTATGAGAAATTAAATTCAGGAAACAATTCAGTTTTATCAAGTCAACTGGTCAGCCTGGCTCTGGTAGGATGTTTACTCTTTGCTAAATGTTATTTGGCATAGGAAAGATCCTCTCAGACCTTAGAATATCTCAAAGCAAAAGTAATATCCTTTAAAGTCAAAGGAGGGAACCCAAACTGATTCATTCTGCCCACCTACCAGTGTGGCATGATTGCTGTTACCAACCTGTGACTTTATCACAAGACTTGTGGTCTCTTTAAAGCTGTAACTACTACGCAAAATAACGGCTGTGCTAAATGCAAAGGAATATCAGCTTTCATTTAAAAACAAGGTCTCTGGCTTGCTGAGGAGAGCGTTAAGCATTAAGCATGGTCCTAGTATTTTTGAAGTCTCAGAGAAACAAGCGAACTCCCAAAATATTTGACAAAAAAAAAAAAAAAAAAAAAATCTGAACTCAGTCTCTACATTTCTGAGTGGTGGAGATCAGCAGTACTGTGTGAATAAAAGATGGAGAAAAAGAAGAAATGTAGTGTATCCAATTAGTCACTATAGACCAGCAGGTAAACATCACAATAAAACGCCTTTCTTGCCTTTCCAGCAGAGTAAGGATGAGGGGAAAGGCCTGATGTGAATTCTCCTTATGGTCTACCAAAGGAAGCCCAGCACTAGTGTTTCTAATACAATTCTGTATTCATGCCTCATGCTCCACAGTAATAGTTAAATCTAACCTGATAGAAACCTGTATCCTGCCAAAATCCTTCAATCCTAACTATCGCATATCCCTGACTGGAGCTAAAATAGTTTTGTAAGAGATAAATATGGAAAGGGAATTCATAAAGAAGACAGGTAGCAAGGACTCCATCAACTGTAATAAACTCTCATTAATACAGACCCAACAACACTTTCTGTCTGTGGTATCAATCACAAGGAAATTTAGACTACTGTGAAACATCAACAAAGCGCATTTCTGAGCACAAACACACAGCATGGAGAAGCAGTAATCGAAGCAGAACAAAGCAAAATACTGCTAAGTAGAAGTAGTGCCTTGCCTCAGGGACAGAAATCACTTACTTTTTTTTTTCCTCTGGCTTTTGCAGAAGAGCCGATGAAGTGCTCCAACTCGTGTTGTACTCACAGTCTGCTCTGTAAAAACTGCAGGAAGTTGCTAATGATACCGCGTACAGTCATAAGTGGCGTGAGCTAAAAGAAAGTAGATTGCTCATGACTTCATCAGGCTCCCAAAGTGTGTCACTTGTAGTTAGGCACACACTTATAGATAGGAGGGCAACTGGAATACCCCATCCTTGAAAATCTTAGTCTTGTCATCATCTGAGCAGGTCATTATAAAAAGACATCTATGGCAAGAAATATCTTTGGGGAACATCTGCTCCTGAAAGGATACTAAAAGAGTGAGAAGAGGCAGAAGAAACTATTTGCTAGTTACTGTAAGTAGAGTATAATAGAAAGGTGAAAAAAAAAAAAAGTGGTCAGGACAGGAAAACGTGGAATTAGCAGGAAGACAGAAGGAATAAAGAGCATTGTGCTGGTGGGTCTCTGTGTAAGTGCAGCCCAGGGACTGAGGGCTATATTCTATCAAGCAAAGCACGCAGGATATCAGAGTTTCTGCAACATTACTGCAAAGTCAAAGGTTTCAAAAAGTCTTCTGAAACAGCCTGTTCTCATTGCTGTCCCCTGTATTGCTTTCGGATATGAAATAGTACCCACGCTCTTGCAGAGGGGATTTGAGACTGGCCATGCACGGCTGCTGCCTTTCATGAGTCAGTGACTCAGGAACCTCGGCTCCACGTTAGGAGGGGGCCTGTGAGAAAAGCTGTGCTTCCTGCCCCCCAGGCTGGGGGCATTTGGGCTGCTGCTGATTGACTTCAGCCTCCATTTAATCTGTCCTTGCTGTGCCAGAAGGGCTGCAAGACACCTCCAGGTACACTTGGGCACGATGAGCTGCTACCGCTGGCTGATGGAGAAAGCAGAGACTGACTGGTGCAGTCAGAAGAGCAGCTAAGAGAAAAGAAAGCCTTAACAAGGCAAGTGGTTTCTTCCAAATTCTGTCACTTGTACAGGTGTGAGAAGATGTAGGTTCAGCTCTTGTAACTGCCAGAATCCATTTGTGACCAGAAGTTTCATATCTCCTGTTATGGGTGTGCATCTTAATCATTGTGCTAATACGCCCTGGAGGGACAAGAGACCAATGAACTTCCCCAGACCCTACTGGCTTGGGCTGCCAGGCCCTGGCAGAGGGACGAGATACCTGCAGTAGTTGCTTGTTCCTTATTTGTACAGTGGAGGCAACACCCACCCTGGGTGCTACACATATATTCCCTTGCGTCTGTATGAAGTGGTTAGGTGTTTAAATGGATGAGGAGCAATATTAGAGCCAAATAGAAGAGGATAGTGATATGAGGGAAAGATCATTCTGGTTGCAATGGTGCCACAAAAGACTGAGAATGCTAAAGAAGATGAGTTGGTGGTTTGAGTAGCTTTTAGAAGAAGAGTACATTTGCTTGAGTTTCGTAATGGCAAAGAGCATTAATACAAAGGACCATATGAGCTTTACCAAGTGCCCTAGCTCAGGCTTTAAGTAACAGAGGAACAAGAGCCTAGTTTTATGTTGCCAGCCTAAACCTTGTTTGTGAGGCCTGTTCCATGTGTCTTTCCATGTGTTACCCTGAGAAAGTCAGTTATGACCAGATTTATTAAGTTTTCAGTCAACTTCCTGATCAACTTCCACCAATCCAGCTTGGTGAGGTGCTTGCAGCACCCCATGAGCATCTGTCAGTGCTTGCAGGCTGCCGCGAGCTAAGGCAGGACAAGGAGGAGCTGGGTTACAACCTAAGGCAAGCAGATAACTGAATTTACTTTTGATAGCTGTATCAGAAATGAAACATTTCTTCTGGAAGGTAAAATAAATGCTTGGCATGTACTTTCATTCTGGGGTGAAACAGTTACTTTGGTTCAATTCTGCTAGAGAGGGTTTCTGAGGAAGGATATTTCTGTGAAGATCACTTCATTCTCAGGAACCAGAAGGAATTGGGGAAGAAGAGACTGAAGACAGTTTGGTAGCTTCCATATGTGGAGGTGAAGAGGTGAAATTTGTGTCTGTACCAGCTCAGCCTGACTGGACACAGTGCTGACCCAGTCTGTGCACTGCTCCAAACCCGTGATTTCATCCTTGTCCTCCTCTGTGCGGATATCAGACCCAGAGGAAACCATGAAGAGGGAGGCCAGTAATGTTTCTGAGATGGCTAGAACTGATTTATCTGTGTAGATGACCATTCGTCATTCAGAGATGTGCGACAGAAAAGGAGAGATTGCTCTCTCTCCTGAAGAACTGGAGTTTTTGTGGAGGCTGCTGTGGTATTTGTGATGTACCAGATCACAGTTCCCATTTCGGTGCAGTCAACTGTGCGTCAAATACCTGCCTGATGATGCTCTCTGTGATAGTGTGCTTACCTGCACACACTGATGTAGGGTTTAGGATATTCAGAGACACATATACATTTAGCAACTAGATTTTATGGTGAAACATTGAAAGTTGCATGGTCCTCCATAGAGAAATGGAAGACGACATGTCTCTGTGTTGAATCTTCCAGACAGACCTGAAAAACATTACTATTTAGTCACTGCTACTTCATGCTTCTCTCAGTAACATAGCCCCAATCAGCATCGCCCACAATCCTTGCCCTAGCAAGCTGAAGACTGATGCCAAGCTTTCACATTGAAAGATGCTTTCAAAAACTTTTGACAAGATCTTCTGTGACTGGAGATGAAAACAGACCTAGCACATCAGTGGGTGGCAAAAACAAACCAAACATTTCAAGTAAGTTTAGTCTGTATTCAGTAGAGATAATACAAGCAGTACAGCAATATAAATTTTGGCCTGAGTTGTATTGCACTGATGTCATATCCAGGCAGAAAAAAGATCAGATAAAGAACCATTTATAGCAGAAGGCAGAAACCTTTTGACCTCTTGTCTACATTCAATTGAAATAAGTGGAAATGTTTCTTTGAGCCTCAGTGAGTTTAGATTGGGCATTTGGGGCTTATTTCTTTCTACCTTTTAATGGCTGGGTGCTATTTAGATAGTCACCTTTCAGATAGCATGTTTAAGCAAGTTAAGCTGCAGTCAAGACGTTTTCTCTGCACTCTTCATCATTTTCCTAGTGGGGTACAGTGACAATCCAAAGAATAAAGGATAAAACAGTCCAGCTTTGTTTTAGCTCACTGCTGCGTAACACAGACCTTTTTGGGACACTTTTACAGCCCTATGATAGAGAAAATGCTTGTGCGCCATTGACCAATAAAGTGGTCATTGACCAGTAAGTGTGGAAGACTGATGGGATACAATGTCTTTGAAAGACTTTCAGACTGAGTTTTTCACTCCCCTTTTTAATTTAGAAACTGTCAAAGGAAAAGCTGTTAGGATATTTGGCATTTCTCTGTTCCAGTGCACATGAAAATGTTCAGCATCAGTGTTATCTTCCCCTGGTTGTGACCAACGTGAACCTATGAATGGAGGAAACCTCAGATCATCTGCCTCTCCTGCCTCCACATACAAATGAACACAGAGCTGTACTCGCATAACAGCTCTGCAAAAGATTACCCAAGAAGACAATTTTTGTACAGTTGTACATCTTTTTTGTAAGCCACTGAGGCTCATTTTTCTTGGAAAATGATGGAATATTAAATTTCACAGCGTGGAAAATGAGGAAATGAAAACAGCTCCTTGAGATATGGCTCTTGATATGAAAAAGCCAAATATCTGGCTCTTCTCTTGTTCCCAGACAGCACACTGAATGGGGCCTGAGCAGCAGATCTGTCTGGGGAACGCTGTAGATACAGGATAGCAAAAAGGACTTTCTTAATGATAGGAGCGAGGTGGAAAAGTGATCAAGAGTCTCTCTAGGAGGACAGCGATGGCCAGAGGCTAAGAAGCGTTGAGGAGTGAAGTCTGCTCAGGTCTGTCTCCTCTGGCCAAGCACTGTATAAGTCCCCTTGCCCTGGTATGATACACAACTGTGCCTAATAAAGAGTCTCAGTAGCTTGGGGTTCAAACTTGTTTTGCCTGTGACAGTGGCTGTGATGCTGTTGATCTGGGACAGAGACAAAAAGCAGCTGTTGTGTTTTTTGCAGTTGTTACCAGGATCAACCACAGGCTGGCTCCCCCAAGTTAGTGTGGGATGAGCTCTGTGCTAAAACGAAAGCTCAGCTTCCTCCCAGCAACCACGTACCTGCAGAATATTCCCCTTAAACATGCAGTGTAGCTCTGCTCTACCCTGACAGTCAAGCCAGAAGAGCGGCAAAACCATTCTGAGCTGACCTGAGCCCAGCACAGACCTGGCTTCCCGTCCATGTCCAGTCCATAGCATGCAGTCTGCAGGAAATGCAGGAACCTTCCTGTTCTGAAGCTGGAAATTAAATGCAGAAGTATCAGCTGCTGAGATTTTTGATGCACTGGCTTTTTTACATGTGGTGCATGCTGTGCTATCGTAAGGCGAGGTGCCACAGTCACATTCCTTCTGGCTTTTCAGGCTGTATAAATGCCTGCATCTCACATGTGCGCTTGAGAATCCTTCTGCTTTTGATTTGCCCATTTTTGTGAATGGCGTGTGGAAATTTGGTCATCCTCAGTTTTCACTGATGCAGCGATGTGCTGTGTGCCTCAGGAGTGGAAATACGTTACATCAAATATGTGACTAACGATGCCCTTATCAAGGAAAGCTCTCTCACTCTGAAGAGAAAAGCCCTATCATGTTTGACATTCCTATCCTTTCATGCACTGAAATTAATATGTACCCCAGGAAGAGCTCCCTGGCATAGTGCAGCTGGTTGTCACACAGAATCACGGAATCATCTCGGTTAGAAAGGACCTTGAAGATCATCCAGTTCAACCATGAACCTCACATTGACCGTTCCCAACTCCCCCAGATCCCTCAGCGCTGGGTCAACCCGACTCTTCAACCCCTCCAGGGATGGGGACTCCACCACCTCCCTGGGCAGCCCATTCCAACGCCCAACAACCCCTTCTGCAAAGAAATGCTTCTTGATATCCAGTCTAAACCTTCCCTGGGGCAACTTGAGGCCATTCCCTCTTGTTCTATCACTTATTACTTGGCTCAAGAGACTCATCCCCCCTCTCTGCACCCTCATTTCAGGGAGCTGCAGAGGGCCAGGAGGTCTCCCCTCAGCCTCCTCTTCTCCAGACTGAACCCCCCCAGTTCCCCCAGCCGCTCCCCAGCAGACCTGTGCTCCAGACCCTGCCCCAGCTCCGTTGCCCTTCTCTGGCCACGCTCGAGTCATTCAATGGCCTTTTTGGGGTGAGGAGCCCAAAACTGAACACAGGAATCGAGGGGCGGCCTCACCAGTGCCGAGTCCAGGGGTCAGATCCCTTCCCTGTCCCTGCTGGCCACGCTATTGCTGACACAAGCCAGGATGCCATTGGCCTTCTTGGCCACCTGGGCACACTGCTGGCTCCTGCTCCAGCTGTTGATCACCCCCCCAGGTCCCTCTCTGACTGGCAGCTCTCCAGCCACTCCTCCTGACTTCTCTGGGGCAACAACAGATTTGTCTTCTGTGTGGTAAGAGGACAGAGGTGCCAGTATGTACTCAGGGGTCCTTGGGATGAGGTGGGGTACACAACTGTGTTATATTTAACAGCCTCGTTGGGAGAGCCTGCTGCCAGCGACCCACCCGCAGCCACAGCTGAGACCAGAGAGGGCTGCAGCAACAACGGCTTTGGTTCCACGCTTCGATCTTGATCCCTGAACGTGCATGTCCCTGGACATCCCAGCCCGTCCACGTTGTTCTTTTGTTCAACTCGAACTGCCAGAATAAAAGGCAACCAAAAACTATAGGCTCAGATAGCAGGCTGCTGTGCTGCACCACAGTGTCGGCTCTGCCTCTCGGGCTGCGCGTGCAGCCCAGGTCACAGCCTTTTGACGGATATGTTCGGCGCTTTTTTTTGTAAAAAACCCTCCTTATACTAGGAAACTTTAACACCCACAGAGTTAAAGAGGTTACAGTCGTTAGTGCACTGGGGAGGAAAAGGGTGCGGTTCAAAGAATATGTGTTTCTGATTTTTTTTTTTTCAAACTCAGAGTAGCAGCAGTGATGAGCCGACACCTGAAGTCAGTCTAATCTTAGCAAACTTGGAGGGAAGAACCAATTGCACATCTAAAGCATGGTCTAAACTCCCGAGCAACCACAGTTATCTTCTGGTGCAAATATACAGAAATTCAAGCTGGTTTTGCACCTTTTCTGCACAGTGCTGTCATTTCAAGCCTCACTTTGTTTTTAACTTGGAAGGCTTCAGTGAAAGAGCCAAAAGCTGATGAAATTGCAGTATTTCAGAAAGCGTTAATGGAATGATTTACTGAGGAGGTATGAGTTTTTAATGTGGCTACCCAGAGCTCTGTGCTACTGAACGGTTCCTTTGGTTTTGGTTATTATGTCTCAGGTTACTACAAAACCTGTGTCAATAATGGAAACACAATCATAAAATTTGTCCTTTGTTTGAAATCCCCCGTGGAGTGAATGGCTGAAGGAGGAGGAATCTGCATAGGCAGAGTAAGTGCCTTGGACAAACCTGGGGTTCGGACCACCTGAATCCCACTCAAACACCTCTGCCATATATCCAAACTTGTTTTTAACTCCTGTTGAAAGGGCTCTGGTGTTTACATTGCACCAGCTCCTCCTACTATGGTCAGGCAGCCCTGCTACCAGCTCTCCACGACAAAGGCAGCGTCAGTCCACCTTGGAGACCTGCAGCAAGCCCTCAGAGGGTGAGCAGCTTTAGAAAGCTTGTACCCTGCTAGGGGAAAATGCCTCTGAGCTGGCAGGATCCTGTGGGTTAGCCCCCAGCACATCTGCACTGGGACTTCATTGCTGAGGAGCACCTTAGAGAAATACCACAGACAGGAAAGGAGGAAACATTTTGCAGAGCAGAGATAACACTGAAAATAATGCTCTGTAAATTGTTTGATTTACTGATTCACATATACAGGAGCTGCCGTGTAAGCATCACAGGAAAAGGAAATGGGACGGAGGAGGAGTGGGAGGAAAAAGGCAACAGGACAACAAAACAGGTTGGCAGATTTCACTGGGGGCAAGACATAATGTCCTGGGTTTTCTCCTGAGCATGATGTGTTGTGGCGGTCTGCGATCACACATGGGCGCTGAGGATGAGTCCTTTGATGCAAAAGGAAAAGTCTGTATTTATTAAACAAGATGCTCAACTTGCATCATCTTGGAATTCTCCTGCACTACGAATTCCCTCTTATACAGCTGGAATCACCCTGGGCATGCTAGCCCTTATCTAGCGGTCCCTGAGAATCTGAACTTCAACACCTCTGTGTGATGCAGAGCAGGCATGTGATGGTAAGAGTTGTCACCCCTGTGCTCCATTCCTCAAATTTTCTCAAAAGCCTCTTTTGCAAGACCTCAGAAGTCTGTGTGACTTCTTGTGCAGTGAACCTCCCACATGGCATGAGTCTCAGAAAGCAATGGGAGACATCTCCTGCCAGCAGCATGTATCTCTGTAAGAGCATCAGGGAGGTCCTTCCGCACAACTAATTTTTTTGAGCTTTTGCCAGAATTTTTGTGATCTACCTCACCGCACCTCAATGAGGGATCTCACAGAGCTGCACAGGCTCTACTGTACAGTTGTTTCTTCATTTTGCTGCACTTTCTTTATGTCACGGGCCTCCACTGGGGAAACTGAGGCTCATATGTGTGTGATGATCTGTGTGATGATACCACCTGCAGTGGTCAGGCCATGGAATCGCCTCCTGTGGAGTTAGACGGTTACCTCTGATGCCTTTCTTGAGGCATCTTCTCTGATTCTTGAGGGATGGTTGCAGGTGTGAAAGGCTCCTTCCAGTCTCTGCTGCTGCTGCATTGTCACAAGCAGCTTAATGTTTTGGAGAAAGGAAAGTGCCTGACATTCAGCCTTCAATTAAAGTGAAAGCTTTAGTGGGGCACATATCTTGAGATATTTGCATCACCTTTTCTCAAATAAATTAATTGACACAGTCCAAAAAAATAAGTATGGTCTTCCTTGAGATTACTAGGTATGTATACACACCAAGGGGAAAAATCCAAGCTTTTCCCCCTCCTTTCCCACAGGTTTTTCTTCTTTTTTCTTTTTTTTTCTTCTTTTTTTCTTCTTACTCCCTCATAAAGATGGAACAGAAAACAGAAAAATCTACTAGAAATCACCCTTGAAAATGCTGACTTTTGAACTCTGGCACAATTTTCTGAGTATAAATTGATCTTCCTATAGACACCTGGGATTTTGGCTTGTGTTCAGCAGTTTCCATTTGCTTAAACAATGAATTTACAGCCTTATTTTCCAAATATTATTTTCATGCCCTGCTTGATGCCAGCAGTGTATTTTTTGAAGATGGGTTTGTGAAGCAACCCTATTAATTGAAAAGATTCTTTAACATTAAAAGACATTTATTACACCGTCTTTTCTCCTGACACTAACATCTTCGATCATTTTGTAAATGGAGCTAGCCATGGAAAGATAAATGGTGTAGCTTCACCTGGTGCTGGTGTGGTACAGACATATTTTAACACATGAGCCTGGTGATGGGAAGTCTGTCTACCCTGCAGTTTGTGGTGCGTGAGAGTGATACCTGAGTTAGCTTTTCTAGAGTGAGTTTGCAGAGTGGAAGCAGGTGGACCTTGACACCACAAAGCTCTGTGTACTCCAGGTTACCCAGATGTGGGATAGTTTTGCATGAAACTTCGGTGCAGGCAAACCTGCAGTCTTCAGCATTTTAAGAAATGCAAATATCTGATAATTCTCCGCCAGCTTTGGTAGGGTATGTGGCCAAATAATGGGAAGGAAACAGATGCAAGTCAGTTCTGGACTGATCTTGTGGGATCTTTTCATCAGTGTCATCTCTGTCTGAGTCTTTGGTTTCTCTGTTTAAAAAGACAGCTGTCATGTCTACTTCCTTTGAAGATATTTTGAGATTAAGTCACAAAATATACTGTACGAGACCCAGGTATTATTACAAATTTTTTAAAAATATTGATACCTACAGGTAATGAGCATGCATTAAGTTCACAGAATTCTACAGATCTAAATGCCAAGACTCCTGCTGACCTGACTGGGCGAAAGCATAATGGTGTGCTGTGCCAACACCACCGCTCAGATCCCAGGCCAGGAGAACCTCTGGCAGGAGAAAGGCAGGTTGCAGTCCAACGGCATCCCAGAGATGCAGCATATGGAATACATACAGCAGATAGATGGGTGAAAATAAAGCATGTCTTGTTAGGCTCCTAAATAGCAAATATCCAAGAAAACACTGATACAAACACACCCATAAAATCTGACCTCCATTTCTCTGCAAATGCCCTTTCTTGTCCCATCACCTCAGGTGACATCCTGGCACTTTCGGGAGCAGGAGGAAAGTGCTGTGAGGACAAAAAAAAAAAAAAAAGAAAGAAGATGGTCCAGAAAGGGTGCAAAGTCTTTGCTCTGCTTGGTTTCAAGGTGCTTGAGATGACTAGATGTTGGTGAGGGCTCTGGGCAGTGATGAACAAGTTCATTTCTCCTGCAGACAGATGAACATGAGTATCTGTGGGTAGCTGTAGGAGCAGCCATTGATATACTACGTGTGTATTTGGGTGCCCTGGAGAAACCTGATGTATTACTACAGCCAGGCAACCCATTTCCTCAGGACTTCTTTAAAGACCAGGAAAGCAGCAGCCACAGCAAAACTGTTGGCCATCAGCTTCCTGTTGGCCACCTCAGGTGATTCATGTTTCATACGTTTTGCTTTGCATGAAAATAGCTACTTGTGCTCCCAGCCTGCTCCCCAGCAGACCTCCTGACACAGCCACCCAGTCCTGCAGTTTCTATTGAGTCCAGTTCGCAAGATTTTTTATTTATATTGTACAGCTGACAACTTGCTGTGTGGACCGGACCCACCTTTCTTATAGGCCCTGTGCAAAAGCAGCTTGAGGGGACGCCAGAACGCTGCAAGCTTCAGTTTAACATAGCATCAAAAGAGCTGCTTGAGGGCACAGGTCCAGAAGGCAGGGTAAGCCAACATCACAGTCTGCTTCTATCCAAAGGAGAAGGTCCAGGTCCCCTTGAAGAATAAACAATAGGATAGTTTTCTGCCATTTTAGTGAGAAGAATTGGCCCAGCCAAAGCTCTGACAAATACCAGAGGTGGTACAAAGGTGTTTGGCAGCAAAATGTTGTGTTGGCTCAGCTGGCTGCAGAACTGCAGCTTGTATCAGTCTCAAGCATGGGCTTAAGATGCTTTATGAATTGAGGTCTTATTACTGAACCAGACCTATGGAGTTAGATCTGGGCTGCTTTAGTAAGTGGATCTCTATTAGAACAGCGTCAGGCTCCCAGGGGCTGTTCCTATTAGCACATGGCAGCACAGTTTAAAAAATGCTTTGCTTCTGTTGGCTGGCTGGTGGAATGACAGCCAGCCATGTCAGCTGGTTTTGTTGCTTTGAAATTTTATTTTAAAAAATAATTAATAAAATGGACGCCTGTTTCCCTAGAAAGCTTCTTAGCAATCCAAAGGCATAAAAACAGGAGGAGAAAGTGAAGGCTCGTGTATTATTTATAAAAAAACCCATCTTCTGGTGTTCTGTGGTTCCCCCATAGTGGTTTGTTGTACCAGATTATAAGTCTGTCATAGTAATATAAAATTTGTGCACCTATTCCTAGCAACAACGTTTTCTGTTAGGACACCATCTTTTATCTCCCTGTTAGAGAGGGTCTTACTAGAAACACAGCGGTAGCATGACGGAACAATAAATAATCTTCTGATGATGACTAAACCTTTTTGAAAATACTAGCAGCATGGTGGTATTTACTTTTCAAAGTCTGATGCATTATTTGGGAATGAAGAGAAGCAACGTCTTGTAGTTAAAAACCGTGTCAAGCTCAATCACAAAATCAAATGAAAAGCTGTATTCAAATACAACATGCTTTATAAAGTGAATGATTACTTCATTAAATAAGAAATTCAAAATAGTCTAAAATGAAAAATCAGATTCTATCTGCTCTCAGTCTTTTTTTTGGTACCACCAGATTACAAATATTCCCTGCTTCTGTGTCTGCTACTGAATTTCAGTTCACTTTATTTTAGCATATTTGAGGGGAGTTTGTTTATGGTATAACTAAGGGGAATTTCCAGATGGAAAGGAGGAGTTAGTACACATGAAGCTGGACTCTCAGCTTTTCTTCTAAGCTTTGGGGTTTTTTTCTGGGAAGGAAAAACCAAAACAACAACAGTTCCCCTTTACTGGTGCTTTTTCATCTCACTGTGTAGGTGGCATGTTGAAATAATAGTTTGGTGGAGATTAAAAGAAGTGTGACTACTATGTAACTTCTATCAGAAGGGGGAATCCCAACTCTAAAGAGCATGCGCAGCTAGGCACGAGTAGTGTTATTAAAAGGTTCAAAAGAAAAACCAGCCCAAACAATCCCCTTCTCCCAAAACCTCCCCTGGATTTCCAGTATGTGTAAAAGTGGGCCGGGTCCTTGGCTGGGGAGGTTTCTGCCAGCACTGGTGTACAGTCGCTGAATCTGAGTAGGGTCAACATAGCGCTGAGGGATCTGGTGTAGTTGGGAACTGTCAGCGTGAGGTTAATGGTTGAACTGGATGATCTTCAAGGTCTTTTCCAACTGAGATGGTTCTGTGATTCTGTGATTCTGTCTCACCCTCATTTCACCCTGTTGCTCTGCGTTGAGTCTGGAGAGGTCCCACTGGGTTAAAGCATCTCCTGCAGCGATGTGCAGCCTTGCTCTGGAGATGCAAAGCACGGAGTCCCCCACTGTGTTTGCTCACTTTCCATGGTATTTTGCCCCAGTTATCAAAGAGCACTGCTGAAAACTGTCTCATTTCTTCTAGGCTTGGTATGTCTGGACTCAGCAGAAGGCAGTGCATCATTTATATACAGGGAATGCACCTGTTTAATACATAAGGAACACACCTATTTCAACCTTCTCACCTAAAGTAAAGCAGTCTTTAGTTCCTGTTTTTTTTTTCCATGTAAATTCAAGGTATAAAAAGAGGCAGAACTCCCAGAAGTCATTCTTAGTAGAACAATAGACACTAAACATGACCCCCGCTTTCTGTTTAGCCCACATCTAACCCACAATCTGTTTCCTCTCCTTAGATCTGTGGTCCCTAGATACTTGCAGTTGAATCTTTCCATGTGCCCAGTGCTGAGCAGCAAAGCACCTAATCCTGGTGTGGATTCAAAAGCATGCTGAAATCATGGTCCTTCTCCCCAAGAGTCTCAGTACAGCAGATCTGCACTGGGGATAACCGCATCAACAGCTCCTTCCAGAAAATGCTGCTGCACCCAGGATTTACTTTTTAAATCCTGTTGTAACTTTTTCTGTAGTATATGGCAATGCAGCAGCTGTAGTCCTCGGCTCCCCAGCTGGTGGTGGGTATAGCCCATGCCTGTTGGTTCCTATGGGGATCTTGGTTGCTCTGGAAAAAAGATGTGAAGAAGAGAGGAGGGGTAGAAGAGGGTGAGGTCTGTACCTCTCCCACTGAAATCAGGCCAAGTATATGGGAAATACATTTACATTTCAGAAAGAAAGTGATTGAGGAACTGGCCTGCTGACCGGGGAACTTGTCTCTCAGAAGGAAGTCCCAGTCCCTGGTGCCAAGGCTATTTTTGTCTTTAAACAGACAGCTGTAGTGGATCAAGTGGAGAAACAGTCCTGACAGCTGGGCCCAAAACGCAACTGCTGCCCATGCACATCGCCAAGGTCATGCACAAGGCCAGACCTGCACTGGCAAGGCTAAAAAAAAGCCGTGGTGATAGCTAAGAACTCAAGAAACAAGTGTTTTTTGTGCAAATATTTGTGCAATTAACATGCACACGGTCACAGGAGACTGAGAAGTGATTTAATATGGTGATTAAGGGCTAAAGCCAAGAAAAGACCAAAGAGCAGAGCGAGTCCTGAACCTCATACAGGATGGTCTTTGCTCCGGTCTTTGCAGACTGCAGTTGTAGGCAATTCATGGTTTCCTTTTTTCAGATTGCTTTGAAGAATGCACCCATGGAAGTGTACGGACAACATAAGACAGTAGGAGTGACTTTACTGGGGGACCAAAGGTCTGTCTGGCTCAAGATCCAGTCCCCAGCAGTGGCTAAAAGCAGCCCCTGGGGAGGAGCATTGTAGCAGAGGTAGCACACATTATCCTCTCCCCAAAGCCTCTCCCTGACTCCGTGAGTCTGCAGGTCATGGAATACTTTAGCCTTGATCTTTCTACTACTATGCATGAATATACAAAAGTAATTTCCCTTCATCTCTACCTCCATGTAACAACATATAACTGCTCACTGTTGTGTCATTTCCTCGTGTTAGAGCACTGTACTGGGAGCCCGTGCTGTGGTCATTCATTTGTATTTGAAATCTCTCCCCTTCTCCAGCTCTCACATCAGTTATGGGATAACTTTTAGTGTTTTACAAGACACAGTTTTGTTTCCTGGTACAGCACCCAATGCCTTGGAAAACTCTAAATCCATCATGTCTGGGCCAGACTCATAAAGGCTGGAACTTTGGGGAATTTCAGTTTGGAATTTCAGTTCGGGAAATAAATCTTGTTCTTTGAAAGATTCTTACTAGCATTTGCAACACTCCCACCCTTAGCTCACAGTTGTTTGCATCTCTCACTTCTCCTTGACTGTACTTAGCCAGTTCATCCTCTTTACCCTTTTGGAGTATCGATGCACTGTGAGCACTTCTTCAAATGGCAGCAGGAGAGATGATGTCATCTCTTTCGGGAATGCTATCTAGTCAGACCACTAATTTTAAATATTTTTCCCTAGTAGATCTTGTTTATCATCCTCTTGATATTACTGAGCAAAAATGTCCATCATCAGTCCCATGTTATACATGTAAATAATCTGGCTGCTTTGTGAATACAGACAAGTATTTTTAAAGTACATCTTCTTTCACTTTACTAATAATTTTATTACCTCTCCCTAGTGATATTCCTGTACTATTGTTAAACTACTTTTGTTCTTAGTAGATGTTAAAACAATTTCTTAGCTCTGTCTGTTCTGAGGTGTTTCCAGATGGTTTTAATTTCACTTACTCATTTCTCACCCTTAGTTACTTCCATCTTACATTAATTGGCAGCCATTTCCCCCTTTCACATCTGTGATAGATTACTTTTCTATTTCGCATTGATTCTTTCATTTTGTCACTGAACCAGGATGAGGTTTTTTTAGCATGATCTGTTTTCATTCTTGACTTGGAAATCCCAACTTTTTGACCATCTGACAAACTCTTCATCAAAGGACTCTCATTCAGATTTTTCTACCCACATTTTTTCCTCCAGTGAAACTTTCCTTGGGTTAGAGAACATACCTTTTTAAAGCTGTCTGTTTAGGACAGTCAATGAGACAAATAATCAGGTCACAGTCATGTTGGCTGGTCTTCAGAGAGCAACAGATTTTCTACCCAGCAGTTAGTTCACCATGGTATGTCGTAATGAACGATCTCACCTTGGGTGCAGTACCTGCTGGGTTAGAGAATTCACCTGTATCACCTAAGTGCTATTTTTCTATTGGCTGCATGCATTTCTGGCATACATCTCCCATTCTGAAGTCCTCCATGGATACAGAACTTTCCACAAATTGGGTGAGAGTTTAATGAATAGTGGGTTTAAGGAACAACTCATCCTGCTTTTTGACTTTCTGACTTTGTTTGATGGTCTGTGGCAGTTAGTTCTGCAGATATTCTGCCTCTTCTGCTCAGCGTCTTATAAATCTGATTTAGCAACTCACATGCTGATAGTGGTGATATAAAGATCTGTCCCAGTTTGCCCTTCCTAATCAACAGTTTTATTACAGCAATCAGGGAAGTCATCTCACTGCACTTCCGTGGCATTAGTTACGTCAAATTCCCTCACAAGTAACAGAACTTCCTGTTCCTTTCATTTGTTACTGACCTTTCTAGCACCAATATAAATGACTACAAGTTCTCTCTTTTCCTCATTCAGTTTGCTGAGGTGTCTGTGTGCGGAGTTGAATGACACTGACTTTCTCAGCACTGTCTTTAGTGTTGCTGGTCTCACCAGCCATGTATGTCCCCCTATAAAAATACGTGGAACCTACATGTGACTGTCATTCTTTTTCTGTTCCTGCTCTTACTCATCTTCCTCAAGGAGACAAACAAAAGCATACCTGGTTGCCTCATACCTGTTGTGCTGTCCACCTACAGCATATTCCCAAAGTTCTTCTGTTTTGCATTGATATGTCAGAATATCAGCCAAATACAAATCTTCCTTTTTGTGTTCAGGCTATTATTTCATATCAACTCTATCTGGATGTAAGCAAGAAAGACCTGAACGTTCATGAGAAAATGTTTAGTTTTAGGAGATTTCAAGATAACTTTTGCTGATCTGTTGGTATTCACATGAACATTGATGAGTGAGATTGACTCTAAACCACTCTTACAGTAATAAAAAATGAAACATCATCTGTAATATCTGGGTCAAGGGAAGGTGCTTATGAGAAAACCTGTTGTGGTGGGAGTGTCTTTCAGGAAGGAGGAAGGGAAGAAAGTGTGAGACAGTAACAGCAAGTGAGTGTGTATTTGAGAAAGTGAGAAGCATTGTGAGCCAGACAGCCTCCTTGGGGAGCTGCTGCAGTATGTGGCAGGGCAACACAGTGCCCAGCACCACAGTCCTGGCTCCTGGCTACCAGGTCCCAGCTCCCACCCCACAGCCAAGTTCACCCAGGACTTGCCCAGGTGGAGGGGGTGGCTACTGGTTGCAGAGCCTAGAATGGGCTGGAGAAACTTTATGGAAATCTTGAGCCAGAGGAAGGCAAATTCTGCATAAAGGCAGAGGGCTACCAAAAGCAGATAGATGCTCCCATCCCAGGACCCGCAGCATGGATGCTGCATCAAGTAATGTGAGGAGGGTTGGATGGAGCCTCCTGATAGCAGTCAGGAGCATAAGGAAGGAAAAGAATCATCATTGTGTCAGGTCTAGAAAGTCGGGACAAGACAAAGATATTACAGTCAGAGGAGGCATAAAAAGAAAAGACAGGGAGAGTGGGCTGGTGCAGGGAGGGCAAGGGGGTTTCTGTAGCTGTGACATTTTAGATAGGAAGTCAGGCAAGAGGAATTTGTGCCACTGAAGTGGGGGATGGTGAAGAAGGTGTGGACAGGAGATTTTTACTGTGAGATGAGAAAAGCCCCAAAGTTTGGCGATGTCATAAGCAAAGGCATAACTTATAAAATCTGACTTCAGGGAGAGAATAAGAAGAGAAGGAGAGCGAATTTGTCATGAAGGTGGAGAAGAGAGATAGCAGGAATTGGAATGGGTCTGAAAGAAAGGATTATTGCAGGAAGAGCAGTCTTTGAGCTGGTGGTGGGACATGTAAGAGTTCATGGCTACAGAGAGGTCAGACTAACAATACAGATGAAAATATCCTTCTCAGCAAAATGGTTACTGTGATAAGGAATAAGGACGAGTTTGTCAGGGGAGGGACTGGCAAATGGTGACGACACATGCAGTGGCAAGGCCTGCAGAGATGACTTGTGGGACAGACACCAAGGGATTAAAGTCCAGCTCCTGGAGCAGACAGGGCTGAAGGTTCACCAGGGAGGATCTGGATGGAGTCACAGAACCCACCACCAGGTTTGTTAGTTCCTCCTCGGAGAAGAAAGCAGTGAGGAGGAGCTCAGGAGCAGGGACTGGGCAGATGAGCAGGCAGTATCTCTTGTCCTGAGAGGTGAAGCACGAAGCCACCAGTTTTCTGAAATGAGACGTGGCTACAGGAGAGCTGAGAACAACTGCCCGAAATGGGGAAAGGGACCGGAGAGCTACTCCAGGATTTACCGAAGAGAACCCAGGGGCTCCCCCAAGAGCGAGCGAGGCCATCTAGTGATGGCCAGGAACATTGCGGGGTTTTCCCTCCGTCCCTCGGGCTGGGGGCATGCTGGTGCCTTCCCACTGACTCAGAAAATTTCCCAAGGCCCTGCTGAAAGTGCTCTCTGTGTGCATCAAAACTGTTCTGTGGTTGTTTTTTGGGGAGTTTCAAAATTCAAACGAAGGTTTCTAGCTCCTCTCTGTCTGACTGGGAAATAGAGCAAGTCACTGGGAAAGCACGTGTCAGAGGGGAAATGGGTTGCCTGTATGTGTGTCTGCTTGTCTGTGCCCAGCCGGGACCTCCTGGACAGCTGGACATCTGGCTAGAGGTGCAGAATCGTAACTGTCACAGCCAGGGCTGTCACCACCTGGCCACCTTGCCAGGGTCACAACTCCAGGTCTGAAAGGCTACATGAGAGATGGTCAGAATGCAGCCCTGTTTTTGACAGGAAAGATAACTTCTAAAGCAGTAAAAGTAAAAATTTTACTTTACTTCGTTACTGCTTTGCGACTTTACTGTTCGTGGATAACCTCCGCAGCCTCCCTCAGATGTAGGTGCCTTCCTTCCTCATGCTCCCATGTGTCCGAAGGACAGAGCCTGGACACCACCAGCATGACCCTACCCGGGAACCCACCAGGGAGGAAGCCTCAGGCTGGGCCAGGAGCAGCTCAACAGAGCTACCTGCTGCTGATAGCAAGCTGCTTTTAATTTTCTACTTGGCTCTTTATTAAAGGGACCCTGCAGCAGTAGTGAGGAGCCCGTGCACACTCTCGGTGTGAGTACTTAATAGTGCTCATTTACATTTTGCCCGTGTTGTGTTAGGTTGGCTGCCTTGATAAATATCCTCAAATGCCTGCTGTCCATGCAGAGATCTTCTTGTTCTTGCATGACTTTCATGCAGAGGACGCCGAGATGGCACGGAAAAGCCATCACAATTTAGTGATCTGAAGGGAACCTTTCAAAGCTTATGCAGTTAGGGATAGCTGCTTTTTTTTTTTTTTTTTTTTTTTTTTTTCCCCTGGGTCACTCATTGTAAAACTATTCGAGTTACTCAGGGACAGAGAAAAGTATCAAAGAGTTTAAAAGAGGCAAATTCAGACATGCCTTGGCTGTGCAGGCTGCACATCCAACCTATTTGCTTATAGAAGGAATGTAGCTGTTTCCATGTTGAAAAAATAACATGACTAAGATGTGTGTTTGAATAATAAAGCAACCCAGTCTGGGCCCCACCGAGTATTAAAGCAAGACTCAGCTTGTAACATGTGGCTTCGAAGTATCTTGTACCTCTGACAGATGATGATTTTGTCTGAACCTCTCGAAGCAAAGGAATTCAGAAATGGCCCAGTCTGACTCTACTAATACCGGTTCTGCAGAATAAATGTCATCCTCACGGCATGGGGCACGACTCCCTGTTCCCGCTGAGCTGCCAGGTTGCCCCCTGCTCTGCTCCCCACAGCTATAGGTCCTCTTGGCTTTACCTGGCTGCATGACCCTGGTTCTTGGAAACTGCTCAGTCCTGGCAGGGAAAATACCTGAGACACTGTGGGTACAATGGGCAAAGCCAGGGAGGCCCCTGTGAGCACAAGACTGCAAAAGTGGGATACAGACAAAGGTCTCCTGTGCCTCTGTGGCTGTCACTTGCGACAGTGATGAGAAAAGTTGGGAAGAACGGTTCTAGCATTTAGACTTCGAGGCCATTTGTTGTTCTGCTCAGGTGCTTTGAAGATGATGGGTAACAACCAGACTCACTGCTTGGGCCATTCACTTTTTTCAGTAGTGTTTTGGAGAATACCAGAACATAATGGACACAAAAAACCCCACAGAACTGTGAATGATTCTAGGAGGCCACTTTCAGCTGCCATTGAAAGGGTTTTGGGCAGAGGTTCAGCATCCCAGGAGAACAGTAGCTTCATCTGAGCGATTGACACTGATCATATTAAAAATGTGGACTGGTGGGGACTCCATCTCCAAGACTTAAGACTGTTCCCCTGGCCCAGGGACAAGCTTAAAATAACAACTGTGCATCATCTTCCCATGGTTTGTCCTAGGTTTTTCTATACAGAGCTGGTAGGTGGTCTCAAACCATCCAAGATTTTATAGAGACTTTGTTTTCCCCACGTCAATCAATATATTTTTCCTAAACCATCAGCACTACCACAACCACAAATGAATAAATAAATAAATAATCCTGCATCCTGAAAGGAAATCAATTATTCAGGTTGATTTCTGGGTATAAAATCTCTGGAGCAGTGACATTTAGGAGACTGTGGATCAGCTACTTTGCAGTGTCATGAAAATTTCATGCTCACTTGGCAAGGAAGTTGATGAGTCAGGCCAATGAGCTCTTATGCCATCTCCCTGACCTGGATACAAACACACAGAGTTTCAGATTACCACTGTGGGTGTACAGCTCAGAGAGGAATGGACCATAGTGCATTTAGGCCTTCGACATCCAAGGGGACTGAGTTTCAGGTGTGCAACACCCTTAGGGACTTTTTTTTTTTAAATTTCAGCCCTGGTGTCCCTAAAATATAGCAACCTTACAGATGGATTCTTGGTTTCTAAATGCAAAGGTTCAAGTCAAGCACAGGGCTTCCACCTGAGAGTAACTTTATTGCTCTACTGGGACTCACTCCTCCTGCCCCTGGCCATTTCTGCCACAGCTAGCGGAACTGTTCCACGACCACATGTTTCACCTGGTTGGCCAAAATATGACTGGAGGTGGCAGACAAGCGGAAGGAGAAAATGTGTCAACTATTTGCTAAAGTTTTGAAGTTTAAAAAAGACCAAGAGCGGGGAAAATGAGAGAAAAGAAAGAAGGGGAAAAAAAAAAAAAAAAAAAGGTAGACCCAGTAGGCAGGTTTAGCCCCAGCAGAACCAAATAAAACAAAGTAAGAATCTGGACTTTTGAGTTTCTTACTGTTTTGATGCAACGGGTTTGCTATACCGTGCTGCTTTATTTGCAGCAGTCCTGCCTGTGCCCCTGACTGTCTCACTCCCACGCTCTCCCGAAAGGCATCAGGACCAGTTCATTCACCT